>NW_027518695.1:57615000-58215000 GCF_043159265.1 Tasmannia lanceolata | reverse complement strand
TAGTCTACCAGCCACCTCCCGACTGCTAGTTTCGCTCAGCCAGGTAGCTCCCCTGTATCTCTTCTTACTAGCTCTAGCTCCTAGATCATTGATTCTGGAGCCTTCAATCATATGACAGGTACTTCTTCCTCACTTAGTTCCTTTCGCCCCCTTTATTCTCAGTCCATCACACTTGCTGATGGGAGCTCCACTCCTATCTCTGGTGTTGGAAACATTTTACCTTGTGCAGGTCTAACTTTGTCCTATGTCTTATGTGTGCCCAAGTCACCTTTTAGTTTACTTTTAGTCAATCAGCTTACTAAAACTCTCAATTGTTTTATCTCATTTTATCCCTCTTATTGTTTGTTTCAGGATCTTTTGACTGGGAGGAGATTGGCTCGGGCCGTGAGATTGATGGGCTTTATTGTCTCGACTGTGACCCTCCCTGTGTTGGACATGGAGTTTTGTTAGATATTTTAAGTGCCAAGGAAGAAATTCTCTTATTTCTTGTTCGTGTGAAGGAGTGGCTGGAAATATGAAGATTTTGTGAGTTTTTGCTTTTAATTTTCATCCAAAATTCAGAATCAGTAAGTAACCCTAAGCTTTCTCTATTGATTTTGGAGTAGAAAAAAACTCTTTAATGTGTCTCGGTTGTGCATTTGGATCAATGCTAGTTTCCATTTCTATGAGTATTGGGGACGTTGTGTCATGAGTGTGGTAGGAAGTTCCATTTATTTTGGGAGCCCTGATCCCAACATTTAATCATGTTGCTATCTTGACCATGGCACACTCTGTTAATAAAAGTGTTAAATATTGAAAGCTTATCCCATTCTTGGTGTTTGCTTTTTAAGGAAGGTTTGGAATTGAATTTTAGGACTCTCGGACTCTAGGAATGAGCTAAACACATAGAGGACAGGTGGTGTTTGCTTCAAGTCCATAAAGAAGCAGAAATTTCCTATCTTTTAGAAACACAAGTTTAGTGCTTGACGAAATGCTTGTGTTGGGATCGTGTTCGGTTATCATCACTCCATTGTGTTATAAGCTAGATGGAACTGATTTCAT
Organism: Tasmannia lanceolata; assembly: GCF_043159265.1. Lineage (NCBI taxonomy): Eukaryota > Viridiplantae > Streptophyta > Magnoliopsida > Canellales > Winteraceae > Tasmannia > Tasmannia lanceolata. The sequence continues at coordinate 58,213,959 of NW_027518695.1, read as the reverse complement.
TGGCTTTTAACTTTGCCAAAGATGAAATACTTAATGTTTGATAGAAGGCCTGTGAACAGGGTTTCATATAGGGTTTTTGTCTCTTGAGAAGTATGCCTTTATAGGTAGGCTGATATGGTCGGTTCAGCCCATCACTAGAATCCCTACATTTACGTTACTCAAATGAATCAATTTGATCTTTGGAGCATCACAGAATTGTTTGTGGGTTATTGATTAGAATCTAATAATTGGAAGTTCTAGTTATGTTTGCAAAGTTACAAATGCTCCTTTGAATTTCATTAGCTTAGTTTTTAAAGAAGGCAGCCTGAATTTGTGCTTCCCTAGTTTGCCACTTGCATTGATGTGTTGAAGCCCAAGTGACATCTGTTATTATTTCTATTTCATCCTTTGCCTCTTGAATTGATTTGTGGAAGCTCAAGTTGTGTACTTCATAAACTGGATATTTTTGAAATGTTGTTAAGTTCGATTTGGAATTAGACCACCACTCTACAACAACTAAAGCCAAGCTTCCACAACCTCCCTACTTCAAATGGTATCAAAGCATCATTTATTGGCTATTTGAAAGCTCACTCTCTCCTGTCTTATCTATTGGAACCGAACATCATCTCCGACCTTCATGTTTCCACCGACTTGCCCGGCGTCGATTTGATGTTAGAGTTTCCCTGCATGGTTTGGTCTACATCAGTTGCCTACTAGGGTTTCAGTGTGTTATGGTCCTGAGTGGGTGCCTGCCTAGGTATGGGACTGGGTGGGACCCAGCCTGTTATGGGATAGGCTTAAAGGGCCTTGCCTAACGCGTTCCATCAGCTCTAGAGCTTTCGGCGTATTGGTAAGGTACCTAACAAATGGTATTAGAGCAGCCACCACATCTTGTCTTCGAGGCACAAAAGGGTTGACATGTGGAAAGGACTACCTAGAAAAAAGGCCAGAGTGAAAGCTGTCACATAGTGGGCCGCCGAGGACGGTGGATGCTGAAGTGTGGTGGTATGTTACGGTCCTGAGTGGGAGGGCCCGCCTAGCCATGGGACTGGATGGGACCCAGGCTGGTATGAGGCAGGTTTAAAGGGCCTTACCTAATGTGTTCCATCTGCTCTCGAGCTTTTGGAGTATTGGTAAGGTACCTAACATAGTGTTATTCGGTTATGAGACAGCATACACACGAACAAAGAACCCGAATTTACTCTAGATGTAATTCATATGGATTTAAGCCTTGGCTCAGGACAGATCCAAGTCAGAGAAAAGATAAAGCCGGACTGATGGACATTAGCGACGAACTAGTGTTGCTGTAATTCTTTGTTTCAACAATCGCCTGCAACCGTATCATTTCTTGTTCATCTAGATATGTTTAGTAGCAAGTGAATAGGCTGGTACTTCTCCCAAACTGAATCCAATTTCTCAGATTTAGATGAATATTGGAAAACAACTTCGTTGCAGCACCAATCTCTGCAGCAAAACTGAGATCTGATAACTTCTTTATTTTTTAGGTGCTGCTCAGGGGTTGATTAAGATGCAGAAAACTCTGATCTTTATAAAGCAAAACAAGCACGAACCAAGAAATTTCCAACTACAATTACCCCAAGAAACATTACAGGATCACGAAGAACAAATGACATCCTCAATCATGTTGTATAGAAATCTCAAGACCTGCAAGTAGAGTAGAATCACTTGCGAGTTTGGCTCTGGAACTAAATTTGATGTGGATAGGAATGAGAGCTATGGGAGGTTGATTTCCAAAGTGTTAGCAATTCGGTAGAAGTTTGCGAGGACATGGATGGAATTTTGCTAGTATTTTCTAAGAATTAAAAAAAAAATCTACATACTAATCTTACATATACAAAAGAAATTCAAATGGAAAATTGAAATAACAAGATAGGGAAGGGAAAGAGTTTCTACTATTGAACTCAATGTAGAAGAACAAGTAGGAGAGTAGAGCCCTTGCACTTTTCGAGAGCTCTCCCATCTTCTCGTGACTATTTCCCCTCTATTTTCCTAAGCAAATGCAAGGAGAAACCTAGAATTCCCAGCCACTCTAAAAAATCCATCACTAAAAGTGCCTTGCATGTTGCCCCCTCACCCATATTTATATGAATAGGAAGGGGCCGAGAAGCTTTCTGCAAGTGGTCCACTCGATGGACACTTGTCACTCCATGAAGCATGGAGTCATGATGTGGTGACAAGTGTCCTCTTGGTCCGGTTCCCAACAGACCAGCCACAGGTTTTCACAACAGGAAACAGACGAAACTTCTGGTGGTTCTGCAGCTCAATTGTAGTTCACAACCACTTTTTTTACCCCAGAATTGTGCACTAAGGCCCTGGGGCAGAGCCGAAAATTTTATTAATACTCAAAATATCGATACACTGGTTTTGAGGAACCCATCAAGATGGGACCCAAAACTAATCTAAAACAGATCTGTACAAGACGTAATATGAAATATGATTAAGGAAAAACAATTGTCTTCAGATTAGGTATGGTCAATCTGTCACATCTGCATGCTCCTCTCGCTACTCTGGGAAGGTCCCTCCATCCGTACTACTGCCTGTTATCTTTGAGTAAAACACCGCTCATTGTCCAAGGAGTCACCCATTCCGTTCGCCTCCTCAGATTAGTTTAGAACTACAATGAACGGTATCTCTGATTGAAATTTAGTTGTGCTGAACTGAAACACAACTAATCAGCATTATTATGTTCAGTACATGAAAAGATCTAATTCAAAACAATGTTGAACAATGCTGGAGTTTCAGAACCAGTAAATTCAAGAACCAGTGTTCATGTTTCAGATCTGATTTGTGATTCATGAGACAATGTTATAAAATTTTGATTCAGGAGACAATGTTATAAACTACAGAAATTTGCAGTTATTGTAATAGGAGCTAAAGGTCTGTAGCTATTTAAGAAATGGACTGTCTTCTGGCAGAAATTTCATATCAGCATTTGGATTCCAATTTAACAAGCTAACAAACAATAGAATCTGAACTCAAATGTCTTTGGCTTGCAACTGAACATTGAAATTACAGATTTGGAACTGACACTTAAATGTACAGTCATCTATAGAGCTGGACTTTTTAGACGCAACTGCTGATGCAAATCATATTTTCTGGTTCAGCTAGAATCAGAACTATAGAAGTTAAGCTAGCATAATAGGACTAACTAAACTGCTTTCAAGAAGTAATTTTCGATTCCAACACACCATGAATAGAACTGAATTGTTTCAGTTCAAAATCGTTCTGATTTTGGTGACGGTGAAACTCAGATTGAGAACTAGAAACTTAAAAGCAGGCCGGTCCCCACTTACCACTTGTCACTTAGCAAGAGCTTGACTCTTGTACTAGTGACAAGTGTCATTGTCACTACTAGCTTCCGCATTGTTGATTGCCATATGTTCTTGGTCCACACATGTATAATTACAATGAGCTCTTTCATCCCCTTGTTTACAAATAAGCCCGCACTACATATCCTTTTCACACAGTCAATTTACAGAATTAAGAACCCACCTATCTAGTTGTCAAGATTTATCTATAATTAATGCAAACCAAAAGCAAGCACAACACAAACTGCATGATCGAACTAGAGGAAAATTCAACTGCTTGAAAGGATTTCAAAATATTAGTAATAGATGCAAGAATTGAAAATAGAAAATTCTAAAATCATGAACTGCTTTTTTAGCAATAAGAAAACAATTTTATTATGTAATGCCCGACCCCACCAAAGGTCGGTGAAATTGGTAAAAATATAATTTAATCTTGGCCGTAGATTCCTCGATCGAAGATCAATGGTTTAGATCTTCGATTTGAGCCTTTCGATCCGTTGGATAAATAATTGGACCCCTAGGATCGTCAATCGAACTCGAGTAGACATCAGATAATGTCACTCGAGCATCAATCTCGCTTGATTTAAAATATCAGAAGAGTTAGTAAATCTATTGACCATATTCAATTATCTTAATAACAATCACTCAATTTAATCTTGAGTTTTTCCATGGAATTGATTTTCCATGGAAAATATCTTCCCAAATCTAGATAGATTGGACAAATTTGCCATAATGAGAAAGTGTGCCCAATCATGGGATTTGCCTAATTGACTTTCTTTCCCTCTTTTTGGTAATCATAGATGGCACATGAAACATTTGGAAAGATATTCAACTTTCAAAATCTAAATTAAAGGAGGGAGATATTCTTTTTTTTATTTATTTATTTTCGTCATTTTTATTGTAGCTTAAATTCGAGAGACATCAAATCTTGTCCCTTTGACTTGATTTGGTCTCATTAGATAGGTTTTTCGATTCCATATCCAACGGGCCCAAGATCAAGCAATTTGGACATGATTTGACGAAGTTTTGACCCATTTACCATTATGGTATGGGTCAAATACGGGATTTGTGTTTTACGACTCTTTTTAAGCAAGTTTAAAGATGTTTTATGTTATTTAAATTAGAAAATAAATTAGTAGGATTGTGTATATCTTCCAAATATTAAAGAGTTGACTTTGCTTTTCTCATTTTAGTAAGCCATGTTAGCACATCATATTTTAGGCACTTTTAATTAAAACTTAAAACTTAAAATCCTTGGAGGGAAAACCAAAAGGGAAAGCCTGCACAATAAATGAGAAATCACTTAAATCATGTATGGGAATTAGGAATCAAAATGAAAGAAAGAAATCTTGGATTTGAAAGAGAAAAAGGGATGGAAAAGAAAAATAGAAAGACATTATAAATAACTTAACTTAAGCTCTCCCCTTAGGTTGGAAAAATTCGTCCAAGGAGAGAGAGAGAGAGAGAGAGAGAGAGAGGAGTTCGTACGCGTGGCGGTCTTGCTTGGATTTGTAGAGGGAAGGCCCAACGGATTTCTTCATCCACAAGTAAGTACCTTTCTCCCCTCTTTTGTTCATGTCCATATGATTTAAACCATGGTTTTCATTAGTTCCAGGGTGTATTAGCACCTTCGCGTTCATACATGTGCACTCTTGGTTTTCAGCATATATATATATATATATATATGTATATATATATATATATGTATATATATATATATGTATTGATTTAAGATTTCGACAATTAGGGTATTTTCATAAAACCAATGATTTTCATATAGATATACTGTTGATTTTGGTGTACCTATACATATTCATATCAATCAAATGATTTTGACAGTAGTGTGTACCCATAAAAAATAATGATTTCTATGTATGTGTACGGATGATTTCAATGTGTATATCTGTATTAGTACTAATCCAAAAATTTTGCAGTTAAAGTATATTTAGAAAATCAATGATTTTTATGCATGTGTACGTTTAATTTCGATGTGTATATATGTATTAGTATTAATCCAAGATTTTGACAGTTAAAATATATTAATAAAATCGATGATTTTTGTGTATGTCTACTGTTGGTTTTCGGGGTGTGTGTGTGTGCGCGCGCGCGCACACATTCGTATCAATCCAAGATTTGTCAGTTAAAGCATACTCATTAAATCGGTGATTTTCATATACATATACAAATACTACTGTACATAAATTCATAAATTCTGCCAGTACTTGTATGGTTATAATAGTGTAGATGAATCTTTTAATTTTCGTCAGTAATAGTATGCCTCTTGTGATGTGTATACATCCACTTAATTTCATCAGCGCTTGGACATCCATATGAACACATCTATTTTGCAAGTACTTGTATACTCGTAAAAAAATATTTATAGAGCATTTGATTCCATTAGTAATGTATACTCATACTAGTGTATATGAATCCTTTGATTTCCACCCATACTTGTATGTCTCCACCAGTTTACATATGTATGTAGTTTGGATCCCAAAACAGACCCGTTTTGCACGCCATAAATGGGCGTGTTTTGCGTTCCAAAAACAGGACAACAATGTAATATGTTTATATCGGTGATTGTGTCCCAAAAAGGGGACAGCTGTTTAGTATGTTTGTGTGTGTGATTGCGTCCCAAAAACAGGACAGCAGTGATCTCTGTCGCTAGCAGCTATGATGTTTGCACCATAGGACTGATTGTCATTCTCCAATCTTTCTCGCTGTCAACCTTACAAAAGTTCAGAAAATGATGAAGGAGGATAAGAATCAGTGCTGCTGGCAGGTCAATTTTGAAGGCTAATCCCAAACTTTGTCCATTGCTTGGGGAAGATGGCAAGTAGATGTTAAAATTACAGCAGCGTGAGAGATGTTTTTTGGCTGAAAATCTGCCGGATTCTGCCCTTTGCCTGTCCCAAATCGACGGAAAAGACAACAAAGCTTCAAATCTAAAATTTTCTGTAAAGCTGAAACAAAAAATGCACAAAACCCTTTCCCTGCTGCACGTGGTTTGCAGGTGATTGCTTACATCCATAGGGATTAGTCCCACCCTAAAAATGGGATGGGGATACCGTATGTCATTAAAAAAAATGAACAAAACCCGACAAGCACATGGAATCACAACTGCCAATGCAGACTAGGAAATTATAATGCAATTCTAGAATAAAGAAATGCAGTCCCGGGCTATCTTCTCTGACCAACACTTCCAAATTCCCACATGAATGAGCTAATGAAAAAAATCTGCTGCTATTTCAATGAAGATAGGCACTGTTGCTTCCTGTTCTATTGTAGTTTTGCACTAACCTCATGTATCTAGATTTTATCAACTAAATTCCATCAGCTGTGTGCTCTTACAACAGATCTTTACATGATTTCTTTCAAATCGAAGCAGAAGCTGGCATTCCTTATATTCCAAGATTCAGCGTGGTGAGAAAACTCAGTGGAAATTCGTGAAAATGGGCTGAAATTCGTGAAGAAGGCTTAAGATGGGGAAAAACAAATAGATTTCATTGTAAATCTATTGGATAGCAAAATTTTGTGGAGAAATATAGACGCTTTTGTGAATTAAATGAACAGAACAACATCATGTCACTCATGCTTATCATTGACAAGGAGAAAAATGAAGACATGAAGGGACCAAAACCTAAATGGCTGTATTTTTTACTATATTGTTTCAAAAAACACAATTTCCCATGCAATTTCAAAAAACACAATTTGAAATTCTTCCGGATCTGGCTTTGACGCCAAATTTGATGTAGACTTCTGCTGGAAAACAATTCAAGATTAGAGAGAATGGGAATTCCTTCTCAGATATGAAATTTTATGGTCATGCCTTGAATTTCTTGCAAATGTGTAGAAATTTAGGAAAATGTGATGGAATTCAAGAAAGATCAGCTTTGATACTAAATTTTATGTAGACTTTTTGAAGGTCTACTTTTGAGATTGAAAATTGTAGTAAGAAATTGAGCAACGACAAGAACGAACAAATGATTGAAATGAAAATTCTGCTCAAAACACTCTTTTTATTTTTTTTAAAGATGACATATTTTTATTGATGCTATAATAATTACAATGGGGACCAGAGGTCCCGCTTGACATTAGATAGTATCGAAAAGAACTGACCAGGGCATATCCTGAGTCAATCAAGTGCATTTTTACATTCCAATCGAACAGAAACTTTCCCTGCCCGTTCCAACCAAAAAACCCTGCAGTACGATCAATTCAACCTATGTCCAACATCTTCCTCCACCTGTACCCAGCAAAATTTAAGGAACCAAAAACTTGGTTACCACAGGTATCTCAATTCCTTTAGGAATTTTTCTTTATCCCTCCTCGAGCTGGCCCCCAACCTATTGTCTAGCCCTGAAGCTCCCAAACGATTATTAAAACAAAAACATCCTCCTAGTTGGATGAATATCAACTAAGAGGAGCATTTACCAAGTTCATCCAGAAGACTTTGAAGGTGGGATGTCGATAAACCCATGACTGCTCAAAACAGTCTTAAAGTATGTTGCTAGAAATTGCAGGAAATACGCTGGAGATGCAGAAAATTGACTGAAAATAGATGAAGAGCAACAAGATAATGATCAAAACAAGAACACGATAATAGAAACTCAAATTTTATTCTATTTTTGATTGAAAAAGAACAAGAAATACTTAGCTTGTCAATGAACTCTTGCTAAGAGGAAGAAGAGACGGAAGGCCTTCAATGAGTAGGAATTCCTCACATCACACTTTGATCTTCTTACAAGCTTCATCTTCTCCTTCCTCAAGCTAGGGTTACAAATCCTTCTCCCAAAATTAGCCAAAACTCATCAAAACTCCCTAAATGACTAAATGAGTAGCTCCCTCCTATTTATAAAGGTTTCCCTCTCTTTACATTTAAATCCTTTACAAGGCCCCTCAAACACTCAAGTATTCCATGTGCATCCTACATACAAATACACCCTACTAAAAGAGAAATTACAAGTAATGCTACTTAAGGCGTATTACATTTGTGTCCCTACACTACTACTAGAGTAGGCCCTTCAACACCTTGGTCGGGACCCGGTCCTCAAGCCCAACCTAATCTCCTATCAACTATCTTTGAGTGTCAAATGTATTAGTGCTTTCTGCAATGGCTCTTCGACAAAAAGCCTCCACTCTAGGGGTTATTGGAGCTCTTCAAGCACACATGGCTGTTTATTGAAAGTTGAAACACAAACCGATAAAGAAAGAATCCACTCGATCCCCAAACCCAACATATGTGTGGTTGCCTTGCTTAAATGTATCTTTCCTGCATCCTTTTTGCTGGATCATTGAAAGTGTTTTATTCATCATAAAAATCTTCTAGAGGACCAATTCCAGCACACCTTGTTGCCCTCTGAGTAATACAACCGAACCATCATCACTTGTTTGTTTATCACAAGCACGTGTAAACCTGAGAAATGATCCGTTAATAGAATCTCGACGGTTAATATCCTCCCAAAATTTGATTTCATTGCCCATATCTATGCTGAATTTAATTCCCTCATTGGGTTTATTAAAAGCCTTGCATATTGACCTCCTTGCATATGGATCTCCAAGCAGGACTTTTTCCATGATGAGTTGTTTTCACGTCCATAGCTTCGAAGCCATATTTTGCTAAAACCACGCCACCCGAAAGAGCCTCCTTTTCTTCCCCATTTCTCCACAGCATTTACCAAGTAAGGCCCAATTCTTTCATTTGAAATTGCCACTTGGTGCAGCAGAAATGAAAATTAAAAGTTTTAAACTCAAATTAAAACCCAAAACAAAACCAAGCACATACCCAAATAAAACCCAATATATGGACTAGGGTATGGTGCTGTTTCCAAGACAAACAACAAATAAAAGGCTAAAAATCCTTTTATATACTTCAGCTTCGGTATGGGCTGAAGTCCTGGTCGACCATTTGCTTAGTGCTTTGAGAGGCACTAGAAGTCTTTCCTTGTTTGTGATGGCCTTTCTGATGTGCCGATTGCCCAAGTTTTACTTCATCTTTATTTGCTAATGGAAAAGACTCAAAAGAGTCATTAACAGTCCAAATTTGTTTGGTGACAAGCTCATTACGAGTTTGAATTCGAATTCTTCCAACAGTGCAAGCAACAAGTTGTTGTTCAGTTAGGCGAGTCATAGCCAAAACCCTGTTTGTCATTAGGGTAATTGTAAAGAGCACATTTTTCAAGGAGCACTGCGACAAGGATTCTGGAACCTTTATAACCTCGTAAGTAAAGAAAACCTTTGCCTCTCCACATTCGTAGGCTGTCTTGGCTAATACCATTTCGAGTGCTAAACGAGATGAGCCCCAGGCAAGAATCGCAGATAATCCTTAATGCTCATTAGAGCCTATGGATAAAACTCTTTGATGTGGATCCTGTTCAACAGATCCAATGTCATTCACTGATTCTTCTGATTATTATTCACGAGTAGTGGTCGTAATACTAGACCCGGCTTGGGGAACTGCGAACTACAGTTAGCCGACAAACACTCCTAATAGGTAGTGTAGGATATGCTGTACCCCTTTGACGTACCTCTAGTGGAGGGCGCTGCCTCCTGAACCTTTGGTGCTCATAAGCGCCGGCATTCGATTCGGGAATATGTGATTGAGTCCTCATGAGAATATACCAAAAAGGGTAATAGAGTTTATGTTCGTGTCCGAAAAGGGAGGATGACGATTCTAGGCTCGAACGCGAAGGGATGCTATGGATTTGCTGCTCCTACGGAATCAAAACAAAGAATAAGCTACTTCTTGACACCTCACGTACTCTTATTTGTTTGGCTAAAACCTTGTCCAAAGGCAGGCGGTGAGAAGATCTGATGAGCACCCATATCGATCAGGAGCGGCCCATGAATCCTTAAGAGCCATTACTCGACGAGGCTTGCTATGATGCCAGTGCTTCAATATCGGGGATGGTATCCCTCTCGAAAAAGAATCTGAACTTCCACCTTAGACCCACTAGAGGGCCTCTAAGCAGAAGCAATGGGCTAAACTAGGCCAACTCTTGTTAGCTTGAAAAATTCATCTGTATTCTTCCACTCTTCACATGTTGTCGTGAATTATGGTACCGGATCACCAAAGCTTGTGCATAATCACCCGATAGAAACCTTTACCTAATCATCTCTTTAATATTGTTGAATTCAGGGTAGTCTTTGTCAACCCCTTGACTGTTGTTGACACCTAATTGATAAAACTCCTGTACGTTTGGCCTCGACAAACTTGACCTTCTGATCTTCATTCATTTCACACCAATCAATGAAATTCTCCTCTCATGAGCCTATCTTGGAAAGTTTCTAAGTGAAGAGAAATTTTCCGAGTGAAGCTTTCCATGGAAATCAGCCACATCAAGCATGACTCATCTCTTCATCTCGAAAGAATCAATATTCAAAGCAACTCTTATATCCCAAAATTTTAACTCCAGTAGCATGTTGGTTGAATTTGAGTTCTATCACATCAAAGATGTCATCCTATACTTTGGTATGATGAGTTTGGTTTCCAAAATTGCTCCGTGCTGATTTTCACCAACCTTTTTCTACCTCTCCTTTTGTTGGGGCTTGAACTCCACCTTGGACACCTCTCATTGATTGATGGAATTCTCTAAAGGATTGTCGGCTTTCATATTTTGGCCTTGTTCAATCTTTGATACAAAAGGTGATTCTCATTTACAACCTGATCTATTTTTCTTGTTGACAACTCTGCCTATTTTGTTAGGGCATTAATAGTTTCACTAATCGATATTGCCTCTGCCACCACTAAAACTTCTACGACTATTACTTTTTGTAGGCATGTTACCAAATAAAGTTCTATGATCAAAATTGTTCTGTTACCAATTATGGTACACCAAATATATCAATTACAAATTTTAAAGTTGATTCAAACTCATAAGGATGAAAACAATAAGGACATTAAGTGGCACCCAATGAACACATATGAGTAGGAAAGTCATCTCTCTCTCTCTCTCTCTCTCTCTCTCTCTCTCTCTCTCTCTTTTTCTTTATTGGGTCTTGCAATAGAGACGTTGAACAACAAAAAAATGTGCATGACATGTTGAACAACTCATCATATAATTCACTCCAAGAGAGAGTAGGAGAGAGGGAGGAAGCAATGTATAGGGCAGACTGTCTCCCTATTCAATTATGTCTGCTGAATCAATTGGTGGGAAAAATATTTGCATAGGTGTCGTTGGGTGCTATTTATAGGGAGACTAGTAAGACACCCCGTGCGATGCACGGGGAGAGCAAAAAAAAGAACTAAATGTTTAAAAAAGAAATTTGGGCAATTTCTTTGATGTAAAACAGAAAAAAATGAAAATAGAAACTTTCTACATACATACACAGATTATGTGAAAAAGAGTTAGTACACTAGAAATATTAGTATTGCCTATGTGGAAAGGACTGCGTAGTCATAGATCCAAGAAGGAAAAAGATGAGACAACTAATATAAGTTTCATTTGTTTAAATTTGTGAAAATTTGCATTGTTCTGTGAATGCATTTACATACATCCATACACTAATATTTCGGACCCATGCTATGTATGGGTGTAAAATGGTGGGACCACCCCATTGAAGAAAATAGTGCGTCCCATCCTAATGCATAGGTTTAGGTAGAGATGGTGGGCCCACCCTCTCCTAGCACACAGTGAAAACTTGAATCTTAAGAGATAGAAAAAAATTAAAAAAAACCTTACCTTTGGGGGACTTTCATCTGGATGGCTTTCATGGTGAGAACTTTTGTACAGCCCTCTGTTTCTGAATGAAGAAAAGAAAAAGATACCAAGAAAATGCATGAATTTTCATTTCTTGTAGGAACTCAAAAAAGCCCGGGCTCAGATCACAGATGTCCTTGGCTTTGTTTATCCTCTTTCGATTATAATCTGGCATGTTCCTTTGAAGGGGAGTGTACATTGATAAATTGAGACATAGAGAAAAATTATGTAGGTTTATAAATTGATGGAGTTTCACCTCAACAATTTTTTTATGGGGGCCTAATCTTGTAGGATGTTTAGAGTGATTAACGCCAAACATTTCCAATTATTAATGTTTCCTATTAATAGTGGCAACCAAATTAGTTGCGCCAAACTTAAAACCTCAATTTAAATGAATTATTAGGGTATCTCATTTAGATAAATCCCAAAATATTGGGGCATTTTCTTTTTTAACGGAAAAACCGTATTGATATCGTGAAATTGGATTTTGTGGAAGATCTTAAAAATGGCAATGAAATTAATAGCGGCAAATTCAATTTTGTGGAGGCGGTGGGAGAAAAACTTTTCCAGAAACAATTTTCTTGGTAAAGATGAATGACAAACTGAAAGAAACATACTTAGTATATATTATAGATAGATGGACCATAAGTGCAGGCTTATGATACTAGTTGAATGAACCCAAGTAGGAGCGCTCCTTTACCAATAGTACAAATCAACACAGATAATTTGACTATTGACTGGCACAATATAATATTTTTGACGAAACAATGATATAGGGAACTAATCAAATAAAAAGATAACTAGGGTGTAAAAGATTCAATCCAGACCACAAATAATGACAACTTACTTATATCCAGTGATAAAACAGCTTCAATTTATCTGTAAATTGCAAGGGTTAGTTGGATAGTGAATTTTTAACCTGTCTCAATGAAATAAAGATCTAAAATAACCAACCATTCGAAAAAATAAAATAAAATAAAAAAGATCTCAAATAACCATGACTCAGTTGTTCAGATTGACATTATCCTTTTAGAAGTTGCTGCTCGACTGAGAAATCCACATTTGGAGTTTAGAAATTAAGTCCACTTTACACTTTGACTACAATGCAATTATGGGTACCTCTTTTGAACATGTATGTATTGTCTACTGTTTTGAAGAAGCAGACCCTCCACTTCCATGGCCCCATGTTTGTAATGTTGTGTAGAATTAGAATTAGAAGCCTTTGCATGTTGAAATCACCTTTCGAACGTAAAACAAATACAAAAATGGCTAATATATCAACTATAATGAGAGTCGAGATGAGAAGGAATTCAGAAAAATAATGTTTAGAACTGAAGAACTTCTGTGACACATGTCGTGGGCTAGGTCCATGTTATGTGCTTCATACGTCATGGGGTTGGTCCATGTTACACGAAATCTTCTAAATGGGTCAAAGAACTTGTGTGACACATGTTGGATTCCAAACACTTCTAGATTTTCTATTATCTGTCTTTTTTCTAGATGTTACTACTAGAATTTTACATTTACCTTGTGTTATTCAGTTTTATCCATCCTAATAGTAATTTTTTATATGGTAATAAAATCTAACATTCACTTAACATTTTTAAAATTTCAATATATTGCTTGTTCTAACCATAATATTATGTAAACAAAATGTAAATTTGAGAATTGATTGAAGTATTGGTGAATCCATGAATCTTTCTTTTTGAGTTTGTTGAATCCGACACTCATTCCCGTACTGTTGCAACATGGGCCTTGATCCTTTGGAGAGGCTCGGGAAAAAGAACTACCATTGATCATTATGTTTGGATTTGTGTGGCGGCACCTTAAAAAAACACTTAATAATGTAAGTAGATGTCAGCCTCTCTTTTGCCTCGAGCTTTGCAATTGAACATGCTTGATTGAAGGAAAATTTAGATGCTTCTTGATACAGCAACATTTCCTTATTGATATGCTGTTGGTGATCGCCACCTTCGAGATTAAAGTAGGGAAAGATACCAAAAAAGTTTGGACCATTTGGAAAGTGGGCGATAATAGAATTTTCACGGGCAAGAGAAAAAACATTTCCGTGATATTAGATGCTAAATTTAACCAAGTGTTGTCGGGCAAAATTTACTCGTGCCATGAGTTGATCGACTTGTCTAGCCATCCCGTGAGTACGGTCATTCACCCGGGTAGTGGCTTCATCGTGTAGAGAAGCAACGACATAACCCTTGCGAGCTCGATTATGCACATATGTGAGATGACTGTCAATCGCAAATCTTTCAAATACTCCATGAGCAATTTGGAAGATATGTTGATTCTGAAGTCAAACAGAATGTCGGTATTTGCAAGTGGGGTTGGGACAGACCTCTCATAATGCAGGGCAAGCCCCTCAGTTTGCAACTACTGCTGCATCGACTATCTCCGCTTGTCTTGGCATTTTGAGATAGAAAAATAAATAGGTTTTAATTTGAAGGAAGTGTAAAAGTGAAGGAGAAATAAAAAAATGAAGTGCATAGTTGAAAAAAGTGTTTGAATAACAAGGGTTTGGGGTTTCTGGTGTGTGTGGAAGAGAGAATCACTAACAGACTATAATCCAACACCCACAACACATGTGAGAATCAGCTTGAGATTTGCGGATTAGGGTTTAGGGTTTAGATGCAGAGAGAGAGGTACCTGGTCTTCCCCTTGTTCATTCGCCCGCGTCCGTAGAGAGACATAGAGAAGAAGAACAGAATTCTAGTGATCCGCTGATCTTCTTCTTTTGAATCGAGTAGGGAGACCTAGTGAGTTCCAGCTCCTACTCGATTCTAGCTACCTCCATTCACTAGACCTTCCTACTCTATGCAAATTGCGGGGCTTGCCCTGCATTGTGAGAGGTCTGTCCCAACGCCACTTGCAAATATCGATGTTTCGTTCCACTTCAGACTCATCATATCTTCCAAATCGCTCATGGAGTATTTAGAAGATTTGCGATTGATAGTCATCTCACACATGTGCATAACCGAGCTCGCAAGGGTTATGTCGTCGCTTCTCCACGTGAAGAAGCCATCACCCGGGTGAATGACTATACACACAGTATGGTTAGATAAGTCGATCGGCTCACAACGCGAGTAAATTTTACCCGCAAACACTTTTTTAACATTTTCAATCCAAATCCGATTTGACTTGGTGGGGCAGCTCCAGTTGTCATATAGAATGCTTTTATACAGCATGCATTAGGGGTTTTAATGCCTTTGAATGAGCCAATCCCGCCATTTTATAATCCGAACCCTCCCATGTCGAAGGAAGTCATCAATTTCATCGACGTACTCCTTCATAATCATGAAGATGAGAATCACCATATTCCGAATATGAGTGACACGGTCCGAGAATTTTTATAGTCTGCTCCTCCCAGGGCCCTTATTTTTTTTCATCAAATGTAATAAAGTGGATACATCTCAGTGATAGTTTCCATGGATACTTTCAGACTAAATTTAAGAGTCTTGATCAAATTTCTAATGAACAATTTTCTTTTTGCTTTATAGAGAGTTAGATGCAAACTTGGAATCTGATTCATTAGCAAAAGCCGGGGTCGATAGGTAGGTTTTGATTACGAGTTACCATTTTCCAATGGATGAGGATGGGATGGATTCTCTTTCTGTTTCTTTCTCTTTCTTTGTTAATTGTATTACTCACTCTATGTATTTTGTCCTTTTTTGGAATTGAAACTTGATGTTAATGCTAAAAAAGAGAGGGGGGATATCATCTCCCTTATTGTTGTTATTATTACGGATATGCATGTGCTTGTCTTAAAATTGGGCATTTTTTTCAAATCATGTCATTTATCTTATTTTATTTGCTTTTACTGTTTTACAGATAACAAACTGACAGTGTTGCACACCTAAAGTTGAAGTAGGCAATACCATCACTATTATTATTGTTACACTATCAGTTGTTATATATATATATATTAAGGAAAGGCATCACAATGTTGAAAAGAGGAATGCATGCTTCTACATAAATAAATGTGTCTACTAAAATAATTTTATGATGACTGAAAAAATCACCAGAAAGTCTAGACGTCCGGTGACTCAGGTTTTTGTAATCTTCAATTTAGGAGTTGTTTTTCTGTTCTTTCAATATCTCAATATATGGATCTTGTTTTGATAGAAATTTGTTGTTGTGCATCTATATTAGTAAATGTACATTTACCTCATAGAAGTTATCAAGCAATAATTTATTGGCTACCAATTTCAAAAAATATCATTAAGCAATAATTAGTTGTTATTATCTCATGACGTTTGATTTTTGACTAACCAAGACTATCTCCAAAGCTAATCTCTAGTGATCCCAAAATTATTTCATTGTTTTCATTCGCCATTACACAGGCTTTGGGAACTTCTTTTTTTATAGTTTACCTAATAAGTGAGTTGTTTACATGAACTATTTAATGGTTTCTAATGTATCTATTGCAATGTAGGATAGTGATGAAAGCCAAGAGAGCATTTGTAAAGGGTTGCCTGTTGTTTCCTTCTCTATTGGTGATTCAGCTGTGTTCTTGTATGGATTTGATAGACATGTGAATGAGGCAAAGAAGGTATTGTTAGAGTTAGGTGATGTCATAATATTTGGTGGTGAGTCAAGGCTTATATTTCATGGCGTTTCACGCATTCTCCCGAATACCGCACCAAGGTGCTTACTTGAAGAAACAAATCTGCTTCCTGGACGTCTCAATCTGACTTTCAGATAGTATTATTGTATGGTCACCTTTTTTTGTCATTTGGCCATCTTCTCAATTGTTTCCTCTTTGCGTTATTGATGAATATGTTTTCATACAATTAAATTTGATTTTTTGGGTTTGTGATATGCCAGTTTAATGCAAAAAATAACCCATCCAATTTCCTGAATCCTGTAGCAGCATGAATCGACTCCACATTTGACATGATTTTGACATGCACATTCTATGCAAAGAAATGCCACTTTATTTATGATTTAGCTGACACTTGCAATTTATTGTCGACACACGTGTCCTGTCGAGTCCGACACGATACACGTGTCCACCCATGTCGACACTCCTTTGGACACTTTTAAGTATTGCTAGGAGTGTTAGACACATATTTGTGTAATAATCAATAATTTTTTGTATATGTATGTATCACCATTTCTAGATTTTAGATGTTGCCATGTCAGACAACTCATATCCATGTCGAAACTCGACACACGAATCCTTATCGACAAATTATGATTATATATACTTTCTATTTTAGCCGTGTCCCCATTTCTAAATTTTGGGGGTTTGCCGTCTCCGACACTCCGTGTCAGTGCTGACATGGGACATTCGTGTCTTGTCCACAAATCATAGCACTTTATCCACTTTCTGAAAAGAAAAAGTGTTTGTGAATTGAAACCAGTCTTGTTAGTGATAGTTTTTCTACGGTATTCGAATAAATGTTCCTGTTTCCTCTTTTTATCATTATTGCTTTATCATTTTGGGAGAAATTTGGTACTGTGTGTGCTTCCTTTTTTGTTAACCCCTACCTTTGTGAAAGCCTAGGACCTGCCTGTGAAAATATGGGATCCACGTGATTTATGTCTGTTAGAAATGGTCGTCCACTCTTGGGTTGCGTTTCATTAAGGGTAATGTAGTGTTCTGTATATTGATTGATATATGTCAGTTGTACTCATTATATGCTAGAATAAATAAACAATTTCTCCATTCACATCATAAAAAAGTCTTTATTTCTCTTTATGTATTCAAGGGTTAAGGATTTTTTACATGGTATCAGAGCAGAGGCATTACATGCACCATGGTAGGAATGTAGGATATATGATCATGGAAAGAGGTTCCCCATTTGTTTCTACTATATTTCTTTAACTTATCTATTTTTCTTGCTACTATATTTCTTTGACTTATCTCTTTTTATTTCACTTATCTTGTTTTTCTCAAACCCTCGTCTTTTATTTTCCTATTCCCAGTGTCCCTTCCTTCTCATTCAAGTTTTTCAAATACTCAAATCTAGCTCCTCTCTCTCTCTCTCTCCGTTCTTTCTTTTCCTCATAATTATGCTCTTGGATTTTCTAAATTTGCATGAAACCCACCCCATTTCCATTCTTCTGGTTGAGTTAACTTCCTTTCTTGGCATCAGTCAACACAACTTAAGTTAGGCTCATTTTAGAATCCAGCTTAATGAGGTTTTAAAATAAGATAGGGCTTCCTTATAGTTAGGTGCATTTTTACATTTCTCTAACTATATTTATTCTCATTTAGCAATAATAGGCACATGTTTTCATTCCTTCTCAAAATTCTGAAAGTTTGAAAATCTTTAACCAAGCCTATTCATATGGTTGGGTCTCTCTTGCCCATTTCTCTCCTCTTTCTCCAAAAAATGTCTCTGAAAGAAATTATTCCCCTCCTTTATTTTTAATCTTCTTTGTTAGTATTTCCTCTAATATAAAAAGAAAAGAAAATCTGAAATCCTTAACTATTAGAGTTGAGGGTTCTCCTATCTTTTCAATATTCATCTTCTCTCTTCTTTATCATGGAAACATCCTCCTCTTTGTTCCCTAATTCCCTCATTGTCTTCCTTTTCTTTGATCCCTCTCCTAGTGATTATTAAATTCTCAAAAGAGATCCCTCGCCTAGTCAGTATCAAATTCTCATAATAATGTCCTAGCTTTGGAGAGATACATCCTCCCAAGACTCAGAGCTCATGGCGAGCTCATGGCATCCCTGGCCATCTTGTTGATCTTGCTTTACCTACTGCCAAATATAGTAAAAGGATGAAAAACATAGTGGAGGATGGAGATAGTATTGAAGAAAAAGCTCCCTGTTTGGGAAAAAATCACAAATTTTGATTCTTGACATGCCAATGATCTACTCATTATTGTGTGGATTAATTCCAAACTCACAGCTTATTTCCTAGATCAAGTATTATACATTTTATAATTCTAGGGATCTCTTGAATTTGCTTCATAATTCATATTCTTGAGAAATTTTGCTAGTATTTTCTGAGACTTTAACAAAAAGAAATCTACGTACTAATACTAGATATACGAAAGAAATTCAAATGGAAAACAGAAAAAATGAGATAGGAAGGGAAATAGTTTCTACCATTGAACTCAATGTAGAAGGACAAGTAGGAGAGTAGGGCCCTTACACTTTCTGGGAGCCCTCCCTTCTTCTCAGGATTATTTCCCCTCTATTTTCTTAGAAAAATGCAATGAGAAACCTAGAATTCCCGGCCACTCTCTCAAAAATCCATCACTAAAAGTGCCTTGCATGTTACCTCCCCCCTCCCCTATATATAGGAAGAGGAAGGGGCCTAGAAGCTTCTTGCAAGTGGTCCACTGACACTTGTCATTCGATGAAGCATGGAGTCATGACGTGGCTACAAGTGTCCTCTTGGTCTGGTCCCCACGAGACACTTGTCGAATGATTAGAGAATAAAGCCTTAGCCCATGACAAGTGTCCGGTCCCCAATTACCACCTGTCGCTTAGCATGAGCTTGACTCTTGTGCTAGTGACAAGGGTCATGCTCTCTACTTAGCTTCCACATGATTGATTGCCATGTATCCTTGTACTTGGCCCTTGCAACGCACCTGCATGCTACTAGCTTAAGCAAAGGTTTTCTTGAACCCCACAATTGAACTTCTGCTCCAATGAAATAACTGGACAACGTGGACCCCGTAGGTTCAACAGATTTAATATGCTACTGAGAATGAACCATCCGGAGCTCATAATGCGTATTTTCTCTAGCAGACAGGTATAGGGATTAGGGAGGCATTTTCTAGGAAATATACCAACAGTAGCAAGGCTGTAAGTAATTGCTCGAAGCTGATCCGAACCTTTTGGATACATACATGACTTCATTTCAGCCTCTGAGTGAAGCAGCATTCTCTCATCATAAGCAATTTATGACAAATTGTCTAGGGTAGTAATGTCTTTATCATATACCTATAGATCCACAACATGATACCCATGTATGCAACACCCAAAATAAAACAGCTTCATTTCAACCTCAAATCCTCTCCTCTGAAGATATCAATTACAAGTACACATAGCCTTGTGGGGATCTCAAAATCGAACCCAAGACAGTGCTGTTTCTGATCTGTTGGAGCACAATTACTTTAAACATTGGGAAGCCTTACTAAAGTGTGATGATGTGTTGTGAGTTGAGATACTGTCTTGCACGTTGGATCTCAGGATTTCAACATTGGGATGGGCTCTTCAACTCGATTCAATGACAGAATTCCACAAATGTTCCATGTTCTATGGAAAAGTTGAGAAATGGTAGATGAATTGGCAATTACTGAAGCAAAACCTTTTGTCTAAAGAAAACAACAGTGACAGTGGCAGAGGATGTGAATTGATGCTTTTAGTCATAGGCTTTGCTTTGTTAACAACAACCTTATCTGATGGCAAAAGCAGGAACTTTGCTTTCAAAACTTCTTTCAAGCCATGTAACCAGAACGTCCAAGATGAACAGTGCAGAGACCAAGCAGACAGTACTTAAACACGGTCAAAGCTCCATTTGTGTTCTTGCTCGATTTGCCGAAAAATTTCATGTAGCTTGTTAACACAGGAAGATCAAGGCAGGATTAGATTCAAGAACCATCAGATCTGTTCTGCCAAGCTCAAAATCTGCAATGGAGCTTCTCCTATTGAATTTAGAATTAGAACAAAAAGAAAATTAGTTCTGCTGCACAACAGATGCCCACAACCACTTGAATAGCTGCTGGATCTGGCTAATGTCGTGTTCTTCACAAGAGATCAAATGATTCACTGAAACAAACTGGAACCAAAAAACTTTATGATTCTGTGTTATGGTCTTCAGTGGGGGCCCTCCTAGGTATGGGACTGGGTGGGACACAGCTTGTTATGGGACAGGTTTAAAGGGCCTTGCCTAATGCGTTCCATCAGCTCTAGAGTTTTTGGCGTATTGTTAAGGTACCTAACATTTGGTATCAGACCAACCATCACGTCCCGCGTTTGAATTACAGAAGGGTCGACATGTGGAAAGGCCTAGAAAAAAAGCCAGAGTGAATGCTGTCACAAAGTGGGCTGCCGAGGATGGCGGATGCAGAAGCGTGGTGGTGTGTTATGGTCTGGAGTGCGGTCTTGCCTAGGCATGGGACTGGGTGGGACTCAGCCTGGTATGGGATAGGTTTAATGGGCCTTACCTAACATGTTCCATTAGCTCTGGAGCTTTTGGCATATTGGTAAGGTACCTAATATAGTGTTATTCGGTTCTGAGACATCATACACACGAAGGAAGAACCTGAATTTACTCTAAATGTAATTCATATGGATTTAAGCCTTGGCTCCGGACAGATCCAAGTCAGAGAAAACATAAAACTGGACTGATGGACTTTATCAACGAACTAGTGTTGATGTAATTCTTTGTTTCGGCAATCATCTGCATCCGTATCACTTCTTGACTATGATTTGGCTGACACTTCGAATTTATTGACAACTCACGTTTCCTGCCGTGTCCGATACGACATGCGGTTCCACACGTGTCGACACCCCTTTGGACACTTTTACTTGTATTGCTGGAAGTGTTAGTCTTAATGTGGGTGTGTGGACATGTTTTTGTACCGTGTCAAGTGTGACATTCAATTTTTTGATTGAATATTGTGTTTACCTCATTTAGACAACTCGTATCCATGTCGAAATTGGACACACAAATCCATATCGACAAATCATGAGTACATATACTTTCTATTTTAGCGGTGTCCCCATTTCTAAAGTTTGGGGGTTTGCCGTGTCCGACACTACGTGTCCATGTCGACACACGACACTCGTGCCCGTCTCCACAAATCATAGCTTCTTGAGTAGCAAGTGAATCGGTTGGTACATCTCCCAAACTGAATCCGATTTCTTAGATATAGATGAATATTGGAAATTGACTTCGTTGCAGAAGCAATCTCTGCAATAAAACTAAGATCTTATAACTTCTTGATTTTTTTAGGTGCTGCTCAGGGGTTGATTAAGATGCATGAAACTCTGATCTTTTTAAAGCACAACAAGCACGAACCAAGAATTTCCAACTACAATTACGCAAAGAAACATTATAGGATCACGGAGAATAAATCACATCCTCAATCATGTTGTATAGAAATCTCAAGAGCGTAGGAAGAACAAGATCTATGGGAGGTTGATTTCCAAAGTATTAGCAGTTTGGGAGAAGTTTGCGAGGACATGGATGGAATTTTGCTAGTATTTTATGAGAATTTAACAAAAAGAAAATGTAGAAGAACAAGTAGGAGAGTGGAGCGCTTAAACTGAAAGAAGTTCAAATGTAAAACTGAAAGAAATTCAAATGGAAAACTGAAATAACTAGAGAGGGAAGAGAAATAGTTTCTACCATTGAACTCAATGTAGAAGAACACGTAGGAGAGTAGATCCCTAAAAATTTTCAAGAGCTCTCCCTTCTTCTCACGATGACTTCCCCTCTATTTTCCTAAGAAAATGCAAGGGGAAACCATAGTCCTCAGATTAGGTAAGGCTAATCTATCGCATATTCATGCTCCTCTCGCTACTCTGGGAAGATCCCCCCATTTTCAATACTTGTCTGCTATCTTTGAGTAAAACACCCCTCATTGTCCAAGGCGTCAGCCGTTCCGTTCGCCTCCTCAGATTAGTTCACTACCAACTTGTTTAGGAATTCAAGACTCTGAATTAACAGACGCTTGGACTGGCAACGAAACAGATTAAAAGTCTTAAAGTTCTGCTTCTTTATGGACCTGATCGGCAGCAAATACTCAGAATAGTTATAGCCAGATCTGGTCTATAAACGTTGAACTAGTTCAGGATCACTTGATCGGAGCACAATGCTGCTGCTCTGTTCAGTTTAGAACTACAATGAACAGTATCTCTATAGTTGTGCTGAACTGAAACACAACTAATCAGCATTATTCTGTTCAGTACATGAACAGACCCAGTTCAGAACAATGTTGAACAATGCTGGAGTTTCAGAAACAGAAAAATCCAGAGCCAGTGATCATGTTTCAGATCTGATTTGCGATTCAGGAGACAATGTTATAAACTTGTGGTTAGGGGAAAATGTTATAAACTTGTGGTTAGGGGAAAATGTTATAAACTGCAGAAATTTGCAGTTATTTTAAAAGGAGCTAAAGGTCTGTAGCTATTTACGAAATGGACTGTCTTTTGGCAGAAATTTCAAATCAGCATTTGGATTCCAATTCAACAAGCTAACAAACAATAAAATCTGCAGTCAAATGTCTTTGACTTGCAACTGAACATTGCAGTTACAGATTTAGAACTGATACTTAAATGTACAGTCATCTATAGAGCTGTACTTTTTAAACACAACTGCTGACGCAAATCATATTTTCTGATTCAGCTAGGATAGGAACTATAGAAGTTAAGCTAGCATAATAGGACTAACTAAACTGCTTTCAAGAAGTAATTTTCGATTCCAACACACCATGAACAGAACTGAATTGTTACAGTTCAAAATTGTTCTGATTTTGGTGACAGTGAAACTCAGATTGAGAGAGAATCAGAAATCGTCCCTACTAGCTTCCGCATGGTGGATTGCCATCTGTTCTTTATCCCCACCTGTATAATTACAATGACCTCTTTCATCCCATTATTTACAAATAAGCCTGCACTGCATACCCTTTTTACACACTCAATTTACAACCATGACAATACACATAATTTACTCTTTAATCCCTAGTGGCCTTCATGCATTGTTCCTTAAGCTTTTCCGACCTTTGCAGTGTCATGGGATGCTAAAAACTATTTTTTTTTTAACAGTAGCAGATTTCATTCAATAAAAAGGGCGACTAGTGGCCTTCATGCATTGTTCCTTAAGCTTTTCCGACCTTTGCAGTGTCATGGGATGCTGAAAACTATTTTTTTTAACAGTAGCAAATTTCATTCAGTAAAAAGGGCGAC
Source organism: Tasmannia lanceolata (assembly GCF_043159265.1). Classification (NCBI taxonomy): domain Eukaryota; kingdom Viridiplantae; phylum Streptophyta; class Magnoliopsida; order Canellales; family Winteraceae; genus Tasmannia; species Tasmannia lanceolata. The sequence goes on along the minus strand of NW_027518695.1, from coordinate 58,190,062 downwards.
TAGTGGCCTTCATGCATTGTTCCTTAAGCTTTTCCGACCTTTGCAGTGTCATGGGATGCTGAAAACTATTTTTTTTTAACAGTAGCAGATTTCATTCAATAAAAAGGGCGACTGAGAAAGTACGACCCAAAGGAACAAACAAGAACAAAAGACATAATACAGGAAAAACAAAGCAACAAAGATACAGCTCACTTATGGAGGAAGGAAATAAAAAAGCTCTAAACTTTGTTTCTCTACTCCCTCCCTAGCTAATTTATCCACAATCCCATTGGACGATCTTCTTACATGCATAAAAGATAAAGAGGTGTCATTTGATCTATCACAGATCTCATCAAAGAATTGAGCAAACCTCCATGGGGAGCATATGAACCACTAAGCCCTCTAATTACATTAAGGGAATCACCTTTGACAATCACATGATCCATAATCTCCCTTTGGAGATGAATAATCCCCTGATGAGCAGCTCGAACCTCCGCTTCAGTCGCATATGTTACCCCAACATGCCTAGAAAAAGCCCAAATAATTTCACCCCTGGAATCTCTTAGAGTTCCTCCAATGCCTGCCTGACCCGGGTTACTCATACTAGAGCCATCAAAATTGAGTTTCATCATCCCATGAGGAGCTTTCCGTTGTTGTACTATAGCGGACCTATTCTCTACACTGGAACAAATCTCCCATAAGGAAAAAGCTGGTGTAAAGAGGAATAAAGGAAGGGATTTTGCCCAAGCTATGGTTAAGGCAATTGCTTTAATGAAAAGGAAGTGAGATGATTTCGAAATTAAAATTAATAATTTTCTTGTTTCTTTTCTTCCTTTTCCAAGATGGGGTCTACAACATTAGCTGGGTTGATGTCCACATCAATACTTGAACAAGTGTAAGTATTTCTATAATCAATTTGCTTCCATCCAATACCCTCTTTGAAGGATAAGTGCATTTTCTCTCAACAGTGTTGGCAACGACTTCATGATCTTTAGTTCTTTTGTCCTCACCTAAGCTTCACCTCCTATATTCTCTAAACATCGAGGTCTCTCAATCCAATATAATGGGGTTGTGACCTCTCGAACTAAGTCCAAGCCTACTACTACACAACTGTCCTTAGGGAAATCCTTGTGATATTCTTTATGCTTTTGGTCCTCTAATCAAGGGCATTGATGTGGTAACTGTCATGGTCATCGTCTAGAACCATCAACAACATTGGTTCCCTCACCCAGATATTAACCAGTGGCCAATGTCCCTTGTCCTGAATAGGCTTAATAGTAGAGAGGATTTTTTTCCCAACCCACCTCACCTAGATTATGCTTTCTCCTCTTATGCTACTAGTATCCCTACTCCTCATTCATGATGGTGGTTGATGCAGCTTGACATGTGGATTGCACTAGCCTAGGGTTAGTGTTAGTGTTTTGTCTTTAGTAATAGTCATTAGTTGTAATTTTCCTTGTAAGTGATGTCTTTTTTGTCATTTTACATAGATTAATTATGTTGGTTTTGTGGTTGTTAGTTCGGCTGCCCATTATAAAGCCAATACTTACCTCATTTTCATATGCTTTTGTTGATTCGGGATTTGTAGAGATTCTTCTTTTGTGTGAGATTTGAGAGAGAGCTTGGCTCTTCTCATTTATTCTCCATGTTTTCCCTTGAGTTTTTGGAAATTGAAAATTAGAGTTATAATATTTTCTTCATGTCTTTCATCCTATCTTTCTGTCCTGTTGAATGCAAGAATCCACCAACGACTCTCCGTGCTTGATCTGTTCTCTTGCATCCCATTGCTTGAAGTGTCATGCATGTGACACTTGCTTTGTCTTGTTACAAAGCAAGTAAGCCTGTCAAGGTTGGAAGGCTTAAACTGACGAAGTAGAGTACAGAAGGGAGCTAAGTTCACTAGCACGCAGGAAGCATTGGAGCACAAACATGCAACCATTAATCTTTATTGATGAATTACGAGTGAAGTACAATAGAATGTTGTAACAGTCTACAAATCCTAAGGGGCCCAGGCACTCGTTGACTAGAATTAAATCCATGCTAGGATATGCACTAGTAAGCACCATTCGATGGCCAAGCAAGCTTCCAGGGTAAAGGGGTGGAGCAACCTACGCCTTTGGCTAAGACTGGTTTTCAAAAGTCTTGGAATTACATACTCTTTAAGATGCAACGAGACACTTTTGGGGCCCTTGGCCTTACATGCTTAGGTGCACACAATACAAGTCACGGGCCATAGGCCATGTGTAGACACCCAATTTTGACTGAACCTTAAACCCTTGAGTTTGAATAATTTCCCTATTAAATAAGTGATTTAGTGTCCCGAGTTTTACCCTAGAGTAGGTTAGGGTCCCAAGTAGGTGTCTGTAAAATTTTGTGAAAATCTGCCAAGAATGGCCTAGTAAGTGAAGCTGAGTTCGTAGTCTAGTGTAGTGTAGTGCAATGGGGGGTGATTTAAACAAGAAGGGTGTGCCAATACCAACCCCGTGTACAGCAGAAACAAGAGTCAAATGTTACCCCATTTTTTTACCTGAGCCACCCATTGTAGAGTTAAAAGATTCATAAATATTTAGTGGGCTGTCCAATGCGGATGAGGGGGTGCAACTACCGAGTTATGGTGGTGCTAATATCATTTTCCTATTCAAAAGAAGTAGGAAGGGGGGTGAATTATTCAGCTCAGGTGTGCCGGTATTAATATCAGTTGCAATAAAAAAGAGTCATAAAATGCCTCCCCATTTTTAACCCAGACCACCCCTTAGATGTAAAAATCAGTTGCAACATTCATTAGAGGGGTCTGTCCAAGTGGAATAAAGGGTGGGATCGAATTTGTCACCTCCTTACATATGCCCTCATCGGTTGGGTTTTTTTAGAAAAGAGCTCTCATATTTTTTCTAACAAAACCCTAGCAGAGCATAAAAGAAAGAGCAGAGAGGGAATTTTGCTCTCAACCTCATCTTATAAACCTTAACTTCTCAAACCCTAACCGCCACTCTAGCCACCGCTCATCTCCTCGCGCCTATAAATAGGGCTGCTCGTGAGGAAGCTGAAAAGGAAGAATCTCATTTTCGTTTGGGAAAGAAACGGTCACGCCCCAAACGGAGTTTCCGATCTAGACACATAACAACGCCACATATTCATCAAACCACGAATATGTAAGGCATTCTCACTGGAACTATGCAATAAACAGAGCTAATAAAACTAACCAATTGATTAACTATCAGAGTAATCAATGCGGAAACTATAATCTTTGTCCAATGGACTACATCAAATAACCAAATTAAATAACTAAATGTTCACTCCAATTTAAAGCTACCGTCTGAATAACTGAAAATAATAAATCCTAAACTGTCGCCTTTGCTCACTCCCAAGCCCGCGAAACCAAGCATCTACTGTTCTCCACCTGTAACATAGAATCCATGGAATGAGCTAACGCCCAATTAAATAGAAATGTCTACACTAATAACATAATACCAATTAATAAAAACAGAGTAATCGGCAATGTATGTAATTCTGTAACTGGCATAGCAATCTAGCTAGCAAAACTGTATAACTGGCATAAACATGCATAACTGTAACTGTAATTATGACTATAACTGTGCGTGATGCCTAGTGTAGTGAGACTAGTACTGCTAGACTACGTAGCCAACGAAACCTACCTACTAACTCGTAGGAAGCCGAATCCTAACAATCTCGTACATGATTTCACCCTCAAAAATATCGCGAAAGGTGATACTGCGGCTTGATCCGTGACTTTACTTCGACGGTCTAGAAAAAGTCTCATACACTAGCAACCAAGCCTATCACTTTGTCTCAACGGACATTAACTGTTGCATCCTCACTTGGACAACACCATATCCTGACGCAAAAACTGTGACTATAAAGTCCAACTGGCACATACGTGCGTATGGTAGATCCGAACTAGGAGTCAATACCACACTATGACTATTGACCCTCGTGTATACCAACATAGTCAATAACAATCAAGAGCATGCATAACTTGCATAAGAAATCATATTCAATATGTAGAGTAACTGTGGTAGAACAAGTCTACTCACCTGTGGTACTTGTTTGATTTGTCTCCCAAGAACAAGGTCTTTTAAATCACTGTGTAGTATCACCTATAGTCCATATTAATCACCAATTAATGTTTTGGATCAATATTTATGCCCTCCGGGACAGATCTGTGCCCTCGAAACTTATTGGAAAAATCTTAAAAAATCAACCCTTCCTGGTGCCTTCGGGCGTCCGAACCGGGCGTTCGTGGACCCCCCTTCGGGCGTCCGAGCCACCCCCTCGGGCGCCTCTGAGATTTTTCTCCTCTCGGATACCTCTCGGGTATTCGTACTCCGGCGTCCGACCCTTGCCCTTCGGGCGTCCGATACTTGCGATCTGGGTTTTTCTAAAACCCGCGAGAACACAAGTTTTCTTCCGGATTTTCTACCCAAAAACCCTTCTTTCTTATTCCTTTAAACATGCCACATACGTTAACAAGTTATTTATTAATCTCTTTAATTGATTAAGGCATCTAACGCGAAAGAACGAGAAAATTTTCGAGGAAAAACTAATTCTCCTCCACCATAATCAATGGTTCTTCGATCGAAGACCACAAGGCTTGATTTAATCACCATAAATATACTATAATCTTTATTCTATTTGAATCTCTTTAGAGAATAAAAATAAACCACAACTATATTTACATACCTCCTAGAAGATAGATTCCCCAAGCTTTTCTTGATCTCCTCTCCCAAAAGCTCCACACACTTTTTCTCCTTAGGGTTTAGAGTTCCAAAAATCTGTAGCCTTAAAAGTTTATTTATAGACTCTTGTTTTTAAGAGTCCTAATTTAACAGGCTTTTGGAAACCCTAACTCATTTTGACCAGGAAACTAACTTGTTTCTAATTTAATTTAATATTTTATAATTTAATATTTTATAATTTAATATTCCGGGACTAAAATACCCTCTCCCCCTAAACGTTTCCACGTTTGGGGACATTTGGGGTATTTCAAGAAACCCTAGCAGAGAGCAAAATTCCCAAATCTGAAACCATAAACCTCATTCTCCATTTTTTTCCGGCGAGAACTCTTCTTCTCCAGTGAGCTCCGGCCGGCATATCTTCACCCTACTTATGCTTATTTTCATCTAGATCCCTGCTTTTCACCTTGATTCATCAATTTTTTTAAGATCAGCTCTCTCTTGTTAGATCTCTCAAGTTCAAACCCTACCTTTCCTTAAACCATAGATCTGTGATATTTTTTTGAGGTTAAGAGGCTTTAGATTTATTGCAATTTCGAGTCTGTCTGCGATTTTAGATCCAAGCTTTTAAGCTTTAGATTTCTAGCTCAAAGTTTCAGATCAGCTACAGAAATCAATTGTATTAACAAGGATAAAAGAAAGAAAAATCATCTTCGGAATTCGCATAAAAGGTATTTCTTATTTCAATTGATTAGGCTTTAGATCTGTTTGATTAAAGTGTTCTGAATGAAATATTAAGTTGTAGAATTTCAATTAACTATATTTACATACCTCCTAGAGTATTTAATATCGACCTAATCTATGAAGCTTTTGTTTTTTTTATATACTCTGTTCTTATGATCGAGTGATGGTTCAATGATCAGGATTTCCTTACATTCTCAGCTCCAGTTGAGTGATTATACTATTTATTTTTTTAGTCTTCATCTGGAAGAAAATATAGTGCCTGAAGTGATATATTGGATGGCTAATTGCACTCATGTTTCAATTGTTTTGAATTCATCTCTTCTTTAGATTGAATAAGTCACGATCTTTATAATTACAGATAATGGGAGTTGGTGTGTTTTTATATATAATAACATTAGGGAATTAATATTTGTATTATTTAATCATGGCAAAGATGTTACTAATGATATTATAAAGAAGATGATGTTTAAAATGAATATAGTAGTATAAATGGGAATCTTTTTTACAGTTGTCATTTGTTTGTTGCATTAAAACTCGTTGTTTCCAAAAGTTATCCTAAAGTTTGCACAAAGGATTTTAATAAAAAAAGAGGGAGAGGGGGGGGGGGGGCTGTAAAATGATTTTGAATGATTCATTGAATGGTAGCAGATTACTATTGATCATTATTTAGGTATTTCTTTTGGCACTCGGTTTTATTTATCACATAAATTTGTGAAAAATGAAAATGGAACACACTTTATACTTGTAACTATATATATATATATATATAAAGTGTCTGCTCCATTATGAACTTTAGATTTTTTCAACTCATGTTTTGTAGAACAAGAAGGAACTGCTGTCTTAATAAGATTATTTTAAAATTGGATTACTTAAGGCTGTTAATAGTATAGGCTGAAATGATTTTTAATGTATTCAAATCATGAACTTACTAATGCATTATGTTACTGTTGTGGTTATCATTGAATTCTGGTTAAAGAACAGGTTTGATTCAGTTTTCTTTATACTTTGCTTTGACTCCTAGTAAATAAGTTGGTCAAAAGGAGAAGAATTATTGTTGCTATTTTTTTATGACTTCCCTCTATAATGTTTAGGATGTACATAGTATTTAGGTACTCTTATTTTCATTTTTTTGGGATCATTTGCAGCTCCAGAAAGGTTTTTCTCGTGCTTTTATTGAAGGATATTGTAAAGTGAAGATTTCAGTAGTTATTGACTTTAATTGCTTAGTGGACGATATTCTATATTTCCTGCATTTTTTTATTTCATCCTAGCAACTAACCGATAAGAACAATGCTTTAAGGGCATTAAATAAGACTGAGGAAATAAAGTTGATTTTTTTTAATAGCTATGAAGTATTCGTATAATTTGTGTTTGGAGGTTGAATGTTGATATTTCAATAATACAGTCTACCTGGTCTGAAGTGTCTTTTAGCAAAGTGATTTGAATTTATTTATTGAAATAATGACGCTTCAGGATGGTGTTTTTCATGTACAAGTGAATATAGGATACCAAAGTGATGTAATCTGTTTGGAAATTGACCCATGTTAATAAATTTTATAATGGTCTGTTTGTTTTGAGAAGTTAATGACGTTTGTCCTGTAGAAATTGATTCTTTTAAGAAATGCCCTGTAGCAAGATACAACATCACAATTCTTTGAAATTGAATCTGTTATTTGGAATGCATGACATGTTTGTAATATCAAGGTGCTTATTTCTGGCTTGAATATCATCACTATGATATCATGTTTAAACGCTCATATTGTGATGGATTTCTTCTCAATTTTCACTTACTTAGCTCTGCTTATCTTTTGTTGTTGATTTTCATAATTCTGATTATCTTTTGAGGTTTTCAACAATACCATGCAATTTGTACTTTTGTTCTATAAGCTCTGTTGCTTGGAAGTTGTTTCTTTTTTTGGAGATTAAAGCAATAGGGACAGAGTTAGCACAATTCTAGTATAAGTAGATTATCAGTGCTATCATGACCCTGTTTTGATGGTATTAACAACTGTTCTTGATGGCACTAAATAAATGAAAAAGTGTAGGCTGAATAGTTGTTGAATATTTTTCATGGTAAACATCAGGTTTTAGGAGGCAAGAATATATAGACATATATTTTCATCTGAGAGTCCAGAATAGTGCCGCAATTTTTTCTCATGTTCTAATGATCGTATTTCATTTCCTTTAGCCCTGCATTGTTATAATATATAAGTCTGTCAGGCTCCAAAGTTAAGAGTATTTTTTTTAGATTAGCTAAGGTGATGGTAGTAGTTTTTTTTAATACACTTGTCATATTATCCTTACTTAGAAGATTAAAAAAAAATGATGAGAGACTTGTCCAGAAAACTGCGATGAGTTGGTCCAAATCTTAGAGATATTGAATTGTGATTTTGGAAAGTTCTCCTCTCGAAGAATGGTAGAGAAAAAAAATTATTGGTTGGTTAACTTGTTTAAAGAAGAGAGAGGTTCTTATTTCACTTAAAATTCCCATTGTCACAGATAAAGAAGCTATTATACTTGATATTTTAAGACTCTTTCAGGGTCTGATATTCATGTATTTTACATTTTGGGGGCAGCATTTACCTTGGAAATTCTTAGTGTTGATATTCTTTCACATTTTTTCCCTTCCAGTAAGGGCTATGATGGCGCTAGCTGGAGCCTCCCCTTTTAGGAGACATGTTTTGTCTCTTTAGTTAGATTTCCACCATTAAGAGACCATCTTGGTCTTATTAGAGAGCCATCCTATATGATGCATGCCTTGCCTCGTTTATAGAGCCCCCTCTAAGTTGTACCCCCTACTTAGTAGAAGACTAACTTAGTGTTACTTGTCTTATCCCTATTTATCATTGCAAGGGAATTGATAGGGATACTTGGAGCCCACTTTTGTGCATAGGAGACTTGCTCAGTCTCACTAGCACCCTTGTTTATTTTCTTCTAGTAGACAGCCTTTGACTTATTTTCCCCCATTTTGGTAGCGTTATTAGCGAGTCTTTGACTTATTTGCCTCCATTTTTGTAGCGTTATTAGAGAATCTTTGACTTATTTACCCTTACTTTGGTAGCGTTATTAGAGAGTCTTTGACTTATTTACCCTTTGGTGGCATTATTAAGAGAGAGTCTTTGACTTATTTGCCCCCACCTTTAGTAGCATTTTTAAGAGTCTTTGACTTATTTATCCCTCCTCTTTAGAGTTGGTTGCTTAAGAGTCCATCTTATAGATTTTTAGTTTACCCTATAGCTTTAGGGTTTGTTTTTAGATAGTAGTTTGTCCTTTAGTATTGTTGTCACTTCTCTTTGTTAGGGAGTAACTCGGTCTTAGTAAAGCTTACCTACCTGGGATCTTAGATCATTTTTGTTAACTAACCAACTTCTCCAAAAGCATAAGCTATTGGAGAAAGGCAGTATTTATCTTTTATACTTTAACACTCCCCTGCACGTGTGGCCCACTTGGCAAACATGGGGCACATGTGGTCCCACTTTTGGCAGACCATCGCATGTGGTTTTTTGCTATCCGGGAGGTTTGAACTCGAGACCTTTGGCTTTGATACCATGTTAACTAACCAACTTCTCCAAAAGCTTGGAGAAAGGCAGTATTTAACTTTTATACTTTAATAATTTTTACTTTCCTTAGGACACTAGTTTACTTGTTTTAGGATTTCCCCTCTTGCCCTAAGGTTTTACCCCCGGGGTGTTGCTTTGTATGTTCCCTTTGGTCTTTGACCAAAATGGTGATAACATTTTAAAACTCAAAAACAACAGAAATTTAAAACACCAAAAACATTTGAAAACTAGAAAACATTAAAACATCAGAAAATTTGAAACTGAAACAACATTGAAATATTTAAAAAAATTTAAGAGTTTTTAGGAGCGTACTAGGAAAGTTTATTTTTGAACTACGTTGGCTTGATCCTCTTCCACGAGGTACGTAAGCAGCTTGGGATCTTTATCCCAAGTCCAGTCAAACTTTATAAATAAAACATTTAAAATCTTTTAAACCTTTTTAATAAACTATTTTCGAAAAGATCTTCCTTTAGAGTTAGGAGTTTGCCCTAAATGTCTAGAGAGTGTTTTAGAGTTAGGAGTTTGTCCTAGAGTTAGGAGCCCCTGTGCGGTCAGTTTTGACTATGCAGTTTCGTACAGTCGGCTGGTGGCTAGATTTAGGATTCACTTAGTGAGCCTATTGTTTTCCCTAGGACACAACCTAGTTGTACATAGGATGTAGGGCCCACCTGTATTAGTTTAGGGCTAATTTGCATTTAGTTAGGGCATATAGGAAGTCTTAAAATCCACAATTCACTTCAACTTAACTAATCGTATTCAAGAAGCTTTAAAAACTAGTCCGGTCTTTTGGGTCGAGTCTAGTTCAGTGGTCTAGGCACAATAGGCATTATAGCTTAGAATAGGCCACAGAACTACATAAGCCTTGATTCTAAAAAGGGGCTTGGATACGTAGGCAGCTTGGATGGTTGGTCATCCAAGTCCAGGGGATACTATTTGATGGGGCACAAATACGGCTGCACTCCCAGATATCGCCACGTGTCATCCATGCACGAGCAGAGCCCAACCATCATGAAGAAGGGTGTTGGAAAACGGCAAAGACCACACATTCATGCCACGTGTCGCCCCCTCGCCACCCAGGCCTCATCATCACAAATTAGGGAAGGAAATGGCCGCCAAAGCCATGCGCGCCGGCGAGGCAGAGGGACGGCCCAATCCTGCAAAGGAAGTTTTTCCCTCCATAATGATGAAAAGGGCACTCTCACCACCCAGGCCTCATCATCACAAATTAGGGAAGGAAATGGCCGCCAAAGCCACGCGCGCCGGCGAGGCAGAGGGACGGCCCAATCCTGCAAAGGAAGTTTTTCCCTCCATAATGATGAAAAGGGCCGCACACCCCCCTTTAAAAGGGGAGGGAAAGGAAGAAGAAGGGGACCCTTTTTACCTTTTTTGCCCCCGAAAGCAGGGAATTCACCCATCCCCCACCCCGCAATACCGGAAAAAGAGGCGAGGCAACAACAGAGGAGGCCAGGAATCCCATCCTGCCCTCCCTGCTAGTCCCCTCCGACTCACTCATTTATGCACCCAGAAATGTCCCCGCGCACCGGCCCTGGTAACCCTGATCAAAACCCCCTCCCTTTCTAGCTGTTCTTTATATTGACTGGTCGAAGGATCTGACTTGGGTGTCGAAGTGGTCGTCCGGGACCCACCCCGGACCCCCTGACCCCCTTTTGTTTGTGATTGCAGACCCTGCGGAGGCCCTCTACCGACCGAGCGATCGCAGACCCGGATCCAGACGCCATCATATTGGCGCCATCCGTGGGACTCGTCGAGTAACTGAACGCCTTATGGCGATGAGAAACCACACCCAACAGCCAGAAACAGGGGTAATAACCAGGAGTCAGGCCCAGCGCGCACAAGCCAGCTCCTCAAGCTCCCAAGAGCGAAACTCACCGCCTTCGGACCAACCCCGACCCTCCTCCAGCACGCCGCAGATGGTCCCCACCATGGAGATGTTCAACGAACTTCGCAACGAACTACTCCAGCGTTTGCCTCTCCCGGCTTCGAAAAATCCCGGGACGACACAGGACCGGACAGAAGCCTACGACGAAGGCAACGAGGAACAATCAGGGGAACGACATCCCCGGCGAAAGCGAGCACCGACTCGCAGAACGCCGTCCCCATCAACAAATAGCCCCTTGCCCCACGCAGCCGGGGGACATCAGCGAGGCAGCAGGGGACATGTTACTCACAGCCGCGCCCCCCCTGTCCAATATACCCGTCTCCGGGAACCGCTCTTGGCTCGGGCAGAAGAAGTTGCAACCTCGGCGCAACCGCCCAGCTTGGATCCAATAGCGGACCTGCAAAGGCAAATCCGAGAGGTAAAACTAGAAATGAAAAAACCCTACGCCCACGGCATCCTCGATGAGTGGGAAAGGGAAACGGCATCCCCGTTCACCTCAGAGGTCTTAAAGACCCCCGCAGAAGCAGGCATAGACCTCTCCCGCTTCGGTCTATACGACGGGAGCACGGACCCCCTCGAGTTCCTCCAGACTTTCAAGAGAGTAATGATGCTTCGAGGCGCGTCGGATGGATTCATGTGCAGAGCCTTTGCATCCCTACTAAGAAAAACCGCCAACGACTGGTACATGAGATTGGAGCCCGACTCCATCGCATCCTTCCACGAATTCGGGCGAAAGTTCAGCACGAGGTTCGCCAACAACCGCCTCCGCCATGATCCTGCGGACGCCCTCCTAGCCCTCCGCCAAGGCAGAAACGAGACCCTAAGAGACTTCATGTTGAAGTTCAACGCCGAATTAGCCCAACTCTCCAACATGGACGTCCAGATAGCGGTCGCCACACTAAAGCATGCCACCACCGATCCGAACCTTAAGCTGCACCTCACCCTCAAGCCCCCGCGGGACCTACAGGAGCTTGAATCAAAGGCTGATAAGTTCGTCCGAGCAGAAGAAGCCTGCGCTCGAGAACAGAATCGGCCCGGCCCCGACGAGAGAAAAAACGACGGCCGAAGGGCCATAAGGCCACGAACCGATGAAAGACAGACGGGCCGCAACCCCATCCCCGTCTTCGAAAGGCTGGGAACCGCCCCACTAAAGTTCCCCCTCTCCCACGTTCTATCGGCTATTAGGGATCAGGGTCTCCTGACCCCCCCCCCCCCCAAGAAAATGGCCACAGATCCAAAGAAGAGGTCCGCCAGGAAATTCTGCGAATTCCACGGGGACCACGGCCACGAAACTGACCACTGCTTCCACCTCCGCCTCCAACTGGAAAGGCTGGCCGAGGAAGGACACCTAAACCAATACCTCAGGAGTCCTGACAAAAGCCCATGCGAGGCCCAGCGCCCGCTCGACGAACCCAGAGGTAGGCATCGGTCACCAAACCGCCGCCGATCCACATGCCGACACCGATCCCCCGGTAGGGATCACTCACGAAGCCGACGCCGATCCCGCAGCAGACACGACACGAGCCGCCACCAGCGCCCCCGAAAGGGCGAGCCCCCTGAACAGCCACAAGCTCGCGAGCAACCGCCTACCATCATAGGAAAAATCAATATCATCGCAGGCGGGCCCGCGGCGGGAGGGCCGACAACAGCCGGTCGGCGGGCATACGCGGAACGGGTATTCTCCATGGACATACCTTCCAAGAAGGCCCGAACAAATCCGCCCCATGAAAACCAGATCATCACTTTTTCCAACAAAGACCTCGACGGGCTACAAGTCCCGCATGACGATGCACTGGTCATCAGGCTAGTCGTCGCCAACTTCGATATAGGAAAAATCTTGGTGGACACAGGAAGCTCCGTCAATGTGCTACACCTCGGAACTTTCGAAGAAATGAAACTGGGCAGGGAAAGGCTGGGACCCGCGGAATACTCCATCTACGGTTTCTCCGGGGCATCCGTACAGGTAGACGGCAAGATCGACTTGCCCGTGACTTTCGGGGCGTACCCCTTGCAAAAAACCATCCTGACCACCTTCCTGGTCGTAGACATACCGTTCACCTACAGCGCCATCATTGGGCGCCCTGCTCTCAGAGACTTGGGAGCCATAGTCTCAACCCCCCATCTCAAGATGAAATTCCCCACTCCGGACGGAGTAGGAGAGGTCAAGGGACAACAAATGATAGCACGCCAATGCTACGCGGCAAGCCTGAGAGAAACCAACGCCCCAGCCGAAAACTTCATAATCGGCAGTGAAGACCCTCGGCAGCGGGCTCGCGCAATCAGAGGAGAGCCCGCCGAGGAGCTAGACTCCATCCCCCTGACCCAAGATCAGCCGGAGAGACAGGTCCGGATAAGTTCCATGTTAACAGGACCTCTGCGAGACCAGATGATCAACTTCCTCAGAATAAACAAAGACATGTTCGCATGGTCCGCCAAGGACATGCCCGGGATACCCAAGGAAATGGCCGTCCACAAGTTGAATGTGAACCCCGCCCTTAAACCCGTCCGGCAGAAAAAGAGGAACTTCGCAGTAGAGCGCCAAACTCACATAAAGGCCGAAGTGGAAAAACTGCTACAAGCCGGATTCGTCAGGGAAATCCGGTATCCCGAGTGGCTGTCGAACGTCGTGATGGTCAAGAAAGCTAGCGGAGGATGGCGGGCCTGTATAGACTTCACCAACCTCAACCGGGCCTGCCCAAAAGACCCCTATCCCCTCCCGCGCATAGACCAACTCATCGACGCCACCTCCGGACATGAACTTCTCACCTTCTTAGACGCGTTCTTAGGCTACAATCAGATCAAAATGCACGAGCCAGACATCCCGAAAATAGCGTTTATCACCGATCAGGGCGTCTACTGCTACACTGTCATGCCCTTCGGGTTAAAAAACGCAGGTGCCACCTACCAGCGGCTCGTGAATAAGCTATTCCAAATGCAAATTGGAAGGAACGTAGAGGTGTATGTCAACGATATGCTGGTAAAAAGCCTGGAAGCCGCCAGACACATCTCCGACCTTCAGGAAACTTTCGACACCTTACGACGAGCCCGAATGAAACTGAACCCCGCGAAATGCGCCTTTGGGGTAACTTCCGGAAAGTTCTTGGGGTTCATGGTCAGCCAAAGAGGGATCGAGGCCAACCCAGAAAAAATCCAGGCCATCCTAGACATGGAACCCCCGACGACAGCAGTAGAAGTACAGAGGCTCGCAGGACGGATCCCGGCCCTCGGCCGATTCATGCCCAAATCAGCAGAGAAGTGCCAACCCTTCTTCAAACAATTAAAAAACATACGGGAATTCGAATGGACCCCGGCCTGCCAAGAGGCCTTCGACTCTCTGAAGCAATACCTCCAGACACCGCCCGTACTCGCCAAACCCGAGCCGGGGGAAGAGCTATTTTTATATCTGGCCGTCAGCCCCACGGCAGTAAGCGCGGTGTTGGCCAAACAAAGCGACAAAAAGGAACACCCTGTGTACTACGTGAGCAAGACTCTCCACGGTGCAGAAATCCGATACTCGAACATAGAGAAATTCGCCCTCGCAGTCGTCAGTGCCGCTCGAAAGCTCCGCCCCTACTTCCAGGCCCACCCCATAGTCCTGCTAACTGACCAGCCCCTCAGGAAGATTCTCCAAAAACCAGAGACCTCGGGTAGGATGGTAAGTTGGGCCGTCGAGCTGGGCGAGTTCGACATACAAGTCCGCCCAAGGCCGGCTATCAAATCTCAAGCCCTCGCTGACTTTATAGTGGAATTCATGGCCCCGGCCGAAGAACCAGCCACAATGGGGAGCGGCGAGGACCCCACTGCGCACACGGTTTGCGAGGATGGGATGCAGGACTCCTCGGAACACAACAACGAAACCCCTTGGATCCTGCACGTTGACGGCTCCGCCGGCAACAAAGGACACGGAGCGGGAGTGGTCCTCTACGGCCCAGAAGAGTTCACACTGGAATATGCCCTCAGGTTGAATTTCAAAGCCTCCAATAACGAGGCCGAATACGAAGCCTTGCTAGCAGGACTAAGTCTAGCCGCGGAGCTCGGCGCGGGCAAGTTGAAAGTCTATAGCGACTCACAGCTTGTCGTTAACCAAGTAAACGGAATATACGAAGCCAAGGGCTTCAGAATGAAAAAATACCTCCACAAGGTAAAAGAGAAACTGCAGGGGATGGGAGAGGTAGAGATCCTCCAGGTGCCGCGAGACATGAACAACCGAGCGGATGCATTATCAAGAATGGCCGCCGAAGAGACCCATGACTTCGGCATCGTGCTCACAGAAATCCTGCCCCACTCCAGCATCGACGAGATACAAGTTATGGAGATTCCACCAGGGCCAAACTGGATGGACCCCATCATACGATACCTGAAAGACGGTATACTACCCGCAGATAAGCTGGAAGCCCGGCGCCTAACCGCGAGAGCCGCCCATTACGTGGTCCACGGGCACAGGCTCTACAAACGGTCATACACATGGCCGTACCTCCGATGCCTGGTACCCTCCGAATCAGACTACGCGCTACGAGAAGTACATGAAGGGATCTGCGGAGACCATGGAGGCGGCAGGACCCTAGCCCAGAAAATCATAAGGCACGGCTACTTCTGGCCCACGGTCCTTAGGGACGCCGAGGAATTCGTCAAAAAATGCAGCCCATGCCAAAGGTACGCAACCACCCCCCACCAACCGGCTACACCGTACACCGCGATAGCATGACCCCTGCCTTTCGCCATGTGGGGCATGGATCTACTCGGACCATTCCCCAAGGCCCCCGGGGGGCATACAATGTTATACGTCGCCATCGACTACTTCACCAAGTGGGTTGAGGTCAAAGCCGTGGTGAAACCCAATTCCAAAGCGACGAAGAAATTCTTCTATCACGACGTCGTTTGCCGTTTCGGCATTCCAAAGACCCTTGTAACAGACAACGGTCCCCAGTTCGCAAGCGCCGAATTTGGCAGATTCTGTGATAGCCTAAGCATTGAACACCGTTTCGCCTCCGTAGCACACCCGCAGGCCAACGGGCAGGTCGAGGTAACCAACAGGATTTTGCTACAAAGTCTCAAGAAGAGATTGGGAGAAGCCGGAAAAAACTGGCTGGACGCACTCCCTAGCGTCCTCTGGGCCTATCGAACAACACCACGGACCGCAACTGGAGAATCCCCTTTTAGCTTAACCTTTGGGACCGAAGCGGTCATTCCGCTAGAAATTGGCCTCCCCAGCTTCCGCACCGCGAATTACGATGAGCAGGGAAATTCTGAACTCCTCCGGAACAACCTCGATCTCGTGCTCGAGAAATGAGACCAAGCCCTCTTCCGAACCGCCACCTACCAGCAAAAGGTGGCACGATACTACAACGCCCGGGTAAAAAAGCGTTCGGTAAAACCCGGAGATCTGGTGCTACGGCGTACAGAGGTATCAGCCCCCCGCAACACGAGTAAGCTCGCACCCAAGTGGGAAGGACCGTACAAAGTCGTTCGAGCACTCTGACCCGGGGCGTACCAACTAGAACGCCTCGATGGGACCCCGGTCCCTCGCAGTTGGAGCATGGACAACCTCCGAAAGTTCTATCAGTAAAACGACAGGGTAAGTTCCGTGCCTTTCTTTTAAAAATATGACAAGTGTTTTGGTTTCCTTTTTGTGTTCTAGAAGCAAAGATGTATTGTTGTCAACAAATTAATGGAAAAGCACTTCTACAAAAGCAGCGTACATCTCCACATTCCGGCCCACGATAAATGAGGGACCCGAAAGAAAACAGCGAGTGAGACAGAGGTAACATCGGGGCCGATCCCCCCGAGAATACCCTAAAACGCTCCCCATGAAAAAAAAAAAAAAAAGACCCCCCCCTTTAAGGGCAGGCGGGACCCATTAACCCCGAACTGATCATTCGAGGGGAAGATAGTCCTCCCATAAACAGACGCCCTACGGGGTGCACTAAGAATACCCTCACCGACAAAATTCGCAAAGGCCTGAGGACCAACAGCAAGAACTCGAAAACCTCGCGGCGCATCGTATATATGCAGAGATGTCAATACGGTTACATACCAAACAACAAAATAGGTAGTTCAAAAGTTATTACAGACCAAATAACCAGGAACATTAAAAGAAAAGAGCAAGCCCCCCGAGGCCTTCACAACATCACTGGGCCCCCTCGGAAGTCTCGGCAACTACGCGATCCACCAGGGCGGCCACCTCCTCTCCTACCGGCTCCACCACTTCCGCCGGTGCCGGCAAAGGATCAACCTCAGACTCATGCATCAGTTTATCGAGAGGGAAGGAGGGATCGACCTCTTGAACGCGCCGCCGGTATTCAGCAAACGCATCAATCTCAATATCCACGCTGAACGCAGCCGCAGCCTTAAAAAACTCCGCAGAGTCGCGCCATTCCTCCCGTGCCTTCGCCAATTCCCGGGCATGAGTTCGCCGAGCCAGCGCCAATTTGTCCGACGCACGACTCCTCCCCTCCACAGTTACCCGGAGATCTTCCCGGAGTTGAGCAACAGTGTCATCAAAGGTCGCTCTCTCCGCCCGGGCTCTGTCCAATTCCTCGCGTAACTGCCGGTTTAACTCCCCCGCGGCACTTATCTCAGCCTCATCCTCAAGAAGGCACTGCACCATCCTCCTGGCATAACTTTGGGACTGCAAAAGGCAAGTTATCAGAAAACTTCCAACATGCAATCTCGAAAACAGCGAGGAGAGAAAAATACCATCAGAAAACCGGCCACTCGTTACTTACGCAGGAAGTTGATTGAAAATAGTGAGCCCCCAGGGCCCTACGATCGTAGCCCTTCAGCTCAGCCTCGTCACAAGGAAGGGCAGTTGTCACCCCTAGCTCCACCCCAACCCGGGGATTCGCAAGAACGCTGTCCTCAACACCAATCCTCCAGCCAGGCTTAAACAGTTCCCCTCGCACCTGGAAACTCTGCGGGGGAAGCTCCGCCCGCTCCAGAAGAAGCTTGGTCATTACCGCCCCTTCCATCCGACTTGGCACGTCCTCCGCAAAGATTGAAGGACGCGCCACGCGGCTGGCGACCCTCCTGGCAGGATGCTCAGACCCCGGGGGTGAGGAACTAACCGGCCCCTTCTCTCCAACCGCTCGACCAGAGGGGCTGGAAGGCATAGATGTTGCGAGCCTCGCTTGCGACCGACCCAGCCTGGCCGCGGCCATAAAGTCAGGCCGCGGCCATAAAGTCAGAAGGAATTTTCTTCCGGCTCGACAAGCCCGTTGTCACCGCCGCAACCTCCTTCCCCTTACCAACGTCACCAGAAGAAGACATCTCTCCTGCCAAAAACAAGAAAATAACAATCGCTCAAAGCAAAGGAAAACCAAAAAAAAAAAAAAAGAGAAAAGAAAAAAAAAGAGAGAGGAAGAGGGGAGGGGCTCACCACGATAGCTGGCTGAACTCTCCCCCGTTCCCTCGCCCGTGCAACGGACCCTCCTCTCCACAGCTCCCACCAAGCCAAACCTCTTCAGGCTCCTCTCCCACCTAAACTCGGAGACGTCAATAGCCTCCCCAGAGGCGAGCTTCCCCAAGTCAAACTTGCTGTAGTCAGACTCATCGGGAAGGGACTTCCTCCGCCACTCAACAGAGCGCCTCCAAGAACGAGGAAAATCCCAGCCAGCGTCCGATGGAGGGGTAACAAACACATACTCCTCCTTCCACTTCTTGATGGACGAAGGCAAGTTCGCTGCAATCTTCACCTGAGGACGCTGGGTCAGATAAAGCCAGCTGTCCTCCCCCTTCACCAACGGACTGAGGGCCACGCAGGCCCGGAGCAGCGGAAGGGTGGGTTGAACCTTATGAAGACCCGCCTTGGCCACAAAGGCCAGGAGTGTGCGCCAACTATTAGGCGCCAGTTGGGAAGGCGCCACTTGGTAAAACTCGAGGGCCTCTATTATAATGTCCAAGAGCGGAAACCTAACCCCGGCCCGGAAAGCTTCCACGTAGAAAGCTACCTCTTCCTCCGTGGTACCCCCACACACCCCTTCTACAAAGGAGGGGACTCTAATCCCATAATCGTCGGGGATATGGAACTCTCTCCTAATTTTCTCCGCCGCTCCTTTTTCCAAAGTATTCCTGAAACACGCCACCCGGCCGGGACGAATAACGGCGCCAGGCCGAATGTCCCCAATCTCCGCCCCACGAGCATAAGAAACTCGAGCCGGAGATTCCGAAGCAGCGGCCCCCACCGACGACCCGGAGGTCCCGGAACTATCCCTCAACTCCGTGGGCTGCCGCACATCTTCAGCGACGTCGCTCCCACCCTCTACAGACAACCGCCTCCTCTTTCTCACCGGAGCCCTCTCCACCACCTCTACCGACGCGGAAGAGGGGCTCTGAGGCACAGTCGCAACAGACATCTTAAGCTATGAAACAAAGACACAGAACTCACCGAACGAAGCGTGGACGACAAGCAACACGTAGAAGAATCGCCGCGGAGAAAAACCCGTTCTAATCGAGGAAGACGAAGGAATAAAGTAAAAAATGAAATCCCCAAAAAGGCTTTAAAAAGGGCTAGGGTTTTGACACCTGTCGTTCGAACTCCCGCCCTTTCTAAGTCGATGGGATGCGCACACGTGGCGCCGATTGAGAAACCCAAGGGAACCGCCATAAGTCGAAGCGCCACACGGAAAGGACGTCTCTACCCCTACCCACGACGTAACTTCCCCAGCAAGCCATCCATACAGCTCCACCAGATGGACAAAACTGCGTTCATAAAGAAAGGGCTCGGACCCCGTCACAAGGGCCCGACATACACCTCCACAAGATAAAAAAAAAAAAAAAAAAAAAAACCACATTCGATGGCAAAAAGCTCGGAACCCGTCATAAAGGTACGACTAGATACCCCATACAAAATACCACCGGGCCGAAAATATCGAACGCAGCGACAAGGGCTCAGAAATGCGCGAGAAAGCAAGCATGCAAAAGAAAAGCAAACACGAAAGGAGAAAACACACATCAGAAACAGGAAAAAGAAAGGCACCATTCATAAACCACTTCCTCCTGGCCCAAAGGCCTACAAAAAGGGGAGTAAGGACAATAGGCACGCAGGCCCGAAGCCCCCAAGATCCCTAAGACAAAAAAAAGAAAGCGCAAAGACAAGAGGCTTCCTCCAAAAATTCCGAACTCCCACCGCAATCAGCTCAGAGGGACTGGCCGCTGAAAGAGTTTTCCGCATCAGAAATCTCCCTATCACTCTGTTCCCCGTCCGAAGAGCTTCCCCAACGCCGATTCCCAGCCAAACGGGCTTGGTCATTCAACCAACGCACCCGGTTCCTTAGCAGATCGTTCTCCGCGCGCAAAGCAGCAATCTCCCGATCCATGTCCCTCATCCGGCTAAAAACCTCCATTCCCCTACGATGGACGCAGGAAAAGAAGGAACGGTTGCGGTGAATAAACGCTTCATGAGACTCCCTCTCGTGCAGGGGAGGAGGATGATCCACGTCCCCCTCCGGAACCCCTCGCTGAGGCCCCAGCCCGCTAGAATTTGCCTCGGGGTTATTCGGACGACTCCCGTCGCGATCAGACCTACGATCGCCGCCCGCAAAGGGACCCTGGAAAGGCGACGACATCTCGGACAAGCCTGAAGAAAGGCCGGAAGAAATCAAAAAGGCAAAGAAGAAACAAAGGGCGATATTCCTGACTTCAGGAAAGCTCACCCCTTTATAGAACCCTTATAGGAAACCCCGGTGTGCAAAAATGAAGCACTTACTACCCGCGTGTCCATTTCCTACTGAACAACCAAGCGGCGCCTCGGGAAGGAGCCGCCGGATGGAGCAGAATATCGCTCGCACCCCAATGCTCCCATAAACGCCTTCACCACATTATCCTTTAACTACGCCAACGGGCCCGCTCCCCGAGGCCAATCAAGGGACTAAAGGTCATATCACGATAACATGCAAAGACGGCGCTATCACCGAAGCACGCCACGTGTCGCCCCCAGATCTACATAAAGCCTAACCTTCATAAAGGAAGTAGAGGGTAAAGGGCAAGATCATACGAATTCGACACGCCTCGCTATCCCGACCCCACGCAGGTTCGGGCCCCCAAAAAAAAACAAAAAACAAAAAAAAAAAACAAAAAAAAAAGAGAGCGCCCGGAAGGGTCGGAGCATCGCAAATCCTTGCAAACACAGAGATTCTCCATCACAAGCCAAGAACAACATTAAGAGATATGGCTCAAATACACATAAACTACCCATTAACATCCTCCTGGCCCATAGGCCTACAAAAATAAAGGGAAACCAAAAAATAGCACAGGGCACGCAGGCCTCAGAAATCCCCGCCAGAGAAGGGGATAGACACGCAGGAAAACATAGAAAGCCAAAGCTTAATCGGAGAACGACTCCTCCCCAGAGGAATTCCTCTCCTCCTCCCAAGAGGTCTCCAGCAGGGGGTCCACCTCATATTCCAACAGCTGCTCGTTGAGAAGATGAACTTTCTTCTGTAGAACCTCGTTCTCCCGCTTCAAGTCCTCGATCTCCTGACCCATCTTCGAAACACGCCCACGCAGTTCCGTTCCCTGACGATAGGCTCGAGAGAAAAACGACCACTCCCGGGCAACGCGGGACCTGGACAATCTGTCCTTCCTAGGCAGGGAAGAAAGGCGAAGGGGGGGGAAGCCCGACGAAGCGCCCGGGCCCCTCTTAGCCTTCTTCCGACGAGCCACGAGATCCTCCCCCGGATCGGAGGACAAGTCAGGGTCACTCGACGACTCCTGGAGGAAACAGGCCTTGCCCCTACCCCGTGAAGAAGAGCCAGACATGTTACTGAAAAATATACGAAAAAAACCCCTACCGCAAAGGAAAGAAGAAGAGCGACGAAGAGCCACAAAAAGACACCAGGGTAATTCCCCTCTTTTAAACTCGAGAAAGAAATCCTGGTGCCTCGAGACAACGCAGCCTTCCTAACGACGCTGCCGCTTCCCAAGGACAGCCGCCGGATAAAACGGCACGTCTCCTCGTACCCCGGAGCCCTCGTAAATATCCTCATCATGACTTAGCTCGAACAAAACGTTACTCCCTTGGCCCATTCAATGGACCAAAGGAGTAAGGGGGAGTTATGATGGGGCACAAATATGGCTGCACTCCCAGATATCGCCACGTGTCATCCATGCACGAGCAGAGCCCAACCATCATGAAGAAGAGTGTTGGAAAACGGCAAAGACCACACATTCATGCCACGTGTCGCCCCCTCGCCACCCAGGCCTCATCATCACAAATTAGGGAAGGAAATGGCCGCCAAAGCCACGCGCGCCGGCGAGGCAAAGGGACGGCCCAATCCTGCAAAGGAAGTTTTTCCCTCCATAATGATGAAAAGGGCACTCTCACCACCCAGGCCTCATCATCACAAATTAGGGAAGGAAATGGCCGCCAAAGCCACGCGCGCCGGCGAGGCAGAGGGACGGCCCAATCCTGCAAAGGAAGTTTTTCCCTCCATAATGATGAAAAGGGCCGCACACCCCCCTTTAAAAGGGGAGGGAAAGGAAGAAGAAGGGGACCCTTTTTACCTTTTTTGCCCCCGAAAGCAGGGAATTCACCCATCCCCCACCCCGCAATACCGGAAAAAGAGGCGAGGCAACAACAGAGGAGGCCAGGAATCCCATCCTGCCCTCCCTGCTAGTCCCCTCCGACTCACTCATTTATGCACCCAGAAATGTCCCCGCGCACCGGCCCTGGTAACCCTGATCAAAACCCCCTCCCTTTCTAGCTGTTCTTTATATTGACTGGTCGAAGGATCTGACTTGGGTGTCGAAAGTGTCGTTCGGGACCCACCCCGAACCCCCTGACCCCCTTTTGTTTGTGATTGCAGACCCCGCGGAGGCCCTCTACCGACCGCGCGATCGCAGACCCGGATCCAGACGCCATCACTATTGTCACATTTTTATTTGTTTAGAGTTTTAGGAGTTAGTTGATTGGTATGTGTTATTATTGATTGCATAGGGACATGCTAGTGTGTTTATTCATTTCTTCTGATTATCTTTATTTCTTGCATTGCCTCACATGATTACACACACTTAGCTGTAGTGTTGAGTTGTTTCTTTATTGCTCTTCGCGTATATAGCTGTAGTGTACTTATTCTTTTACTGTTTTCCTTACTGCTTATCCACATGTTTAGCTGTAGCATTTTTATTTCTTTATTATCTTACTTACTCACATGTTTAGCTGTAGCATTTTATTTACTGCTTATCTTATTCATCTGCTTAGCTGTAGTTCTTTTAGTGCTTTTCCTGCTTATTCTAGCTTACCATATTTACTCATTATCCTGTTTAGTTGTAGTTATGCATGTGATTGTTTACTGCTTTCTTAGATGTGTTGAGTTAGGATTAGATGTGGATGAGTTAGGACTTGGCTGTTTATTTTTCTTTTACCCATCCTCGGGTCATGCATGTTTAGGTAGACGTATTCTCGAGGATATTTGTTCCCATTTCACATAATTTTTGCCCAAAACTCTTCAAAGTTAATAAAAAATTGCATAAGAGACCGAGTGCTCGGGCGAGTTGGATGCCTAACACCTTCCCAGCTCGTAATCAGGCACAAACCCTTTCTTCTCTGGTTATCCGTTGAAAACAGAGTATATTTGTTTTTGGTTCCATGGCCTATCCATGGATGGTGACTCTTGTCATTTTTAGGTACGTCTTGGTTTTGAGCCCTGGCTCCGGATCAAGAGGTATCTCATTTATCGCCATATGACGCTTTATTTCGAGAGTTCCTTAGTAGAGCTATCCTTCATGTGGAGATCCAAAGGATGAGGAGATACCCGTTCCCTCGCTCTCCTCGGATCGGGGTCCACACCATGCGAACAACGCCTGGCAAAATGGCCCCGTGACACAAGGCATGATCAGGATTCAAATTTTTTGCAAAAAGATCGAAAAAGAAGAAAAACAATGAGATCGGTAAGTTTTCTTTGTACATATATTTCTTTTCATGTTTCATGTCAAAATCTACTAGAATTTCAAATTTTATGAATGAAAAAGCAAGAAAAAATGAATCTAAGAAAACCAGTCCAATCTGGTTTGATTTCCTAGGCATCTAAAAATGAGCTTCGAAGATCAAACTCACTTGCACCAGCCACCTGCATCAATGGCCTTCCTCGGGGCACTATTGCTTGTTAGATTGTTAGAAGTGCAATCATTCTGTTGCAGTTGCATCATCGCTTCAATGCCTACCTGCCTACCGGCAACAAAAACATCTAGCAGATCTCGGTCAGACAGTTAAGTAATCTTTAGCTTTTCATAGTATCTGAAGCTTCTTCACTTATTAATATCGCTATCACACATCTTCTTGATGATGACTTACATATTTTCTCTTCAATTGTTCCTTATTTTGGTTTCCGCAGAAGATTCATGGGTGATGGGTATTCTCATCCAATACTCATTTTAGTCTTGCCCTTATTTGTTCTTCCATTAGATCTCTTCATATTTCTTATTTTATGCTATTCATAGTATCCAAAAAGTTACTGTCTGTACCTTAGTTTAACTCACAAATTCCCTATTAATTTGACTTTTCTCCTTGAGTTCTTGTGCTGTATTTGTGTATGGGGAAGCTTACTGTCAAAGTAGTGACTACATAAGCTAGCTTTCAGTTCCTAGTGGAAGAAAACGGTCACCCGAAGAACAATCCTTTTTTGCACTTGACAAGAGAGAGAGAGAGAGGAGGAAGAATGGTAAGAGGGTACCCGTGAAACCCTAGAAATAAATCAGTTTTGTTTACTTCAACTCTTAAAAGATTAACATCGATATGCAAAACCTGATAAAAAGAAGTCCCCAAATCATCCATCAGATAGCTTATTTTATTTTTATATCTGAGGTATCCCTCAGATAGCTTATTTGAGCTAGCGACTAGAAATAGGGCATCAACCCATCTTGTTTGAGTCATCCAACGCATTCATTCCTGTAACGACCCGGATTTTTTGATAACTCTAAACCCGGACCGTTAACAAAAGACATCAATTTTTTTTTTCTTAAAAAAAACTCAATTAAAAGCTTACTAAAGAGTGTAACAAGAGGATTTGACATAATAACCAAAAATAAAAACAAACTAAGAATAAGATGAAAAGCCTCCAAGGCCACACAACCACACCAATTACTCTATCTTCCCTCTTGCACACCCCTTTTAATTCTCGATTTCCTCATTAGCATTTGTCTCAATGTCATCAATTGTAGCAAAACCTGTGGGGAATTTTTGGTGTTAGTTCAAAGAACTATATAGATTCATTCAGTAATAAACATACACACTTAAACAACTTTTGAATTTAAAGCATACAACTGAATTCATTAGGTGTGCACGTAACAACAATTATCTCTAATGAAAGCCTGAAACATTAACAGGGATCATGCTATGGCATTTAAACAATGTGAAACAATTATTCCAGCAAGGCAAACAACGTTTTACAAGTAAGAAACTTATGTTTGTTATTATTATTTGTGATGCATGAGACGACTCATCCAAGACAATCAAGCTCCCTTAGCTTACTGTCCCGCCCCTAATACGTTCCACTACCCTCGTCTACAGGTAGTGGGCATAAGGGACTTTTTACGACGTGCTTAATAGCCACTTCAGCTCCTGACATCATGGTCTAAGAGGATGCATTTACCGCGAAGGGGGTGCGCTAAAACCCAAGGCTGGTACGGAATTTCATTATTCCTGGACGACTCATACCTCCGCCCAATCCACCAAATCATATTTCTCAATGCCATTTATTTCATTTATTTATTACCAGTTTTTCTGGTATGTCATACATTTCCAATATCCTTAAGATATTCATTAACAATTTTCTTGCTTTCAAAGTATTTTCCTTTAACAAGGAATCATAGCATTCCATCATTTGTGAACATCTCATTATTTATGGGCATAGCATCATTATTAAATTGATTGCATGCTACTAATATGGAAAAACATGAGAGGAAAATATATATCATTTAACAACAGTTATGTATACAAGTCATTATCATGAACCACTAAGAATCTTCATTGCATACGATTAAATTAATCATTGTCCAAGAGTGTGAGTTTAGAGTATCGTCACCTACCTATTATTTGTGATGCGAGAGAGTGAGAAATCCTTAATGTCAGAGTCAAATGTGCTACCAAATCTGAAACAAAAATCATATACGCACAATAAGTTTCCCGTTAAATTATACTTTAACTCGACCCTAGGATAGTTGGAGAGTCATAACTTTTTAGGTTTTGTTCTTTAAATTCTATTCCCAAAGATTTCCGTGTCATACATCTAAAAGATACACTCATGGGTATTAATACCTATGCGTAATTCATATACTGATCAGATTCTAAATTATTTGTATCATATATATATATATATATATATATATATATATATATATATATGTTTGTATGTATATATGTACTTGGGCAAAGATCATGTCTGGGGTCATTTTTAACAAAAAGACAAGTACGAACAATTTATACAAACAATAGGTCTTTCTTCGAAAGAAAAATAATTATATGATTTATCAAGCATATCTCCTACAGGCTGATTTTTGAAGGACATGATTTTTACATCAAATAAATCACGCTGTTTGGAAGAAAAACAGTTGCTATTTCATATTCAAGTCACACACATACTTTGATATATACTTAACTCAACTCAACAAAGCCTTTGTCCCAAGCTATTTGGGGTCGGCTAAATGAATCCTTTAGAAAAAATTCACGAAGAAGGTAAAAGGGATCTACCCGGCTCTAATCCTGGTTTTAGTTGGGTTCTTCTACGTGGATCATTTTCTTCCATTCTATCCTATCCAAGGTTCTGTTCTTTCCTCACTGTTTCTACTCATGTTATTTTCGGTCTTTCCTCATTTTCTTCCATTGTTTCCTACATACTTTGATATATGTAGGAAACAATTCTTTAGTATATATATATATATATATATAGCATGCGAATGAAGAAATTTGTGGAAAACCAAAGCTTCTATTATATTTATATCATATGTATATAGTAATGCAAGTAGGGACCCCTGGTCCATAAATGTAATTTTCATAGTATCAATGAAATTGTCAATTTTCAAAAAAAATATCATAAGTATATATATATATATATATATATATATATAAATCTGATTTTAAAATAACATCTTTACTACACGATACTCATTATAGGCATGCTGATTTTATGGGAAAACAGCTATGGCTTAATATAGGACACACATGATTTGATTTTTATAAAAAAAATCATATATATATATATATACACACACACTATGGATCATGCGCATGAATTGTGTTCCAAGAAAATCATCTTTTACATATAAAGATCATAAGAAAATCTTGATTTGAAGGAAAAACAGCTTTGAACCCTAATTCGAAAGAGATTTAACGAAATAAAAAATCAAACACCATAAATCACAAGCAAAAACACATAGAGAATGATTTTAGGCACTTACTCGAAACAAGATTATGGTTTGAAGATCAATCCCTATTCTCCTTTTCCTTTTCTTTTCTTCTTTTTTCTCTCTTCTTTCTCTCTCCCTGTCTCGGTTTTTTTGACGTTCACAAGTACGGTTGCAAAATCCCATGTTTTGGGTTTTTAATAGCTAATGAGTTTTGTGCTTAAAGTGGGTTTCCCAATTAGATTTAATGTTAAAGGTTAGTTTCTTCATCCAAGTCTTCTACAATTAGCAAGAGTCCATCTTTATTAAACTCTCTATGGGTGTACTTATCAAATTTAACAAGTAAACTAAAGTTTTTAAATAAAAATAAAACCCAAAAGTTGCCTAATAAGACAAAACTCGTAACTATGCCTAACCCTGGCAGAAAAAGGGTTATAACTTGCTCAAATCACGTCCGAATCACTGAATCTTGGAGCTTCAAGAGAATGATTCGGAGTTCTTGCATAGTAGAACCATGCAGTACTAGACACAAGATAGATCCAAAGAACAAGGCTTTTTTCGAATAAGCCAATTCATTTGGGCCCGTTAGATAGGTATTCAAAAATACCCATCTACTGGGACCAAAATCATGTCGAACGGACAAGATTTGATGTCCCAAAAATTGGTTATACTAAAAAAAATGAAAATACACTGTGATTTTTTGTCTGGGGATCTACGGTCCAGATTTAATTAAGGTTATTAACCTTTTAGGCCCGTGTGGGGCCGGGTCTTTACAATTCCATAGGACCTAACATGGATAGGGTGTTCCTAAAAAATAGATAGGATCATCCTAACCATTCGCTTTGTAGAGGCACAAAATGGACCATTTTATATCCGTCCCGTTTAAACCTCCACAAATCAAGGGTTAGCGTCATCCTGTGGACATTATTTTTTAGGAAGACCCTATCTATGTTAGGTCCTATGGAATCAATACCTAGCATCACCCAAACGACATAGGCACCTACCCTATTTCCGAGCGTAGCTCAAATAAGCTATCTGAGGGATACATCAGATAATTTTATCTAATATTATATATATATATATATATATATATATATTTAAATTTTTTATTTTATTTAATAAAAATTACCGAATCCACGGATCTTACTTTTTGGGGTTTGCCGAATCTGACACCTCGAATCCGTGTCGGATCCCAACATGCGAATCTGAATCCATGCAACATATATTGTAAGCATCATCAATCAACTTTTCTAGCACTTCGCAAGGAAAATGGTACTTTATGGTGATCTTGTTGATGACTCAGCTTTCAAAGCACACCCTTCATGTGCTGTGACTACCGTCCTTCTTGGGTACGGTACCAACAAAGTAGGCACGACACACTCACACAAATTGATGCTTTCATCAATATACTCCTTGTTAATCAAATCTTCTACTTGCCTCCACCATTCTTCATCTTCTTTAGGCGACATCTGGTATTATTGCTTGTCTGGAAACAAGACATCGAGATTGAGATCCATTTTATGCTATATATCTCACCGTAGGTAAACCCAATTGCAATCCATTTGGAAATACACCTGAAAATTCTTCCACGATGGGCTTAGCATACTCCGAAACACTAGAAACGCCATCACCACTTTTTGATTGCGTTTAATCACTAGAGCAAATACAACATCATTGCCTTTCAGGGATTGTTCGAACTCAAGGCGAGACAAAGCACCATACTTAAGGCACTTTCTAGTCACCTTTAAATGGCATTTATATGAACTTCTTTTGATATATTAGAATAAAGGATTCAATGATGATTTCTTAATTTGGAGCAGCATTATAATTTGTTTGAACGTCTTTCATTGCCAAGATATTCCATCAATTTTCTTAGTATCCGAAATACCTTTTTAGATTGTTGCAAGTGGTTCTTCGGGGCAATTCCACTAGTTGATAAGCCCCTCTTGTTTGGGTTGCTCCTGTTACTTCGAGATGTCAATATAATTGATTGAACTTGACTGACTCACTGGGTCTACTACTTTCAGAACTGGAGCTGTTTGTGCTAGAGATTGTCAGCCATTTTTTTGTGATTTCATTGTACTCTGTTTTTCAAAATTTGGCGTATAGTTGAGAGATCAATCACTGTTCACTTATTGGCAGTTCCAATGAGGATGTGAGTTTAGTGTGTGGCACATCCTTGGAGGTTTTCTGCTAAATGATCTGGGGAAAATAAAGACATGAATATTGCACTGAAGGGGGCATTTATGAAACTTAAACAGTTATGAAAAACATGTTTTTAAATGAAAAAAATCAAGTGACATGGAATTTATGGTCTATTTTTATCTAATTTTGATGTGCAAAGTTGGTGGATGTTAAAAGTTCTGAAATGGATGCTGGTGGACGTTAAAGGACACTACTATTTTTATCTATTTCGAGAAGCTTGATATCTTGCTATGGAAGAACAAAGAAACTTATAAAGATTATACCCATTTCTGAACTAGTTTTACACTTTTGCTGGATATAGCCTATACTCTGTAGCAAATTTCATCAGCATCCATTTCAGAAGCTTTTTGAGAAACAAAGGAATTCATAAAATTAATAGCATTTTTGTTTTAGTTCAATTAATTGAAGAAGAAAATGTTTTTTCTTGGAAATGCAAGAAGTGTTTGAAGGTTTCATATGCTACTTGAATTGAAAAAAAAATTGATAATACACAAACATGCTGTATCTTAAACTGTGATTCTGATTTTGAAATCTAAATATCTTGGTAAGAAACGGATGAATTTATGCCAGTCTTCTACTATTTTATCTGTCAGAGAATTCCAAATTTGAGCCTTCTGAATAGGCCACCCTTCCATTGTCTTATACTTAAACTTCTACCAGGATTTAGCCAATGCACTTTGCTCACATTGAAGAACACAACTACTATATTATGACATGTGCATTTAATAGAAACGGGTTCAACCTGATAAACAGAGATGTTCTATCATGGATGTAAAATATATAAGCTGTTCTCCATTGTTGGAAGAGAAAATCCACAAAATTCAAATACTAAAACTCTCCTTTTAAAGAGGGTGAAAGTGTGTACCATTTGGATCATAGTTTTAAATCTACACGGTCATTTTCGACTGCCCCGTCGACTCTCTATTTCTATGGTCGTGTTCTTGTTCGAGTCAATCTTTTGCCCTACAAATTAAATTAAAACTTCTTTCAGTCTCTCGAGTTATGACCAGGTCAATCAATGCATCAACTGGGTACTCGACTGCTTGACTAGATTTACTTTGGCAATGTTTTGACTCTCATGTGCATTTTAAAACACTGGTTTGAATTGTTCTTAGCAAAGATATTGTTTCCCTTTATCGATTTCCTTGTGTAACTGATGTGGACTATGTCCCCGATCAAAGTGATTGGGTATTGGTAGCATAGGTAGTGATAGTACTTTTTGTTATAGCGGGGGCATTCTTGTAATTTTGTTAATAATAGTGTAGCAATTAGGGGCTACTATGGTAATTATAGAGAATAATCGAGGGGAAATTGTAGTGACATTTTATTACAATATGGAATAGGAAAGAAGTGAATTGTACAAAGAAGAGGACCACAAAGGAAAGGCACATACTCTTCAAGCATGACACATGCCCACTTGGGGACCACTTGTGTAACTAACCACCCATGTGATTGGGTGATAAGTGTCGTTGGGACCACTTACAAGTGGCAACCAAGGAGGATATAATCTCTCTCATTATGCCAAGTGTCCTAGGGACCACAAGAAAGAAGAGGACAAGTTTCAACACTCATTTGGCTACTAGTCCAACCCTCTCCCCATAAGGGTCTACTTTCCCACTCTATTTTACTAGTAGGTCGAAGTAGTTAGTTGATCTTTCTTTGAATTCTCCTAGTAAAGCTTAGGAAATCAACTAACAAATATCGAATAGGTTATTCTCAGAAATGCTAAGCTGGAAATTCCCGTGTGGATACCTCGTAGATTATAGATCCAACTAGATCTTAGATCTGGCTAGATCTGCAGTCAATATAAGTTTTCTGCCACTGTTGCATTCAAGAGTGACTCCACTCAATAAGTTCCCCACTGGGAAACTGGTTAGCTTCTAGAATTACAGCAAAACCTATTGATCATTTCGCTTCAACAGTTCCTCTCTGTAAACTAGTTAAAGCCAAAGATCTCAGCCACTGAAGTACCTTAAGTCACTGATCCAGAGACTGAAGATAGATGATCTGTTTTCTTTAACAAGTTACTGTAACTTCCATCAGCTTCATCATTAAGCGTTGTTCAAAATCTGACAAAACTCGTCTACAACTTTTCTCCTTTCTGTTAGTTTGATTTTCGTGTGCCTCTCAATTATTAGCCTACCAGGATCAGTGTCAAGAAGAATTGAATCTTTCGAAACCTGCAACAACCTTACTATTTGAACTTCAAATAGTTTGTGAATCCTTAATCTGATCTGGTTGAGATCTGTTGGAAACTTGTGTTGATCCTGGTGTCATCGGTTGATCTAGAGTTTTCACCGATAACTTCTCAACTATCCTTCCCTGAGTTGCTTGCTTGTTCCTTTCCTACCTGAACCACATCAGCCAAGACCTTGTGTCAGTTACAGAAGCAACAAGTCTGGCTCAAGCATCTTCTATTCCTACATCTGAAGTTGATATCACATATGTAGAGACTGATGGTGAGGACCCACTTAAGGATGCGTTGACAGAGCATATAGAGGATCCTATTTATGTTAAGGGCCGAAGAGAGGTTGAGGCGTCTACTAAAAACAGGGATTCATTTGAGGCACCAATAGAGGAGCCTATTGATATAATGATTCTTTGGATATTCATGATGAGCAGGAAGAGTCCGTTAATCCAGACGAGCGTGAGACAGAGATCGCAGTGGATGATTATGGCGAGGCAGTGGACAGATTTTCACCAACAGGAGGTACCTTGGACTTCGCCTTGGTAGAGTTGGAATAGTTTATTAAGCTGAGCTTATGGTAGATGGGCAAAATACATATCGATGGAAACAGATAGGCAAAATACACATCTACGAAGACAGATAGGAACCATCGCCATTTAGATTGAGATGGTGGTGGATCCTTGCACAGAGATGTCTCCTCGCAAAGACAAATGGGCCGTTGGTGAAGGGCCTTGCCTTGGCTACTTACATCTTTGACCCCGGCATCGTAGTTATGTTGCCTTTGGCTTGTTAGTGAAAGACAGTATCCTTGCCTGCCCATGACTTGAGCCTACACCTCCAATAGAGGAGTTAAGCTTCAGGACAAGCTCTTTTTAAAAGGGGGGGAGGGGAAGTTTGATATGGACCAAGTCCCTAGTTAGAGCTTATGGGGCGGGGCCTCTTTGATAGAGTAGGGGTAATTAGTTTGCAGTTTGCTTGTATTGATTAGGGGTATTTTATAATAATTGTGAGATGAGGGGAATATGTGTAGTGAGGATGTTAACTAACCAACTTCTCCAAAAGCTTAAGCTGTTGGAGAAAGGCGTTATTTATCTTTATACTTTAACACTCCCCCGCACGTCTGGCCCACTTGGCAAACACGTGGCACATGTGGTCCCACTTTGGGCCGACCATCGCATGTGGATTTTTGCTATGTGGGAGGTTTGAACTCGAGACCTTTGGTTCTGATACCATGTTAACTAACCAACTTCTCCAAAAGCTTAAGCTGTTGGAGAAAGGCGTTATTTATCTTTATACTTTAACAGAGGACAAGATTGTAATTAGAGAGAGAAGTGTGGGAGATTCTGTAGTGAGGGAATGTTTGTAAATTAGAAGAATAGAAGAGGTAAAGGATGTGGGGGATGAGGTCTGTATTAGAAGCACGAAGCGGGTGCGAGAACATGTGTGAGGAAGCATAGGGGCCAAGAAGAGTTTAGGGTTGGGAGTACCGTGGGAGCGTTTATGTAATATTTTCTTTATATGATTTTCAAAATTCAAGTAAATAAAAAAAATAGTAATTTCTAACTCTCTTCACATATATCTTTCAAATTTTAAGTATGTCTAAAATTAATAATTTCTAACCATCTTCATTTTGTGCCATCTTTCCTCGTGCCTTCTGAAGATGCCTTTGGGCTTGCTCCAATGAAGTACTTTGAAGAGTTAGAGGAGTTTGATACACGGAAGTTGGTGATAGTGGACTGATGGTTAATAGGAGTAGGTTGGGAGCACCATGGAAGTGGTTCCCGTCTCTTCGGGAGCGTCATGGGAGCGGCACCCATGAGAAAGGTTCTTGCTTCTAAGGGATGGGACGACACCTTTGTCACTCGGAGAGCACCCATGCTTGCACAAGACAGAGACCACTCAAGGAAATTTCATGTGCCGCCACTTGTCAGCTGATCCACAAAATTAGGGGGGGGGGGCGCTGCAACAAACAAGTCATTTGAAGACACATGGCAGCGAATGCGACAAGTGGCCTCTACGATTGCCAATTGTCCTCAGGACCAGTGGAACATGGGACACATGCAACATCTATATTCATCTTTTTTCCTTGGTTGACAAGTGTCTATGAGGAAACAAGACACTTGTCAAGTTATCAGCCCATCAAGGACCTCAACCCTCTACTATAATTTGGGGTGAAGTCCTTGCCATCCAAAAAATAAGTGCTCTCATTTCAGTAGTTTTGAAGATGAAAATTTGAAATGGTTTTGGAAATTTGGAGGAAGGCTTGGACAAATTCCAGCCCCCCTTTTCTTGTAGTTTGTTTGTTTTCCTATGGACTTACTTTTGAATTTGCAAGGAGTCCTCTCGGCTTGTAAGAGTCCTTTCCCATCCCTCTACTTGTGCTTCAAAGGATTATAATGGTGAGTGTTGAGTGCAAAATCCGGCCTTCAGCTGTAGCCAGCCAACCTGAGCTAGCCAGAGTGGCCTCTTTTAGAGATGAAAAGCTTTTGGCTTTAATTGTGT
Source organism: Tasmannia lanceolata (assembly GCF_043159265.1). Lineage (NCBI taxonomy): Eukaryota > Viridiplantae > Streptophyta > Magnoliopsida > Canellales > Winteraceae > Tasmannia > Tasmannia lanceolata. Next base: position 58,155,958 of record NW_027518695.1, on the reverse strand, counting down.
TATCAATGACTTTCATTGTGAATGGTATTGATGTCCTCTTTTATTCAATTGGGATTTTAGCTTGGTAATTTTTACTTACTTGGCTCTTAGACGATAGCTAAGATTTCAATATAGTATAGCAATGGGAATCTTCTATAGTCCAGATGATATTAAGACAGAGTAAGATCACTCTGTAGGAACATATTTTTTTCAATGATATTGAAAGATTTGATTTAATAAGCGCAAACACATCTTCTCATATCTGAGAAAGATGATACATCGAGTTTATATTTTATTGAAGGGAAAGTATACCCTGATGGAAAGTGACCAAAATAACCTTAATTCTGATACATATGACTATATGAGCATAAATAGACCCAAGAGCTCATAGATGCATAGTTTGCTTTTTATTCTATGTGAAATCGATGGGCTGAACTCTGTTTTAGGTTACCCATCCATATATGCCGGCTATGTTTCCTCCCTAGAAGAACTGTGCCATCATAAACACTTACATGAATTATCCATTCAATTTAGAGGTACTGTTCCCCAAGATGGCTTCAGAGGTTTCTTTTGTGGGACTGGTGCAACACTTTGCCGTGAAGTTTCTTTCTATGTTGCTGGAATGAGACTATGCAGAAGCCAAAAGTATGAAGATTATCTTGCATGTAAGTGTTGTACATTAGCTTGTTTTGTGTGCAAGATGGCTTGTCTTCTTTAATCATTCAATCTAAATTACCAGATTTTCCATTCCATTTGTTGAAGTGTGGCTAGTTTTGTGTTGGAATTATGAACAATCTTGGGTTCCGAGTCAATCAACCAACTACAACCTAGATTTCATTGCCCCAAATATTTGTTGCCTAAAAAGATTACAAGAATTTATTTGTCTAAGCTTTTCACTCGTGGTGGTCGTGTTTCTCAGGTTTCTTGCAACTTACTATTGCATTTTAGTAGAAAATGAGAAGCATGCCTTCTTGGACAGATCCCAAGTCACAATAGTACCCTTCAGTTGTTATATGTGCTGGTTAGTTAAGACATTACAAGGCATACAAAGTACCTCCTAGATGGCCTAAAACAGGTGCAAAATGCTTCTAAAGCCTCATAATCATGGATGAGTGATTCATCATTGTATAGAAATAACAAAAACCCTCCTCTTCACTCTCCTAAAACATAGAAATCTTCTTACTGGATTAGATCTATGGAGCCCTCCTAACACAAAAAACCTCCTCAATCTCCCCTAACATTGTTGAATTTCTTTTGTGAGAATACTCAGTAAGTGAGAAAGCTCTCATCTTTCTTGAATTATAATTTCTCGAGTAGCTGCATCTGGGTAGCTCAAATTTCATGTTTTGCTTATCTTATTTGCCATGCCGAGTGTTTGAATGCTTATTTGTTCTTGTACGCCGATGCCTCGAGACATGTGATTCTGGTAAACTACACACTTTATCACCAATAAGCTAAACTATGCTCTCAGGGTATGCAAACAGATGCTTCAATTATAAGGTCAAATCTTACCTTTAACATGACATTGAGTTATGCTTAATAGTAGCGATTGTGTTCATGTTCTAATGATTTTTGTATGTTCTGTTGAATTTGATATATGTGCTACATCAACCTCACGATCGGAGCAGGTTAATTCTCGCATCAACCTATAGCTCAATTGGATGGAGGTGAATGCCTCTCCTTTGAGGTCAAAAAAGGAAAAAATTCCTCCATTTGCCAAATGAGTTGCAAGTTTTGTAGGACTTATGCCACTTCATTTCTAGGACTTCAAATAACCATGTGAACAAATGACTAGATGTCATTAGTGAATATTTGTTTTGGGAACAATGTTTCCTAAAGGCCACAAAATAGGAAGGTCAAGTCTCAATTCTGGAGACCATTATACTGAAATTAATTTGGGGAGTAGGCAAGTATCTATGGTTGGGCTAGAATCTCTACCTCATCTTCTTGCTATTTCGCCACATAAGTTTTTTGCACTATGCCTGTGTAGCATCATTGTTTTACAATCTCAATTTTGCATGCTCTCTGTCCTATGCTTTTTCATTTACCTATGTATAGCATCATGATTTTTCATCTCCAATTTTGAGTGTTTTCTTTGTGTGCTATTTCAGTTATATATCACAAATTCAGTTAGATGATACGGCAGTTCATTTCTTGAAGCTAACATAGTCCATCCTGTTCTGCTTCTCATTTCTTCAAGTGTGAGAATCACAAGATTTTATGTTATTGATAGTGAATGCGCCATCATTTCTGTAAAATATACTTAATGGTCCACAACCAATGGATTTGCTGTTTGTGGATAACTCCACTCTTTTCTGTAAGGAATTCTTCATCGCTTGACCCAGCTAGTAATTGTTGTTATTATTGGTTGCACAACCAATGGATTTGTTGTTTGTGGATTGTTTACAGGTAATTCATTGTATCCCAATTTTGTATTTACCTATCTTCTAATTGTATTTTTTTTTCCAAAAACTGAATTGCCAGACCGCCCCTAATTTATTTTTTATTTTTTTTATAATTTTCATTTACTTTGGCCGCCATTCAAGACCCTTGGCAGTGTAAAATATAGGCGGCATGACCGTCGTCTGCGTTCAAGAACGTCGAACGCCGCCTAATTGTTTTTTTTTCTTTTCTTTTTTTGTTGTGCGCTGGTAATCCTCAGGGAAAACATTAGCCGACAGTTCTAATGATGCCGGTGTTGATGACTACCGGACAAAAGCTAAGTTGGTGTAGTGTTGTTCGGTCAACCTCCCAAACGGTAAGTACCAAAAAATGAGGGTAAAATAACTATAAATAAATACATAATTCACAAATTACAACATGTGAAGAAGGGGAAACAATAAGAGGATTATCAAGAATTTAAAAGTTTCTACCGCTGATATATTAGAAAGATATTTGGAAATAGATAAGCTAAAGGAGGGGGAAAAAACCAAATCATGGAGCAAATGTTCTTTGAAAGTACCACGACCAAGTAACACGTGTTTATAGTCACAAAGTTAAATTGCCCATTGTAACTTACAGATATGGGTGCCTGTGACGTACAAGAACCACAAATTGGCGTCAGTTTCTCTTTGGCAGAATGGATGATAGGGGTGCAGCTTGGGTCGGGTCGGTTGAGCTTTTGCTAAAAAATGAATCGGAATCAACCTGAACCCAACCCGATTTTAAGGTAAAAGCTTAACTCGAATTCCGAAAATCGACCTGAGTTGCACCCTTAATGGATGAGCTCGGCCCACAACCCAAAAGTGGGGCATATGCTAACCAGCAGAACAAAAACATATGTGATCCAAGTAGTACACAAGTTCTTTAAATTGAAGGATGACAAAGGAATATGAAGCAAAAGGGGGAGAACTCTCAATAATCAAACTCAGTGTAAGAACATGTTATCATTCCTGTATGTGTACCGATGAACTTGAAACAGTTGTAAGAACATAAGAATGAAAATCATAAAAAGAGAAGTCTCTCACAGTTAAGAGCCATACATTCAGAATGATAGAATTAAAGAGAAAGGAAACTGTGACATATAAATGATGCAACAGCCAGAATACATTGGGAAATGTACAAAGGCTTTATAAGGTTTAGGACTAGGAAATCTTATTCAAGCTCATTATAAACTAATTCAGTCCCAGTTCAATCTGCAAAATCAGCAATTTGATATATTTCTGATGGATTCAATAGGAAAAATGCGTAAATTAGCCACCCAACTTCATCGGTTTGGAACAATTTTTGTAAACTCCAACTTAGACCAAGTATGGTAAAAGATACGGTTGAGCCAATGATTGATGCAGCAAGTTTCTTATAAACATGTAAGATAAGTTTTCTATTGACTTAATATGGCCAAAACCAAGTCGACTCGGTGAGTCAATAACTGACTTAAAATTTTCTAACAGTGGTGCAGAATTCGGTGTGGGTTGAATGGGTGAAGACTTGTAGTGCATTTAATAGTGGAAGTGATATGAGACCCCCATAATATGGTAGGTGGTCTCATCACTTCCACCAATAAGGAAGCACATGTTATTGAAGGGAATATTAGGCCTAGCTTTTAGAACTGCAACTTTGACAAAGATCAATAGCAAAGGCCATACCTTAAGATGTGAGTATACACCGGAAAATATGCTTGAAATTTCAAAAATAAAATACAAGTTGGGAAATGTTATCAGCACTACGGTATTTTGATGAGGGCACTCCTCACTTTATTAAAAGTACGGTATGGCCCGCACCATAGGATGATCCAAACCGTCCATTAGATGGGCCACAGCCTAAATAGGTTGTGCCCTAAGAAATATTTCCATAGGTTGATCCTAACTCTCAGATCTATAGAGGGTTAGGATCAACCCTCTAACATTTAGATCGGAGGGTTAGGATCAACCTATGGAAATGATTTTTGGGGCACAACCTATTTAGGCTGTGGCCCATCTAATGGACGGTTTGGATCATCCTATGGTGAGGGCCATACCGTACTTCTAATAAAGTGAGGAGTGCCCTCATCAAAATACAGTAGTGCGGATAACATTTCCCTACAAGTTTCATCAAATAATGCACAGTAGAATTTCAGCCAAAAAATGCACCAAGATACAAAAATGAAACAAATAGAGAAACATTTATATGTTGTAGTGCTCATTGCCGCTCACCCGCACCCAACCCCACCGCTGTGTGCATTTACCTGCATAGCTCAAAATATCCACAATAATCTAATAGAAATATAAATTAAACCATAATTATTCCAAATGAACAAGTCTCCACGATTCACGAACAACAACTGTCTGCCATAAACAATAACTGTATCAGTAAAACCTGCTTCCATACACGCATTAGGGTGACTTATCTCGGTCACTGGTGTAGTGGACCCTAAGCAGATAGAATGGGTACGATGAATGACTCATGCATTGAACGGATCACTTTATAGAATAGCATGTGGACGAAGATATGGATAAGGTTATTCCGTCAGTCAGGACCCTTTATATGTCCTTAAAACAGAGATGTCCTTTTAGTCTATGGGCGAGCCTTATAGCTTTGGTCTATCTAAGAGTGGTTCCTGGTTTAGGATCACTTACGGGCAATGCTACGTCATCAGGAAACCCATGATATTAATAGTGATGCCCAACAAGGAGTCCTCCAACCCAACAAGGAGTCCTCCAACTGTCTTGTAGAGGAAAGTCATTTACAGTTATGATCTTAGTAAAGGCCTTCAATAATGGATGGCTAGCTAGTTTTGATAAATTTTTATCAAATGGTTTTCGTAAAACAATGGTGGTCTTCAAAAAATATTTGGATAGGCATTTGCGGGTTCGAGCTGATAGATTGAATGATATACCATTGGGTGTGCCCAAGGGGTAATTGATGTCCATCCTCCGTTGGACCCCAACTGGAAAATGAGAATGAGAGGAAGAATGTACACATTGGATGTGATTATGGGTATGTTGATCTGATGGTCTTCTTTAGGGAAATGTCCTGGTGGGGGTTACTTGCCTAATGCGATCGTAACTAGACTACTTGCATGAGATCGCAGTGGGGCCTTTCGTGGGTTTTGCAGGGTCAGCCATCGAATCCCTGCGTCAATCCCACACATGACTCCCTTGACCCATATGGATCGTTGGATGATCTTGGTACCGGATTTGATCGTTTGCATGGATGGATATGATCCACTGTATGAGATACAGGGAGGAGGTACACTATACATATAGTGTGCACAAGTTATTAGAAAAGAGTACTTATGGTGGGTGCATATTTATTAACATATGCTAAATTGATATTTAAATCCTATTGGTTGGAGGTTAAGTGAAATCCTATTGGCTAGTTTTTATCTTGATTCCTATTGGATAAAATAAAAGGGAGAGAGAGAAATTTAATTAAAAAAGGTTTCTAATTTTCATGTTGCCAAATAAAAGGAGTTTTATTTGAAAAAAAACATTTTGGCCATACCTAATTGTTTTGTGTTTATCAACAAATTAAATAAAAGTTGTTTTATTCTAAAGAAAAAATGACGGATGGGGGACATACTTTTTGCTGAATTTTCACCGGGTCCCATCAATTGAAAAGCTTAGTGACGGGGGACAATTTACTGTTTCTGACAGAAAAATGATCACAATGTCCTGTTACAAAAGAAACACGTTATACATGTTCCCGCCCCTTTTTCTCTTCCCATTTCACCATTCTTCCTTGCTTTTTCACCTTCGTCCCTCCGGGAGTATGACTTTGCTGGCATATGCTACCTCCCGAGAAGTTTTTCAGTCGAAAGGTTACCGTCCTCCTCACAGGAACTCTATTATGTGAGTTTTTTTTTTTTTTTTGTTTTTTAGAGTTTTGCTCTCTTTTTTTATAGCTTTTTTTTAAGCTTTTTCTTAGTTTTTTTTACCTTTTTTTTAGTTTTTAGTTTTTTAGAGGGAGGGCAAGATTAGGGTTTGGGAAAGAGAGTGGCATGAGGGTTTGGCCGTTAGGGTTTAGGGAAGAGCAAGGGCGAGATTAGGATTTTGGGACAGTGCATTGTCAAGGTATTTAAAAAATTAAACAAACTCTTGGATAGTGGACTATCAATTGACAGTGCATTGTTCAGGAATTTTAAAGCAACCATAAACTCCCGGACAATGGACTATTAATCATGATGCACTGTCCAGTTATTCAACCCAAAACACATTAGGGCAAAATGAGGGGCTGTCAAGTCAAAATTTGAGGTTATCAAATTACCTAAAAGGGATCATAAATTTCGGGTTATCAGTTATCTAAAGGAGGGTTATGATGGGATTACAAGTATGTGAATGTGGTTATTAATTCCTAAACTAGGGTTATCAATTATCTAAATGGGTTAAGAATGTACTTATCTAAGATGGGGATTCCAACAATGTAAAATGGGGTTATCAAATGAATTAATGGGGATTATCAAGTATTTTAATGGGGTTATCAACCCATGCAGATTCCTATATAAGCACATTACTAGGCATCTTCATGGGGTTATCAAGTCCTAAAATGGGGTTTTCATCCATCTAGAAGGGGTTTCCAAATGTCTTCAGGGGGTTATCAAATACAAATACTATGTTTACAAATTGCTTAACAATGTGCTAATCTAAAGTGGGGGTTTCAACTATGTAAATAGGGTGAAATTCCACTTAGCAACCCAAGAGGGGGTGAATTGGGTTTCTTTTCAAATTTTAAGGATTTTGAAAACTTAGATTGCACTAGTTTTAGATTGAATAGGAAATCAAAAATAGTATTTAAAGCAATAGTAAAAAGCTTACCACAAGAGAAGAGGTGAAGAGACAAAGAAGCTTTGACACAAGGATTTTTATAGTGGTTCGGTCTTAGCTCAAGACCTACTCCACTCTTCTCAAGTTACTCTCCTTGAGGATTCCACTATCTTCTCCTAGGAACTTAAATACGGCGTTCCTTCCGCCTTGTACAAATCGAGCTTCAAGCTCCAAGGGTCTACTACGGCGCCCTTTGTGCCAAATACAAAGAAGATGAAAGGTTTTAGCTTGCTTGCCTCTAGATAGGCTAATTTAAAGTAAAGCTCACTCACTCTCACAAGAACAAGATGAACAAATGAAAGTCCTAAAGTCTCTCAAGAATAATCTAAGGTAAATGGCACAAGAGAGAGATGGAGAGTGAAGATCTTGAGGAGAAGGAGAATGAATGCCTTTTAGTGCTCTTAAAATATTTGTAAACTCCTTAGATGATTCCCCAAGAGTCCCAAGGTTCATATATATAGAGGGGAGAAAAATACACAATTTTTAAGCTCCCCAACGGTCTTCTCGGACTCCGGGCTCGGAGCTCCGAGACCTTCTTTTTTTTAACCTGAAACAATTCTCGGAGCTCCGAGAATTTTCTCGGAGTTCTGAGCTCGGAGCTCCAAGAAGCCTATAATCAGCAGGATTTCCTGTTTTTATTGCTGATTTTATTTGGGCTTTTGGAACTCAATCTAAACATGTTATGTGGGTCCAAATATGTTGGGACACCACCATGAACATTCACTAACCAATTAAATTCTATCTAGGTTGATTTTAACTCTCCTTTGTGCCATAGACCTAGACTATACATAAAGGACCATTTATATTCTAAATTTGCTTGGTCTTCAATCTTGTTGGCACCTTGTAGAGGCTTTGACATGTCTTCACTCAGCTCCATTGATGCTTGAGCCAAGCTTGAACTTTTGAGTTGATTACCATTCTTGTTAGGCTAGAGTTCAACCTTGTCTTTGAATACCTTTGAGATGGTGATGCCTTCTTCATGCCTTTGATATCACTTTGAGCTTGAATGATTTGCCATTTGTCATGCACTCTTGAGGATGCTACGCTATGAACACCATAACTTTGCCAATGGAAATCATTAGTGTATAAAACCTTTATTTTATAACAAATTGAGTTTGTTAATCATCAAAACATTTCAATGGGAGTACTTGTTGAACCCTTGGGCTAACAGATAGGTTTTGAAAACCTGGGACCCCCACCGTTCAAAATTCTAGTGAAAGTTTGTCCCCCATTGTTCATTTTCCCTATTCTAAAAGAATAGGAATTCAAGTGGGAAACGATTTCTCACCATGAAATCCTATAAAATGGAAAGAGTGGGTTGGATATGCAATTGTATTGCTCTTAGACGTCCATCCTCCTCTACTACATACACAATTCTCATTTCCCCTCTCTCTCTCTCTCTCTCTCTCTCTCTCTCTCTCTCTCTCTCTCACTTCTAGTTTTGAGAAAAACAAAAAGGGCGAAAGGATTTCAACATACACTTGGGATTGGATCTCAAGATCGGTTCTCAATATCTTCATCCTTCAATTCGTGCAACTCAAGGAGCCACTACTACAACTTCTAAAGAGTTTGTGTTTCAGAAACACCAAACACCAAGTGGTGAGTGGATCAAGTAGTGCTTATCTTTTCTATAATCTTGGGGTAAAGTTCTCTTAAACTTCTGAATTTCAATTTGTCTGGGAAGAAAAAAATTTGTTTTATGTGATCGAAAGATTCTGCCGCGTGTAATTCTTCCCATGCCACCTTCCACCCTCTGCATTGTAGTGAAGAGAAATCAGACAATTTATTATCAGAAAGTAATACAATTCCAAATGATAAATGAAGTTCAATGAGAATTGTTGTACTGATAGATTTCTTAGCATAGATAGCTTTCAAAATTTTAATGGCAACTCTCCTATCAATGCATTCGAGGAAAGATGATTGCAAAGAAGTATATCAAACTATAAGATAGATATAGAGAAGAGAAGAGAAGAAATAAAAGTAAAAAAGGTAGGTCAGTTGCATCTTACTGTCTTTGAGGAGGGCTTTTACAAATGCAAAATTTCACGTCTAGGTTCATTTCTCTTGTTGGCACCAAGTTTCTCTAAAAAGGAAGCTCAGCTACATCTTACTGGTTTTGAGGAGGGCTTTTACAAATACAAAATTTCACCTCTTGGTTCATTTCTCTTCTTGGCACCAAGTCTTTCTTCATTGCACTTGTTGGCCCAAATTCTTCAAGCATAAGTACTTCCAAAATAGGTATATGAATGTAAACCAAAACTGAAAAACTAAAATCCACACTAATATAGAGCCAATATTCCTTAAAACACATGAAGAATTCACAATTCAAATATATTAAACCACCAAAAAATCATCTTATACATATTTTAACAAAAAAAAGCTAAACACAAACACCAAAACAATTGATAGTCAAATCCAATCAAACACCACACTCAAAACCAAAATCAAAACTCAAAAAATAAAAAAGTCCGACTCAACTACTTGGATTACATTGAACCTGCGAACAAAATAAACCAAAAAAAATAAAATATCGATAAATAATTATTCATGTCAATAAAGGCTCATCTTGCATCAATAAGTAAATGAACATTACTTAAAAATGCAAAAACCCAAGCGACATTTGCTCCAACGACATCTCTTATGGTTTTGAACCTTCCAAACGGTCTTACTTCATCATGAACCAAGGGTACTTTAATAGTGACTACACACAATATGTGTCCGAATGGTGTCCCCCCAACTTCTGCCATTGGATCTTCTGTCTAAAGAAAATATTGTGTGCCACTTCCACATCATGTCGTGTGAGGCCCATCACAACAACCTGAGCAATTGAGGGTATATGATGATACTTATTTAAGATAATTAATCATACTTGTCAGGTATTGACATTATTCTAGGTAAAAATATCAACATATATATCTCGATAGGGGAGGGAACTGCGTGACTTGCAGAAGAGAGTGGTTCATCTAACCATCGAGTAGCAGCGTTCGGAACTTACCATATAATAAGATGGGATTTCCTAAGGACAATCGCATATGGCATTTCATGGACCGGGTGTTGCATGAGAGAGCGGCCACTTAGGATGAATTAAATGAATAAGAAGAAAACAGAGCCTATGTGGTTGCTCTCTCATGCAACCGCCAGTCCTCGAAATGCCTTTCGTGATGGCCCCTAGCAAATTCCTAATAAGATAGATGCATTAATCAATATGTAAAATAACAAATTTTAAACTTAATCATACTAAACATAATTAAAATATTAACTGATTGTTACCCCTAAAATTCAACAGAATGTTTGCCCATTGTTCTTGCATCAATGTGCGCTGCTATTCTATCTCATTTGTCTTTTGAGCTTCTGCGGTCTTTCTCTATCACTCTATAGGGCTCCATACTCGGCCATGTCTCTCCTCTCCCATAACCTGAGAGAATACATCATCTCTTGTAGCTGCTCGTCGAATAGGCGGGATGATGAGTCTGGTAGTCCATGAACTAAGACTGAAAATGAAGAAACTAGATGTCAAATTTGTCTAGATAAACAAATTAGTGTATGAAACTTAAAATGTATATAGTTTTACTTGCGGGCTCACATGATAGTATAATAGGGCTTTACTTGTGAGTCTATATGATTGTATTAGTGGAGTCTAATTGTGAACAGTCAAATGAGATGGTGAATTAGGCTTACTTGTAAAGGTTACATGAAAGTAAACTAGGGTCAATATGTGAAACCTATTGTAAGTAGAAGTGCATCTCAAATATATAATACACTTTTTTATCGTTTGTAAATCTCAAATACATAAGTTGAAGGGTCTGATATAAATGCAATATATTAGATTGACAATGATATGTGTAACGACATATTTTTTAACACCTTCATCAATATATCCATATCAAAGGTACGTCGTTGCATATATATGTCAATGCATCAATTGACACACCCCGATTTATAAACTGTGAGGGGCCCACTCTGGATGGGATCTGGCCCTTGTTATGGCTAGGCCATGCAACAAAATCAACTCTCATCGTGATTCTAACCTTCCCATGTGAGAACCTAATTCGTTGCTTCTTTGTTTTTTCACTGCCCACTAACAACCCCATTGGAGTATGAGAATTTTTCGGCGTGAGTAGATTTTGATACATGCTCCATCGTAACTAGGCCTAACAAATAAATTATTTGGATCATTGAACGGGTTCCACTTCACCTGCTCATAATTTTTCTTTAAATGGTTTGTCTGTGCATCATATATAAACTCTCCAATGTACGGTTTGCAAGTTGTCTCAGGGAAAAAAAATGCAAAGAAACCTTAAAATGTGATATTTTACGTGTAGATTTTTTTCAAGGAAAAACACCAGCAGCAAAGGTATATTAAAAGTGGGTGGTCCAACCATTCGGTGATCAAAACAATCTATCTATTGGTGTCGGTTGATGCTGAAATCTGGACTTGAGCCTAAGTTGAGCGTTGTAGATGAGCTTCGCTGTTTAGGATGACTTGCGATCACTGAGAATTCATTAAAGGGCCCGGTGTTTGGACACAGGAGCACACTCTGATGCTCATGTCAGAATGGAATACCAAACAGTTTAAATTAAATGCTAAAGGCAGGGAGAGCTTGAAGAGAAACAAATGGTGTGGTTGTGTGATGCATACTTAGGAGTTTGGTCCCCCTTTGAGAGACTAGTCCCTGGTAGTTTGGAAAAATTAGCTTTAATGGAGTCCTTGTGATTGATCGACTTGCCTAAGAAGTCGGTTTCCATACATATCCTCGCCGCGAGCTAGGTTTCCTATTAGGGCACGGGTTCTATGATTTTTTTCTGGAAGAGGTGCAAAATGACTCTTGTGCCCTCGGTTGCCACTATGTGAACCTGAACAATATGTCTAGTTGACCGCATACGCGGTCCTAGCCTCATGCTGAACAAACATCCCAATCAACAATTTTTTAGTAGGTCGGATCAATGGATCCTATCATATGAACATTGCACATTAAAAAAGAGCCTAAGAGACACCGTCTAGCAATTTCTTTCTCTTAACTCTAGGTTTGCAAACTACACATCTTGTCCATAAGATTAAAGCCTATGAAATCAATAGTTTAGGCATCTTTTGTTTTGGATTTTGAGAATTGACTGAGTCCAAAATTAATTATCAAACTAAAATTTTAACTCCATTCTGAGTCCAATAATCTGTTTTCGGACTCAACCAATTCTCAAAATCCGAAACAAACAGTCTAAATGAGGCCCAATAAAACGAAGAGGCTAAAGTTATTTGATCAAGGTGGGGTCGGATTGACGGATCCTATCACATGAACACATGTGGTGCTCACTTGGAACCTCCATTGATGAATATATCTTCATCCTCATCAATATTTCTAAATACTTCGAAGGGCGATGATAATTTTGCACCCCTCTTGGATAATTCACACCCCTTTAACGGGAATCAATGTCAAAAGCCATTAAAGTCCTGCACATAACCTTCTTTTTTACGCTTTTTTATGTCAATTCATAGTAAAGGGGTGCGAATTATCCTAGAGGGGGTATGAATTTATCATCTCCCTACTTTGAATCTTATACTCTAGTTGAATTAATTAGTTGTTGCAGATTTTGCATCTCTCATTACATTTCTATTGTTAACTTCACGGTTATCTTATGCCCTGTTTGTGTTGGATTTTGAGTACTGATTGTGGGTCCAAAACTGATTAATGGACTAAAAATTAAACATAAATTTGAGTCCAATAATCAGTTTTGGACTCACAATCGGTTCTCAAAATACAAAATTGAGCCTTAGAGTTCTAATCTTGTTTTGGAGCTTCTCGATCGATCTATACTTTTTTCCAATGTGTGGTGCCTCGGTGGCTAGAACACGTTAATCAGGAAGAATAATTATCGCTTCTTTGTCTTTTATGTAGTGTGGGCACAATCAAGCGTGCTTTTCATTAAGTCTGCTACTTTAGTGTGATGCTCCTTGTCGGCCATGACCGTAAGTACACACCACTTTTCAAGTCTACACAAGAAGGGCTCTGTTTGGTTGCAAGCAATTACCTGGAACTTACCTTGTGGAATATTGGTAGGTAGTTTTTGCTTGTCAACCAAGTAGAGTACTGGTAGGAGGCATCATTACCAATATATAGATAGAGAAAAAAGTAAGAGAGAGAGAGAGAACATCATTCCCAAAAAAATCCAAGCAAAAAAATCACATTTTTGCAGTCCTTTGCTTGTATTTTGTTAGTAGAAGACATGGGTGACATGTCACTGCACAAGGAGGATTCATTCATCTAATGCCAACCAAACATAGCATATTGATGATGTGGCACCCAAAACTCAAGTAAAACCGGCGGCTACAAAAGCCAGGCTTTTGCGCAACCAAACAGAGACTTCTTTCCTATTTTACGAGGAGATCACTTGACCACTACTCTACCAAGACACAGGTAATTAAAAAAAAACTAAATGGGTTCGTGAGAAAATAGCATTTGATTGATTCTACGTTGAAACATGACACCTGGATGGTCACATGTGATCATCATAGCCTAGAAAACTAAGCTAAGTTAATTGGGCGTGATCGACTAGTCACAATGGGGCCCCCTTCCCGTCCTGCTGTGCCACAATCCAAAAACAAAGATGATCCCATACATCCCCAGAAATACAGAATTGATTGCACCTTTCTCGATTGTACCCTCGAAAAAAGTTCTCTAAAGACTGGCTAACTCTTTTTCCATAACTTTATTTTGCAAATTTGAATATTTCTTTGTTTTTGAGGAAAATTTAGAACTTGTTTGGTAAGCATGGAAAATTGTTCCTTGGATTAGTTTATTGTTTTTCTTTTATGATATTTATGAGCTTTTCCGTATGTCCTAACTGCCCTTGCAGACTTTGGATACATAAACTATCAAGATCAATCTTCTCATCAAAATCAGGTCCATATCCCAGTTTTGGCCTTCGTTGAAACTGAAATTTCTGCCGAACTTCGGCAAAAAAAATAAATTAATTAATCGTTTAGGAAATTCGACCGAAATTTCATTATAATATTATTTTTATAATATATCCGATTGTTGGTCATTATTTCTTAGTTTTCTAATCTTCTGACCATGATAAGAACGTGTAGGCGATGTAGCTAGATTTTCTTTCCTTTGTGTGGTGCTCCTTGCTTGCCACATAAATCTCAAATATGAATTATTGCATCTTTTTCTCCTTACTTTTCTTCCTGTGTAAAATTTGTTTTACTCATAAAAAAAAAATTGTTTTACACCCATTTTACGTCAAAAGAATGATCCATTACTTGTTTTTCCCCACTGCAAGAGGCTCTCTGTGCTAAAAAAAACAGAGGCGTTTTGAGTTCATAGTGATCTAATCTTGCTTTTTCTGAAGCACAATTTGTTAGCTCGTTGCTGCTTTCTTTGGTTTTTATCTTCAATACAGGAAAAAGGTATGGCAGATCTATTACTGTCTCCTCTTGTTAAAACAATCGTTGGCAAATTGATGGATTCAGTCATACAAGAGATTACATTACTATGGGGTGTTGATGAAGAGGTCGAAAACCTATCCAGCACATTATCTGCAATTCAAGCTGTGCTTCAAGACGCTGAAGAACAGGAAGCAAGCAGTAATGCAGTGAAAAATTGGCTTCGGGAGCTTAAGGATGTTGCTTACGATGCAGATGATGTAGTGGACGAGTTTACAACTGAAGTGCTCCGATCAAAATTGGAAGGAAATATCCAAACCAGTAACAGGAAGCAGGTGCGCAGCTTATGCTTCTCTTGTTTTACTTCCAACCCAGTTAAGTGTCGACATGAGATAGGACATAAGATAAAAGTTCGAGAGAGATTGGATAAGATTGGACAGGATAGGCATCACTTTCATCTGAAACAAGGAGATGCAGGGAGGCGGCGTGAAACAAAAAGGCCACCACAGATGAGCTCGGTAGTAGATGAATCAAAAATATGCGGCCGGGTTAACGATAAAGAGGAGATAGTAAAATTGTTGTTGGATGAATTTGCATCATCATCATCAGCGTCGTCATCGTCGTCATCCAAGGATATCTCTGTTGTTCCGCTTGTCGGCATTGGGGGCCTCGGAAAGACAACTCTCGCCCAGTTTATTTACAACGATAAACAGGTGCGAGATCATTTTCCAGTTCGAGGATGGGTTTGTGTCTCTGAAGATTTTGATTTGTGTAGAATAACAAAAGCAATCATTGAATCAGTGACAAAGAAATCTTGTGATCTTAACGAAATCGACCCACTTCAAGTTAGGCTCAAGGAAGAATTGAGTGGCAAGAGATTTCTACTCGTCCTAGATGATGTATGGCATGACAATCCTAATGACTGGCAGAGGCTACAGTCCCCATTCAGTTTTGGGGCAAAAGGGAGCAGAATTCTAGTTACTACGCGGAGTTCTAGAGTTTCTAGAATCATGGGCACAATCCCCGCCTATAATTTGGGTTGTTTAGACGAGGACGACGGCTGGTCCTTGTTTACACAACGGGCATTCATAGTGGGAGGCTCAGATGTATCTTTGAACTTAGTAGGAATTGGAAAAGAGATTGTGAAAAAGTGCAATGGCTTGCCTTTGGCAATAGAAGCTCTTGGAGGTCTCTTACGTTCAAATACTGATGAGAACAAGTGGAAGAATATCCTTGAAAGTGATATGTGGGAAATATCAGAGATGAAAGATGATATTATTCCAATATTAAAGGTTAGCTATGATCACTTACCTGCATGTCTGAAACAATGCTTTGTGTATTGCTCGTTGTTTCAAAAGGATTATGAATTTGCCAAGGACACTCTAATCCAACTATGGGATGCAGAAGGA
This sequence comes from Tasmannia lanceolata, assembly GCF_043159265.1. Classification (NCBI taxonomy): domain Eukaryota; kingdom Viridiplantae; phylum Streptophyta; class Magnoliopsida; order Canellales; family Winteraceae; genus Tasmannia; species Tasmannia lanceolata. The sequence goes on along the minus strand of NW_027518695.1, from coordinate 58,139,948 downwards.
TTTATCCAACCTGAAGGAAGGAAGCGATTGGAAGACATAGGTTCTGATTATCTTGATGACTTGACATGGAGGTCGTTCTTTAAATATTCTCGAGGGTCTTACAAGATGCATGACTTAATTCATGACCTTGCACGATCCATTTCTGGTGATGAATACTTCAGAATAAAAAGTAGCGTCGACTCTTGGAATATCGCTGCAAAGGTTCGTCGTGCATCAATATGGCAATGCAATGAACACTCACGAATTTTCGAGTCCTTTCATGAATCTGAGAGGCTGCGCACATTTCTGCTACCGCCAAGGTACGAAACACTCACTAAGCAAGTTGCTCATGATTTCTTCCTAAAATTGAGATGCTTACGGGTGTTAGATTTGAGTCATATCTGTGTAAGAGACTTGCCGGATTCTATTGGAGAATCAAAATATTTGAGGTACCTTGATCTCTCTTTTACGACTATTGCAACCTTGCCTGAATCAATAGGTAGCCTCTATAATCTGCAAACACTGAAACTTTGCTATTGCAAGCAACTTGCTGAGCTACCAAAGTCCACCAGCAACCTAATTAACTTACGGCATCTCGCTTTGGAGGGTTGTAAGATTTCTACGCCACCGGAACTTGGGAAATTAATAACTCTTCAAACACTGACTATATTTGTTGTGGGCAAAGAAAGTGGATGTGGAATAAGGGAGTTAAAGAACTTGACAAAGTTGAGGGGAACTATTCACATTTCAAATTTAGAGAATGTGATAGATGAGAACGAATGCAAGGAAGCCAATTTGAAGAAGAAAGAGTACCTTGATAAGTTGACGTTGGAATGGGGAAATAATAATCCACGAGGTGTTGCAGTTGATGAGGAGGTACTTGAAGCCCTCGAACCTCACTCCAACCTCAAAACCCTAAAGATTTTATCATATGGTGGTGTTAGTTTCCCCAGGTGGATGATGAGCGGTAATTTGACGAATCTGAACACTGTTAGTCTCATTCAATGTTTGAATTGCCAACAGCTTCCACCCCTTGGGCAGCTACCTTTCCTCAAGAAGCTCAAGATTAATGGAATGGATGGATTGAAACATATTGAAGGTGAGTTTATTGGTGGGTCCAATAAGGTTATTAAGGGTTTTCCATCATTGGAGGAGTTAGAGCTGGTAAACATGCCGAATTTGGAGGAATGGTGTGGAGCAAGGGAAGGGGACATGCCATGCCTTGGTACACTAAAAATATCAAATTGTCCTAAGCTGCAGAGATTTCCCCACCTCCCATCCATTAATAATTTGGAAATAGGAGACTGCAACGAGAGGAGATGGTATTGGCCCCTGGATTTCTTCAACCCTTAACCGCACTTGAGAAATTGGAGGTCACTTACTGTAATGAGTTGGTGTCTTGGCCAAAGGAGGTCGGGTTGCATAACCTTCCTTCTCTCCAAGATTTAAATATTCAGTGGTGTCGTAAACTCGAGTCATTGGGAGACGACGAGGAGGGCCTTCTCATCACGCTTAGATCTCTCCAGATATCCAACGGTTGTGGTAGCCTCAAGTGTATGCCTACAAGGGGGCTAGGGAAACTGAGTTCCCTCCAACATCTGGACTTGGTTACTCAATGCTCATTCTTGCCAGAGGAGGAACTGCCCATCACTCTTCAATCCCTTAAGATATTCTCATGTTCTAATCTCAAATCCATGGCCAAGGGGATTTTCAGCAACCTTACGTCCCTCAAAGTCTTGGAAATTAAAAATTGTCCACAATTGGAGTCATTGGTAGGCAAGGAGGAGCTACCCACCGCGCTTACATCTCTCAGGATCATCGACTGTCCTAATCTCAAATCCCTATCCAAGGGGATGCGTAATAACCTCACCTCCCTCGAAGCATTATATATTTATAACTGTCCACAACTAGAGACATTGCCAAACATCATAGGCCTCCGTAGAATGATAATTATAAAGTGCCCTCTAATGCAGCAGTTTCCAGAGGGAATGCTCGACATGCTTACATATCTCTTTGTTGATAATGTTGAGATCTTTTCTAAAAACCTTACATCCTTCCAAACCTTGTATATTTCTCAATGTTCACAACTCGAATTCTCTCCAAGCATGCTACTGTCCCCTACGCTAAAAACCCTCGGTATCGATTCGTGTGATAATCTGAAATCCCTGCCCAAGGGGATGTTGAAGAACCTCACCTCCCTCAAAACATTCAGGATTGGTCGGTGTCCTCAACTCCTTTCCTTGCCGGAGGAAGGGCTGCCCACTACGCTTCAGGAATTACATATTGCTGGCTGTCCGGAAGTAGAGAAACAGTGTCAAAAGGACGGAGGCCAATATTGGCCCAATATCTCACACATCCCCAAAATAGAGATAAATGGCTCGAGGGTTTGAAGACTACTCTGGAGAAGGTACACGACTGTCTCTCCTCTTGGCTTTTGTTTTATTTATTTTTGGTATGTAAGATGGGATTGAACCTCCGACCTCCAGGTTGATGAAAAAGCCTTAACCATTGAGCTAGAGGTTCAATCCCAAATTAGGGCTCTTGGATTTTATTAATCATATGAATAGATTTCAATCCATTATTTATTTTAAAGAATAGTAAACCTCAATTTCTCTCTATCTCTTTTCATTTCCTCATTTTCTCTTTTCAAAAGAAAACAAAGGAAACAGTTAATTTTACTAGAATTCCAGGCTCATAAAGAGATTTTTTTTTCAGGTTCTTTAATTTTTCATTATATCTCAAAATTTCTTGTCTTAGTCTTGCCATACAGTAGATTATGACTTGTTTAAGACAAAAGGAACCCTAACTAGGGTGAATTTACCTTATATGATTCATTGAATTTATGCTCTGTTTTGAACTCTTTGGTATCATTCATATTAATTGATCTTGTAGCAACTCTTCAAATCTTCTTCCTTTTTTATTTGGTGTTGGTTTGCTTTAAATGTTATTTGATTGATGATTTCTTTTGCAATTGATTACATTCCCTAAACTTCTTCTAGAATTGAGCATCAAAACTCTGTTAATTTTTCATCTTGCATCTACCCCTCACACACAGACATTTATTGGAATTTCAAGTTCATAAAGAAAGTGCACTTATCCATGAAAAATGAAAACGAGAAGACAAAGCAGGTTTAAATGCTTGCTTTGTTGGTATGTCTAGGGTGAGATATTTTAATCTAAAATCAAATTCAAAATTAGTTGATGTGATGCTAGTAGAGCTCTTTGTTCTAGTTCTATGGATTAGGATGGAACACCATGATACTACACCATGATACTGGAAAAGACATCTACTCAAACAAATTATAGATGCCCAAACAAAATTCTGTCTTACATGGTTCGAAGTAGGTTAAATGTTTTTCTTTGTTGTATGTCTGGATTGAATTTTTCTTCTCTAAAATCAAATCTGACATTAGTTGATATGATGATAGTAGAGTGGGTTTTACATTTTTCTTCATTTATTTTCAAATTTAGTTACCTAGTAGTATACAATAAATTGTTACCTCTTTTTTGAAACAAAAAGAATCCCAACTGGGATGAATTTACAGCGTACACATTGTTGAATTTAAGCACTGTTCAGGCTGCTTTGGTTCTTATGTGATTTCTTTTTCTTTTCATTTAGTCGCTTTGTGCCTTGGTGTAGTTTTTTGTTTTATTTTTCTCTGTTCTCCTTTTTCAATTAATTTCAGCTTATCTAAAAGAAAAGAAGTGTCTATATTAAGAATTTGATCAATGTGTGTAACTATGATCCATGCACAGTTAACTTTAACTAAGTCAAACAAGCCAACATGGATTTGTATTGAGCTTTCTACTCATTGGTTGTTCCTTGTCATCATTCATTGTATAAGAAGATGGAGTGGTGTCTTAAGGATTTTCTTTTGCATTTATTACAAGGATTCTCTTTTCAATTTATTACACCAACTTCTATTAGAAATTAGCATCAACATTGAAATAACTTTCCAATTTGCTTGTACCTCTGTTTCTATCTCTCCCTCTTTCTCTCTCACACACATATTGAATTTTTTTTCTAAGTAAGAAAAATTAAAAACACAGACATGCAAACACACTGGCATATTTACTTCTTTTTTGTTAAACACAAACCCACACACACACAGGTTAACTTAAAATGCTTCATTGGATCTTTCTTAGTTGCAAGTTATTATCGCCCTATTTCTCCAATTTATTTCAAAATCTCGTCTACTCTTTTAGTTTGGGCCTTTCAAATAAAGAATCATAAAGAGGTTGGAGGTTATATCCTAGCTTACCTACCCAAAAAGAAAAAAGAATGATCCCTGCCTATTTCCATTTGTTTTCACTTCTCCATCATTTTTGGATGCCTTTATCCATTCACCGAGGTTAGTCAAAAGTCTCAGTTGGGACCAAATGTAATTCGAAAGACTATATCTATCCTCAGTGGACTCGGGGAGGAATCCAAAATGTTTGTACCCTCAGTAACCACTTGACTCCTCATTCCATCTTTCTCTGAGTTACGACCATTATAGGCTTTCGTATGAAGCGTCATTCGTCTCTCCGATCTCTGGGCAAAGTCAATCTGTCGGAGCGGTTTCGAATGTTCAATCAGCGATTTCTTGTGCAAAAAGAATAAATGTGGGACTGTGGTTTTCGGATTCAGAATCAATACAATACAGTAGACAACAAAATGTTAAGCTTTTACCTCTTCATTGTAAAGAATTTCCTTTTGGGGGCCCATTTATGAAATAATATTATGCTAGAATAAGCTTATTATTTCCTTTCATCTAAACTCAAACCTATATTAGATAGTTTCTACAGACTGAACATGTTTCAAGTCAATTTTGTTGGGAAAAGTTTATTTCATCTTGGCATTCATATCGGTTCTATATTTGGATTTCAATCCAATGACCAATTTACTTTTGCCAAATCGCAAGCTTGTTTTGGATTTTGCTTGAGTCTAAACTATCATCCACCCTATCCGGTAATATCAACTCATCTTGCAACATAGGAGGAATATTGTTGTTCTTCTCATAGTTCTTTCATATTCAGTCTAGATAAAATTTCCTTGAAGCCGTGATAACAAACTTTTCATAAAGAAGGAAGTATTCCTTTACTCAAACCTTCAAATTCCCAGACCGTCTTATCATTTTTGGTTCACGACGATGACTTTCTATCTTACTCAACAATGATATCCTTGTTGCATTTTGATATTTCGTATACTATTAGAATCAGAATCTTGGGTTTTAACTCTCTAGTTTTCCTTTTGGAAGGAGGATTATAGCATGATCCCTACATATTCAAAAATGAATTTATCTAACATAACAACACATAAAATTAAGCTTCATTGCAAGGGACCAATCGTTCTTTTTCCACATTTGTCTACTGATCTCAGCTTTAGTGTAGATACTTGATAGGTCGATGGATTTGTTTCATCTACTCCATTTCTCAGTCCTTTTTGTTTTTTTCTTCTTCTTGTTTCATGGAAAGACTCTGGCCTAAACACCTCTTAGCAGCATTGCTTCTCATACTTTTTTAGTATCAGATTCCAACTCATCTTCCCTCTTTCTTTAGTAGCTCTTTCCTCAAATTATTTCCTCCATAAAAAGATTGAGTTCAGCTTCTTACTGATCAAGAGCCCTCCAGTTGACGAATCGGTTTAGAATATGGGTCTTCCAACACTTCTCAGTTTCCTCCTTGACTTCCTTTTGAGGTAGATAAGGTTCCCTTTTATCTTTCTTGGCACATATCATACTTTTATAAATCCCATTTGAAATAGTCAATCCTTAAGAGCCCAACATGAGAACAGGATTGCTGCAACTTCAAATAGCTAATAGGAACCTGCCTATCTAGAACTCAAGATTGAAGCAAAACTGATGCAAATCAGAAGTAAACACAACATCAATTGGAACAATGAAGTAGAGAGATTGAAAATCTTAGAAAGTTTTTTAGAAATTGCCCACTAAATAAAAAATTCCAAAATCATGAACTTTTTTTTTTCATGGAAGCACTAAAGAAGATCCACTAAAATAAGTAATCATGAATTGTTCGTATGAAAAAGGTTCCAAAATAATTAACTTCTTTCCCATAGCAGTAATAGAACTGGTCCATCAAAAAGAGTAATTATGAACTTTCTACTGAAACCTTACAATGAAGTACGTAGATAGTACTTGTACAAAAAGCATCTTCTAATTTCTAAAGCATAACTTTCTAGTCCCAGACTGATAGTCCTTTCTAAATAAACCCAAAAAAATCTCCTTTGTACTCTATATCTGTTGAAACATAAGTAATTAATAATATTCTTTACCTAGAAAAACTCAAAAAAGAAAAAAGAAATTGCTAAAATAAAAAAACTACTAAATTTTGATTTACCGACTTTCGGGAAACAATTGATGACTATTTCTCCTATTACAAGTTCGACACAAATTCAAAGCTATCCGAATACGAATCGCTACAACATTGGTAGAAAACACAAAGTAGGATGTGAAGGCGATAAATTTAATAACAATGTTAATGGTAAAATAGCATTTAACACTACCCAAAAGTCGAAGGGAAGATAGGCTTGTCTTCCATTCTACATTTCTCAAAATTACCAGTTTTGAAGCTTATAAATATAAAATGTCATATCAATCAAAAGTTCCTTGCATGAACCAACTACCTTATCTTATACATGCTAGAATTAAAGACTTCGAACAACTTACAAAGCATAGCAAAATATGAAACGTAAGGTTATGCAACCTAGGAACAACCTGCAATGCGTGGAAAATTCAAATATTGACCGCATTCAACCAAGAAACAATCTACAATGCATAGAGAATTCAATGTAGTCAACTTTTGGAAAATGCAACTATCATAACTACCCATTTAGGCCCCCAATATGTTATCGAAGAAGATTGACCATTATTCTTTTCTCTATTAAAAATGCCTCCGTTTTATGTTAACTTCCTCTCTTTCTTTCATTCTTTTCAATTTTGTCCTCTTTTATCATGGTAAATGGAAAATATGTCGCCCTGTGAACCATATGACTTCTATTCTTTGGATGACATCACCCCGCAGTTGGAAAGAAATTCGCTCTTGATAATTCATTCCACTCACCACCATGGAACTCCATGCAAGTGAACAACTTCCCAAAAAACAAAAGTAGCTTGCATCACAAGCCATCCAATGAGACTATTTTTTGCCTTGAATGTCTCCTTCCATTCATCACCCGACTTGATTTGGATTTGATCTAGCCACTTCGTAGTTTGATTTTGTAGAACATTGTGCACTAGTGAGCATTTCAAACATGTCATCTAACTATGTCTCTACATGCTTTTTTATTACCCTTTAGTGGAATATTTTAGTTTTTTGGTAATTTCTACTGTAGAAAATACATTGTCATGCTCATTAATAGAACAAAGAAAAATAGATTATTCTCCCCTCTACATGATTTCTCTCCTCTCCTCCCCACCCCCTCCCCACCCACCCCCTCTCACTCTCTTACATGATTAAAGAAGAAATTACACCATACCAAAGCTTAGGGATCAAGATCCCTTAATAAGGGATTGAGTTTAAATTCCTACTAGATATACATATTTCCTTTCTTCTTACACCCATCGAAGCCATTGTTTCTTCTACCTGTCCTATATAGTTCTCAATTCTATCTTCTTTTCAAAAGCCCAATCCCTCTCAGTCTCCAAAAATGGCACACAAACACTACTCTCCTCTTTAAAAATTTTACTCAAAAGTTTTGTTGTTGTCTAACAGTAGACTTTGCCAATAAATCATTACTATGAGTACAAGGTCATTCAATTCTTTATTATTTAGTTCCTTTTTTTGAATGCCCATTATTGTTTGAATTATTTACTTGTTTAGATATTGCTTCAATTGAACATGACAGTGAAGAATTTTCAACTTATAGTTTTTTACAACTTTACCTTCCATGACTTTATTTCTCTGGATTTTTATGTTTATGTACTCAAGCTAAGAAATAAATCTAAGATGTTCCTAATTGACCTAAACTTCAAGTAATATAAATGCCAACTTACATGCTAATCTTTTCATTTCAGGTTAAGCGAAATTGGTGGGCACCATTCTCTCATTGTAAAATCAAAAGGCAGAATATCTATATTTGCAGCCTTGAACGGATATTGAACATCAAGAAGTCCAGAATGTAATATCCAATAGGTACCTTCACACAAACATACCTATGGTTGGTTAGTATGCAAATCATGATTGCACTTGTTTCAACAACAAAGATAATGTTATATTGGTTTTAAGATTCGGAACTCCCTAAAGGAGTCTCATCGACTGACCTATGACTGAATATATGAAATGAAAGCATATGTGGTTCCTTTTTTAGCACAGAAACAAGTCTAGAGAGTTGGATTACAATATTCTTAATAGCGGCCATAAATTCAAAGAGCCAACAATGAAATCGTTAGCAATTCTATTTAGAATGCCTCTAGATGTACAACCCGAGCTGATTTTTGAAGCTCCATCTTTGTTAGTATTTTTTCTTTTTCTTCGCTAGAGTGCATTGTGGGTAACTTTCTACTATAGCTTCCATGCTAGTAACTATATTATCTTTTTCTTTCTTCTGGGTAAGTGTGGGCAACTTTCTACTATAGCTTGCATGCTAGTAAGTATTTCTTCTGGGTCAGTGGGCAGGGATTGCAGTGCAAGGTCACTGGATCAATCCTTAAGTCTTAAAATCATTGAAAGATTGATGCTTCAGATGCAACAAAGCAACTGTAGCAACTTTTCAACACTAAAACCATGTTTTTTTCCTGTCTTAGCAATCTTACTGGCTGGGCCCTTTGTACTATTCGTCTGTTGACACTACCGCTGATTTATCCTCTATTGTACGTATTACATGCTATGAATTTAACAGCTTGCATCATTTGATTGGGAGGCTCCCCCTTCCCCCCTCAATGATTACTCGGTGTAGAAATCTGACGAACCTAATTCGATGTTACGTCCAAAAGTAACATTAAAACAAGTATAATGATAACACTAGTGTTTTATGTGGTTTGAAAATGGTGCCTACATCCATGGGAGAGACCACGATGTTCTATTATGTGAGAAACAGATAAACAAAGATTACAATAGATTAATGAAGTAGATTGGGAGGCAAAGAAAAAGGATGGGCTTCGTAGGCTGGAGGATTGGATTCTAAGAGAAGAGGCCTCGGAAAAATCAAACTTGAATGAAGAAGACCAAGCTGTCAATGAGAGACCGTGGAGTGCTTATCTACACTTATTCTATCTATAACAAATTCATTTCAACATCCTTCAACCACATTTGTACATCTACTAAAGATATTGCAAATAGGCATAAAAAGAGAGACCGTGGAGTGCTCTTCACTGAGCATTGAGAACACTCTCCACTTCCAGTAGTTTGTGGGAAATTTCAGGGGGGATGTTTTTTCTATTCCCATCCGCTACATCTATCAAAGTAGTGAAAGCTTTAGCCATTCTGTGCTGTTGTGACGCTTCAAGCACTACTTTCCTGATGGCAGATTTTTCGAGATTTAGTTTTTTCTTAGGTCCTGTTCGTTTTAGATTGCGACAACCGATTGTGAACCTCAAGCCTATTATTGGACTCAAAATCAAATTTAATTTTGAGTCCAAGAATCGGTTTGGGGTTCACAGTCGGTTTTCGCAATCTAAAACGAACAGGGACTTAGGCATAGTGAATTATAGAGTGGTTAATACTATGTAGTCATCTTCTTTGTGGATGGGAAGCTTTTTCTGTTACCGTCTTTCCTCGGACATCTTGTTCCATTTTGCTATAACTCAAGGTTTTATGTTCAGATGCTATATTGTTATCTTTAAAAAGAATAATGCAGTGTAGGCAGATGGTTGCATTCAGAAAGATTTCCAGGTATGAGTCGTGATCTTGAGTTGAGTTGACATGGCTAGTCACCCTACTGAATACAATGGTTACAACACATTCTTAAGTATTGGATAAAACTAATTTTGCGTAAAATAGGACAATAAATTAGATACTACAAATTATTTTTTGAAGTTAGTTTGGAAACTTGAGGGCTAGTAACTCCATGTTCTCCAAATCAAACAAGGATACTGTCTAGGACAACTGTCAAAGGTGTTAGGACCACTCTTCACAACTTTATTAGGCAATATGGATCCCAATTGTTCCAATACTCGGGCATATGGGTGTTTGGCATTATGGGTGAATGGAGCTGGCTTTCACTTTGTAATTTCTAATATTCGATATTGACTTTACTTTCAAGGAAACATTACTGTAAATAAAACTTTTCTGCATTAATACTAACAGAAACAGAGAATCTGTATGAATATACTAAAACAAAATGCATAATAGTGAGAGGCTGCAAATTTAGAAAATACCAGAATAATTTAGTGACATTCATATTATTGTTAACCTACCACTGAATAACATCATAAGTAGCGAAACACTTTGATTATATTGCCTGCAATGTAACACTGAAATGTATTGACAATGTCATATTCTTGTATATGAGTGCAGAGCAATATATTAAAATGTTGTCCATGATTACTTATATTATTAGGCTGCATCAGTAAACAGAATTTGAAATTCAAAAAGTTGAGAATTTGCTAATTACTGCCTCTACATATTGCCCATACCAATGTCCTACTGACAAGTAGAAAACCAAAGAAATCCAGATGCCAAACATGCAATCCACAAACCAGAGAGTTGCGAAGAAAATGTTTGCATAACTTATTAAATGTCTTGCTCCTAATGATAGTAATTTCAGTACCCAATAGCTTAAGTGTTGCTGCTTCAGGCATCTCTCAGCTGGTGTGTTCTGTTAAAGCATAAGTTTGAACTTGAAGAGGACCCTATTGGGTTGTTGTACCCTGAAAATTGCTTGGTTTACGATTTGAGGTGGACTCTTAAGTAATAATATAAGGGAAATGACAATACTTTGTTGTACCCTGAAAATCGCTTAATTTACGATTTGAAATGGGAGTACTTGGTCTCTACCTCTTCTTATAAGTTAGGCATTTCTCTTAACTCTATCCATATTCTTGAGTCACGGGATTAGCTAAATTAAGATATGATCATCGTTTATGATCCACGGCTCACTCAATTAGAGCCCTAACTACTTCAATGGAATAAGCTCCAAAGACACTTTTAATCGTTGTGCTGGGACAATCTAGTCGATGGTTCTCCAGTCATCTTGATGAGGAATTTAGCTATGACACCCACTGACCTTACATTATGAGTACTGCTGTATCGAAGCCAATGGGAAGATCAGTCCCAGGGCTCAATCTAAGTTGCTAGCCAGGGTCAAGATGGCTGAAGGGGTTGTCATGAAGATTTGTAAGGAATTGTAGGATCCATAGCTGGAAATAGTGCTGGGAACCCGGAAAAAATGGGAAGATAGTTGCAAGGAAATCAGATTCCATAGCTAAGAGAACAAAATCACTTGCACATGATGAAACTCTTTTTTCCTGACAACCCCAACCGCCACGCCCCACCCCCAACCCACCCACCCACACACACATAGATAGTGATCCATTCTCGTACTCCGTTTCAAGAAATTCAATATAGATGAAGGACTGTTAAAAAATCTAGACAAGTTGTATCCATATGGCCTTTCTGAAAAAATTGTGAATCTTGAAGTCATATACCATTAGCTGCCCAATTTCAATTTGAAGGACTTCTGTTCATTTTTTCTATCTCTCCACCTTGTTTGGACCCCTCAAGTTACAATCTTATGAAACTACCAGTTACTCCAAAAGCTTAAGCTGTTGGAGGAGGCAGTATTTAATCTTTTTATACTTTAGCACTCCCCCTCACGTGTGGCCCCTGTTTTAGGGTTGGCCCACACGTGGCACATGTGGCCCCTCTTTTGGGTTTTGCCATTGCATATGGATTTTGCTATCCAGGAGGTTTGAACCCACCCAGGCATTTGCTATGTTATCATGTGAAACTACCAGTTACTCCAAAAGCTTATGTTGTTGGAGAAGGCAATATTTAATTTTTTTATACTTTAACAATTTTGATGGCTTGAGCCAAGTATTTCATCTTTGGATGCAAAGTTATATTATGGAAGGATTTGCTCCACATCCTTTGAGTTATGGAAGGAGAGGTATACGAGAAGGTTCAAAAAATGTTGCAAGTTATGTCTGATCAAACTTATTAACGATGATGTCTCGGAAATGTCTACAAATACTAAGAAAACTGATGATTTTCTAGGTGTTTGTCTTCAGTAGAAAAAACCACCCATTCAGAATTTAGTTCTTTCCTTGTCTGAGACTGGAAAAAATGAACAATCTTGCAAAATTTACATCTATCTTTGGGAGATTAAATCTCTCAGAAATGTGCATGTCCATGGCGATTGAACTGTACGTCCACCGGATTCAAAATATTCTGTCCTTTTATTATAATTCTCAATATTCCAAGAAAATACGTCATCTTGCTTATACACTAGCCAAAGTCTAATATCTAGTTGGATATATTTGCTCAGCCTTTTTGCTAGATATTATCAAGGACATCAAGAAAAAGTAAAGAAGGCCATAAATCGTTTTAATCTTTGCTAATTAATAGTGGGGCTAAATAATTTTCTTATCAAGTGCTTAACTGCCTCTTAGTGTACTAATGCAAAACTTATTTTGAATAGAGATTAGTGGTGATTAAATTCATTTTAATGTCTTTATTGGGTACTTTCTTAAATACAGATAGGTTTACCTTAAATACTCATTATTGTTTGAATGTGTTGTTTAGATGTTGCTTCAGTGGAACATGACTGCATAAAGAATTTGTCGTACTGTAGTTTTTTCTCCAAATTTATATTCCATGAGGTTATTCCTCTGGAAATTCTATGTTCATGTAATATATCTATGGAGCAAATCAGGGATGTATCAATTTGAGCTAAAATTCAACAAATATAAATTCAACTTACATGTTAATCTTTCCATTTCAGGTTAAAGAATTTAGTGGGCACCTATGTTGCATGGATTCAGATTCACGTGTCGAGATCTGACTTGGATTCGAGGTTTGGATTCGGCAAATCCCAAAAAGTCGGAGTCGAGATCCATCCAAGTGAAACTGTTGCTTGACTTCTTCACCAATCTCTATTCAAGGGAGATAGGTAATGGGGCCCACCTCTTGGTTATTGCTGTTGGAGATATTGTGATGAACTGCTTTGGGTGTTTAATAAAATAGAAGCTGTGTTTCCAAAGCTTGGAAAGTTGTCCTTGTGTTCTGTTCGTTGGAGTAATTGACAGGTATTTTCAAAGGAAACTGAATGGTACTCTTTTTTTTCAATAATAACATTCCTCCCATCATTTTGTAATTCTCCCATTGAGCTTAAGGGTGCAACTTGGGTTGAGTCGAGTTGAAGTTTTGCTAAAAAAATGAATTGGAATCAAGTGAATGGGTGAAAGAGGTGAAGTGGTATGTCAACTTGGAAGGACTTGTGTTGCTCTCTCAAGTGAATGAACTTTTTTGCAGCTGAATATTGTGTCTCACACTTCTTTTACAGTCATTGGAGACGCCAAGTCCAAGAAGGTGTTGGTCTTGCAGCAGAATGGAATGCTAAATTCTCAGAAAATGAGAAGAAGTATAAAGAGGAGGCGGCAGAGTTGAAGTCACTCATTTGGTGAATTGCCTGCTGGATGGGAGAAGGTCCTGCCGGTGAGGAGTTGGGATTGATTGTTCTTTAACACGCATTTTCAGGCCCCTAATAATTGAAATTTCTGTTATGAACTTATGTAAATACATTGTTTTCTCATCAGCCATTGGCTTTAGTTGTTTGCAGACGTACACTCCTAGAGTCCTGCTGATGCTACTAGAAATATGTCTCATCCTGTGAGAGTGCCCAACAGAGAAATGCATCCTCGTGGGAAGGTCTCTTTATTCAAGCTTTATGGGAGGGATCAATGATATTGGTGAAGGTGCAGTTGGCCTTAGAGGGTTCTTTTAGAGCCTTAAACCAACCCAATAGGGCCGAACGCTCAACATTGATTTCACTGTGAAAGGTTTACATGAGTATTGGCATCATTTTCAATCTGCAGAAATGCTGTGACTTCCTGTGAGACTTTCTCAGAGGAAAACCAGAGATTTGGTTGTAGAAGAAAAGAAAGAAGTGGAAAGGGCCTTGAAGAATATTAGAGTTTTCGTCTGCCACGGAGACACTGAGCAGAGATACAGAGTTGAAGGTCAGGACGGTTTACGATCTGTTCTATTTGTTTGATTAGATATTTAATTTGCTTTAGCTCATTGATCAATTGTTTATCCAAGCAAGTTTGTTGCTGTAAGTGACTTGCCCCCAAGGAGGAAGAGAAGAAAGAAAACCTGAGGAGACTCAGATGATGATATTGGTTTCAGTTTGTTTGATTAGATTTCATTTGATTTTAAGGGCTGCTTGTTTGATGAATTTGAGTTCAAAATTGATATGAACGTGGCAGCAGCAGGAATATTTTTATCAGTTTTTTATCCTATATGCAGCAAGAGTATTTTTACAGTTTTCTTTTCTATATTTAGTTGGAACTTATTTAGTAGCTTCTTATTTGAATTCTATGTTCGGTAGGAGAATAGAGTGCAGTAGGAAAGTCCCTTTGATAGAAAATAAGTTGTAACCTTCATTTTTGGGCATGAACTAAATCAGAGAATGTTGCATCTCCTGGTTTATTGCAGCCCCTATCTATTCCAGAGCGAGTGTGGACAGATATTTCGATGGATTTTATTGAGGGCCATCCGGAGTCGCAAGGGAAGCAAGTTATACTTGTAGTGGTAGATCGCCTCAGTAAGTACGGTCATTTCCAGGCTCTTTCTCACCCTATACAGCGCTCGACGTCGCTCAGGTGTTCATGGATAACATCTTTCGTCTACATGGGATTCCATCGACAATTGTTAGTGACCGTGATCCAATTTTCACAAGTGCTTTTTGGAAGGAACTCTTCAAGTTGCATGGTACTAAGTTGTGCTTCAGTTCTGCATATCACCCCCAAACGGACTGCCAGACCGAGGTTTTAAATCGTACTTTAGAAACTTATCTGCGATGTATGACAGGTGATCGGCCACGACAATGGGTCAAGTGGTTACAGCTTGCAGAATGGTGGTACAACACGACCTTTCACTCGGCTACTAAGGTTACTCCTTATGAGGCAATATATGGCCAACCCCCTCCTACATATATCCCTTAAGTACCAGGTGATGCAGTGGTTGCCGCTACTGATACATCCCTTCGTGATAGTGATGCCCTCATACGCCTATTGAGGCATAATTTGCAGTCAACTCAAAACCGCATGAAGAAGTTCGCAGATGCACATAGAACTGAGCGCGAATTTGAAGTTGGGGACTGGGTGTACTTACGTCTTCAACCTTTTCGCCAAACAACGGTGGCAGTACGACAGAATATGAAGCTAGCTTCACGCTATTATGGTCCTTTCAGGGTCTTGCAACGAGTTGGCATGGTGGCTTACAGGTTGGAGGTGCCGGAAGGGTCACGCATTCATTCCGTCTTTCATGTTTCGCTCTTGAAAAAGAAGTTAGGAAGCCATTCAGTGGCTCTGGTTGATCTGCCCCATGTGGATAACGAAGGTAGGGTACGATTGGAGCCGGTGGCTATCTTGGATCGGAAGATGGTTATGCGGGGAAATCGTGCAGTGACTCAAGTCCTTGTTTAGTGGTCAAACACTTATCCAGAGGACGCCACATGGGAATACTTGCGTGACTTGCAACAACAATTTCTAGATTTTAGACCTTGAGGACAAGGTCGTTTTGAAGGGGAAGGGAATGATATGAACGTGGCAGCAGCAGGAAAGTTTTTAGCAGTTTTTTTATCCTATATGCAGCAAGAGTATTTTTACAGTTTTCTTTTCTATATTTAGCTGGAACTTATTTAGTAGCTTTCTTATTTGAATTCTATGTTCGATAGGAGAATAGAGTGCAGTAGTATTTTTGGGCATGAATGAAAACAACTATTTTCTTCTATTCTTCTTGTTCTTGAGGAAATCTCCCCGGACGTGAGATTAATTAAGTCTCTCTTCCAAGTGCCATATTAAAAATTTTAATCACTTGATAATCAAATTTCTTTGTTGATTGGGTGGATTTATGATCCCGAAAGAATGATTGTCTGCTTTCTGTTTATTGCATGTAAGAAGTGCGCTTGTGAAAATAGTCATCCTTTAATAAATGCATTGTAAAATAACCAAATTATTACGTATTGAAGGGTATTTAGCCATTTAAGAATACAGTAAGTGTATCATGATCACTTATGAAATGATGATGAAGTCACTTTTGTTGCAACTTATTATGTTGATAATTGATGCTTGGCATAATCGGTTGCCATAATCACCATCACTTGTTGTATAATCTGAAACAAACAGGGCCTAGAGAGTTTTTATTTTCTTCCCCATCACTCTGTTATGTTTAATATATATTTTTTGGGAATTGCTAGCGTACATCGCAGAAGGCATTTCGCGGATGGTCTGTCACATGTCAGACACCCACCTCGTCAATGGAGACAAAAGTTGTTGTCTTTATTCATGAGTTGGCTGGTCTGATATGCGACAGACCAGCCGCTAAATGCCTTTTGCGATGGACCCTAGCAAATCCCATATTTTTTTGAATGGTAAAGTTATGTTTAAAAATGCCTTGGTCCCTGGGTTTTTCCCTTCCCTTTTCTGTTTAAAAAAATGGAACAATTACCAATGGGGGACAAACATTAGGTGAAATTATCAACTGGACCCATGCTTTACAAAAATTATCAACGAGGGACAAAAGAGGTCTTGTCAGTAAAAGCTGGACGAAAATGCCCTTTGGCATTTACTACACGTTTTGACCTTATTTTTTCCTTCTTCCCTCTTCTTTTACTTTTCCATTTTCACCCTTTTGATTTTTACCCTACTAGTCATCTTCCTCCTTGTTCAGCCACCATTGTTGCTGGCAAATCTTGAAAACTTGAATGTTGAGTTCTTACCATCTATCTCTTTGTATCTAGGTTTTGTTTTTCTTTTCTTTTTTTAGGGTTTTGCACTATTTTTCATTCCTCTATTTCTGATTTATCTTGTTTAGGGTTTAAGCGGTTTGTATTTGAGGATGTGTTCCGGAGATAATGCATGGATGGCTTCACTCACTTTTTTGGAAGACAACTGGTTGTATAAGAAAAAGTTAATGTAATACATGAGTGGATGGCTACATATTTTTTGATTTACTTAAATTGTTTTTCGTAATACACAAATTGGGATGTAATACATGAAGCACATTTAATGAAAACAATATCCATTTCTTTTGTTATTTCTATCATGAGCATAATTGTAATGCCATTAGAAGAGTTGCTATAGGCAGAGGGTTTTGTAGCAGAAGGGTTTATCAACTCTATGGAAGGGGGTTAGTAACTCTCAAAAGTAGGGTTACCAACTTTCGAATGGGCTTATCAAGTGCTTGAAAATTGGCCGAGGGTACTGGAGTTTTGGAAGGGGGTTTTCAAGTCTCTATGATTGGGGTTATCTAGTATAAAAAATGGGGTTACCAATATTCAAATGGGGTGATCAAGTCCCTAAAAATTGGCAAAGGGTACTGGAGGTTTGGAAGGGGGTTTTCAAGTCTTTGGGATTGGGGTTATCTAGTATAAAAAAATGGGGTTACTAATTTCCGAATGGGCTTATCAAGTCCTTGAAAATTGGCCGAGGGTACTGGAGTTTTCAATTGGGGTTTTCAAGACTCTGGTATTGGGGTTATCAAGTATCAAAATGGGGTTACCAATTTCCGAATGGGCTTATCAAGTCCCTAAAAATTGGCCGAGGGTACTAGAGTTTTGGAAGGCGGTTTCAAGTATTTTGGATTGGGTTTATCTAGTATCAAATGGGGTTACCAATTTACGAATGGGCTTATCAAGTCCCTTAGAATTAGTGGAGGGCACTAGAGTTTTGGAAGGGGGTTTTCAAGTCTTTGGGCTTGGGGTTATCCAGTATCAAAATGGAGTTACCAAATTCCGAATGCGCTTATCAAGTCCCTTATGAACACGTTTTTACTTGCTGTTTTTTTTTTTCACTCTTTCATTTTCACCATTTTTTTCTTTCTACCCTACAATTCATCTTCCTCATCCTCCATTGAAAGGGAGAAGGAGAAATGCAAAACCCTAAAACGAACGAAAAACAAAACCTATAGATATAGAGAGATAGATGGGAATGAGTTCACGTTTCAAGTTTTCGAGCTTTCTCGCCTCTAATGGTGGCTAAATGATGAAGAAGATGACTGGTAAGGTAAAAAATACAAAGTTGAAAATGAAAAAGTAAAAAAAAGAGGGAAAGAAGAGAGAAGAGGGAAAAGTGGAAAAGCAAAACGTGTTGCGTAAGAAAAGGGCATTTTCATTCAGCTTTTAATGACAAGACCTCTTTTGTCCCTCGTTGATAATTTCTGAAAAGCATGGGTCCTGTTGATAATTCCACCTAACTTTTGTCCCCCATTGGTAATTGGTCCTAAAAAAATTTATGTTGCCATTCAAAAAATATAAAATAAAGACCATATGATGTGAACTAGATCACATTAAAAAATGGAGAGAAAACTCCACGTAGGAGGAAAATAGGGGAGAAAAGACCTAAATGGAAGAGGATTCATAGTCCACAACTACGGATTATCACATGAAAACATAGTGATTTACAGAACTTTGTTCACTCTTGACCGAAGATTCTACCCATCGGAGTCATCTTGGTCTGCATTGAAACAAGTTTCAAGTGGAATTGGATAATTTAAAATTAAAACCTTAGGTGAGCATCCTAAAGTGTATACAAGTTATTGGCGTAAGGGGCACATTCATGTGTCCTACAGGATAGTGTGACCTTCAGGATAGTGTGATCAACAAGTTATAGCAGATAATTTAATGGGCACATTCATGCGTGTTCCGAAAAAATGCAAGCAACTTCATGATTGGACATTGAATGCATAAACATGAATAAATCCTTTCAATTAAGAGTTCAACGTTCAAACATAAATATGTAGAACTCACAATCAATGTCTAGAAGTCCAGTAATCAATTATTTCTAGTTCCCTATCGTTCAAGATAGATATCTATTGGGGTTCCACGCAAAAGCAATAGTCCCACATCGGACATGTGAAATGGATGTGGATGGGTTATAAGGGAATGGGCACCCTCCCTCTAACGGCTAGCTTTTAGGGGCGAGTTCTACCTGGTGTGATTCCCTACAATATCAAATCCCGAGGGATCAACACATTGAAAAGCTATGGCCTCACTGTCATGATAGGTAGCCTTAACCCCGAGAATGTGCTTCTAGAAAGATCGAGTGAAATGAACATCCAAAAGCTGCCAATCAAATAGAGCCTTCCCAACCTGGACGGAAACGAAAGAATTAGATATAAATATTGGAATATAACAAGAAGGCACATACCACTCTCCCAATGAACTTGAAGTAAGAAAGGTGATCTGTTTGATAAACAGAGTTGGGATTTGGCTGAAAATGTTGATTCATTGCCCATGATCATAAAAAGTAGAGCACCCTTGTCAAAAATGACCCTAGAAAACAAACAAAGACGCAAAAATGTATAGGGCTATACGGACTCGAACCATAGACCTTCTCGGTAATGAACAGTCAACCAGCCCTTGAGATCTTGAGCGGCATGCATCTGCAGTTGATTATATGAATCTTCAAAAGCTCTTCTCACTGAAATTCTTAGACGACTGTGATGATGATCGTACTGGTGTTTTATTTTTTATCGGAAATGAGCCCATTTGTTATCAAATTCAATAAAACGCAGGACTTTCAGCATAAGAGAGAATGACTTCTCAAGCAACCCAGGGTTTTTCAGAATAAAAGCATTTAACAGTTTACTGTGCTTTTCAGCTAACTATACAAAAGCAATTAGTTTATCATCAGCTTTTTCATGGCTCACAGATAATTTCTGCGTACCAGAATTTGTGGCATCTTCAACATCAAAAGTCTTGACAGTGCTGAAGTCATGGCCAACAACTGACTGCCGAGGATGTGACCTTTCACAGGTTACAAAGAAGCGCTCTATGTATGGAAAAATATTCTGGGTACCTGCTGGAAGTCGATCTATTACACCAATGCTGGTGGATGCAGAGCACCCATATACAGTAGAAAAATCAGATGCAGAATCTGAACAGCTCTCTATTTTGCTTGTGCAAAAGTGCAATGACTCAGGGCAAGGTGATGGGAAAAGTAATAGGATCTGGGAGGGGAATGCAAGAAAAAATATGAGAACGGTTCAAGGCGTAGAGAATATGGGGTTAGTTTATTGAAGATAAAGTGAATGTGATCTTGAAGCCAGAGAGTTAATTTTCATAAATCTTGTATGTTGGCTCTCAATTTGCCGATGGATAGGGCCCTTAGATTTGCCAAGATGATGGGGTGTAAACTGGAATCTCTCCCGTCCAAATATTTGGGTCTACCGTTGGGCGTGGGTAGACCTCGAAAGCATTTGTGGGATCCTATCGTGGAGAGGATTGAAAAGAGGCTTGAAACGTGGAAAAGGAATCTTATTTCCTGAGCGGGGAGATTGGTTCTGGTGAAGGCTGTTTTTGCTAATATTCCTATATACTTTTTATCTCTCTTTAAATGCCCTGTCAGTGTGGTGCTGAGAATTGAGTAGATTCAACGTAGATTTTTATGGGGGGAGGGGTTCTTGTGATTCAAAGGGCATTCCGCTTGTGAAGTGGGGGGGGGTATGCTTACCTTTTAAATATGGAGGTCTTGGGATTAGGAGGAATTCAACCACGCTTTATTAGGTAAGTGGTTGTGGAGGTTTGGGTGGAACAAGATCAATTTTGGGTGAAAGTGGTGTGTAGTAAGTATAGAGCTAAGCTTGGGTATTGGGAGTTGGATAATTTATACAACCTGAAGGGGGTGACTGTGTGGCGTGATGTGATGAAAATTTATCATGAGTTTAGTAAGGGGATTCGGTACAAAGAATATTCGGGGGATCGTATCAAATTTTGGTATGATGCTTGGTGCTCTCCTGAGCTCCTTATGATGTTGTATCCGGAGCTGTTTCTTGTGGCGTACTCGAAGGATGCGTTGGTTAGCGATTGTTTTGTTCGTGAAAACGGGAGAGTGTTGTGGATGCCGGCGTTCAGGAGGAACTTCTTTGACAGAGAATTGGAAGCTTTATCTCATTTTTTCAAGTTGCTTGAATCCTGCTACATTAAACTGTCTGGGTCGGATAAAAGAGTTTGGATCTGGGATCCATCTGGTTTCTTTTCTGTGGAATTTATCATCACTACCGCTGGATTGGATCATCACATGCGATTGGCCAAAGCTTTACAGAGAGGACAGGTACTCTAAGAATAAATACAAACAACTTTGCTACAAGCTTTACGGTTTCTGCCCATGCCCAGTTTCTATACATAAAGCTGTTTCTGCCCATGCCCAGTTTCTATCCATGAAGCTTGCGACTACTTCCCTTCATCAGAGGTAGTACAAAAAAAACCCTCCTCATTCCTCAGTAAATTGAAATATAATATAATATGTATCTCTCTCTTTCTCTCACCATTTGATGCTTTGTTACATTTGCAGCATCAAATTTCATAAATTGGAGACATTTCAATCATAATAGCCCAGCTGCACAACAATCCAATCTCACCCAAACGGCAGGTTCTGCAGATAAAACAACAATAATAAGTATATCTTTTGCAGAACAATCATAATCCATCTTGAGATATGGAAAACCAGATAGAGGGTTATCAGTCAAAATGGATTTTCATTTAGTTTTATAAATAAAAATGATATTTAAAAAAAATTAGCAATCTTCAATCTTCTGAAAAAATCTTGGACAATATTGTTATACACTATTGCATGTCAGTCCTCTTTTGTATTAATGGTGCTTGTGATCAGTTCTGTTGTCCTAAGATGATACCCACATATGATTTATTGATGCTTGTGTTTCTCTGTTTATTGGTGTTCTCTAATATGAATCAATTGCCTTTGAAGGTCACAGAGTGTTGGATGACATAGTGGAGTAAAAGTCATAGCAGAAGATGCAAAAACATTTCGAGCAGATGCAGTCACTTTTATTCACCTTGGAGTTCTAAAAACCAAGTGATCCATAAACCTTACTTCCTGAGTGGAAGCAATAGTAAACCTTGCAATTTGAATCTAGGACAAGATTATTTTGGACATTAAAACGATTGCAATTGACACGCTCCCGTCATGGGAAGGAGGCTCCATTCCAAGAAATCGAGACAGTTAGCTTCACTTTAGCCCAAATCTCATTCATTTCTTTCCGTTTTCCATATCCCAAGTTTCATTAATTGCTAACATTTTATCTTAGTTTTTCCATAATTAATGTAACTACATTTCCGGAATTGTAAATAGATAATAGAGGAGATGGTCAATCATTGCTTTTAATTATCCAGAAATTACTGATCTGTTTCTTTTGTTAATGCAGTATACATATTTGGATGCTGTACAGAGAAGAAATCAAGCAGTGTTATTATATTCTAATGAAGAACTATAAATCCAGGCCCATCAACCTGCCAGGGATTCTCTTCCACAAGACAATGGAGGCAAGAAAGCAGCTGGTCCTGATACTGACCAAGATCCTGTCTAGAGTCATCGTCGCGGCAAGGGACACCACTTCAAGCGTACTCACTTGGATTGTTGACTGCCTCGGAGAGAATCCAGGCATTTTACAAGCTGTCTGGTCCTTTAAGTCGCTTTCTTATTGGGTCCCTATTAATTTGCAATTTCAGCTTCCCTCCACATCTGATCATTCTCTATTGACTTAAAGAAAATCAAGATGTCTTTAGTCTCTGTTCTCTGTTCTCTGTTATTTCATCTATTATTACTGAATCCTATATTACTAATTAAGAAGTTTTCCTCTTCATTTGTTTGAAGCAATGATAGTTCTCACAAAACTGACTTTTTTGTTGCTGCGCGTGCATTTTTTACTAGCAAACCAAATAAGAGAAACCCAGGTCAAAATTTATTATCAAATTTTCATGAATGCTCCCTTATTTTTCGAGGTAGTTTATCCCACTTTTGATTGATCTGAACTGCCCACTTAATCCTTTGGTAGGCTCTCGTATGGCCTTGACATCTTGCTTAGATTTCATTTCACGGAGAGGGTGACAAAATGAAAGGCTTAGATTTCATCACTAGGGTGATAAAAATGAATGGTCTAAATCATATTAATGTAACGTGGGCGGGGCCAAATTATGCTTCTCAGTTTCTTCTCATATTAAGGCTTCTCATGGAATATGAATTAGGGCATTTTCCAAGGAGAAATGATATCACCACTACCATATTTTGATGATCGCACACCTCACTTTATTAAAAAGTACGGTATGGCCCAGACCATAGGATGATCCAAACCGTCTGTTAGATGGACCACAGCCTAAATAAGTTGTGCCCCAAAAATCGTTTTCATAAGTTGATCCTATCCCTATGATCTATAGAGGGACTAAATATTAGAGGGTTGATCCTAACCCTCTATAGATCGGAGGGTTAGGATCAACCTATGGAAATGATTTTTGGGGCACAACCTATTTAGGCTATGGCCATCTACTGGACGGTTTGGATTATCCTATGGTGCGGGCCTTACAGTATTTTTTAATAAAGTGAGGAGCGCGATCATCAAAATACGGTCCAGGTGATATCATTTCCCTTTCCAATCGATCCTCATTCTTCCACATAAAAGTCAGGAAGACCAAAATCCTAACCTAGTTATGGTTTTTCTAATCGAAATCAGTACTTTTTGATGGGTGCTCGGGGTTACATAATTGGATTCACTTGTTTTGACAATTGATGCAAGACATGGTGAGGTCGGTTGGATTGGAACTGCATAACCAGTTTAGTTCACCCACTCTCTATCCACTCTTTTTCTACTACACTTCGGCTTAGGGTTCCTAAGATTTTGGTAATGTTTTTTTTTCTTCAACACTTTTGCTTAAGGTTCCTAAGATTTTGGTAATATTGCTAGTCATTTGATATTTCCATCACATCATTCAAAAAGATTTTGATATTTGCACCCCAGCCCTTGTCTTTGGAGCCATCCAATTCCTCAATCTATTTAAAATTTAAAATCAGCTAAAGTTTATGAACAAAGGTAGAAGGTATCAAAATAAGGGGGGTTGATAAAAATTGAGAGGCATGAGTAGTTATATGGAATCTGGTGTATCAAAATGCATAATGCGAGTCATAATGCGGCCAAAGCAAATGCTAGTTGATTTGGCACGACACGGTTGAGTACTTAGTTGACGCAGTTGAGTTTTCTGGTGAGTTATATAACTCGGGAGAATCAAAGGAGCTTTGATTGGTGTTGTAGGAAAAAATGCAGACTTGGACAAGAACACGGGCAAGATAAAAGAGAGTCAACTTGGGGTATCCATTATAATGTGGAGGAGTTTTGAAAATGAGAAGCAAACTATTAAGGAATTGAGAATTCAGAATAGTATTAGGATAAGGATTACCTTTGAAAATTAAAAATGGAAAGTAATACCCACACTCCCTTGTTTTGACATGGCATTCCTTTATCAAGCAGAATTCTTATTGGCTGTTAATATGTTTTGTGAATTGGAACTGCCTTTAATAGCAAGTTAGGAAATAGGAGATTTTATATGGTGAGGGCCCGTGAAGTCCAGTATTATTCAAAATGTACAGCAGGATCTACTTCATAGGATGATCTAAACCATTCATTTGTTGGGCCACAATGTCGATTTAGATCATCTCCATTGGATGACCCTAACCCTCCCATCTATAAATGTTTCTATAATGTACAGTCTTTCTATAGACTGAAGGATTCGGGTCATCCATTGGAGATGATCTATGAGCTGTAGCGTATTTATATTGGGGCCCAACAAATGAACGGTTTAGATCATCCTATGAAGTGGGACTCACTGTACATTTGAAGAAATACAGGATTTCACGTGCACACAGCATATAAATACTCTAGAAAATAGACCCGACGGATAGTCGTTGTCATGATCAATGGTAAAAATAGTTTTTTGGGTCCAAGATGGGATTTATCATTGTTGATAATTTGCATTCAAGGCCAATCCAACGGTTAGGATTACTTGATGAATTCAAGCAACGGACATCTTCACTGTAGAGAAGGTGGGGGACCTGTCACTAGGGTAGCCCGTATTTATTATTTATTATATATGTTACACCCAATTTCAGGAAAAAAAAGTTAAATTAAGTCATAACCTTCTCATCTAATTGATTTTGCTATCAGATTACAGATTTTGATGATCAGGGTTAATGGATTACACCAATCTTCATTCGATTTAAACCAAAAGTGGATTAAACATTTTTCAAATAATTCAGAAGTTCATACACAGAGGATTTATGTATAATCTATTAGACAGTATAGGTATGAGATTTTATAGGGCCATATTAATCTCCCGTTAGGATCTCCCTCTACATATCGGATGGTTAGGATCATAGAGATGATTCCCTAGGTACAACGTATTTATGTTGTGGCCAACAAATGATGAAATGAATGGTTTGGTTTGGATCATCCTATGAAGTGATCGAGCCTTGTGTACATAAAAAACATTGTTATTGGGCAATTATTTAAACTGCTGTCAAAGGATATTACAAATCCCAGAAAGGTCTTAGAAGACAATAATGAAAAGACAAGTTGAGTTTGTGTAATTAACAAAACATTGTAGTGCCGATATCATTAGCCATTCTATTCACTTCTGAAAGGTTATAAATAGCATTAGATTCATTCAATTGCTAGTTTTTGCTCGCACTCTTCTTGGAATAACCGCGGTTTAAGAAATACATATTCTTTCCTTTCTTCTCCCTTCATGTCTCAATCCTCCTTTCATTTCTTGATCTCTTTCCTTTTCTTTTTCTTTTTTTGTGGATTATGCAGAAACAGGAGAGTGGCAGAGATTGCTAGAAAACAGATTCAAATTTGATTAATCTAAAAAACCCACAACAATCCAATGACTTTTGAAGAAGGTAAGCTTGTTTTGATGCAAAAAAAAATCGATTCTATTAGTATTTGATGGGTTTCTATCATTGAAGTGACTAAAACTGAATCATTTATGCAGAAACAGGGAAAACCCAGAAAAACCCAGAAACAGAATAAAAAAATATTTCAATTTCTGATGATATTGATAGAGCCGTGATATTTGTGGGGTTTAGCCGGCCCTCATGCACATATCAGATATCTCGCCACGAAGTGTTTTAGAAATACCAATTTTGGGTGTTGATTCTGATAGCAGTAGCAGTAATAGAAGCAGTTCTTCGGAGGATAAATCATTGGTTGTCAACGAATCTTTGAATTTGGAGCCTCACGGTTTGCAATGGAAGAATCTGATGAGTGTTTTCAAGAAGAAATCTATGAGAACGAGAAGGAATTTAAACAGAAAATTGGAAGGAAGTGAGTTTGTTTACAAATTGGAGGAGTTTTGGCTATGAGGAGCTTGCTGTTCCTACTGATAATTTCAGCTCTGGTAAGTGAAATTTTGTAGCTTTCTCTGCTTCTCTGTCTTTGTTCTTTCCATTGTTTTCCCTTCTTTACAAAAAAAAAATTTCAAACAGTTTAGGGGTGGAGGTACAAAACTGGGCGAGGGTTAGGGCTCTTCTTTTAGTGTGAAGTTACTATAATGCCCTTAAATTATTGGAAATCATCTAAACCTTCCAACTCAAACGCTATTCCTAAGGATAGATGGATTAAGGACACAAAAGTAAGCTAAATTAGTAAAGACTAAAGAGGCAGTCTTAGATTAATAGCTAATAAACTTTATGGTTTAAGTGGCCATCATTTATGCAGAAACTTAGTTCAAACTTAGTTGTATGATTGAGTGCTCACATATGGTGGTCCCTAATATGGATGTGCCGTGATACAAAAATCACATTAATTGGATGGCTAGGAATGTCTACTCGGCGAGTATGTTGTATTACTGTAACATAATGGGTGCAACTTCGGCAGGGCTCAACTTGAACTCAACAGATTTAACCTGATTTTGGCTCAGGTTGGATTTGCATTTCCCCGGATTGTGTTGTGTTAGGGTTGGGAAAGGCCCACCCGATTTAATTTCAGGTCCGGTGAGGGTTGGGCCTTAGGTAACCCTACCTGTCCGAACCGGTCTCTTGTGCCCTGTTTGTTTAAGATTACAACAACCGATTGTAAATCCAAAACCAAATATTGGACTCAAATTTCCAACAATTGGCTTTGGACTCACAATCGGTCATCATAATCTTAAACGAACACGACCTTGATTTGGAATATCACGTTAGACGGGTTAGGTAAGGTTGAGAGATTTAAAGGCGACTTGGGTTAGGGTTGACCTTCCTCGACCTAAGGCTAAGTTTAGGTTCTTTTAGGGTTGAACACTTTGAACCCAATCCAATTTACAGCTATTTGTTCCTCAAACTTTTTTTTTGGGGGGTCATTTTGGAAGAAGATTAAAGTAGATGGGCCATGTAAATGACCTTTAAATAGGCTTTATAAAGGAATTTACCCCCTGTTTTTCAAAATAGATGTTGGGAAAGTTGCCTTATTTCCCACCCGCGGTGGTTGCTTGGGTGGGAAGGCAAAGGCAAAAATAGAAATTTTTATTTTTAGCTTTTGGGGAAAACTAAACTATAAAAAGAGAAGTGTTGTTCTCTTGGGTTGCGGCGAAACAAGACGTCTTTGGTGTGTCGTCTGCCAAAGGAGAGAGAAGAAAAAGAGAGAGAAAGGGAGAAGAGGTTTTTCATCTCGGGGTTTTCTCATCGGTTCTTTTTCGGGTTTATCTCTCGGGTTATCTCTTGTGTACGGTCTTGGGTTTGGAGATAAAGGAAAGGGTTGCGGGTTTGTGGGTTTGAGATTAATCCATTGTAATCCTTGTATATTGTTTTCTCATAGTGGAAGATCGTGTTTCTCGCCCGTGGAGTAGGCTTGGCCGAACCACATAAAATTCTGGTGTTCATCTTGTGGCTTGTTTATTACTTTTATCTTTTCTGTTTAATTTGTGCACGATCTGATTGGATTGACCGTCGGATTTTCTCAACAAGTGGTATCAAAGCTCAGGTGGAGCGATCGTCGAGGCCGGTGGAGTGATCGTGGGTGTTGTGGTTGGATCGCGGTTAGAGCGATTTTTTGGGGTAGAAAGATTGTCCAAGAAAGATTCTTGTTCGAGGTGGAGCGCTACACCAAGAAGTACAAAGTACTCTGAGATGGCTGTAAAATCAAGTGCTACTCAGTTCAACATCAACAGATTTGACGGAAAGGGCGGTTTCACCCTATGACAGATGAGGGTGAAGGACATTCTAGTTCAACAGGGCTTGGCTAAGGTGTTGAAGGGAAAGGATGGCAAGCGTGAGAGGATGACGGTACCTGTGTTGGCCAGGATGGATCGAGAACCCTCTCCAAGGTTGACTAGGTGAGTCAACGGGTTGGCAACTACACATGTGCATTGGCCGTATTGATCGAATCAGGATGAGCCAGAACCAATGTGATTCGAGGGTATGTAGCTTGTACTTCGGAAGGCCAACGGTGGTTTGCTGCGATAGCGGACTGATGGCGACATCAACAGAAAATCTTCAGGTGGCTGGGAAATAAGCCAAGGTGGAGGTTGTTAGGAAAGTTGCCTTATTTCCCACCCACGGTGGTTGCTTGGGTGGGAAGGCAAAGGCAAAAATAGAAATTTCTATTTTTTAGCTTTTGAGGAAAACTAAACTATAAAAAGAGAAGTGTTGTTCTCTTGGGTTGCGGCGAAACAAGACGTCTTTGGTGTGTCGTCTGCCAAAGGAGAGAGAAGAGAAAGGGAGAAGAGGTTTTTCATCTCGGGGTTTTCTCTTGGGTTCTTTTTCAGGTTTATCTCTCGGGTTATCTCTTGTGTACGGTCTTGGGTTTGAGAAGCAAGGAAAGGGTTGCGGGTTTGTGGGTTTGAGATTAATCTATTGTAATCCTTGTATATTGTTTTCTCATAGTGGAAGATCGTGTTTCTCACCCGTGGAGTAGGCTTGGCCGAACCACGTAAAATCTTGGTGTTCATCTTGTGGCTTGTTTATTACTTTATCTTTTCCGTTTAATTTGTGCATGATCGGATTGGATTGCCAGGCGGATTTTCTCAACAATAGACTGTACAGCCCACACCATATGATGATCCAAACCGCCCATTTGAAGGGCCACAACGTAAATAGGCTGCCCCAAAAATCATCTCCATTGAGCACCAATTGAGTAGCTTTTAACACAAATTTAACATCCCGAGATTAGAAAAGTTGCAGGAAAAAGAAAACATTTGTATGCCTGGATGTAAAATTAGTGATGCAAATCATAAACCCAAAAGTCCTAAAGAATTGTTTAAACATGCATACAAAGGATGAAGAAAGGTGCGGTAGGAAATGTGGGTCCAAAGGGTCTCTTGTTGAGGTCAACAATGACTGTCAACTACATCAAACAACTAAAACTTCCATTCCAGACCATTCCTATCTACTTTGATATATGCTGAATTTTTAAGACAATTTACCACTAATTTTGATTATACTTTTTAAAGCTCAAATCAGTAAGTTTATAAACTGACAATCATGAGCTTTTCAACTTTAAAAGGTTTCAAAAAGGGAAATGGGAGAACATTTGAGTAGGGTGTCATGTTAGGTCTCCTTCTGAATTAAAGAGAGTACTAACAGTTTCTAAACCAATTCTGTAAAGCCCTCAAGTTGTCGATAGTTTTTTTTTTTTAAGTTGACATATTTCATTCATTCTCAGAGAAGCATTCGGGACCAGGGGTTCCAGCCTGGATTACAAGAGAATAACATGAATATTGGCACAGGTAGGTATACCTGTAGCCAATGAAGTATACACATCGAATAAAAAGTTAAGATTATCCCTTTCCTCCCTTCTCTATCCTATGATTATGATATTATCCATTACACATTTAAAGGTATTCATCCTACAATCTTTTTCCGAACCTCATTTCCTTGATTGGGTAATGATGAAGATTCCCATATCAGAATGCCTCCATTTAGCGAAAGACCATAATCTCTCGAGCTAGCATGAGACTACAACTTTCTTTTAGCGCAACTAGGATCGTGAATTACCGTCACAGAGAATGACCTTTTCAAGAATTCCTCCTAACAATTATCATAACCTCGACCTATGGGACTAAAACCATCATCACAATTTCCACATTCTTGGTATCGACTTCCTAGTTTCCTACAATCATTTTCTTCCCAACCTGTCTTTGTACAATTAAATAACTCTAAAGCATTATGTCTAAATAGACTGAAATCAGAAGACATATGTACTACCCCACAACTTGCAATGTCTCCTTAACTGAAATCATTGGAAGACAACCCAAACTCCCAAAAACCTACATCTCTTAACCTCTCAAAGTGTGTCCTTTAATCCTGTAATCCAACTTTTGGTTCAGCCTCTTTAACTCTCTTTATTGTATCATCTGCAGCCCTTGCTTGCATTGGCCGAAACATTTCTGTTGTCCTTCCTAGATTCTCCTGATAGGAGATCCCAAATACATCACTCATTGCTACAAAATCATTAAAGCCTTCCAATTCTGGGAGCCCAGATTCTTCCTCAGCATTCAATAACAAGACTCCCTTTTCTTTATCTCGCCTATCTAATTCACTAGGCTACCCTAACTGACCCTGTTCCACCTCAGGGCTGCCTGGCCCTAAACCCTGCACATCTTCATCCAGTGTTGCATGCTTAGATTCCAAATTTGCAATCGCCAGGTGTTTTTCCTCTTCCCAAAGACGCATTCACATTCGCTTTTCCTTTTCTAGGATCTTGTTAAAGAAGGGCAAGTTACGGAGGGGTGTATGAAGCTCCTCCTCACTATTCAGGATGACCTGGGAAGGGGACACACCCATGCTTTGATGAACAGCTGCCCGCTCTTTAAGACATTGCTTCTTTAGAGGAGAAATTAACACCTCACTAGGAGTAGAAGATTCTATTCCTCGCCAGTTTGTCATTATATTTAAGAGTTTTTAGGAGATTGTAGACACCCCATTTTGACCGAACCCCAAATAACCTCGTTTGATTAAAACCCTATCAAATTAGTGAACTAAAGTCCCAAGATTTGCCTTAGGGTAGGTTAGGATCTCAATTAGATCCCTTTAAAATTTTGTCAAAATCCGTTAAAGTTTGCCTAATAAGACGAGTGTAATTCATAGTGTAGTGTAGAAAGAAGGGAGTGGTTTATCCGCTTAGTTGTGTTCTAGTTAAATTAATTTCAGCAAAGGGGTTGTCCTGGGAAACTAAAGGGCCCGAATTTTAATCTTTTAATTTTCATTAATCAGTTTTCCAGGGACCACCTATTCTCCACACAAACAAGTTAAAACCTACATAAAAAGGGGTGTCTTGATATAACGAATGGGCCTAAAAAATTAAGCCAAATCTCTATAAATAGAGAGCTTGGACTTTCATTTGGGAGAGTTTTTTTTAGGTTTTGAGAAAAGTGAGTAGATCCGATCCTTTTCCTTTGCAAATTTCAGTGCAATTCAGACCTTGATGAATCAGATCTTGTGTTTTGTTGCTTGAGCGCTTACAAAGCAAGCTTAGAAACCATAGTATTGCTAGAAACCTTAAGTTTGTCTTCTCAAACCTTGTTTTCTCACAAGAAATCCTAAATCCACACTATGAAACCTTAAATCAGCAACTTCTTTAGCTTTTAAACCTCAGATCTCATCTTTAAAATCTAGGATTTTTTTATATTTTGGATAGATCGAATCTTTAAATCTTAGATTCGAGTCTTTAGACAGTAGAGTTCTCTGCAATTTCGATTGTCAAGTGAAGATTTTAGAAGAAGAAAAGAAAGGAGCTTCATTTGATTCTGCAAAGAGGAACAAGAAAGAGGAGGAAAAGAAGAAGTTTCGAGTTCTATAATCTCAGGTTAGTTTATTTGTGCTTCAGAATTCTAAATATTTCTTGCTGAAATTGAGTCTATAAAAAATTTTGGTAGGCAACTCTGTCAGGTAAGTTATACTCATGGATCATATTGTCATTTTTGTTTAGATTATAAAGTTTGAACAAATTTTACAAACATTGCTTCATAAACTGCTGTTAGACTTCATAAATTTAGACTTCATAAATTTCTTATTATTTCAGTTATTTTCAAAAGGAAATGATGATTAGCAACATAAGTTTATCTTCTTGTTAATCTCTATTGGTGTATGATGATAATTAGTGTTGACTCCATGATACTGTTTGTGTATATATAATTATTGGATAAAGAGCTATAAATTTGTGGCTTGTGAATTGAACTAACTTCCTAATTTGCTATGATTTACGAAATGTTATGATCTCTTAATTTGTTGTGTAGTTTGTAACTGAACAAATTTCCTAATTTGTTCCTTAAAAAAAGAGGAAGAAGAAGAAAGAACTTTTGGAAAGAGAATTGATGATCACCAGTAAAATAACTCTATATTTTATAGGAGTAATTAATTTATTTAATTTAGAACAATAATATCATTGCCATACAATATAATGGAATCTTGTCTGGAGCATAATTAAATGAGTACTTTTTGATCCTGCAATGTACTCGAAAGTTGGACAAAATGTAGTTAGGAAAATATTCTCTGTTCTCATTTGTCAAATGATATCTTTGAGCCATCATAGCTTCCTAGAACTGAGTTATTGTAGAGGGAGTCCTACACTTGGTTTATTTTCTTTATAAAAATGATCTACTGTTCTCAGACATCATAAGCGGAGATGTTTCTTTTATGGAGTCCACACATACCTGAACAGAAAACTATTGTAGACCATTTTCATAGTGTAAAACAGGAAATCTTAGTAGTTCATTTTCATTGTGTTTAAACTGAAAACTATTGAAGTTTACTTTCGTAGAGCTGAATTGGAAACTCTTGTAGTTCATTTGCGTGGTGTTAAATTGGAAGATTTTGTAGTTTGTTTTCATTTTGGCGTATCTGCTTATAGCAGCACATATTTTTTTTATGAAATGTTCATATTTGAACCCTGACAGGTTAGCATGCTTTG
Organism: Tasmannia lanceolata; assembly: GCF_043159265.1. Taxonomy (NCBI): domain Eukaryota; kingdom Viridiplantae; phylum Streptophyta; class Magnoliopsida; order Canellales; family Winteraceae; genus Tasmannia; species Tasmannia lanceolata. Next base: position 58,107,134 of record NW_027518695.1, on the reverse strand, counting down.
TTTAAAGGTTGTATTTTCCTTTTGATGTGTATTCAAGAGTAGATGTAAGAGATGAGATAGTAGTGCAAATATTTTGTTCTCTTGAGTTAAAAATTATGATTACGTCTTTATTGACTGTGTTCATATGCCTCTATTAATTGGCTGAGTTTTTTTTTTTTTTTTTACATTTATGGTTATCAGTTTATATAGTTCAGGTTGATGTATATAAGTTTTGAGCCTTGTATGCATCCCTTGTAAGAGTTGCTTATGTATATGTAATATATAGTTGATTCTTTAAGTTTCTGTATCATATGTTAAACCATATATGGTGAAGTGAGTAGCTTATTAGGTAAGAAGACTTTATAATAGTTAATCATATAACAATGCTTTGAACTATCGAGGAATTTCCTTTTATTGTGTTCAAGAATTGATAATAGTATTATCCGAATATGTACAGAGTAGATAACTCCATTTCTATTTGTCTTAGTTACATGATTAACCTGCTCATGAATAGAGGCATTGAGCCTAGTCGGCTTTAGTTATTTGTTTCTCCATAACATTGTTATATATCAAAACCCATTTTACTTTGGTCCTTGAGTAATATTTGATGCATGATTTGGAGCTTTTACTTGAGAAAATCTGCTGGTTTGATTTTGCTTTAGTCATTTCAATACAATTTTTTTTCCCATTCTGCTGAAATAATCTGAAAATTAGTGTAGAAAATGTGCGCCGAAATAGAAAGCAGTGTAGTCTATTCCCATTATGCTGAAATAATCTGAAAATTAGTGTAGAAAATGTCATTGCGCCGAAATAGAAAGTAGTGTAGTCTATTCCCATTGTGTTGAAATAATCTGAAAATCAGTGTAGAAAATGCCATTGTGCTGAACTATAAAAGGCAGTGTAGTCTATTCCCATTGTGTTAAGCTGAACTGAAAATCAGTGTAGTTCATTGTTATTGTGTTGAATTAAGAGTTCATGTAGTTCATGTTCATTGTGTTAAAGCGTGAGCTTTTGTAGGTCATTTATATTGCGTTAAGTTAAGAGCTTTTGTGGCTCATTTATGAGTGATGAATGGTTAGTTGAAGGTGATTGTGTTATCCTGTGAAATCTGTATGCTTTTATACATATCTGAATTTAATAGTAGTTCAGTCATCCTTTGGTTAAATGCTAATGTAATGGTTAGGGCAAAACAGTAGTAGCATACTAGCATGCACTAATCGATGAAGTTCTTTTCTCAGACAATTTTTAGCATTTGCTGAGCCCTAATATATGCATTTCAGTTATCATCTTGAGCAGTTTTATGTAATCAAATAAGTCATTGGTGCAATACTTTCGACTGAATTATTCTCTCGTGGCTCCTACTCTTATTCATATTTGATCCTTTTGAATTAGTTTTAAAAACCCCATGTCTTATGATTTACACAGTTAAACATCATGTCATATTGTTTATTTAAATATCAACTTATGCACATCATAATCTTAAAAAAAAAAAACCTGAAATGTTTTGGTATCTTGTTTATCTGATAAGTTTTCACTTCAGGACATACATTACTCACTTATATTACTTTAGTAATAGTTTCGACACGGTTTGGCTTTGAGTTCTGTTCTCCATTATCGTGTAATGAAATGCTTTGCTCATTTTTTTTATTTTGAATGCCTTATTTTCATATGGCTCAGATTTGAAATTTGAGTTACCCATCTTTTAGGGGACTAGCATAGTCCTTGTAGCATTTCCCCCTTATTATCCTTTTCTTTAGAAGACTTTTTCAAGTCTATTAGATATGTAACCTTAAACCATAGATCCTTTCATTGCCAGGGCAATGAAAGAATCATCTAGAGCCCCTCCTCCCCCCTCTTAGGAGACATGCTTTGTCTCAATAGCAAATTCCATCTTTAGGAGATAAGCTTGTCTCATTAGAAAAGTGCCCTTCTTAACCGCCACATTTTTTTATTATTTATACCCTGAAAACTGTTTTGTAGAAACCCTACATATCAAGAGGTTAGGATAATCCCTGATAAAGGTGGGACCAACGGAAATGACTGAATCGACTGCCCCTATCATGTCCACATGACATGCATAGGGCCCACAGTACGAAAGTGGGCCCTACTGTAGTGGACCACGGCCTTAAGTCTCCCTAACAAATGATGCTAACGGTTAAATTGATAGCTTGCACACTAATAAATGCCAAATGGTCCACATTAGATACGAAACATTCCTGCAAAGGGATGTCTAATTGCTCTGTTGCATCCGAAGTTCTGAGGCTTTCAATGATGAAAAGCCTATCACTGTAATTTCAGAACAAAGTTATCACCAAGGAGATCTAAAGTATATATTTTAAGTCTTTCAGGATAAATCTACAAAATGAAAAAAAATACACTTAAAATAGAATAATGAAGAGTTTTTTTTGTTCTAAAACAAGAATCAACCAGTCTTTCATTTCCTACACTCAAAGAAAGGCCAATCCATGATGGCTTTTAAGAAGACCCAAAGTTTGAAGCCATTGCAATGTAATAGCAGAATGGGGCAGTGGCATTTTTAACCCACAGCTTCAGTCGGGCAATCCAATCCATGCTAAGCCCTAGGATTTTTTTGAGGTAGATGAGAATAGATTGGTACGCTTCTTGAGATTTTGCCCATCAATGACTATCTACTCTAGTCCCGTTCCTGAACCTTGCTCGTTAACTTATGGGAGAGAGAATGAATAGGGGTGCTACTCGGGTCGGTTCGGGTTGAGATTTGCTAAAAATGATTGGAATCAACTTGAACCCAATCCGATTGTATACTAAAAGCTCAAGCCGAATTCCCAAAAATCAGCCTGAGTTGCACCCCTAAGAATAAGAGACAATAGAGATACACCTGAACGAAAGAGGAGTTCCTATGGCTAAAGCTGGTCACCTTTGTATTCTTGTTTTCATTTTCTAATTTCAACCCAGTGTCATAGTGTTAGGATCTTAGATGTAGTTGCAGAAATTAAAGTTAGAACTGAAGAAGAAGAATCTTGAATTGCTGAAAGAAAAGTTGAAATTTAGCTGGTTCGAGGCACCAGTACCTCCTGTTACAATGAAAAAGGAAATTTCTACACAAAAAACATGCCCTGTATTTCCCCCTCTTGTCTATTTTATTCAGCTGTTGAGATGCTAACTGTCATTAACTGCTTTTCCAGTCTGTCCAACAGAATCGGTACTTGCAACTAATCTTTAAGCCTTGCTGGCACTTCCCTCTTTCTAGTAGTGACCCTCCTTACAACTGGTGAGTCTTCCTGGTTCGTTACAGTTGCCTCCCCATGAAAATGAACCTTGTCCTCAAGGTTCAAATCAGGATAATCATGCTTGAGGACAGATAGATCTTCCCAAGATGAAGCTTCGAGTGGTAACCCATGCCATTGGATAAAGAGTTGGTGAATGCCCTCCTCTCCTTTTCACTGAATGACTCTCCGATCAAGTACAACCAAAGGTCAGCAAAGTGGTTGTGTTCCTGTGGATAGTTGGGGTAAGGCAACCTGTGTGACAGACGGGTTCCCTGTAAATTGTTTAAGTAGTGAGACATGGAAAACTAGATGGATTTTAGCTTCTTCAAGGAGCTGTAATTTGTAAGCTACTGATCCAATCCGTTCAATTACCAAGTAAGGACCATAGTATCTACGACCAAACTTGTGTGAGCGTCGTTGTGCTACTGAAGCTTGTTTGTACGGTTGTTGCCTTACAAGTACATAATCACCCACATCAAAATGTTTTTCTCGTCGATTCTTATTAGCCTGATTTTGCATCCTCAATTGAGCCTGGTGTAAATTGGTTTTGAACTGTTGGAGAATGCTATCCCGTTGCAATAACTCTTGGTCCAGAGCCTCCAAATGTGAAGTCCCTTGTTCATACTGTAGAATTGTAGGTGGCTTCTTAGTAAAAGCTGCTTCAAACGGTGTCATCTGAGCAGCTGAATGAAAAGCTGTATTGTACCAGAAATTTTGACCAGTGAGAAGGGCAATCACACACATAACTTCTGAGGTACATTTCTAAACAACGATTCAAGGCTTCGGATTGCCCATCAGATTGGGGATGGTAAGCACTACTCATGGCAAGATTAGTACCCTGCAAACGAAACAATTCCTGCCAGAAACGACTAAGGAAAACTATATCTCTATTACAATTGATTTGGGAATGCCATGGAGTTTACAGACATCATTCACAAAGGTTTGAGCTACTGACATAGCTGTAATAGGGCTTCGTAGGGGACTAAAATGGGCGTATTTGCTCAATCTGTCTATGACTACTATAACGACAGTTTTTCCAGCTGAATTTGGAAGGGCTGTAATGAAATCCATGGCCCAATCTTCTAATATTTGGTCAGGTATTGGTAGGGGTTGTAAAAGACCTGCTGGGGCAAGATGTTGTGATTTTATTTGCTGGCAAATGACACATTCAGCAACAAATTTATTGACATCTTTTCTCAAATCTTGCCAATGGAAATTGAGAGCGATCCTAGCCATTGTTCGAGTCAAACCGGCATGACCACCAATCGGTGATGAATGGAATTCTTGTAAAAGTTTTGTTTTTAACCCTGAATCAGTTGGAATAACTATTCTACCTTTGCATAACAATAATCCATGTCTCCAAGTATATGTATTAGGAACGGCTCCTTCTTGTTGGATCTCCTCATGAATTTCTCGGATGTGAGGATTAGAAGCATGTTCCAGTTTAAGTTGATCCATTATATCAAATAATGGTATTGACAAAGTCATGTATTGATTCTCCATCGTAGGTTCCTTGAAAGAGCATCTGCCACTAAGTTTTCTTTTCCTAGCCGTAGTGTATATCATACTGAAACCCCATTAGTTTTGTTAACCATTTTTGCTGCTCAAGTGTTTGAATGGTTTGGTCGAGAAGAGACTTGAGGCTTTTTTGATCAGTTTGAATTATAAATTTCTGTCCCAGTAAATATTGCCTCCATTTTCACACAGCTTCTGTGATTGCAAACATTTCCCGTACATATGTAGAAGATGATTGCATTTTGGAAGAAAGCTTTTGACTGTAGTAGGCAATAGGATGGCATCCCTGAGAAAGAACTACACCAATACCATACCCAGAGGCATCGGTTTCTAAGACAAATGGTTTTGCAAAGTTTGGAAGAGCGAGGACAGGAGTTGAAGATGCAGCTTGTTTTAGTTCTTCAAATGAAAGTTTGGCTTCTGGATTCCATAAAAATGCCCCCTTCTTGAGTAATTTTGTCATTGGAGCTACTATATGAGCGTAGCGCTTAATGAATCTTCTGTAATACCCTGTTAATCCTAAAAATCCTCAAATTTCCTTAAGATATTTAGGAGTTGGCCATTGAAGAATAACGTTGATCTTAGATTGGTCTACGACAACCCCGTCAGCTGACACAATATGCCCTAAATATTCCACTGATGCTGCTCCAAAAGAGCATTTTGATTGTTTTGCATACAATTCATTAGTTTTTAAGATGTGTAGTGTCATCTTTAGATGTTCTAAATGATGTTCCCAAGTTTTGTTATAAACTAGAATATCATCGAAGAAAACGAGAATAAATTTTCGTAGAACTGGTCGAAACACATCATTCATCAAAGATTGAAATGTGGATGGGGCATTTGTAAGACAAAAAGGCATAAGTAGGAATTCCTATAAGCCATCATGAGTCCTAAATGCAGTTTTTGGTACATCTTCGACCTTAACTCGAATTTGATGGTATCCTGATCTGAGATCCAGTTTAGAAAAGTATCTGGCACCATGTAGTTCATCCAGAAGCTCTTCAACTGTTGTAATTGGGAAACGACTAGGGATTGTGACAGTATTTAGGGCTCTGTAGTCCACACAAAACCGCCATGTACCATCCTTCTTTTTGACTAAAATAATTGGGGATGGAAAAGGGCTATGGCTTGGTTGAATAACCCCATTGTCAAGCATTTCTTTGACCAATCTCTCAATTTCTGATTTCTGAAAATGAGGATATCTGTATGCTTACTTTAACAGATCCAATGCCAAATTTTAGGGGAATGGCATGGTCATGTGATCTGATGGGAGGTAGGGAGTTGGGCACTGCAAATACTTCAGAAAATTCATCAAGTAATTTGGTCAATTCGGTATTAACTGGAAGAGAACTTTCATTCAGTTTGGACTGAAGAAGTTGTAATTTTAAACAAAAATCCACCCCATCTTTTATAGCTAGACGTTTGAAACTGTGTAATTGCATAGGCTCCTCTGTGATTTGGCTTTCACATTGTAAATGAATCGCCTGAGCTTGCCAGTGAAAATCCATGGTGAGCCGCTTATAATGAAAAATAATTGGGCCCACCAATTCTAACCATTGAACTCCAAGAATAATATCAGCCCCCATGAGTGGAAGTACAAAGAGATCAACTTGTAACTTATGATTTTGCATACTCAAACTGACATTTCTGCAAATTCCTTAGCATTTTAGCCTTTCCCCATTACTGACCATAACTTGAACTTGTATGCCATGAATAACTGGAATTTGTAATTATTGTACTAATCGTTCTTGAACAAAATTATTAGAGCTACCACCATCAATTAATACAATGATTTTCCGTCCACCAATGTTGGCCTGAACTCGTAAGGTTTTAGGATTAGTTTGTCCTGATAAGGTGTAATAAGAAATTTTTGGTTGCTTGTCAGATTTTTCAAGAACTTGAGGGAAACATGTCTCCTCTTGCATCAGACGCATGGCCTCTACGTCTGTATCTTAATACTCCTCCTCATTAATAAGCAAAAAGAGTTGCTTGTTTTTATATTTATGATCGGGATTGTATTTTTCATCACAAGTATAGCACAATCATTTATCCCTTTTTGCTTGCAATTCTGCTGTGGTCATCTTTCTTGAATGGAGTGCCCTGTTGAGGCAATTTGTTAGTCATTGAAGAAGAAGCCACAGAAGAATTTTCAGCTCCATATCATGGTATGGAAGGCATTGGATTCTTATAATTGCCTTTGTGAGTCATTTTTCTTGCATCATCAATCTTGTCTTCGATCATTTTAGCCAATCCTACAGCTTTTGATAATGAATTTGGTAAGTGAATTTGTACCTCGTTTCAGATCTCTGGTTTTAAACCAGAAACAAAACAATCTACCAGAAATTGAGAAGGAAGATGACTGGTACGATTGGCCAAAGCGTCAAATTGAGCTTCGTAATCTCCAACAGTAGTGTTGAATCAATTTAGCTAATTTGCCCTGAGGGTTATCATAAATGGATGGTCCAAACCTGATTTGTAAAGCTACAGAGAGTTTCTCCCATGAATCAAATGGTTGTTCCCTTTCCATTGCTTGAAACCAATCATATGCTTTACCATCGAGATGGAAAGCCGATGGAAAGAAGCTATTTCCAGCTTTAGTTCTTCAGAAGTGTGTTGAAAACGAAAAAACTTCTCAGCCTTCGAGATCCAAGTTGCTGGACCAGTGCCCTCAAATTGGGAAAATTCTAATCGCAATTGTCTTGCAGAAAACCCCCAAGACTCGTACCATCTCGCAGTCCTCCTTGAGTACCATCTCGCGTTCCAGTTCCAGTAAGAGTTTCTCCCTGTTCAACCCTTCTTGTTAAATTGGTTACCCGGCCATCTAAAACTGTAATTTTATTGGAGATCTTAAGCAAGAAATCTCTTTGCTCCATGGCTAGTTCCTGGTAATTCTGTAAACGAGTTTCTTGGAGAGATGTAGTCTCAATCAATTTCTTGATTGCATCATCTAAACTCTTCAATCTTGTATTCTCAGCCATAAGGTGAGAAGTCAATGAAAGCACCACTATTAGGAGCTTAGATGTAGTTTCAGAAATTAAAGTCAGAACTAAAGAAGAAGAAGAATCTTGAATTGCTGAAAGAAAAGTTGAAATTTAGCTGGCTTCGAGGCACCAGTACCTCCTGTTCTACACAAAAAACAAGCCCTGTATTTCCTCCTCTTATCTATTTTATTCAATTGTTGAGATGCTAACTGTCATTAACTGCTTTTCCAGTCTGTCCAACAGAATCGGTTAGTTGCAACTAATCTTTACGCCTTTTTGGCACTTCCCTCTTTCTAGTACCGACCCTCCTTACAACTGGTGAGTCTTCCTAGTTCGTTACACATAGTGTCACTTTAAAAAGAGTCAAAACATTGAGGAAAAAAATTAGAGATCTTTGGGTTTCCTTCACAAAACAATCCAATCAATGATTTTGTCACATTGGGAGAGCAATACAAGCATCGTGCTACTAGGCAAAGCGGTATGCTCTTATCGGAGTAGTGAAACTTGGAGTATTATTTAAATCTAGTGGTGCAGTTTGCATTGGTCGATTTGAGGTTTTGCTTGAAAAAATGAATGAGAATTAACCCAAACTTGACCCGACTTTATGATAAAGGCTCAACCCGAATTCCCAAATATTGAACCGAGCTTCACCCCTATTTAAATCCATGTCGATAAGATTCCGTCATCTCACATTTGAATCTAATTGGAAAACATAGTTAACTAATGCAATTGAGGAAACTAAGGGTGCGTTCTTTAACATTCTTTTAGAACGATTTTCAATTGTTTTAGCCTAAAAAATGAGAATTCTGTTCTTTTGGAATTTCAACAACTAGTCTAAGAATTCATCCTAATTTTTAGAAATTATTTTATGGAGCAAAAGTTTTCGCTTCAGAGAGAATTGGGTGCTATGTCATGATCTTCCCCTCTCTCTCCACTCTCAACTTCTAGTGTGAAACATGTCCACTTAGGGTGAAACCACATTTTCCACGTCACCTGCCACACAAAATTGAGAATTTTTAAAAATAAATTAAGGTGATAATTACATTTACACCCCCTCAACTTTGGCCAAATTCCACTTCTGACCCGGTGGTATCGACTTCACCAAAGACACCCCCTCATCTTTCTAACATTTTTAAGTAGACCCCTTCCATTGACGGTCACTTAAATTAACCATGGCTAATATTTTGAAGACAGAAATACCTTCGTCACTAGTTTTAAGCCATTTGCAGAGGGATTAGGGTTACGCCATTTCCTTCATCACGGCCACTGCCGCCATCGCCATCTCCGGCCACCACCGCCGTCGCCATCTCCGGCCACCGTCGTCGTCTCCATCTCGCTCATTTTTGAAACCCTCTTTCTTCCACCCATGACCCATTTCTGAAACACAAAAATAAAAGTGTGTATATATATATAGAGAGAGAGAGGAAACTGTTGGTGCGCTTAAGCTCACCAAACTTATGGTGAGCTTAAGCGCCCAATCACATGGGGGCCCACTTTTTATAGGATGATCCAAAGCATTCATTTGAAAGTCCCTTACATAGATGGGGGGTGTACCAAAAATCAGCTCCATAGGATCATCCTAACCCCTCCATTTGTGAAGGACAAAAATGGACAGACACAAATCTGCCCATTTTTTGTCCTCCACAAATGGAGGGGTTAGGATGATCCTATGGAGCTGATTTTTGGTACACCCTCTATCTATCATAAGGCCTTGCAAATGAATGGTTTGGATCACCACAGAACAAGTGGGACCCATGTGATTGGGGAGCTTAAGCGCACCATAAGTTTGGTGCGCTTAAGCTCACCAACAGTTTCCTCATATATATATATATATGGAAAAGGTTTCTGAGCTCGAGCTCAGCCTGAGCTAGAGCACAGAAACCACTACTCCCATAGTTGGTTGAGTCATCCAACCCATTTAGTTTATAGGTTATGCTAAGGTTATGGTTATGGTCCAATAGATCGGATGGTTAGGATTTTGTTATGGAGCTGGTTTGTTAGGAACACCCAATCTATGTGAGGTAGTGTAAAATGAATGGGTGGGATGAATCAAACTACTATGGGAGATGGTATATTCTAAGCTCTAGCTCAGCTTGAGCTAGAGCTTAGAAACCATGCCCCCATCTATTATATTATAGCAGGATGGGGGTTTCACTGTTCACGCCCACATGGACAGCTCCCCCATCCGGCTATTTATCTACGTGGCACCCTCATTCTTAAGACGAAATTTTTTTTGAAAAAGGCAAAACGATCCCTAAAATCTCTCTCACTTCCACAGAATTTTTCTTAACTGGGCAACTTTCTCTGGCAGTCTCCACATCTTTAGAAACACATAACACGATACTCTAATATTAGGGGAAGGGTAAACAACACAACCCGTAGTTTCTTACTCTAAACAATACGCCCGGAACGATCACCTCACCATGATGGTCCTTCTTTAATGAAGGCGTACCAAATGAGAGGTGGAATTCTACAGCCATCTTCATATATGTGTTTTGCAATCTCTTATTTTTCTCTCATATCTGTAGTTTTTTTCAATGTGTTTTGCAATATCCTCTTATTTTCCCCTTTTCTTTCTCTTTTTAAAGAAAACTTAGGGCTTATGAATTTCTCCTCTTTCCGGTCGTGTAGGTGCTGCAACAACGAAGAGTGAGAGGGTGGTTTTTGAGGATTGAATGAACATGTGTTATAAGAACACCAGTTTCTGTTTTGTACAGTTAATTACATTTTTTTCTCATTGTTTTAATTGTCCATCTAATAACATTAACTTAGGGTTTATGAATTTCTCACTGTTTTAATCTCCTTTTTTGTAGGTAAAACCTAGGATTAACACAATAATATGCTTGCAAATTCATGAATAGCACGGAAGAAGATTCAGAACTTTGCGGTAAAGTTTCAGAGATTTTATGAAAACGAGATCAATATCTGGTTGGGTTTTTTAATCAAAAAGTGTGTATGTAATTTTTTTCTTTCAGTTTTTTTTATTAGTCAATTTATAAGCTCAAAATTTGATATATTTTCATGTTGAAATTTGCAGAATCACAATATTAGACACCATCTCCTCCATAGGAATCGCCTGTCAAAAGTTATCTCGCGGCATAGAAATTCCTCGAAACAGAGCCTGTTAACTGAGAATATCGTGTTTCCTCCAATTATTTTGTTGTTTTTTATATCTTATAGTGGTGAGTCAAATAATAGGCAGTTTGTAGTTCTTTGTGCTAGACTATAATTGATTTCAGCCGTCCAATTGGTGAACCTTGCTTTGGATCTCTCCTACTATTAAAGTAGATTATAATCATAAGATCTTTTACTTTTGCTGAGCATTTTCATGATTTTCTCTTTTCTTTTTCTTTTGTTTCATGTTTCTTTTAATTTTAAATTCAACTGCTATCACATGCTTCATACTTATTCTCTATAATTTGTTCTGCTTAACTTTTTTTTCACAAAATCCTCAATCTTTATCTGGCACTTGGGTACCATACAATTCAAATCCAAATTGACTGGGCTGACAGCTTTATGGTCAGCTCTGAGGCAAACTTTGTTCAAACAGGGCCTTATTGACTTTCAATTTCTCACATTTTTACGTTGCTGATTTATTTCACTCTGAGGTCAGGGGTTCAAACCCAGCTTACCGACCAAAAAAAATTGAAATACAATGCAAAAAGAACTGTAGCTTTGATTCTAGATTTTATTGGGGATTTTTATACTCATGACTCTATTACCGTCTCTTTTTTCTTTTCAGGTCTTGCTTTTATGTTATTTATTTGTTTGTTTGTTTTATCCCAAATAGATTGATTTCTTATATGGATGGATTTTAGTTTAAGTTGAAATTGGAACCCTGAGTCATGCAAAGAGCTTCTTTGTTCAAGTCTTTTTGGAGCTTTATATGGATTGATTTTAGGTTATGTTGAAATTGGAACCCAGAGGCTCCAAAGAGCTTCTTTCTTCAAGTTTTTTTAGAGCTATTTCTTGATATGCTATAAATTATTGGTACTTTTGTTTAAGATTTTTTATTTGGCTATGATATTATGAAATAAAAAGGCGATTCAAAAACCAGATAATAAAGAAAAAGAAAATCATATCGTATATTGTATTGTTGGTGATCGTCATATCCTTACATACAGATTTAATAGTCTGCATTTTCTCCTGATTTATTCAAAGATCATTCCAAGACAGTTTCCCAACACTATTTAGGGTCACAAAGAGTTTGATCTATCATCGTTTGTCAATCATGATACATGATGTCACCCCCTTGATTAAGCCTTGATCAAGAGATTATGCGGCTTCTCAAGAAAATTTGAAAGCTGTTTTATTTTTTGTGGATTAGATAAATTGTGCTGTTGTGAAGTGAGGAATGGAATCTATCAATATTTTTTTATATTGGCTAACCATAGTAGTTCATTGAGTTTCGTTGTTCTCTGTTTTGGTTTTATTTTCCTGTAAATTGGCCATAATCCATAGTTTCTATCTTCAGTGCTATCATTTGTTCATGTTATGTAATGGGTGTTGTCGATGGATCATGTCTGTCAAATGTTCAATGGATGGAATGCCTGACAAAGATGAATTGACATGGACAACTATGATAACTGGGTACGTAATATTTAGGCATATCTCTATCAATGTTTTTTGGTATTGGTTATTGTAGATGATCAAATATCTTTGGTATCTATTTTTATTTTATTTTCCTCCAATTGGCAATCTTTATTGACATGATTATATTGCAGAATCTGATACAATTATTTATACGGGCTGGCCTCCCTACATGATGGTAGTTCCTACTCAATTTCACCACCTATCAAGAATTCAAGATGAGAAAATGGTGCAAACATAGAATAACATCAATGTTTTTTTCATTTTGTGGGACTAACTTGAAGTTGTTATGTCCATGGTTTCAAATTTCGGTTTCGGACCCTGAAATTTCGGTTGAAATCCGGTACCACAAAGGAAATGGTATTTTATTCAATATTAAATTTCGGCCGAAATTTCGGTAAAATATTATAATAATAATAAAAAAAAGGTTTTTTGGTTTAAATTTCGTCAATATGACAAGGTATCCATTTCACAATCGGTTTTTTTTTTTTTTTTTTTTTTTTTTTTTTTTTTTTTTTTTTTTTTAAATTCCTAATCGGTGGGGATTATTCTGTTTTTTGTTTCTTTATTCCCAATCGGTGGCTATTGTCACTTCTAATTAAACCATTCCAAAAAAAAAATTTGGCACTTCTATTTGCACATTTTTCTATTTACCTATCTACAAATAAAGAGATACGGATTCATACATTATTTAATGTACATATCTACTGATAATAGATTTGTAGGAGCTATGTGAGCATTGTCGCAAAAAAGCATCTAACTTTAAATGCATCCATGTGCAACCATCTCTTTCTGATGCGTACTTAGTTGCATCCAAACAAGGTATAATCTTATAGGAGAACTTATATGGTGGCCGCTAGTCATTTCCTCCTCTCTGCCCACTCTGTCACATTAAAAAACCCATTGAAACCTCGGAGGTGTCGTTAGTGAAGTTGATACCACGGGTCGAAGTGGAATTTGGCCATAGTTGAGGGGGTGTAAATATAATTATCCCTAAATTAGAAAAACACAATTCTGATTCCAAAGGACTCTAAAAGATAAAGATTAATTCTAATTTTTAGAAAGAAAATTTCCATAATTGTTGAAGAACGCACCCTAAGGTTCTGTTTGGATTTTTTCTGGAAAAGTTTGGAAAGGAAAAGTATTTCTAAAAATTCCTGCCACTTTTACATATGAAAAAAGAAGAAGATTACTGTTAAAATGGTACCACCAACCTTGATATTTGATCCAATGCAGCACACTTTTTAAGTAATTTTAAGAGGCTGCTGTTGGATAAAATATGGTGGTATGTCTCACGTACCATCTTGACGGGACTTCACGGTCGCCCACCATATAATTTCTCCTTGGACCAACCCTATTCAATTTTCATTTAGAGGGACCTTCCGTCTATAATGATATCCCCATAAATTAACCATAAGCGTATCATTTCTTTCAAATTCATGGAGAGAAAAAATCGTGCAAATTTTTTTTTTCCATTGGAAATATTTTTCTTGCATTCCAAACAGGTCATGAAATATCTTTCAATTCCACCAAAACATATTCTTACTTGCACATTTAGGCCCTGTTTGTTTTGGATTATGAGAATTGGCTGTCATTCCAAAACTGATTGTTGGGCTAAAATTTATGTTTAATTTTGAGCTAATCCGGTAAGCTAAAACAGAGGGGATGGATTGATTTATTTAGAGAAACCAGGCAACTCATACCGATCAGAAGGTACAGAATAAAGTCTTGTGGTCAAGCGGTACACGCCTTTAGGTATAGGGGTCTCCAAAGAAGGCAATTCTTTGGACCAGTCCAAGGTGCCAAAAAACAGTTTTGAACTCACAAAGTGCATTTATAATCACATGGAAAACTATCAAAGTCAAACGGTTCGAACAAATATAGAATTAACTGTAGTTTGTTAAAATTGACCAATGGAAGTGCCCTTGTAGATGATTTTTTGCAAGGGCACCCTTCAGTTTATAATTCCTCAACGGAATAGGAATGAAAAAAGGAAATTAATTAATATTTGAATAAAAACACTAACACCCAGTTTGTTTGAGATTGTTGTGGGCTCCAAATCGATTATTGGATTCAAAATTAAGTCCAATAATTTGTTTGACTCGCACAATCGGTTTTCAGAATCTAAAACAGACAGGGCCTAAGGTAGAAACCCGTTTTATTCTAATAATTGTTTCCAATGCAAAAGAAATTTGAGAGAAAAATTGAGAAGTGATATATTGGCCCCTTTTTTATTTCCCTAGTAAAAAACAGGGTGAATATATCATTTCTCCGTTATTGGGTCCGGAATTTGATGACATGGGAGGGAGGGAGACAGAAGTGTTTTCAAGCTTTATGTTGAAAGGAACCGGGCCTTAGGGCTATTAGACTCAACACGGTAAAGTTAGCATTATGTTGTTTTGATAACCCCCACTTTTTATTTATAAACTCATAAATTGTCACATGTTGTTTTGATAACTACAATTGTAATTATTCCCTAAATATTTGAATTGATATTGGCGCCTATTTTCTATTTTCTTAAGGGAAATGTTATCAGCACTACTATATATTAATGAGGGCACTCCACACTTTATTAAAAGTACGTTATGGTCTGCACCATAGGATGATCCAACTGTCCATTAGATGGGCCACAGCCTAAATAGGGTGTGCCCAAAAATTATTTCCATAGGTTGATCCTAACCCTCTGATCATTATAGTAGTGCTGATAACATTTCCCTTTCATAATTATAAAGTTTATGTTTTCATTCTATAAAATTAGGTTTGTTACAAATTATACTCTAGGATAAATTTTTTTCATTACCAGAGAAGATGATTTTTTTCTAACAAATTAAAATAATAATTCTCAGAAATGAGTTAAGAACCGGTTTCTTAGAATACAAGTCGACAGGGCCAACATACTGCTTCTCATTGGCGGGATATCAGATCATAGCCTCCGTGAGATATAACATGAAATCCAAATTAAATACTTTCCCCAATCATGGTCATAAAACATATCCGAAGCTTATCATAAATAAGAAATTAGAATCTCAAAAAACATGCTAGAATTTAATGTAGATAACAATTTGTCATAAAACATATTTTGGTATTTTCATGAATAAAATATCCAGGTCTCAAGAAAAGTTATTTCTAAATAGTAGAAATCTCGATAACACAATAGTTAGAAATCCTTTTTGAAGACATGCACAGCAATACATGTAAAATCTTGTTGTCAAAACTGCGAAGCAATAAATGGAAAATCTTTCGACAAGACATGCTAGACCCGGTTTCAACGAACAAGATGTTGAGAAAATCCGCTAGGTAAATCCGATCCGATCGTGCACAAATGAACAGAAAAGTAAAATAAGAAAATAAGCCACAAGATAAACATTGAGATTTTACGTGGTTAGGCCAATTCCTTTCCTTGCTTCTCTCACCCAAGCTTATCTTTTCATGTGCTAATCCATAATTGTCGACTATGAATCCTCTTCCAATTAGGTCTTTTCTTTCCTATTTTCTTCCTACAAGATCGTTCCCATTTGAATGGATTCTAATGGAGTTTACTCCCCATATTATAGGCCGTGAATCGAGTTTTCTCTCTGGTTTTTATTGTGTGATAGTTAACACCATATGCTTTTTTTTAATGGCAGGATAACTTTTATTAAACAGAAAAGGGAAAGGATAAACCTACAGACTGAGAATATCAGAGTAAACCCCAAAATAAAGATAAAAAAATATTAAGCATAACCAAGTCATGGGGAAGAAAATAAAAATCTCTAAATAGGCATATAGCTATCACAGAATGAGCAATTCGAACAGCTTCTTCCGAAAGGGAGATACATCCAATCATTTATTTCAAGTAATCCAATGAGGTGAGAGAATGTCCATCACGTGGAGGTAGGCCGACTATATTGTAACAAAGGTTTGATCCCCACTATATTGTAACAAAGATTTGAAGGTCCCGATGTATCGACCATTAGGAAATTTTGAAATATTCTCAAATAGATTGGACACAGTTATATAGAACTGTTTCTTGGACTATCGTTTGAAAAAAAAAACAAAAAACTGTCTGTTGGACTCTTTTTTTAATTAAAAACTGTCTATTGGACTCTTACTTTTTTTTTTTTTTATAAAAAACTGTCTATTGGACTCTTATATTTCCAACAACCACATTTTGAGCCCTACATGTGCCTCGTTGATGTGAAAAGGTACATTCATCCGGCCCGTGAATACATATCCACCCTATTGCTGTTCAGACCACCTTGATCGGATGATCTTAGCCCATTGACTTATTAGGCCTCCTTTTGGATTTCCCCAATAGAAATTTAAAGATTGATTTTCACAAGGCTTAATCTTTCAATGATTGTAGGACTTAGGGCTTGAGATTGTGGCTTTGGGTTGCAACCACAAGGTTTGGGTTCAATCCATGCCTATATACCTCGAAGAAAGAAAAAGACTAAAAGATCAAACAATGTTCTAGCTTTTGTTCAAAGATATCAATGCTGCCCACTAGTAAGGAAAGAAAAACAATTCATATAGATGGAGCTTCAAAAAAAAATTGGGTAGTGCATCCAAAGGCATTCAAAATAGAATTGCTAATGGAAATTTCATTGTTGGCCCTTTGGATTTTTTTTGTTGCTATTAAGAATACTGTAATGCAACAGTCTAGACTTTTTCCTATGCTAAAAAACAAGAACAACATGCTCTTTCATTTCATAAATTCAATCACAGGCTAATCTATGAGTCACATTTAAGTATAAAACCAATATGACAGTACAAAAAGAATAACAACATACATATTTATATTGCAATCATGAATTGCATACAAACCAATCATAGCTAAGTTTGTAGGGGGGAAACATAGCCATACATTATTATCTCCTGGACAGAGGGCTGCAGATACACAAAATCTCACATTTTGTACTTTTTCCAACGAGAGAAGGGTGCCGACTAAATTCGCAAACCTGAAATGGAAAGAGTTGCTAACCTGAAATGGAAAGATTAACATGTAAGTTGAATTTATATTACTTTAATTTTAGCTGAAATTGATACATCCTTGATTTGCTGCATAGCTATATTACATAAACATAGAATATCCAGAGAAATAACTCCATGGAATCTAAAGGTGGAGAAAAAACTACAGTACGACAAGTTCTTTACATAGTCATGTTCAACTGACGCAAAATCTAAACAAGTGACAAATTCAAACAGTAATGAGTATTGAATGGAAAGCTAACTGAATATTTCAGAAAGTACCCAATAGAGAAATAACATTAAAATGAATTTAATCACCACCAATCTCTATTCAAAATAAGTTTTACACTAGAACACTTGCAAAGGCAGTTAGGCAGCTGATAAGAAAATTATTTGGCCTCACTATTATTTAGTGAAGATTAAAACAATATATGGCCTTCTGTACTTTTTCTTGACGTCCCCAACAAAGGCTGAGCAAATCTATCCAACCAGATCTTAGACTATGAGTAGTATATGAGCAAGATGACATATTCTCTTGGAATGTTGAGAATTATAATAAGATGACAGAATATTTTGAATATGGTGCACGTACTGTTTAGTCGCCATGCCCATTTCTGAGAGATTCAATCTCTCAAGGATAGATACAAATTTTGCAAGCTTGTTAATTTTTTTTCAGTCCCTGACGAGGAAAGAACTAAATCTTAATGCTCTGTTCGGTTGCTGGAAGTTCGGTGGGGGATTAGGAGAAGAAGAAATCAAAGGGAAGAAGACAAGAAGATTAGATTGGGAGAAGAATAGTGGAAGATTGACCGATGGTGTTCGGTTACGTGGCAATCCGCGAGAAGTTTAGCGGAAGATGTAGGGTGCCATTACCAAAATGAAGGGTGGAAAAGAGAGAAAGGTAGAAAAGAGAATAAGACAAGAACTTCTTGAGATCTTGTCCTCAAATTCCACCAAAATTGTGAAAATTGGGGAGAAGATTATGGGGGGAGCATCTCCGCCACGTAGGCTCCACCTAGGATAAAAAGCAAGAATGATGTCTAGAAGTTGTCTAGTGGTCAAAGGTCTAAATGACAACCGAACACGCTTTGGGGAGATCTTTGGAAGATATCAAGCATTTGAAACTCCTACAATGCCCCCAAAACGAGCAACCGAACAGGGCATAAGGGATGCTTTTTCTATGGAAGACAAACACCTAGAAAATCTTCAGTTTTCTTAGTATTGGTAGACATTTCTGAGACATCATCTTTAATAAGTTTGATCAGAGCATCAGACCATTGTCATAACTTGCAACATTCTTTGAACCTTCTCGTATACCTCTCCTTCAATAACTCCAAAAGGATGAGGAGCAGCAAATCCTTCCATAATATAACTTTGCATCCAAAGAAGGAATACGTGTCACCAAGCCATCAGATTGTATCTTGAGGAACTCAACGAAGGCTGAAAGATAGAAAAATTGAACAGAAATCCTTCAAAATGAAATTGAGCAGCTAAAAGTATATGCCTTGAAGATTCAGTATTTCCAACTATGGATCCTACAATTCCTTATAAAGCTCCCTGACAACCCCTTCATCCATCTTGACCCTGGCTAATAGCCTAGATTGAGCCCGGGGACTGATCTTCCTGTTGGCTTTGCTACAACAGTACTCATAGTGTAAGGTCGGCGGGTGGCATAGCTAAATTCCTCATTGAGATGACTGGACAAACTCTCAACCTGATTGTTCCAGCGCAACGATTAATATCATCTTTGGAACTCATTTCATTGAAGTAGTTAGGGCTCTAATTGAGTGAGCTGTGGATCATAAATGATGAGCGTAGCTTAATTTAGCTAATCTCACAACTCAAGAATTTGGATAGAGTTAAGAGAAATGCCTAACTTATAAGAGGTAGAGAGCAAGTATTGTCATTTCAAATCATAAATCAAGCAATTTTCAGGGTACAACAAAATAGTCATTTCTCTTATATTATTACCAAAGAAGCCACTTCAAATCGTAAATCAAGCAATTTTCATGGTACAACAACCCAATAGGGTCCTCTTCAAGTCCAAACTTATGCTCTAACAGAACACACCAGTTGAGAGGTGCCTAAAGCAGCAATGCTTAAGCTATTGGGTACTGAAAGTACTATCATTAGGAGAAAGACATTTAATAAGTTATGCAAACCTTTATTTTGCAACTCTCTGGATTGTTGATTACATGTTTGGCATCTAGATTTCTTTAGTTTAGTTTTTCTACTTGTCAGTAGGAGGTATGGGCCAGTATGTAGAGGTTTTAACTTTTTGAACTTCCAATTATGTCTACTGATGCAACCTAATAAAATAAGTAATCAATGACAGCATTTTAATATATTTCTCTGCTCTCATATACAAGAATACAAGATTGTCAATACATTTCAGTGTTACATTATAGGCTACATAATCAAATTGTTTCACTACTTATGTTGTTATTTAGTAAATTATTTTTGCATTTGCTAAAATTTGCAGTCTCTCACTATTATGCGTTTTTTTAGCATATTCATACAGATTCTCAGTTAGTACAATAATGTTTCCTTGATTGTAAAGCCAATATCGAAGAATTATTAGAAGTTACAAAGTGAATGCCAGCTCCATGCACTCATAGTGCCACACACCCATATGGCTGAGTATTGGAACAATTGGGATTCATATTGTCTGATAGGGTTGTGAAGAGTGGTCCCAACACTTTCGCCAGTTGCTCCGAACCATGTCTTTGTTTGAGGCTTGGATAACATGGAGTTATCGGCCCCCCAAGTTTCCAAAATTAAAAATCAAAAAATAATTTATTGAGTATTTGAATTTATTGTCCTATTTTACGCCAAGTAAAATAAGTTTTATCCAATATTTTAGAATGTCGTGCACCATTTTATTCAGTAGGGTGACTAGCCATGCCAACTCAACTTAAGGTCATGACTAAAACCTGGTAATCTTTCTGAATACAACCACATGCCTAGGCTACATTATTATTTTTAAAGATAAAAATATATCATTTGAAAATAAGACCATGTGGTATAGCAAAATGGAACGAGATGTCCCAACAAAGAAGGTACCAAGCAGGTGACTAAAAAGTACTAACAACTCTATAACCCAACCACTATGCCTAAGAAAAAACTAAATCTCAAAGAACCTGCCATCAGGAAAATAGTGCCTGAAACAAAACAGCAACACAAAATGGATGAAACATTCGTTGCTTGGATAGATGTAGCAGGACGTGGACAGGAACAACAACCCCTCTGACGTGTACCACGAACTACTGCAACGGGAGGGTGTTCTCAATGCTTTGCGAAGAGCGCTCCACGCTCTCTCCTTTGGTTCCTATTTGCAGTATCTTTAGCAGATGTCGAAATGTAGTTGAAGAATGTTGGACTAAATTTTTATAGATAGAATTCTAACAGCCATTTTGCTAATCTCCAAGGTCCATAGGACATTCTTCTACTACATCAATTGGCATGGATCACCTTTGACTATAAGATTTCCGAATAGTTCTTCCTTGAAGATACAAAGAGCTGCCAAGAGTTCTACTTCATTAATCTATTGTAATCTTTGTTCCTCTGTTTTTCATATAATACAAGATTGTCGTCTCTCCCATGGATGTAGGCACCATTTTCAAACCGCATAAAACACTCGTGTTATCATTATATTAGTTTTTTGTTTCCTTTTGTACGTGAGATTGAATTAGGCCTGTCAGATTTCTACAACTCCTATTCATCTAGGGTGATTGCGCGTATCTGTAGGGAATAGCCCCACCCTAAAAATTGGGGTGGGGATATCCTATGTCTTAAAAAAAAAGATTTCTACAACTACAACTCCTATTCATTTAGGGGGGGCAAAGCTTCCAATCAAATGATGCAAACATTAAATTCATCTGTGGTAGGATCAACAGATGAAGAATCCAAAAGGGCTCGACTAGTAAGATTTCTAGGGCCGGACAAAACATGGTTTTGGTGTTGAAAAGCATACTACAGTTGCTCGGTTGCATCTGAACCATCAGTTTTTCAATGATTGTACAAAACTTAGGGATTGAACCAGTGGCTTTGCATTGCAATCCCTGCCCACTTATGCTTTAGTAGAAAGTTACACACAATACACACCAGCAAAGCAAAGAAAAATTGTTAACAAAGACAGAGCTCCAAGAAACAATTTTGGCTGTGCATCTAGAGGCATTTTACATAGAATTGGTAATGGAGATTTCATTATTGGCTATTTGAATTTGTGGTAGCTATTAAGAATATTGCAATTCAACTCTCTGAACTTGTTACTTCTTCCTTTTTTGTTCTATTCTAAAAAATGAACCACATATTGGGTCAAAAGACAGTTCATGAGGCTCCTTTAGGAAGTCCTGAAGCATCAGACCAATATAACAATACAAAAGGAAAGGAAAACATCAAAATGTATGCAGATTTATCTTTGTGGTTGGTACGAAGGAAATAATGAATTGCATAGTAACCAAGCATAACTTTTTTTGTACGGAGGTACCTATTGGTTATTAAATTCTATACTTACATGATGTTCAAGATCCGTTCCAGACTGCATATTTAGATAATATGCCATCTGTATTGTTCCATAAGAGAATGGTGCCCGCTGAATTCGCTTAACCTGAATGAAAAGATTAGCATGTAAGTTGACATATATATTACTTGAACTTCGCGTCAATTTGGTACGTCTTTGATTTATTGCTTAGATGGAATACAAAAACATAACAATTTTGAGATAAATAAAGTCATGGAATGTAAAGTTGTAGAAAAACTACAAGATGAAAATTCTTTTCGCTGCATGTTCAACTAAAGCAACATCTAAACAAGTAGATAATTCAAACGATAATGGGTATTCAGAAAAACGTAACTGGATAATAAAGAATTGGATGACCTTGTACTCGTAGAAATAATTTGTTGGAAGAGTCTACAGTGAGACAATAATAAAAATTTTGGTAAATTTTTTTAAAGAGGAGAGTATGATCTGTGTGGGATTTCCATTTTTGGAGAGAGATGGATTAGGGTTTTGAAAAGAAGATAGAATTGAGAACTATATAGAAGAGGAAAAAGGATCTATGGCTTCGAAGGGTGTAAGAAGGAAAACTGTGTATCTAATAGGAGGTTAAACTCAATCCCTTGTTAAGGGAACTTGATCCCTATTGTATGGAATGGTGTAATATCTTCTATAATCATGTAAGAGAGAGAGAGAGAGAGAGAGAGAGAGAGGAGAAATCCTTCATAGGGGAAAATAATCTGTTTTTCTTTGTTCTATTAAAGAGCTTGACAATGTATTTTGCATAAAAGAAATTACCAAAAAACTAAAATACCATAATAAACAGAAATCAACATGCACGGACAGACGTAGATAGATGACATGTTTGAAATGCTCGCTAGTACAGAATGTTCAACAACGTCAAACTAAGAAGTGGCTAGATCAAATCCGAATCAACTCGGGTAATGAATGGGAAGGCCACATTCAAGGCAAAAAAATAGTCTCATTGGATGGCTTCTGATGCAAGCTACTTTTGTTTTTTGGCAAGATGTTCACTTGTGTGGAGTTCCAAAATGGTGAGTTGAATGAAAACCCAATGGCAACTTTCTTTCCAAGCGAGGGAGAATGATGTCATCCAAAGAATATAAGTCACACGGTTCACAAGGAGGAGGCCATCTTTGCCATGATAAAAGTGGACGAAATTAAAAAGAATAAAAGAAAGAGTCGAAAAGGAATTTAACATAAAAAGGAGGCATATTGGTGAGTCTGCTATCAGTTGGTATGCTTATGGGTGGACTGGAAGTTTCAGGCTCCATGCTGTATGGGTTTTTACACTTGTGGGATGTCTCGTCCCCTCTGTTGTATTTACTCTTACAGCAATAAAAAAATCTGTTACCTTTTCAAAAAAATAAAACATAAAAAGAAGGAATTTGAATAGAGAAAAGAATGATGGTCAATCTACAGTGACCACATATTGCGGGTCCAAATGGTAGTTATGAGTTGCCAATCGTTGACCTATATGCATTGTAGACTGTTTCTAGGATGAATTCAGTTAGTATTTGAATTTTCCATGCATTGTAGGTTGCATAACTTTACCTTTCATAGTTTCCTATTCTTTGTAAGTTGTTCGAAATCTTCAATGATAGCCTATATCAGATAAGGGAGTTGGTTCATGGTTCATGTATGGAACTTTTGATTGATATGACATTTATACTTAAAAGATTGAAAGCTGGTAATTGTGAGGAATATAGAATTGCCGAGCAGCCTTTCTTCCCTTCAACTTCCGGGTAGTGTTAAATGTTATTTTATCGTTGGCATTGAAATTATCTTTATCTCCTCCACATCCTTCTTTGTGCTTTATACCCATGTTCTAGCTATTTGTATTTGGATAGCTTTGAATTTTCGTCAAACATGTAATAGGAGAAATAGTCATCATTTGTTTCTCGGAAGTAGGTAAATCGATAGTTTTTATAATTTAAAAGTTGCTTTTTCTGAGTTTTCTAGGCAAAGAATATTATTACTTACTTAAGTTTCAATAGTTATAGAGTACCAAGGAGACATTTTTTTGGGTTCATTTCGAAAGTACTATCAGTTTAGGACTAGAGAGTTATGGTGTAGACATTAGAAGAAGCTTTTTGTACAAGGACTCTCCACATAATTCATGCTAACCTTTCAATGGAACAGTTCATGATTATATTTTTCAATGGAAATTTTTATTCACAAACAATTCATGATTGCTAATTTTAATGGATCTTTTTAACTGCTTCTATGAAAAAACAGTTCATGATTTTGGAATTTTTTTATTTATTGGGAAATTTCTGTAGGAATTTTTAAAATTTTCTATCTCTCTACTTCATTGTTCGAATTAAAGTTTTTTGGGTGGGTAAGCTGGGGTTTGGGGGACCACTACCAGGGAATTAATGAAAGAAAAGTATTATAATCGTATATAATGCTCTCCTGATCGATCAAGTTGGAGGGGATGATGAGGAGATGGATGTTCACCCCCTTGGGCAGCACCTTTTTGACAATAGATGGCTGCAGCATTGGTTTCTCTTCATACATTAAAAAAATCTTCCAAATCATGTTGTGTTTACTTTTGATTTACATCAGTTATACATTAATCATGACTACTAGATATGCATGTTCCTAATCACTGTTTGAAGTTTCAGCAATCATGTTTCATATTGGGCTCTGGAGGCTTGGCATGAATCAACTGGGATTAATTTTTATACATTAAGACTGAGATCAATAGACAAATATGGAAAAAGGAACGATCAGTCCCTTCCAATGAAGCTTAATTTTTATATTTTGTCATGTAAGATGAACTCTATTTATGAATATGAATGGATCATGCAATAATCCTCCTTTGGAGAAGATAGTATAGGCATTTGGAGGTTTGAATAAAGGAATATTTCCTTCTTTATGAAAATTTTCTGGTCTCTGCTTCAAGGAAATTTAATCTAGACTGGATATGGAGGTACTATGATGGAAGAAAGACAATTTTCTCCAGATGTAGCATGATGAGTTGACATTATTGCATAGGGTGGTTGATAGTTTGGGATAAAGAAAAATCCAAAACAACCTTGCATGCAATTTTACAAAAGCAAATTGGTCATTGGACTGAAATCCATATATAGAAACCTAATATGGATGACAATGAAATGAACTCTTCCCAACCAAATTGGCTTGAGAACATGTTCAGTCTATAAAAACTATCTAATATAGGATTGAGTTTATATGAAAGGAAATAATAAGCTTATTCTAACATAATATATTTCATAAATAGACCCCCAAAAGGAAATTCTTTACAAAGAAGAAGTAAAAGGTCAACTTTTTGTTGTCTACTATATTGTATTAATTCTGAATCCAGAAACCACAGTTCCCCATTTATCTTTTCTTGTACAAGAAATCATGGATACAGTCTTTAGAATCACATTTAGCCCCAACTGAAACTTTTGACTAACCTCGGTTAATGGATAAAGGCATCCAAAAATGACAGAGAAGGGGAAACATATGGAAACAGGCAGAGATCATTCATTTTTTTTGGGTAGGTGAGCTAGGATATAACCTCCAACTTCTTTATCATTCTTTATTTGGTAGGCCTAAACTAAAAGAGTAGATGAGAATTTGAAAGAAATTGGAGAAAGTTTAGAGCAATAAAAAGTTGCAACTAAGAAAGGTCCAATGAAGCAATTTAAGTTAACATGTGTGTGTGTGTGTGTGTGTGTGTGTGTGTGTGTGTGTGTGTGTGTGTGTGTTTAACTCTTTCTTATTTAACAAAAAAGAAGTCAATATGCCAGTGTGTTTGCATATGTGTTTTTAATTTTTCTTATTTAGCAAAAAAATTCAATGTGTGTGCACACGTGTGAGAAAGAGGGAGAGATAGAGACAGAGGTACAGGCAAGTTGGAAAATTAATTCAATGTTGATGCTAAGTTCTAATAGAAGTTGCTGTAATAATGCAAAAGAGAAACCTTTAGACACCACTCCATCTTCTTATAAGCATATGGAATGTAACTGTTTGCAAATCAAATCACCAATAAAAAAGATACAAAGAATAATAACAAGGAAAGACCAATGAATAGAAAGTTCAATAAAAATCCATGGTGGCTTGTTTGACATTAATAAAGTTAACTATGCATAGATCTTAGTTACACATATTGATCACATTCTTAATGAAGACAGTTTTTTCCTCCTGGAGAAACTGAAACTAATTGTAAAAGGAGAACAGAGAAAAATAAAACATATACTGCACCAAGGGAAAAAGCCAATAAAGGAAAAAGAAAAGGAAAACACATAAGAACCAAAGCAGCCTGAACAGTGCTTAAATTCAGCGATGGGTACTCGGTAAATTCATCCCAGTTGGATTCTTTTTGTTACAAAAAGGTAACAATTTATTCTAGACTACTAGGTAAGTAAATTCGAAAATAAATGAAGAAAAATGTAAGAACCACTCTAATAGCATCATATCAACTAATGTCAGATTTGATTTTGGAGAATAAAAATTCAACCTAGACATACAACAAAGAAAAACATTTAACCTACTTTGAACCATGTAAGACAGAATTTTGTATGGGCATCTAGAATTTCTTTGAGTAGATGTTTTTTCCAGCATCATGTTGTTCCATTCTAATCTATAGAGCTAGAACAAAGAGTCCGGCAAATCTCTTACACAAGTATTCTACTAGCATCACATCAACTAATTTGGAATTTGATTTTAGATTAAAATATCTCAACCTAGACATACTAACAAAGAAAGCATTCTACTAGCATCACATCTTGCATGTACCTCTCAACCTAAAAATTAGTAGAGTTTTGATGCTCAGTTCAAACAGAAGTTGGCATAATAAATTCAAGAGGGAAACCTTTAGAGTGTAGACACAATTTCATCTTCTTATAAGTATATGGAATGTAATCAATTGCAAATGAAATCACGAATCAAATAACATTTAAAGCAAACCAACACTTAATAAAAAGGAAGAAGAGTTGAAGAGTTGAATGCCTAAAATTTCAGCCACAAGATCAATTAATAGAATGATACCAAGAAATAATGACAAGGAACAACCAATGAGTAGCAAGGAAAATAAAAATCCATGGTGGCTGGTTTGACTTTGTTAATTTTAATTATGCACAGATCTCACATTCATACATTGATCAAATTCTCAAGTAATGTATACATATACAAAGATATTTTTTTCTTTTTGCAAGGATTAGTTGAAACTTGTTGAAAAAGGAAAACAAAGAAAAGTACAACAAACACTCCACCCAAGGAACATAAATCAAAGGGTCCAAAACAGAGCATAAATTCAATGAAGCATAAAAGATAAATTCATCCCAGTTAGGGTTCCTTTTGTCTCAAACAAGTCATAATCTACTGTATATTAGGCAAAGACTAAGACAAAAAAAATTGAGATATAATGAAAAAATTAAAGAAATGATTGGATTGGGGAGAAGAAAGTGAGGTAATTTTCACTTGCCTTTTCTTTTAATTTTTCATGGATGAGTGTCCTTCTTTATGAACCTGAAATTCCAGTAAAATTAATTATTTCCTTTGTTTTGTAAGAAAGTGAAAGAGATAAAATGAGGACATGAAAAGAGATAGAGAGAAATTGAGGTTTACTATTCTTTAAAATAAATAATGGATTGAAATCTATTCATATGATTAATAAAATCCAAGAGCCCTAATTTGGGATTGAACCTCTAGCTCAATGGTTAAGGCTTTTTCAACAACTTGGAGGTCGGAGGTTCAATCCCATCTTACATACCAAAAAAAATAAAACAAAAGCCAAGAGGAGAGACAGTCGTGTACCTTCTCCAGAGTAGTCTTCAAACCCTCGAGCCAGTTATCTCTATTTTGGGGATGTGTGAGATATTGGGCCAATATTGGCCTCCGTCCTTTTGACACTGTTTCTCTACTTCCGGACAGCCATCAATATATAATTCCTGAAGCGTGGTGGGCAGCCCATCCTCCGGCAAGGAAACGAGTTGAGGACAATTCCAAATGGTCAATGTTTTGAGGGAGGTGAGGTTCTTCAACATCCCCTTGGGCAGGGATTTCAGATTATCACACGAACAGATCTCGAGGGTTTTAAGTGTGGGGGGCAGTAGCATGCTTGGAGAGAATTCGATTTGTGAACATCCACAAATAACTAAGGTTTGGAGGGATGTAAGGTTTTTAGAAAAGATCTCAACATTATCAACTGAAAGATATGGAAGCATGTCTGGAAACTGCTGCATTAGAGGGCACTTTCTAATTCTCATTGTACGGAGGCCATGATGTTTGGCAATGACTCTAGTTGTGGACAGTTATAAATATATAATTCTTCGAGGGAGGTGAGGTTATTACGCATCCCCTTGGATAGGGACTTGAGATTAGGACAGTCGTAGATCCAGAGATATTTAAGCGCCGTGGGTAACTCCTCGCCTGCCAATGACTCCAGTTGCGGACAATTTCTAATTGCCAAGATTTTGAGGGATATAAGGTTGTTGAAAATCCCCTTGGACATGGATTTAAGATTAGAACATGAGAATATCTGAAGGGATTGAAGAGTGACGGGCAGTTTCTCCGCTGGCAAGAATGGGCATTGAGTAACCAAGTCCAGATGTTGGAGGGAACTCAGTTTTCCTAGCCCCCATGTAGGCATACACTTGAGGCTATCACAACCGTGGGATATCTCGAGAGATCTAAGCGTGATGGGAAGGCCCTCCTCGTCGTCTCCCAATGACTCGAGTTTAGGACACCCCTCAATGTGTAAATATTGGAGAGAAGGAAGGTCATGCAACCCGACCTCCTTTGGCCAAGACACCAATTCATTACATCCAGCGACATGCAATTTCTCAAGTACGGTTAAAGGTTGAAGAAATCCATGGGGTAAGGATATCAAGCCTTTAATAGAGCGAATTTGTAACGACTTTATACTAGTGAGGCAAGGAACCAAGGCCAGTACCATCTCATTACAGTCTCCTAATTCCAAATTATTAATGGATGGGAGGTGGGGAAATCTCTGCAGCTTAGGACAATTTGATATATTTAGTGTACCAAGGCATGGCATGTCCCCTTCTCTTGCTCCACACCATTCCTCTAAATTCGGCATGTTTACCAGCTCTAACTTCTCCAATGATGGAAAACCCTTAATAACCTTATTGGACCCACCGATAAACTCACCTTCAATATGTTTCAATCCATCCATTCCATCAATCTTGAGCTTCTTTAGGAAAGGTAGCTGCTCAAGGGGTGGAAGTTGTTGGCAATTCAAACATTGAACGAGACTAACAGTGTTCAGATTCGTCAAATTACCGCTCATCATCCACCTTGGGAAACTAACAGCACCATATGATAAAATCTTTAGGGTTTTGAGGTTGGAGTGAGGTTCGAGGGCTTCAAGTACCTCCTCATCAACTGCAACACCTCGTGGATTATTATTTCCCCATTCCAACGTCAACTCATCAAGGTACTCTTTCTTCTTCAAATTGGCTTCCTTGCATTCGTTCCCATCTATCACATTCTCTAAATTTGAAATGTGAATAGTTCCCCTCAACTCTGTCAAGTTCTTTAACTCCCTTATTCCATATCCACTTTCTTTGCCCACAACAAATATTGTCAGTGTTTGAAGAGTTATTAATTTCCCAAGTTCCAGCGGCGTAGAAATCTTACAACCCTCCAAAGCGAGATGCCGTAAGTTAATTAGGTTGCTGGTGGACTTTGGTAGCTCAGCAAGTTGCTTGCAATAGCAAAGTTTCAGTGTTTGCAGATTATAGAGGCTAGCAATTGATTCAGGCAAGGTTGCAATATTTGTATGAGAGAGATCAAGGTACCTCAAATATTTTAATTCGCCAATAGAATCCGGCAAATCTCTTACACAGCTATGACTCAAATCTAACACCCGTAAGCATCTCAATTTTAGGAAGAAATCGTGAGCAACTTGCTTAGTGAGTCTTTCGTACCTTCGTAGTAGCAAAAATGTGCGCAACCTCTCAGATTCATGGAAGGACTCAAAAATTTGTGAGCGTTCATCGTATTCCCAAACTGATGCATGACGAGCCTTTGCAGTGACATTCCAAGAGTCAACACTATTTTTTATTCTGAAGTATTCATCACCAGAAACGGATTGTGCAAGGTCATGATTTAAGTCATGCATCTTGTAGTATGATCTGTAGAACCCTTCAAAATATTGAAAGAAGGACCTTGACATCAACTCATCAAAATACGCGAAACCTATGTCTTCCAATCGCTTCCTTCCTTCAGGTTGGATAAATCCTTCTGCAATCCAACATTGGATTAGAGTGTCCTTCTCAAATTCATAATCCTTTGGAAACAGGGAGCAATACACAAAGCATTGTTTCAGACATGCAGGCAAGTGATCGTAGCTAAATTTTAGTAATGGAATAATATCATTTCTCATCTTTGATATTTCCCACATTTCACTTTCAAGGATATTCTTCCACTTGTTCTCATTGGTATTTGAACGTAAGAGACCTCCAAGAGCTTCTATTGCCAAAGGCAACCCATTGCACTTTTTCACGATCTTCTTTCCAATTGCTACTAAGTTTGGAGGTACATCTGAGCTTCCCACTATGAATGCCCGTCGTGTAAACAAGGACCAGCTGTCATCCTCATCTAAACAACCCAAATTATAAGCGGGAATAGTGCCCATGATTCTTGAAACCTCTGAACTTCGAGTAGTTATTATAATTCTACTTCCGTTTGCCCCAGAACTTAATGGGGACTGTAGCCTATCCCAGTCACTATGATTCTCATTCCATACATCATCTAGGACGAGTAAAAATCTCTTGCCACTCAATTCTTCCTTGAGGCTAACTTGAAGTGGATCGATTTCGTTAAGATCACAAGGTTTCTTTGTCACTGATTCCATAATTGCTTTTGTTAGTCCACGAATATCAAAATCGTCAGAGACGCAGACCCATCCTTGAACTGGAAAATGATCTCCCACCCTTTTATCATTGTAAATAAACTGGGCGAGAGTTGTCTTTCCGAGGCCCCCAATGCCGACAATCGGAATAACAGAGATATCCTTGGATGACGATGATGACGATGATGCAAATTCATCCAACACCAATTTTACTATCTCCTCTTTATCGTTAACCCGGCCGCATATTTTTGATTCATCCACTATCGAGCTCATCTGTGGTTGCCTTTTTATTTCAGGCCGCCTCCCTGCATCTCCTTGTTTCAGATGAAAGTGATGCCTATCCTGTCCAATCTTATCCAATCTCTCCCGAATTTCTTTTATCTTATGTCCTATCTCATGTCGAAACTTAACTGGGTTGGAAGTAAAACAAGAGAAGCATAAGCTGCGCACCTGCTTCATGTTACTGGTTTGCATATTTCCTTCCAATTTTGATCGGAGCACTTCAGTTGTAAACTCGTCCACTACATCATCTGCATCGTAAGCAACACCCTTAAGCTTCCGAAGCCAATCTTTCACTGCATTACTGCTTACTTGCTGTTCTTCAGCATCTTGAAGCACAGCTTGAATTGCAGATAATGTGGTGGATAGGTTTTCGACCTCTTCATCAACACCCCATAGTAATGTAATCTCTTGTATGACCGAATCCATCAATTTGCCAACGATTGTATCAACAAGAGGAGACAGTAATAGATCGGCCATACCTTCTTCCCGTATTGGAGAGAAGAACCAGAGAAAGAAGCAACGAACTAACAAATCGTGATTCAAAAAGAAAAAGCAAGCTTAGAGCACTATGAACTCAAAACGCCTCTGTTTTTTTTAGCACAGAGAGCCTCCTGCAGTGAGGAAAAACAAGTAATCTAAGAAATCTAAGAAATAATGACCAGCAATCGGATATAGATTGATCTGAACCGTTGGGCCTTGCTTTGGATCTCCATGCCCCAAAATTATTGCAAATCGTCGATTCTTAATATCACGTGGACTGGTATGAAATGGATGGCTCTGATAAGTTAAAGATGGGACCCAAAATGCTCTAGTGATCTCATAGTATGCCCAATAGTTAATTGATCTTAACCGTTCACTTGATTGACCTTGCCTTGAATCTCCTTTATATATGCCCCAAAAATCATACAAATCTTTCCATCTTGACATCACATAGACTGTAAAAAATAGCGGGACGCATCAAATGAATGGCTCTGATTAGTTAATGATGGGACCCATATTGTCATTCATTTGATGGGGAGATTTTTACTATCAAATGGGGCCCATTTAAGCATTTAAGCACTAGTTAATGTTATTGTTCCGTGTGGCCGACAAGGAGAATCAAACAATAGCAACCCACTTTAAGAAAAGTAAAGTTTGATTGTGGCCGACAAGGAGAATCAAACAATAGCAACCCAGTTTAAGAAAAGTAAAGTTTGATTGGGCCACTTTAAGAATCAAAGATGAAATAATTCGTCTACCACACTCACGTGCTCAAGAATCAAAGTTTGATTGGGAATGATGCTCCCTCTCTCTCTCTTACTTTTTTCTCTATCTATATATTGGTAATGACACATCCTACCAGTACTCCACTTGGTTGACAAGCAAAAACTACCTACCAATATTCTATGAGGTAAGTTCCAGGTAAATCCAAGGCTCTCCTCCTCCTTATTGACTACTTACACCACTAATCTACTAGGTAATTGCCTGCAACCAAACAGAGCCCTTCTTGTAGACTTGAAAAGTGGTGTGTACTTACGGTCATGGCCGACAAGGAGCATCACACTATAGTAACCGACTTAATGAAAAGCAAGCTTGATTGTGCCCACATTACATAAAAGACAAAGAAGCGATAATTATTCTTCATGATTTACGTGTTCTAGCCACCGAGGCACCACACATAGAAAAAAGTATTGATCGATTGAGAACCTCCAAAACAAGATTAGAACTCTAAGGCTCAATTTTGTATTTTGAGAACCGATTGTGAGTCCAAAACTGATTATTGGACTCAAATTCATGTTTAATTTTTAGTCCATTAATCAGTTTTGGACCCACAATCAGTACTCAAAATCCAATACAAACAGGGCATAATCAATTTTGGGTGCTAATCCAATACAAACAGGACATAATCCAATACAAACAGGGGATTTTGAGAAGTGATTGAGCCCGAAAACTTATTATTGGACTCAGAACGGAGTTAAGATTTTAGTTCGATAAGCAATTTTGGACTCGGTCAATTCTCAAAATCCAAAAGACAAGGTGCCTAAACTATTGATTTCATAGGCCTTAATCTTATGGACAAGATGTGTAGTTTGCAAACCTAGAGTTAAGAGAAAGAAATTGCTAGATGGTGTGTCTCTTAGGCTCTTTTTTAATGTGCAACGTTCATATGATAGGATCCATTGATCTGACCTACTAAAAAGTTGTTGATTGGGATGTTCGTTCAGCACGAGGCTAGGACCGCGTATGCCAACTAGACATATCGTTCAGGTTCACATAGTGGCAACCGAGGGCACAAGAGTCATTTCGTACCTCTTCCAGAAGAAAATCATAGAACCTGTGCCCTAATAGGAAGCCTAGCTGGCTGCGAGGATAAGTAAGGAAACCGACTTCTTAGTCAAGTAGGCCAATCACAAGGACTCCATTAAAGCTAAGTTTTCCAAACTAACAGGGACTAGTCTACCAAAGGGGGACCAAACTCCAAAGTATGCATCACACTACCTGTAGACACCCCATTTTGTTTTGTTTTAATCAACAAATAAATTAGTGTGTTAAATCCATGTGAGAACCCCCTCTATCATTGATTTATATGTTTTAGGTCATTAATATCTTGATCTGACTTTACGGATCATCAATCGGGACAAAATAAGCTAGGGTCACTTCATAGCCCGGACCCTGATTCCATTCCGAGACCCGATTTCCGTAAATCGTTAGATCAATGGCAGATCTTGACCTGGGTCTAACCATCCAAAACCACCTAACCTCTCCTCTCATCCTAACCATCCAAACCTCACCTAACCTCACCTAACCTCTCCTCTCATCCTAACCATCCAAACCTCACCTAACCTCACCTAACCTCACCTAACCTTACCTAACCCCACCTAACCTTACCTAACCTCATCCTCTCATCCTAACCATCCAAAACCACCTAACCTCACCTAACCTCCTATCCCATTCTCCTATAAATACCCTCTCATCCCACCATCCAAGAAAAGAAGAAAAAGAACCCCTCTCTTAGAAAATTCATCCCTCTCCCTCATCTCTTCAAGGGTTCGGCCATCCTTGCCGGATCGGGTGATTTTATACGTTGGGTGATATATATCAAAAGCAGTCATTATCAAGCAAGGAATCATCTTCAAGGAATTACCATCAAAGAAAAATCAAACACAAAGTGGGTTTCCAAAGAGGTAGGCATTTATTTCAATTCTATGTAGGGTCTGTTTTCATGCATATCTTTTACTTTAAAAGAAAAACCATGTTAGGAAGCATGTAGGGTCTGTTTTCCCCCTGGTTAGCCTCTGGTTAGACCCTGGTTGCACCCAGGTTCGCTGCTGGTTGCACCCAGGTTCGATGCTGGTTGCACCCTGGTTCCCTACTGATTCGCACCCTGGTTCCCTGCTGGTTGCACCCTGGTTCCCTACTGGTTCGCACCCTGGTTCCCTACTGGTTCGCACCCTGCTTCCCTGCTGGTTGCACCCTGGTTCCCTACTGGTTCGCACCCTGGTTCGATATTGGTTCGCACCCTGGTTCCCTGCTGGTTCGCACTCTGGTTAGACCCTGGTTGCACCCAGGTTCGCTGCTGGTTGCACCCAGGTTCCCTGCTGGTTGCACCCTGGTTCCCTACTGGTTCGCACCCTGGTTCCCTACTGGTTCGCACCCTGCTTCCCTGCTGGTTGCACCCTGGTTCCCTACTGGTTCGCACCCTGGTTCGATATTGGTTCGCACCCTGGTTCCCTGCTGGTTCGCACTCTGGTTAGACCCTGGTTGCACCCAGGTTCGCTGCTGGTTGCACCCAGGTTCCCTGCTGGTTGCACCCTGGTTCCCCTGCTGGTTCGCACCCTGGTTCCCTGCTGGTTCGCACCCTGGTTCCCTGCTGGTTCGCACCCTGGTGCACCCTGGTCCGCACCCTGGTTTGTACCCTGCTTCCTCCTAGTTAGACCATGGCTGGTCTCGGGTTTGCTCCTAACTTAGACCCGACTCACTTGACCCTAACCATTAACCCAATCCAACCAAGTCATATCCCAACACAATCCGAGTCGCATGTCTGAATCCATTTGGCCGAATCTCATAAGCCCGCCCACTTTGAATTCCGAAAATTCAAACCCTTGATGATTCCAATATGCTCAATTCTTTGATGCAAATTCCCAATTCCAAAATCCCATTGCTATATCAATGTTTTTGAATCTCAAGTCCAATGCTCAAATACAAACCCGATTCCTGATCCAAATACCAAACCTGTTTTCCAAAATCCAAGCAACCTCCCCAGCGGAACTACGTGTGGCTTGATCCCCATCGCGGGGTACGTAGGCAATTTGGCACTCCCAAGTTCAGTCGCACCTTTCTCTATCTTTCTCATTCCCTCACACTATTTCATCATCTCTTCCATCCCTTTTTTCACTAACCTCAAGAACTGAAATCGATTCACCTCGTGTCTCTCGGAACCGTTGGATTACGGTTTCCGTCGTAAGGACCCTTAGAGCCCAATTTAGGAGCACCGGTGTCGTGTCGTGTCCTAAGTTTTAGGGAGTCTTAGGTTTTAGGGAGTCCTAGAGTTAGGAGTCCAGCCTCATCACGGACGTTTGCTATGTATAGCAACCGTGCCATAGGTCTAGTTACACTAGTCACCCAATCTTTCCCTAGGACAAGCCTAGTAAACTAGGATGTAGGCAAACCTGCATTAGTCTAAGGGACCATTTGCATTTAGATGAGAATCATATAGCATCTTAGATGAAATCTTAAGATAATAAAATCCTCAACTTGAATTAAATAACTTCTCCTAAAACTGTTGAAACAGTCAATCCCGTCTAGGTCGGTGTCCTAGTTGAGTTAGGCATATGTAACTTAGCTTAGGTGCACCGAACTACGTCGACTCTGATCCCAGTGAGGCTTGGGTACATAGGCAGCTTGGATGTCTGACGGCATACCACCCGCGAGTCGGCACCACAACAAATTGTGGTGTTTTGGATATTAATTTTCTTGTAAATGCTTAATCAAATCATTTAGGGCTTTCCATGAAATTAGAATTCTAGGAGAACTTTCACTTAGAATGAATCCAGACAAATTAATAAATCAAGATACACATCTAGGATTCACATTGAAATTAGATCATAGGATGCATGTCACTTAGTTCGCACATTAACATAGAGTTGAATGAGCCATTTAAAATAAATTTAAAAGAGTTAGCTTTTGGAATCGAAGACCGATTATCGGGCAGGAATGATGCATGTGGCGGATAACTCCCCATACCTTCCATTCTCGTAACCAGGTAGCGAGTCTAGATTTCTGGTTAATTTCGGGTCCTAGATCCCACATCTAGGTGGCGACTCTGTCAGTCTCTTTCGTGTGGAATTCGGATTGCCTAAGTGATCCCAAGTTCACATGAAAGACGAATTCAAATCAATAATTAAATGCACACGCCAATCGCGTGGATACAGGAGACCAAGAGAGAGAGCGCGGCGGCTCGCGCCCCACCCCTCTCGCGGGATTCGAGTACCACAGTTTGGCGACTCTGCTGGGGACCACCTAACTTCATTAAAATTCCAAAAGATAATTCATTTGAATTTAATTTAACTGGCTCATAAAAACTCTATATTTGTTAGATTAGTTTGTCTTGTTTTATTTTCTCATCACATTTTACTTAAACTCAATCTAACAAAACCTGAAGGCATCATAGATTGCGTAAACTTATTGCACACACTTATATCACTTGCATCTAAACCCTTGCATTTCACATGCACACACATCCTATTTTAGGAACCCGGAGTGTTATCTAGCATGGTTGACTGGGATTTCATCACCTGGTGCCTCTGTGCTAGAGAAGCATTCCACCCTTAGCCTAGTACCTTTATGGTGCGTAAACGGATCTCTTGTTCACGTACTGATACGCCGGACACTGGTACAGTATATCGAACATGGATTCGCGCTAAGGGGACTCTTGGCCTTACCCCTAGATTAACCCACACATGCATGCAGTATACGAACACATGTGCACCACATGTGTGAGCCTAGTTTAGGATATCTTACCCATTTGTGTCTAGATTAGGCCGTAGTCCATCTTCCAATGGCTACGATCGGTCCTAGGTACACAAACAAAGTCATGAGTCGAGATCCTCTCTCCACTCCGCTAGATTAGGATTAGGGTTGATGCCTTCAGGTAACACTGTTAAAATGTGCGAAGACTAAAAACTTTTTCTTTGGGGTTAGGATATAAATCCCATCATTTCCAAAGATCTCATAGGATTAGTCATTCATGATCTATCCGTTGAAAATAGTCCTATGCAATCTCACATTTTGATCATGTGTTTATCATTCGTCTCTTGTGGGATTCGATTGTGTCTTCATTGGCAGAAATTGTGTCTCAATCATTTGATCGTGCAATCTTGATGATCCAATCTTGCCTGTACCCTTGGTCTCTTCCTCCTCTAAGGGCAACCTTTTTCAAGAATATTTCTGCTAAATCCTTCAGAGTTTACTCTCATAATCCTTGAACTAAGGGCATTCCCCTATGCGAATCTGTCATCATTGTCATGTCTTGGTCCTTTAGGATTCATTCTATTGTCCCAACTACTTGTGAGCCAGCTTTCGCCGAGCCTCCGAAGCTAGACAGTTGCAGCAGTTAAAGTTTTAGTCATTTACTATTTTATGTTGAGTCAGTCACCATGGTCAGTACAATTGTTGAGTCCGGTCTTACAATTCAAGGTCAATGCCTAGTCCAGGCAAGTTATCTTTTGATTTTTCTATTTTAGGGTCGTGAATCCTGAGCATGTTCAGAATAGGTTGTCAGATGTAAGAACTTTCTCTTTAAATGAAATTGGAAGTCCCAATAATTCACTTGTGTCCGTTTCTTAAGTGTGCTTCTGATCTTAAAATAAGACTCCCTCCTCAAATGAGGACAAAATTGACGAAACTCCACTTGAGTCACAACGATTACTTGAACAAGAGGAGGAGCGCCAATCTCAGCCTTTCAAAGATGAAATTGAAGTGGTAAACACTGGCACTGAAACCTTGATCCAGTAAATGCCGATTGAAAATACATTACCCTCTAAAGAGTGTGAAGAGTTGGTAAACCCATTTTGAGGATAAAAAGATGGTCCGGTAAGCGTTACCATTAATGCCAAGAGAAAGACCCAGATAGAAGGTTCAAGAAAGAATGAAGTGAATATCATATGCTATGCAAGGGGCATGGAGTGGAAACAACTTTCATATTTCCAATCAATAACCTTGGTTCTCAAACTCATAGCATGAAGCCAACAAATTCAAGATAAGAAGTTCAAGAGCAAGCATTGAAAAGTGATTATCGGATATCAAGAGTTACAAATCCATAGATGGAGGATGTCAAAGAACAAGTTTCGCTCTATGAAAGTCGAAATCGCGTATTAGAATCTTGAAAGAAGAAGATCAATTATCTCTTACCTGGAAATGCCGTCAAACTCCGAAAAAAAAAAAGAAAAAAAAAATAATAAAAAATAAATAATCAGTACCAGAGGGACTCTAGTAAGCTAGATCGACTCCCAATCTGAACATCGAAAGGCCTCCTTTGGCCGATAAATCCCAAAATCAGAACCCAATGTCAAAACAAATACCTGTTTGCAAACCCTTTGAGCCTGAATGAAATTTTCTTGAAAACCCATCAAACTAGGGGCATTCGCCCCGAACTACGCGAGACCTGATCCCTACACTGGGGTACGTAGGCAGCTCGGTTAAACTGAGTTCGGTCAATTCAAAAAAGAAAAGCAATTCAATCGATCCAAAAAAAAAAAGAAATTCAATCCTTTCAGAAAAAAGAGGGACAACTTCCAAAAGAAGAGAAGTCAATTATTCCAGAAAGAAAAGAAAAATGAAAAATCAATTAACCTTCAAGTAATCTATCTTCAAACTAGGGGCATTCGCCCTAAACTACACACGACCTGATTCCTACCTTGGGATATGTAGGCAACATGTTCACAGGTTCGGTCGAAATCTTTGTTGAACCTTAAGCCATTCTTTGAAAAGCCCTATCCTACCTATAAAGTCCTTCCGGTGTTCAGAACTAATGATCTAGGTCCCGAAACACAAAAAGAAAAAAAATGATGATGAATAAAAAAATGGAGTTTGAAGATCTGCTAGACTGAAAACCTGAAAGGGCGGTTTAGGCAAAATTTAAGATCATTCCCCTGCTAAGTTGAAAACCCGAAAGGGCGGCTTAGGCAAAAGCTAAGGGGATAGCCTGCTGAATCGAAAACCTAGAAGGGCGGTTCAGGCAAAAGTTAAGGCTAGCACGGTCCGCCAAGTTAAAAACCCTGAAGAGGTGACTTGGTCACGGTAAGAGAATCATTATAAGAAGGCTACAGCCGGTATCAAGACTGAAGATCAACTGAAGTTCAAGCAAATTTATAAGAAGGCTACAGCCGGTATCAAGACTGAGGATCAACCGAAGTTCAAGCAAATTCAAATGACATCCTCAAAACTGGGGGCATTGAAGCTAAGCAATCTTAGGGGTCGTAATTAAATCCTTGAAGCATTACTGTTTTAAGGAAAAAGTCCAGTGTTTACCAATTGAAAAAAAAATTCCTCGAAAGGATGGACTTACCAAATAAAATGTTAACTAAGTCAGAAGCATTACCGTGTCTGTCTGTGTAGTTAGTCAATCTTTGTCATTCTATGTTCACTCCTTCAGAGCTGCTCAATCCTTTGACTAGTGTCTTTTATCTAAGTTTTCTCTTTAAAAGGAGTCAATCGTCATCCATATGTCCAAATGATGCAACTGTCTCGGTGAAGGAGGCCCGACCTCGTCAGCTCCCTGCGATTGTACCTGAAAGAGTTCGAGAATCTAGTCAAACAGCTACATTTCAAAGAAGATCAACTCAGAAGAATTCAGAAGTAGAAACATCAGAAAGCCCAGCTTCCATAAAAATGTCATACCCCAGGAAGGCATCTTAAGCTTGGAAGAGCTTCAGATGCAATGATGGTCGACCCAATTTCTCAGAAAGATGAACCGTTAAAATTCAGAATTTCCTTCCAGTTAGTTTGGTTATATCCAAGAGAGCCGTTGTTCTAGATTACCAATTTCAAGTGTCTTGTTCAAGGTTTCAGTTATCCAAATCCCCAAAGACAAGACCAGCAGTCTCTTTGAGAAAAATCTTGTTGAAGTTTCATAAAAGTGTTTCTGATCCATTCTTGTTAGTAATGGTTCTTCGTTCCTAAGGTTTGCCGTTTCATCATTCGTCAAAGTCCTAGTTTCCGATATCTTTGTCAGGCACGATCTATAATATCCCCGATTTCATTGAGTTCAAAAAAAAAAAAAATCCAAAATTCATCAAATCCAAAAAAAAATAAAAAATCCAAAATTCATCAAATCCAATTCTACGTCAAATTCAAATTCCCAAAATTCATCAAATCTAATTCTACGTCAAATTCAAATTCCCCAAATTCATCAAATCCAATTCTACGTCAAATTCAAATTCATGAAAAATCTCCAAATTCTTCATTGTCAAATTCATTAATTCATCTCAACCGAAGTTGAAGCCGTAAAAATACGGTATTTCATTCTGAGTCCATTCAAAAATGTTCTCTTATTCTCTTTGAGCATCATACAAATATGATACCTCATTTCCTTGGAACTCCGTAAAAATACGGTATTCCATTCTGTTCTGAGTCCATTCAAAAATGTTCTCTTATTCTCTTTGAGCATCATACAAATATGATACCTCATTTCCTTGGAAGCCGTACAAATACGGTATTTCATTTCGAGTCCATACAACTATGGTCTCTTATTCTCTTTGAGCATCATACAAATATGATGTCTCATTTCCTTGGAAGCCGTACAAATACGGTATTTCATTCTGAGTTCATTCAAAAATGTTCTCTTATTCTCTTTGAGCATCATACAAATGTGATGTCTCATTTCCTTGGAACTCCGTAAAAATATGGTGTTCCATTCTCTTCGAGTCCATACAACTACGGTCTCTTATTCTCTTTGAGCATCATACAAATATGATGTCTCATTTCCTTGGAAGCCGTACAAATACGGTATTTCATTCTGAGTTCATTCAAAAATGTTCTCTTATTCTCTTTGAGCATCATATAAATATGATACCTCATTTCCTTGGAACTCCGTAAAAATACGGTATTCCATTCTCTTCTGAGTCCATTCAAAATGTTCTCTTATTCCCTTTGAGCATCATACAAATATGATACCTCATTTCCTTGGAACTCCGTAAAAATACGGTATTCCATTCTCTTCTGAGTCCATTCAAAAATGTTCTCTTATTCTCTTTGAGCATCATACAAATATGATACCTCATTTCCTTGGAACTCCGTAAAAATACGGTATTCCATTCTCTTCTGAGTCCATTCAAAAATGTTTTCTTATT
Source organism: Tasmannia lanceolata (assembly GCF_043159265.1). Taxonomy (NCBI): domain Eukaryota; kingdom Viridiplantae; phylum Streptophyta; class Magnoliopsida; order Canellales; family Winteraceae; genus Tasmannia; species Tasmannia lanceolata. The sequence continues at coordinate 58,065,915 of NW_027518695.1, read as the reverse complement.
CTCTTTGAGCATCATACAAATATGATACCTCATTTCTTTGGAACTCCGTAAAAATATGGTATTCCATTCTCTTCTGAGTCCATTCAAAAATGTTTTCTTATTCTCTTTGAGCATCATACAAATATGATACCTCATTTCTTTGGAACTCCGTAAAAATATGGTATTCCATTCTCTTCTAAGTCCATTCAAAATGTTCACTTATTCCCTTTGAGCATCATACAAATAAGATAACTCATTTCTTTGGAACTCCGTAAAAATACGCTATTCCATTCTCTTCGAGTCCATACAATCTAATTCTACGTCAAATTCAAATTCCTCAAATTCATCAAATCCAATTCTACGTCAAATTCAAGTTCATAAAAAATCTCTAAATTCTTCGAGCCCGTTTGTGAACGGGGGCCGCCTCATTTCTCGAGTCCATTTGTGAATGGTCTCGTCTTCTTCTTGAACCCGTTTGTGAACGGTGTCTCATTTTTTGAGTCCATTTGTGAATGGTCTCATGTCCTCCTTGAGCCCGTTTGTGAATGGTGCCTCATTTCTCTAGTCCATTGGTGAATGGTCTCGTCTTCTCCTTGAACCCGTTTGTGAACGGTGTCTCATTTTCTGAGTCCATTTGTGAATGGTCTCATGTCCTCTTTGAGCCCTCTTGTGAAAGGTGCCTCATTTCTCGAGTCCATTTGTGAATGGTCTCGTCTTCTCCTTGAACCCGTTTGTGAACGGTGCCTCATTTCTCGAATCCATTTGTGAATGGTCTCGTCTTCTCCTTGAGCCCGTTTGTGAACGGTGCCTCATTTCTCGAGTCCATTTGTGAATGGTCTCGTCTTCTCCTTGAGCCCGTTTGTGAATGGTGCCCCATTTCTCGAGTCCATTTGTGAATGGTCTTGTCTTATCCTTGAGTCCGTTTGTGAATGGTGCCTCTTTTCTCGAATCCATTTGTGAATGGTATCGTCCTCCTTGAGCCCGTTTGTGAACGGTGCCTCATTTCTCGAGTCCATTTGTGAATGGTCTTGTCTTCTCCTTGAGCCCGTTTGTGAACGGTGCCTCATTTCTCGAGTCCATCTGTGAATGGTCTTGTCTTCTCCTTGAGCCCGTTTGTGAACGGTGCCTCATTTCTCGAGTCCATCTGTGAATGGTTTTCTATCCTCCTTGAGGCCGTTTGTGAACGGTGCCTCATTATCCAAGTCCATTTGGGAATGCTTCTTATCCTCGTTGAACCCGCTTGTGAGCGGCGTCTCATCTCCTTCTAAAAACTGTTTGAGAGCGATCTTTGTCCTTTCCCTTCAGAATCCATTCGAAAATGATATCTCATTCTCTAATTGCCCGTTTGTGAACGGCGCCGCATCGAGTTTTTATTATTATTCAAGTTCTAGGGTTTCATCTAAGGTTTTGCATTATGTTAAGGTGCGTTGTGTCTAGAGAGTCCTTTGTCGATTAAAGCTACGCAAAATGGTTCTGTCATTTTTAACTTTGGTATTCAATGACTACGTCATCTCTACCAAAGAGGGGCATCTGTAGACACCCCATTTTGTTTTGTTTTAATCAACAAATAAATTAGTGTGTTAAATCCATGTGAGAACCCCCTCTATCATTGATTTATATGTTTTAGGTCATTAATATCTTGATCTGACTTTACGGATCATCAATCGGGACAAAATAAGCTAGGGTCACTTCATAGCCCGGACCCTGATTCCATTCCGAGACCCGATTTCCGTAAATCGTTAGATCAATGGCAGATCTTGACCTGGGTCTAACCATCCAAAACCACCTAACCTCTCCTCTCATCCTAACCATCCAAACCTCACCTAACCTCACCTAACCTCTCCTCTCATCCTAACCATCCAAACCTCACCTAACCTCACCTAACCTCACCTAACCTTACCTAACCCCACCTAACCTTACCTAACCTCATCCTCTCATCCTAACCATCCAAAACCACCTAACCTCACCTAACCTCCTATCCCATTCTCCTATAAATACCCTCTCATCCCACCATCCAAGAAAAGAAGAAAAAGAACCCCTCTCTTAGAAAATTCATCCCTCTCCCTCATCTCTTCAAGGGTTCGGCCATCCTTGCCGGATCGGGTGATTTTATACGTTGGGTGATATATATCAAAAGCAGTCATTATCAAGCAAGGAATCATCTTCAAGGAATTACCATCAAAGAAAAATCAAACACAAAGTGGGTTTCCAAAGAGGTAGGCATTTATTTCAATTCTATGTAGGGTCTGTTTTCATGCATATCTTTTACTTTAAAAGAAAAACCATGTTAGGAAGCATGTAGGGTCTGTTTTCCCCCTGGTTAGCCTCTGGTTAGACCCTGGTTGCACCCAGGTTCGCTGCTGGTTGCACCCAGGTTCGATGCTGGTTGCACCCTGGTTCCCTACTGATTCGCACCCTGGTTCCCTGCTGGTTGCACCCTGGTTCCCTACTGGTTCGCACCCTGGTTCCCTACTGGTTCGCACCCTGCTTCCCTGCTGGTTGCACCCTGGTTCCCTACTGGTTCGCACCCTGGTTCGATATTGGTTCGCACCCTGGTTCCCTGCTGGTTCGCACTCTGGTTAGACCCTGGTTGCACCCAGGTTCGCTGCTGGTTGCACCCAGGTTCCCTGCTGGTTGCACCCTGGTTCCCTACTGGTTCGCACCCTGGTTCCCTACTGGTTCGCACCCTGCTTCCCTGCTGGTTGCACCCTGGTTCCCTACTGGTTCGCACCCTGGTTCGATATTGGTTCGCACCCTGGTTCCCTGCTGGTTCGCACTCTGGTTAGACCCTGGTTGCACCCAGGTTCGCTGCTGGTTGCACCCAGGTTCCCTGCTGGTTGCACCCTGGTTCCCCTGCTGGTTCGCACCCTGGTTCCCTGCTGGTTCGCACCCTGGTTCCCTGCTGGTTCGCACCCTGGTGCACCCTGGTCCGCACCCTGGTTTGTACCCTGCTTCCTCCTAGTTAGACCATGGCTGGTCTCGGGTTTGCTCCTAACTTAGACCCGACTCACTTGACCCTAACCATTAACCCAATCCAACCAAGTCATATCCCAACACAATCCGAGTCGCATGTCTGAATCCATTTGGCCGAATCTCATAAGCCCGCCCACTTTGAATTCCGAAAATTCAAACCCTTGATGATTCCAATATGCTCAATTCTTTGATGCAAATTCCCAATTCCAAAATCCCATTGCTATATCAATGTTTTTGAATCTCAAGTCCAATGCTCAAATACAAACCCGATTCCTGATCCAAATACCAAACCTGTTTTCCAAAATCCAAGCAACCTCCCCAGCGGAACTACGTGTGGCTTGATCCCCATCGCGGGGTACGTAGGCAATTTGGCACTCCCAAGTTCAGTCGCACCTTTCTCTATCTTTCTCATTCCCTCACACTATTTCATCATCTCTTCCATCCCTTTTTTCACTAACCTCAAGAACTGAAATCGATTCACCTCGTGTCTCTCGGAACCGTTGGATTACGGTTTCCGTCGTAAGGACCCTTAGAGCCCAATTTAGGAGCACCGGTGTCGTGTCGTGTCCTAAGTTTTAGGGAGTCTTAGGTTTTAGGAAGTCCTAGAGTTAGGAGTCCAGCCTCATCACGGACGTTTGCTATGTATAGCAACCGTGCCATAGGTCTAGTTACACTAGTCACCCAATCTTTCCCTAGGACAAGCCTAGTAAACTAGGATGTAGGCAAACCTGCATTAGTCTAAGGGACCATTTGCATTTAGATGAGAATCATATAGCATCTTAGATGAAATCTTAAGATAATAAAATCCTCAACTTGAATTAAATAACTTCTCCTAAAACTGTTGAAACAGTCAATCCCGTCTAGGTCGGTGTCCTAGTTGAGTTAGGCATATGTAACTTAGCTTAGGTGCACCGAACTACGTCGACTCTGATCCCAGTGAGGCTTGGGTACGTAGGCAGCTTGGATGTCTGACGGCATACCACCCGCGAGTCGGCACCACAACAAATTGTGGTGTTTTGGATATTAATTTTCTTGTAAATGCTTAATCAAATCATTTAGGGCTTTCCATGAAATTAGAATTCTAGGAGAACTTTCACTTAGAATGAATCCAGACAAATTAATAAATCAAGATACACATCTAGGATTCACATTGAAATTAGATCATAGGATGCATGTCACTTAGTTCGCACATTAACATAGAGTTGAATGAGCCATTTAAAATAAATTTAAAAGAGTTAGCTTTTGGAATCGAAGACCGATTATCGGGCAGGAATGGTGCATGTGGCGGATAACTCCCCATACCTTCCATTCTCGTAACCAGGTAGCGAGTCTAGATTTCTGGTTAATTTCGGGTCCTAGATCCCACATCTAGGTGGCGACTCTGTCAGTCTCTTTCGTGTGGAATTCGGATTGCCTAAGTGATCCCAAGTTCACATGAAAGACGAATTCAAATCAATAATTAAATGCACACGCCAATCGCGTGGATACAGGAGACCAAGAGAGAGAGCGCGGCGGCTCGCGCCCCACCCCTCTCGCGGGATTCGGGTACCACACTACCGCACCATTTGCTTCTCTTCAAGCTCTCCCTGCCTTTAGCTTTTAATTTATACTGTTTGGTACTCCATTCTGACTTGAGCATCGGAGTGTGCCCCCGTGTCCAAACACCGGGCCCTTTAACGAATTCTCAACACCCAACCTAGGCTGAAGTCCAGATTTCAGCATCAACCAGGACCAATAGATAGATTGTTTTGATCACCGAATGGTTGGACCACCCACTTTTAATATACCTTTTCTACTGGTGTTTTTCCTTGAAAAAAATCTAAGCGTAAAATATCACATTTTAAGGTTTCTTTGCATTTTTTTTTCCCCTGAGACAACTTGCAAACCGCACATTTGAGAGTTTCTAAATGATGCATAGACAAACCATTTAAAGAAAAATTATGAGCCGGTGAAGTGGAACCCGTTCAATGATCCAAATAATTTATTTGTTAGGCCTAGTTGCGATGGAGCATGCATCAAATTCTACTTACGCTGAAAAATTCTCATACTCCAATGGGTTTGTTAGTGGGCAGTGAAAAAACAAAGAAGCAACAAATTATGTTCTCACATGGGAAGGTTAGAATCGCGCAATAAGAGTTGATTTTGTTGCATGGCCTAGCCATAACAAGGGCCAGATCCCATCCAGAGTAGGCCCCTCACAGTTTATAAATCGGGGTGTATCAATTGATACATTGACGCACACACACATATATATATATATATGCAACGACATACCTTTGATATGGATATATTGATGAAGGTGTTAAAAATTATGTCGTTACACATATCATTGTCAATCTAATATATTGCATTTATATGAGACGTTTCAACTTATGTATTTGAGATTTACAAAATGATAAAAAAGTGTATTAGATATTTGAGATGAACTTCTACTTACAATAGGTTTCACATATTGGCCCCAGTTTACTGCCATGTAGCCTTTACAAGTAACCCTAATTCACTATCTCATTTGACCATCACAAGTAGGCTCCACTAATACAATCATATCGGCTCACAAGTAAAGCCCTATTATACTATCATGTGAGCCCGCAACTAAAACTACATAAATTTTAAGTTTCATACACTAATTTGTTTATATAGACAAATTTGACATCAGGTTTCATCATTTTCAGTCTTCGTTCATGGACCACCAGACTCAACATCCCGCCTATTCGACGAGTAGCTACAAGAGATGATGTATTCTCTCAGGTTATGGGAGAGGAGAGACATGGCCGAGTATGGAGCCGTATAGAGTGCTAGAGAAAGACTGTAGAAGCTCAAAAGACAAATGAACTAGAATAGCAGTGCACAGATGCAAGAACAATGGGCAAATATTCTATTAAATTTTTGGGGTAACAATCAGTTAATATTTTAATTATGTTTAGTGTGATTAAGTTTAAAATTTGTTATTTTACATATTAATTAATGCATCTATCTTATTAGGGATTTGCTAGGGGCCATCACAAAAGGCATTTCGCGGACTGGCTGTTGCATGAGAGAGCCACCACATAGGCTCTCTTTTCTTCTTATTCATTTAATTCATCCTACGTGGTCGCTCTCTCATGCAACACTCTGTACATGAAATGCCATATGCGATTGTCCTTAGGAAATCCCATCTTATTATATGTTAAGTTCCGAACGCTGCTACTCGATGGTTAGATGCACCACTCTCCTCTACAAGTCATGCAGTTCCCTCCCCCATCGAGGTATATATGTTGATATTTTCACCAAGAATAATGTCAGTACTTGACAGGTATGATTAGTTATCTTAAATAACCATCATCATATACCCTCAATTGCTCAGGTTGTTGTGATGGGCCTCACACGACATGATGTGGAAGTGGCACACAATATTTTCTTTAGACAGAAGATCCAATGGCAGAAGTTGGGGGCACATAGGGGTGTAAACGAGCCGAGCCGAGCTTGGCCAGGCTCGGCTCGGCTCGTTAAGCTCAAAAGCCCGGCTCAGTCAGGCTCGGCCAGGCTCGCGAGCCTTACCGAGCTCGGGTTATATTAAGTTCACACCCCTCATCTTCCCTGGACAGCCCTACTAGTGTAATTTGACTACTTTTTTTACACTATGGGGGGTGGTCCTAGTAACAAATGGGGTTCCAAAAATGAAGTGACATATTTTGCCCCCCCCCTTTCACTCCCTGGACAACTCTTTTAATGTATATATTAATATATAATATATATATTTAAATATATTAAATTCTTAACGAGCCTTAACGAGCCGAGCCGAGCCGAGCCTGGCCTAAATCGGGCTCGGCTCGGCTCGTTAAGGATTCAAGCCGAGCTTTTTTCGAGCCGAGCTCGAGCGAGCTTCCGAGCCCGAGCCAAAATTGACACCCTTAGGGGCACACCATTCGGACACGGATTCTGTGTAGTCTGTATTAAAGTACCCTTGGTTCATGATGAACCTTTTGTAAGACCGTATGGAAGGTTCAAAACCATAAGAGATGACGTTGGAGCAAATGTCGCTTGGGTTTATGCATTTGTAAGTAATGTTCATTTACTTATTGATGCATGATGAGCCTTTATTTGCATGAATAATTCTTTATCAATATATTTTTTTTTTGGTTTATTTTGTTCGTAGGTTCAATGTAATCCAATTGAGTCGTACTTTTTTATTTTTTGAATTTTGAATTTGGTTTGAGTGTGGTGTTTGATTTGGTTTGACTTTCTATTGTTTTGGTGTTTGTGTTTAACTTTTTTTTTGTTAAAATATGTATAAGATGAATTTTTGGTGTTTGAATATATTTGAATTGTGAATTCTTCATGTGTTTTAAGGAATATTGATTGTTTATTAGTGTGGATTTTAGTTTTCAGTTTTGGTTTACAATCATATAGCTATTTTGGAAGTACTTATGCTTAAGGAATTTGCGCCAACAAGTGCAATGAGGAAAAACTTGGTGCCAACAAGAGAAATGAACCCAGAGGTGAAATTTTGTATTTGTAAAAACCCTCCTCAAAACCAGTAAGATGTAGCTGAGCTTCCTTTTTAGAGAAACTTGGTGCCAACAAGAGAAATGAATCTAGACGTGAAATTTTGCATTTATAAAAGCCCTCCTCTAAGACAGTAAGATGCAACTGACCTTCCTTTTTTACTTTTATTTCTTTTCTTCTCTTCTCTATATCTATCTTATAGTTTGATATACTTCTTCACAATCATCTTTCCTCGAATGCATTGATAGGATAGTTGCCATTAAAACTTTCAAAGCTATCTATGTTAAGAAATCTATCAGTACAACAATTCTCATTGAACTTCATTTATCATTTGGAATTGCATTACATTCTGATAAATGTATGCTTTCTCTTCACTACAATGCAGAGGGTAGAAGGTGTCATGGGAAGAATTACGTGCGGCAGAATCTTTCAATCACATAAAACAAATTTTCTTCTTCCCAACGACCTTAAGCCAAGATCGTAGTTACTAGATTCTGATGGTGACGAATTGAAATTCAGAAGTTTAAGAGAACTTTACCCCAAGATTATCGAAAAGATAAGCACTACTTGATCCACTCACTGCCTGGTGTTTGGTGTTTCTGAAACACAAACTCTTTAGAAGTTGTAGTAGTGGCTCCTTGAGTTGCACGGATTGAAGGATGAAGATACTAAGAACCAATCTTGAGATTCAATCCCAAGTGTATGTTGAAATCCTCTCGCCCTTTTTGTTTTACGGATACAGTTATTGTTTATGGCAGACAGTTGTTGTTCGTGAATCGTGGAGACTTATTCATTTGGAATAATTATGGTTTAATTTATATTTCTATTAGATTATTGTGGATATTTTGTGCTATGCAGGTAAATGCACACAACCGTGGGGCTGTGTGTGGGTGAGCGGCAATGAGCACTACAACATATAAATGTTTCTCTATTTGTTTCCTTTTTGTATCTTGGTGCATTTTTTGGCTGAAATTCAACTATGAATTATTTGATGAAACTTGTATTGTATTTTTGAAACTGTTCAAGCATATTTTCCTGTGTCTACTCACATCCTTAAGGTATGGCCTTTGCGACTGATCTTTGTCAAAGTTGCAGTTCTCAAGGCTAGGCCTAATATTCCCTTCAATAACAAGCACTTCCTTATTGGTGGAAGTGATGAGACCACCTACCAAATTATGGGGGTCTCATCTCACTTCCACTATTAAATGCACTACAAATCTTCACCCATTCAACCCACACCGAATTCTGCACCACTGTTTAGAAAATTTTAAGTCAGTTATTGACTCACCGAGTCGACTTGGTTTTGGCCATATTAAGTCAATAGGAAACTTCTCTTACATGTTTATAAGAAACTCGCTGCATCAATCATTGGTTCAACCGTATCTTTTACCATACTTGGTCTAAGTTGGAGTTTACAAAAATTGTTCCAAACCGATGAAGTTGGGTGGTTAATTAAGGCTTTTTTTCTATTGAATCCATCAGAAATATAACAAATTGCTGATTATGCAGATTGAACTGAGACTGAATTAGTTTATAATGAGCTTGAATAAGATTTCCTAGTCCTAAACCTTATAAAGCCTTTGTATATTTCCCAATGTATTCTGGCTGTTGCATCATTTATTTGTCACAGTTTCCTTTCTCTTTAATTCTATCATTCTGAAATGTATGGCTCTTCACTGTGAGAGACTTCTCTTTTTTATGATTTTCATTCTTATGTTCTTACAACTGTTTCAAGTTCATCGGTACACATACATGAATGATAACTTGTTCGTACACTGAGTTTGATTATTGAGAGTTCTCCCCCTTTTACTTCATATTCCTTTGTCATCCTCGAATTTAAAGAACCTGTGTGCTACTTGGATCACATCATATGTTTTTGTTCTGTTGGTTAACATATGCCCCACTTTTGGGTTGTGGAGCTCATCCAATTTAGGGGTGCAACTCGGGTCGATTTTTCAGAATTCGAGTCAACCTTTTACCTTAAAATCGGGTAAGGTTTAGGTTAGCAAAAGCTCAACCGACCTGACCCAAGCCCGTATCATCCATTCTGCAAAGGAGAAACTGACACTAATTTTTGGTTGTTCTTGTACATCACAGGCACCCATATCTGTAAGTTACAATGGGCAATTTAACTTTGGGACTATAAGCACATGTTACTCGGTCGTGGTACTTTCAAAGAACATTTGCTCCATGATTTGGTTTTTCCCCCTCCTTTAACTTATCTATTTCCAAATATCTTTCATGTTGTAATTTGTGAATTATGTATTTATTTATAGTTGTTTTACCCTCTTTTTTGGTCCTTAACGTTTGGGAGGTCTACCGAACAACACCACCAACTTAGCTTTTGTCCGGTAGTCATCAACACCGGCATCATTAGAACTGTCGGCTAATGTTTTCCCTGAGGATTACCAGCGCACAACAAAAAAAGAAAAGAAAAGAAAAAAAAACAAGAAATGAACTGCCATATCATCTCACTTAATTTATGATATATAACTGAAATAGCACACAAAGAAAGCACTCAAAATTGGGGATGAAAAATCATGATGCTACACATAGGTAAATGAAAATGCATAGGATAGAGAGCACACAAAATTGAGATTGTAAAACAATGATGCTACACAGGCATAGTGCAGAAACTTATGTGGCGATATAGCAAGCAGATGAGGTAGAGATTCTAGCCCAATCATAGATACTTGCCTACTCCCCAAATTAATTTCAGTATAATGCTTTCCAGAATTGAGACTTGACCTTCCTATTTTGTGGCCTCTAGGAAACATTGTTCCCAAAACAAATATTCACTAATGACATCTAGTCATTTGTTCACATGGTTATTTGAAGTCCTAGAAATGAAGTGGCATAAGTCCTACAAAACTTGCAACTCATTTGGCAAATGGAGGAACTTTTTCTTTTTTTGACCTCAAAGGAGAGGCATTCACCTCCATCCAATTGAGCTATAGGTTGATGCGAGAATTAACCTACTCCGATCGTGAGGTTGATGTAGCACATATATCAAATTCAACAGAACATACAAAAATCATTAGAACATGAACACAATCGCTACTATTAAGCATAACTCAATGTCATGTTAAAGGTAAGATTTGACCTTATAATTGAAGCATCTGTTTGCATACCTGCATACCCTGAGAGCATAGTTTAGCTTATTGGTGATAAAGTGTGTAGTTTACCAGAATCACATGTCTTGAGGCATCGGCGTACAAGAACAAATAAACATTCAAACACTCGGCATGGCAAATAAGATAAGCAAAACATGAAATTTGAGCTACCCAGATGCAGGTACTCGAGAAATTATAATTCAAGAAAGATGAGAGCTTTCTCACTTACTGAGTATTCTCACAAAAGAAATTCAACAATGTTAGGGGAGATTGAGGAGGTTTTTTGTTTTAGGAGGGCTCCATAGATCTAATCCAGTAAGAAGATTTCTATGTTTTAGGTGAGTGAAGAGGGTTTTTGTTATTTCTATACAATGATGAAACACTCATCCATGATTATGAGGCTTTAGAAGCATTTTTGCACCTGTTTTAGGCCATCTAGGAGGTACTTTGTATGCCGTGTAATGTCTTAACTAACCAGCACATATAACAACTGGAGGGTACTATTGTGACTTGGGATATGTCCAAGAAGGCATGCTTCTCATTTTCTACTAAAATGCAACAGAAAGTTGCAAGAAACCTGAGAAACATGACCACCATGAGTGAAAAGCTTAGACAAATAAATTCTTGTAATATTTTTAGGCAACAAATATTTGGGGCAATGAAATCTAGGTTGTAGTTGGTTGATTGACTCGGAACCCAAGATTGTTCATAATTCCAACACAAAACTAGCCACACTTCAACAAATGGAATGGAAAATCTGGTAATTTAGATTGAATGATTAAAGAAGACAAGCCATCTTGCACACAAAACAAGCTAATGTACAGCACTTACATGCAAGATAATCTTCATACTTTTGGCTTCTGCATAGTCTCATTCCAGCAACATAGAAAGAAACTTCACGGCAAAGTGTTGCACCAGTCCCACAAAAGAAACCTCTGAAGCCATCTTTGGGAACAATACCTCTAAATTGAATGGATAATTCATGTAAGTGTTTATGATGGCACAGTTCTTCTAGAGAGGAAACATAGCCAGCATATATGGATGGGTAACCTAAAACAGAGTTCAACCTATCGATTTCACATAGAATTAAAAGCAAACTATGCATCTATGAGCTCTTGGGTCTATTTATGTATCAGAATTAAGGTTATTTTGGTCACTTTCCATCAGGGTATACTTTCCCTTCAATACAATATAAACTCGATGTATCATCTTTCTCTGATATGAGAAGATGTGTTTGCGCTTATTAAATCAAATCTTTCAATGTCATTGAAAAAAATATGTTCCTATAGAATGATCTTACTCTGTCTTAATATCATCTGGACTATAGAAGATTCCCATTGCTATACTATATTGAAATCTTAGCTATCATCTCAGAGCCAAGTAAGTACAAATTACCAAGCTAAAATCCCAATTGAATAAAAGAGGACATCAATACCATCCACAATGAAAGTCATTGATAACACAATTAAAGCCAAAAGTTGTTCATCTCTAAAAGAGGCCACTCTGGCTAGCTCAGGTCGGCTGGCTACAGCTGAAGGCCGGATTTAACACTCAACACTCACCATTATAATCCTTTGAAGCACAAGTAGAGGGATGGGAAAGGACTCTTACAAGCCGAGAGGACTCCTTGCAAATTCAAAAGTAAGTCCATAGGAAAACAAACAAACTACAAGAAAAGGGGGGCTGGAATTTGTCCAAGCCTTCCTCCAAATTTCCAAAACCATTTCAAATTTTCATCTTCAAAACTACTGAAATGAGAGCACTTATTTTTTGGATGGCAAGGACTTCACGCCAAATTATAGTAGAGGGTTGAGCTCCTTGATGGGCTGATAACTTGACAAGTGTCTTGTTTCCTCATAGACACTTGTCAAGCAAGGAAAAAAGATGAATATAGATGTTGCATGTGTCCCATGTTCCACTGGTCCTGAGTACAATTGGCAATCGTAGAGGCCACTTGTCGCATTCGCTGCCATGTGTCTTCAAATGACTTGTTTGTTGCAGCGCCCCCCCCCCCCCCCCTAATTTTTTGGATCAGCTGACAAGTGGCGGCCCATGAAATTTCCTTGAGTGGTCTCCGTCTTGTGCAAGCATGGGAGCTCTCCGAGTGACAAAGGTGTGGTCCCATCCCTTAGAAGCAAGAACCTTTCTCATGGGTGCCGCTCCCATGACTCTCCCGAAGAGACGAGAACCACTCCCATGGTGCTCCCAACCTACTCCTATTAACCATCAGTCCACTATCACCAACTTCCGTGTATCAAACTCCTCTAACTCTTGAAAGTACTTCATTGGAGCAAGCCCAAAGGCATCTTCAGAAGGCACGAGGAAAGATGGTACAAAATGAAGATGGTTAGAAATTATTAATTTTAGACATACTTAAAATTTGAAAGATATATGTGAAGACAGTTAGAAATTACTATTTTTTTATGTACTTGAATTTTGAAAATCATATAAAGAAAATATTACATAAACGTTCCCACGGTACTCCCAACCCTAAACTCTTCTTCGCCCCTATGCTTCCTCACCCCCGTTCTTGCACCCGCTTCGTGCTTCTAATACAGACCTCATCGCCCACATCCTTTACCTCTTCTATTCTTCTAATTTACAAACATTCCCTCACTACAGAATCTCCCACACTTCTCTCTCTAATTACAATCTTGTCCTCACTACACATATTCCCCTCATCTCACAATTATTATAAAATACCCCTAATCAATACAAGCAAACTGCAAACTAATTACCACAACTCTATCAAAGAGGCCCCGCCCCATAAGCTCTAACTAGGGACTTGGTCTATATCAAACTTCCCCTCCCCCCTTTTTAAAAAGAGCTTGTCCTGAAGCTTAACTCCTCTATTGGAGGTGTAGACTCAAGTCATGGGCAGGCAAGGATATTGTCTCTCACTAACAAGCCAAAGGCAACATAACTACGATGCCGGGGTCAAAAATGTAAGTAGCCAAGGCAAGGCCCTTCACCAACGGCCCATTTGTCTTTGCGAGGAGACATCTCTGTGCAAGGATCCACCACCATCTCAATCTAAATGGCGATGGTTCCTATCTGTCTCTGTAGATGTGTATTTTGCCTATCTTGGCGATAGTTCCTATCTGTCTCCATCGATATGTATTTTGCCCATCTACCATAAGCTCAGCTCAATAAACTGGTCCAACTCTACCAAGGCGAAGTCCAAGGTACCTCCTGTTGGTGAAAATCTATCCACTGCCTCGCCATAATCATCCACTGCGATCTCTGTCTCACGCTCGTCCAGATTAACGGACTCTTCCTGCTCATCATGAATATCCAAAGAATCATTATATCAATAGGCTCCTCTATTGGTGCCTCAAATGAATCCCCATTTGTAGTAGACGCCTCAACCTCTCTTCGGCCCTTAACATAAATAGGATCCTCTATATGCTCTGTCAACGCATCCTTAAGTGGGCCCTCACCATCAGTCTCTACATATGTGATATCAACTTCAGATGTAGGAATAGAAGCTGTTTGAGCCGGACTTGTTGCTTCTGTAACTGACACAAGGTCTTGGCTGATGTGGTTCAGGTAGGAAAGGAACAAGCAAGCAACTCAGGGAAGGATAGTTGAGAAGTTATCGGTGAAAACTCAAGATCAACCGATGACGCCTTGATCAACACAAGTTTCCAACAGATCTCAACCAGATCAGATTAAGGATTCACAAACTATTTGAAGTTCAAATAGTAAGGTTGTTGCAGGTTTCAAAAGATTCAATTCTTCTTGACACTGATCCTGGTAGGCTAATAATTGAGAGGCACACGAAAATCAAACTAACAGAAAGGAGAAAAGCTGTAGACGAGTTTCGTCAGATTTTGAACAACGCTCAATGATGAAGCTGATGGAAGTTACAGTAACTTGTTAAAGAAAACAGATCATCTATCTTCAGTCTTTGGATCAGTGAATTAAGGTACTTCAGTGGCTGAGATCTTTGGCTTTAACCAGTTTACAGAGAGGAACTGTTGAAGAGAAATGATCAATAGGTTTTGCTGTAATTCTAGAAGCTAACCAGTTTCTCAGTGGGGAACTTATTGAGTGGAGTCACTCTTGAATGCAACAGTGACAGAAAACTTATATTGACTGCAGATCTAGCTAGATCTAAGATCTAGTTGGATCTATAATCTACGAGGTATCCACACGGGAATTTCCAGCTTAGCATTTCTGAGAATAACCTATTCGATATTTGTTAGTTGATTTCCTAAGCTTTACTAGGAGAATTCAAAGAAAGATCAACTAACTACTTCGACCTACTAGTAAAATAGAGTGGGAAAGTAGACCCTTATGGGGAGAGGGTTGGACTAGTAGCCAAATAAGTGTTGAAACTTGTCCTCTTCTTTCTTGTGGTCCCTAGGACACTTGGCATAATGAGAGAGATTATATCCTCCTTGGTTGCCACTTGTAAGTGGTCCCAAGGACATTTATCACCCAATCACATGGGTGGTTAGTTACACAAGTGGTCCCCAAGTGGGCATGTGTCATGCTTGAAGAGTATGGGCCTTTCCTTTGTGGTCCTCTTCTTTGTACAATTCACTTCTTTCCTATTCCATATTACAATAAAATGTCACTACAATTTCCCCTTCATTATTCTCTATAATTACCATAGTAGCCCCTAATTGCTACACTATTATTAACAAAATTACAAGAATGCCCCCGCTATAACAAAAAGTACTATGACTACCTTTGCTACCAATACCCAATCACTTTGACCGGGGACATAGTCCACATCAGTTACACAAGGAAATCGATAAAGGGTAACAATATCTTTGCTAAGAACAATTCAAACCAGTGTTTTAAAATGCACATGAGAGTCAAAACATTGCCAAAGTAAATCTAGTCAAGCAGTCGAGTACCCGGTTGATGCACTGATTGACCTGGTCATAACTGGAGAGACTGAAAGAAGTTTTAATTTAATTTGTAGGGCAAAAGATTGACTCGAACAAGAACACGTCCATAGAAAAAGAGAGTCGACTGGGCAGTTGAAGATGACCGTGTAGATTTAAAACTATGATCCAAATGGTACACACTTTCACCCTCTTTAAAAGGAGAGTTTTAGTATTTGAATTTTGTGGATTTTCTCTTCCAGCAATGGAGAACAGCTTTTATATTTTACATCCATGATAGATCATCTCTGTTTATCAGCCTGAACCCGTTTCTATTAAATGCACATGTCATAATGTAGTAGCTGTGTTCTTCAATGTGAGCAAAGTGCATTGGCTAAATCCTGGTAGAAGTTTAAGTATAAGACAATGGAAGGGTGGCCTATTGAGAAGGCTCAGATTTGGAATTCTCTGACAGATAAAATAGTAAAAGACTGGCATAAATTCATCCGTTTCTGTATATCTTTCTTTCAAAATCAGAATCATAGTTTAAGATACAGCATGTTTGTGTATTATCTTTTTTTTTTTCAATTCAAGTAGCATATTAAACCTTCAAACACTTCTTGCATTTCCAAGAAAAAACATTTTCTTCTTCAATTAATTGAACTAAAACGAAAATGCTATTAATTTTATGAATTCCTTTGTTTCTCAAAAAACTTCTGAAATGGATGCTGATGAAATTTGCTACAGAGTATAGGCTATATCCAGCAAAAGTGTAAAACTAGTTCAGAAATGGGTATAATCTTTATAAGTTTCTTTGTTCTTTCATAGCAAGATATCAAGCTTCTCAAAATAGATAAAAATAGTAGTGTCCTTTAACATCCACCAGCATCCATTTCAGAACTTTTAACATCCACCAACTTTGCACATCAAAATTAGATAAAAATAGACCATAAATTCCATGTCACTTGATTTTTTTCACTTAAAAACATGGTTTTCATAACTGTTTAAGTTTCAGAAATGCCCCCTTCAGTGCAATATTCATGTCTTTATTTTCCACTGATCATTTAGCAGAAAACCTCCAAGGATGTGCCACACACTAAACTCACATCCTCATCGGAACTGCCAACGAGTGAACAGTGATTGATCTCTCAACTATACGCCATATTTTGAAAAAGAGAGTACAATGAAATCACAAAAAAATGGCTGACAATCTCTAGCACAAACAGCTCCAGTTCTGAAACTAGTAGACCCAGTGAGTCAGTCAGGTTTAATCAATTATATTGACATCTCGAAGTAACAGGAGCAACCCAAACAAGAGGGGCTTATCAACTAGTGGAATTACCCGGAAGAACCACCTGCAACAATCTAAAAAGGTATTTCGGATACTAAGAAAATTGATGGAATATCTAGGCAATGAAGGACGTTCAAACAAATTATAATGCTATTCCAAATTAAGAAATCGTCATTGAATCCTTTATTCTAATATATCAAAAGAAGTTCATATAAGTGCCATTTAAAGGTGACTAGAAAGTGCCTTAAGTATGGTGCTTTGTCTCGCCTTGAGTTTGAACAATCCCTGAAAGGCAATGATGTTGTATTCGCTCTAGTGTCTAAACGCAATCAAAAAGTGGTGATGGCGTTTCTAGTGTTTCGGAGTATGCTAAGCCCATCGTGGAAGAGTTTTCAGGCGTATTTCCAAATGGATTGCAATTGGGTTTACCTACGGTGAGATATATAGCATAAAATGGTTCTCAATCTCGATGTCTTGTTTCCAGACAAGCAATAATACCAAATGTCGCCTAAAGAAGATGAAGAATGGTGGAGGGAAGTAGAAGATTTGATTGACAAGGAGTATATTGGTGAAAGCATCAATTTGTGTGTGTGTGTCGTGCCTGCTTTGTTGGTACCCAAGAAGGACGGTAGTCACAGCACATGAAGGGTGTGCTTTGAAAGCTGAGTCATCAACAAGATCACCATAAAGTACCATTTTCCTTGAGAAATGCTAGAAAAGTTGATTGATGATGCTTACAATATATGTTGCATGGATTCAGATTCGCATGTTGGGATCCGACACGGATTCGAGGTATCAGATTCGGCAAACCCCAAAAAGTAAGATCCGTGGATTCGGTAATTTTTATTAAATAAAATAAAAAATTTAAATATATATATATATATAATATTAGATAAAATTATCTGATGTATCCCTCAGATAGCTTATTTGAGCTACGCTCGGAAATAGGGTAGGTGCCTATGTCGTTTGGGTGATGCTAGGTATTGATTCCATAGGACCTAACATAGATAGGGTCTTCCTGGAAAATAATGTCATAGGATGACGCTAACCCCTGATTTGTGGAGGTTTAAACGGGACGGATATAAAATGGTCCATTTTATGCCTCTACAAAGCGAATGGTTAGGATGATCCTATCTATTTTTTAGGAACACCCTATCCATGTTAGGTCCTATGGAATTGTAAAGACCCAGCCCCACACGGGCCTAAAAGGTTAATAACCTTAATTAAATCTGGACCATAGATCCCCGACCAAAAATCATAGTGTATTTTCATTTTTTTTAATAGAACCAATTTTTGGGGCATCAAATCTTGTCCGTTCGACATGATTTTGGTCCCAGTAGGTGGGTATTTTCGAATACCTATCTAACGGACCCAAATGAATTGGCTTATTCGAAAAAAGCTTTGTTCTTTGGAAGATCTATCTCGTGTCTGGTACTGCATGGTTCCACTCTGCAAGAACTCCGAATCATTCTCTTGAAGCTCCAAGATTCAGTGATTCGGACGTGATTTGAGCAAGTTATAACCCTTTTTCTGCCAGGGTTAGGCATAGTTACGAGTTTTGTCTTATTAGAAAACTTTTGGGTTTTTATTTTTATTTAAAAACTTTAGTTTACTTGTTAAATTTGATAAGTACACCCATAGAGAGTTTAATAAAGATGGACTCTTGCTAATTGTAGAAGACTTGGATTAAGAAACTAACCTTTAACATTAAATCTAATTGGGAAACCCACTTTAAGCACAAAACTCATTAGCTATTAAAAACCCAAAACATGGGATTTTGCAACCCTACTTGTGCACGTCAAAAAAACCGAGACAGAGAGAGAGAGAGAAAGAAGAGAGAAAAAAGAAGAAAAGAAAAGGAAAAGGAGAATAGGGATTGATCTTCAAACCATAATCTTGTTTCGAGTAAGTGCCTAAAATCTTTCTCTCTGTGTTTTTTGCTTGTGATTCATGGTGTTTGATTTTTTATTCGTTAAATCTCTTTCGAATTAGGGTTCAAAGCTGTTTTTCCTTCAAATCAAGATTTTCTTATGATCTTTATATGTAAAAGATGATTTTCTTGGAACACAATTCATGTGCATGATCCGTAGTGTGTATAAATATATATATATATATATATATATATATATATATATATATATATGATTTTTTTTTTATAAAAATCAGATCATGTGTGTCCTATATTAAGCCCTATGGCTGTTTTTTCATAAAATCAGCATGCCTATAATGAGTATCATGTAGTAAAGATGTTCTTTTAAAATCATATATATATATATATATATATATATATATATATATATATATATATACTTATGATATTTTTTTTGAAAATTGACAATTTCATTGATACTATGAAAATTACATTGGGGACCAGGGGTCCCTACTTGCATTACTATATACATATGATATAAATATAATAGAAGCTTTGGTTTTCCACAAATTTCATCATTCGCATGCTATATATATATATATATACACTAAAGAATTGTTTCCTACATATATCAAAGTATGTAGGAAACAATGGAAGAAAATGAGGAAAGACCGAAAATAACATGAGTAGAAACAGTGAAGAAAGACTTGATAGCTAGGAACATAACAAGAACATAACCTTGGATAGGATAGAATGGAAGAAAATGATCCACGTAGAAGAACCCAACTAGAACTAGGATTAGAGCCGGGTAGATCCCTTTTACCTTCTTCGTGAATTTTTTTTTAAAGGATTCATTTAGCCGACCCCAAATAGCTTGGGACAAAGGCTTTGTTGAGTTAAGTTAAGTATATATCAAAGTATGTGTGTGATTTGAATATGAAATAGCAATTATTTTTCTTCCAAACAGTGTGATTTATTTGATGTAAAAATCATGTCCTTCAAAAATCAGCCTGTAGGAGATATGCTTGATAAATCATATAATTATTTTTCTTTCGGAGAAAGACCTATTGTTTGTATAAATTGTTTCCCAAGTACATATATACATACAAACATATATATATATATATATATATATATATATATATATATATGATGCAAATAATTTAGAATCTGATCAGTATATGAATTACGCATAGGTATTAATACCCATGAGTGTATCTTTTAGATGTATGACACTAAAATCTTTGGGAATAGAATTTAAAGAACAAAACCTAAAAAGTTATGACTCTCCAACTATCCTAGGGTCGAGTTAAAGTATAATTTAACAGGAAACTTATTGTGCGTATATGATTTTTGTTTCAGATTTGGTAGCACATTCGACTCTGACATTAAGGATTTCTCACTCTCTCGCATCACAAATAATAGGTAGGTGACGGTACTCTAAACTCACACTCTTGGACAATGATTAATTTAATCGTATGCAATGAAGATTCTTAGTGGTTCATGATAATGACTTGTATACATAACTGTTGTTAAATGATATATATTTTCCTCTCATGTTTTTCCATATTAGTAGCATGCAATCAATTTAATAATGATGCTATGCCCATAAATAATGAGATGCTAATGCTCACAAATGATGGAATACTATGATTCCTTGTTAAAGAAAAATACTTTGAAAGCAAGAAAATTGCTAATGAATATCTTAAGGATATTTGAAATGGATGACATACCAGAAAAACTGGTAATAAATAAATGAAATAAATGGCATTGAGAAATATGATTTGGTGGATTGGGCGGTGGTATGAGTCGTCCAGGAATAATGAAATTCCGTACCGGCCTTGGGTTTTAGCGCACCCCCTTAGCGGTAAATGCATCCTCTTAGACCATGATGTCAGGAGCCGGAGTGGCTATTAAGCACGTCATAAAAAGTCCCTCATGCCCACTACCCGTAGACGAGGGTAGTGGAACGTATTAGGGGTGGGACAGTAAGCTAAGGGAGCTTGATTGTCTTGGATGAGTCGTCTCATGCATCACAAATAATAATAACAAACAGAAGTTTCTTACTTGTAAAACGTTGTTTGCCTTGCTAGAATAACTGTTTCACATTGTTTAAATGCCATAGCATGATCCCTTAATGTTTCAGGCTTTCATTAGAGATAATTGTTGTTACGTGCACACCTAATGAATTCAGTTGTATGCTTTAAATTCAAAAGTTGTTTAAGTGTGTATGTTTATTACTGAATGAATCTATATAGTTCTTTGAACTAACACCAAAAATTCCCCACAGGTTTTGCTACAATTGATGACACTGAGACAAATGCTAATGAGGAAATCGAGAATAAAAAGGGGTGTGCAAGAGCGAAGATAGAGTAATTGGTGTGGCCGTGTGGCCTTGGCAGCTATGCATCTTATTCTTAGTTTGTTTTTGTTTTTGGTTATTATGTCAAATCCTCTTGTTAGACTCTTTAGTAAGCTTTTAATTGAGTTTTTTTTAAGAAAAAAAATTGATGTCTTTTGTTAACGGTCCGGGTTTAGAGTTATCAAAAAATCCGGGTCGTTACAGGAATGAATGCATTGGATGACTCAAACAAGATGGGTTGATGTCCTATTTCTAGTCGCTAGCTCAAATAAGCTATCTAAGGGATACCTCAGATATAAAAATAAAATAAGCTATCTGATGGATGATTTGGGGACTTTTTTTTATCAGGTTTTGCATATCGATGTTATCTTTTAAGAGTTGAAGTAAACAAAACTGATTTATTTCTAGGGTTTCACGGGTACCCTCTTACCATTCTTCCTCCTCTCTCTCTCTCTTGTCAAGTGCACAAAAGGATTGTTCTTCGGGTGACCGTTTTCTTCCACTAGGAATTGAAAGCTAGCTTATGTAGTCACTACTTTGACAGTAAGCCTCCCCATACACAAATACAACACAAGAACTCAAGGAGAAAAGTCTAATTAATAGGGAATTTGTGAGTTAAACTAAGGTACAAACAGTAACTTTTTGGATACTATGAATAGCATAAAATAAGAAATACGAAGAGATCTAATGGAAGAACAAATAAGGGCAAGACTAAAATGAGTATGGGATGAGAATACCCATCACCCATGAATCTTCTGCGGAAACCAAAATAAGGAACAATTGAAGAGAAAATATGTAAGTCATCATCAAGAAGATGTGTGATAGCGATATTAATAAGTGAAGAAGCTTCAGATACTATGAAATGCTAAAGATTACTTAACTGTTTGACCGAGATCTGCTAGATGTTTTTGTTGCCGGTAGGCAGGTAGGCATTGAAGCGATGATGCAACTGCAGCAGAATGATTGCACTTCTAACAATCTAACAAGTAATAGTGCCCCGAGGAAGGCCACTGATGCAGGTGGCTGGTGCAAGTGTGTTTGATCTTCGAAGCTCATTTTTAGATGCCTAGGAAATCAAACCAGATTGGACTGGTTTTCTTAG
The DNA here is from genome assembly GCF_043159265.1 of Tasmannia lanceolata. NCBI lineage: Eukaryota > Viridiplantae > Streptophyta > Magnoliopsida > Canellales > Winteraceae > Tasmannia > Tasmannia lanceolata. The sequence continues at coordinate 58,043,902 of NW_027518695.1, read as the reverse complement.
ATTCATTTTTTCTTGCTTTTCCATTCATAAAATTTGAAATTCTAGTAGATTTTGACATGAAAAATGAAAAGAAATATATGTACAAAGAAAACTTACCGATCTCATTGTTTTTCTTCTTTTTCGATCTTTTTGCAAAAAATTTGAATCCTGATCATGCCTTGTGTCATGGGGCCATTTTGCCAGGCGTTGTTCGCATGGTGTGGACCCTGATCCGAGGAGCGGCGAGGGAACGAGTATCCCCTCATCCTTTGGATCTCCACATGAAGGAGAGCTCTACTAAGGAACTCTCAAAATAAAGCGCCGTATGGCAATAAATGAGATACCCCTTGATCCGGAGCCAGGGCTCAAAACCAAGACATACCTAAAACTGACAAGAGTCACCATCCATGGATAGGCCATGGAAACAAAAACAAATATACTCTGTTTTCAACGGATAACCAGAGAAGAAAGGGTTCGTGCCTGATTACGAGCTGGGAAGGTGTTAGGCATCCAACTCGCCCGAGCACTCGGTCTCTTATGCAATTTTTTATTAACTTTGAAGAGTTTTAGGCAAAAATTATGTGAAATGAGAACAAATATCGCCGAGAATACGTCTACCTAAACATGCATGTCCCGGGGATGGGTAAAAGAAAAATAAACAGCCAAGTCCTAACTCATCACATCTAATCCTAACTCAACACATCTACGAAAGCAGTAAACAATCACATGCATAGCTACAACTAAACAGGATAATGAGTAAATATGGTAAGCTAGAATAAGCAGGAAAAGTAGTAAAAGAACTACAGCTAAGCAGATGAATAAGATAAGCAGTAAATAAAATGTTACAGCTAAACATGTGAGTAAGCAAGTAAGATAATAAAGAAATAAAAATGCTACAGCTAAACATGTGGATAAGCAGTAAGGAAAACAGTAAAAGAATAAGTACACTACAGCTATATATGCGAAGAGCAATAAAGAAACAACTCAACACTACAGCTAAGTGTGTGTAATCATGTGAGGCAATGCAAGAAATAAAGATAATCAGAAGAAATGAATAAACACACTAGCATGTCCCTATGCAATCAATAATAACACATACCAATCAACTAACTCCTAAAACTCTAAACAAATAAAAAATGTGACAATAGTATCTCCTGGACTTGGATGACCAGCCATCCAAGCTGCCTACGTATCCAAGCCTCTTTTCGGAATCAAGGCTTATGTAGTTCTGTGGCCTATTCTAAGCTACAATGCCTATTGCGCCTAGACCACTGAACTAGACTCGACCCAAAAGACCGGACTAGTTTGTAAAGCTTCTTGAATACGATTAGTTAAGTTGAAGTGAATTGTGGATTTTAAGACTTCCTATATGCCCTAACTAAATGCAAATTAGCCCTAAACTAATACAGGTGGGCCTTACATCCTACGTGCAACTCGGTTGTGTCATAGGAAAATCAATAGGCTCACTAAGTGAATCCTAAATCTAGCCACCAGTCAACTGTACGAAACTGCATAGTCAAAACTGACCGCATAGGGGCTCCTAACTCTAGGACTCTCCTAACTCTATGACAAACTCCTAACTCTAAAACACTCTCTAGACATTTAGGACAAACTTCTAACTCTAAAGGAAGATCTTTTCGAAAATAGTTTATTAAAAAGGTTTAAAAGATTTTAAATGTTTTATTTATAAAGTTTTACTAGACTTGGGATAAAGATCCCAAGCTGCCTACATACCTCGTGGAAGAGGATCAAGCCAACGTAGTTCGGAAATAAACTTTCCTAGTACGCTCCTAAAACTCTTAAATTTTTTTAAATATTTCAATGTTGTTTGAATTTCAAATTTTCTGGTGTTTTAATATTTTCTGGTTTTCAAATGTTTTTGGTGTTTTAAATTTCTGTTGTTTTTGAGTTTTAAAATGTTTTCACCCTTTTGGTCAAAGACCAAAGGGAACATACAAAGCAACACTCCGGGGGTAAAACCTTAGGGCAAGAGAGGAAATCCTAAAACAAGTAAACTAGTGTCCCAAGGAAAGTAAAAATTGTTAAAGTATAAAAGATAAATACTGCCTTTCTCCAAGCTTTTGGAGAATTTGGTTAGTTAACATGGTATCAAAGCCAAAGGTCTCGAGTTCAAACCTCCCGGATAGCAAAAATTCACATACGATGGTCGGCCAAAAGTGGGACCACATGCGCCATGTGTTTGCCAAGTGGGCCACACGTGCGGGGGAGTGTTAAAGTATGAAAGATAAATACTGCCTTTCTCCAATAGCTTATGCTTTTGGAGAAGTTGGTTAGTTAACAAAAATGATCTAAGATCTCAGGTAGGTAAGCTTTAATAAGACCGAGTTAGTCCCTAACAAAGAGAAGTGACAACAAGACTAAAGGACAAACTACTATCTAAAAACAAACCCTATAGCTATAGGGCAAACTAAAAATCTATAAGATGGACTCTTAAGGAACCAACTCTAAAGAGGAGGGATAAATAAGTCAAATACTCTTTAAAAATGCTACTAAAGGTGGGGGCAAATAAGTCAAAGACTCTCTCTTAATAATGTTACCAAAGGGTAACTAAGTCAAAGACTCTCTCTAATAACGCTACCAAAGTAAGGGTAAATAAGTCAAAGATTCTCTAATAACGCTACAAAAATGGAGGCAAATAAGTCAAAGACTCGCTAATAACGCTACCAAAATGGGGGAAAATAAGTCAAAGGCTGTCTACTAGAAGAAAATAAACAAGGGTGCTAGTGAGGCTGAGCAAGTCTCCTACACACAAAAGTGGGCTCCAAGTATCCTTATCAATTCCCTTGCAATGATAAATAGGGATAAGACAACTAACACTAAGTTAGTCTTCTACTAAGTAGGGGGTACAACTTAGAGAGGGCTCTATAAACGAGGCAAGGCATGCATCATATAGGATGACTCTCTAATAAGACCAAGATGGTCTCTTAATGGTGGAAATCTAACTAAAGAGACAAAGCATGTCTCCTAAGAGGGGAGGCTCCAGCTAGCGCCATCATAGCCCTTACTGGAAGGGAAAAAATGTGAAAGAATATCAACACTAAGAATTTCCAAGGTAAATGCTGCCCCCAAAATGTAAAATACATGAATATCAGACCCTGAAAGAGTCTTAAAATATCAAGTATAATAGCTTCTTTATCTGTGACAATGGGAATTTTAAGTGAAACAAGAACCTCTCTCTTCTTTAAACAAGTTAACCAACCAATAATTTTTTTTCTCTACCATTCTTCAAGAGGAGAACTTTCCAAAATCACAATTCAATATCTCTAAGATTTGGACCAACTCATCACAGTTTTTTGGACAAGTCTCTCATCATTTTTTTTTTAATCTTCTAAGTAAGGATAATATGATAAGTGCATTAAAAAAAACTACTACCATCACCTTAGCTAATCTAAAAAAAAATACTCTTAACTTTGGAGCCTGACAAACTTATATATTATAACAATGCAGGGCTAAAGGAAATGAAATATGATCATTAGAACATGAGGAAAAATTGCGGCACTATTCTGGACTCTCAGATGAAAATATATGTCTATATATTCTTGCCTCCTAAAACCTGATGTTTACCATGAAAAATATTCAACAACTATTCAGCCTACACTTTTTCATTTATTTAGTGCCATCAGAAACAGTTGTTAATACCATCAAAACAGGGTCATGATAGCACTGATAATCTACTTATACTAGAATTGTGCTAACTCTGTCCCTATTGCTTTAATCTCCCAAAAAATAAACAACTTCCAAGCAATAGAGCTTATAGAACAAAAGTAAAAATTGCATAGTATTATTGAAAACCTCAAAACATAATCAGAATTATGACAATCAAGAACAGAGGATAAGCAGAGCTAAGTAAGTGAAAATTGAGAAGAAATCCATCATAATATGAGCGTTTAAACATGATATCATAGTGATGATATTCAAGCTAGAAATAAGCACCTTGATATTACAAACATGTCATGCATTCCAAATAACAGATTCATTTTCAAAGAATTGTGATGTTGTAATCTTGCTACAGGGCATTTCTTAAAAGAATCAATTTCTACAGGACAAACGTCATTAACTTCTCAAAACAAACAGACCATTATAAAATGTATTAAAATGGGTTAATTTCCAAACAGATTACATCACTTTGGTATCCTATATTCACTTGTACATGAAAAACCACCATCCTGAAGCATCATTATTCAATAAATAAATTCAAATCACTTTGCTAAAAGACACTTCAGACCAGGTAGACTGAATTATTGAAATATCAACATTCAACCTCCAAACACAAATTATATGAATACTTCAAAGCTATTAAAAAAATCAACTTTATTTCCTCAGCCTTATTTAATGCCCTTAAAGCATTGTTCTTATCGGTTAGTTGCTAGGATGAAATAAAAAAATGTAGGAAATATAGAATATCGTCCACTAAGCAATTAAAGTCAATAACTACTGAAATCTTCACTTTACAATATCCTTCAATAAAAGCACGAGAAAAGCCTTTCTGGAGCTGCAAATGATCCCAAAAAAAATGAAAATAAGAGTACTAAAATACTATGTACATCCTAAACATTATAGTTTAGAGGGAAGTCATAAAAAAATAGCAACCATAATTCTTCTCCTTTTGACCAACTTATTTACTAGGAGTCAAAGCAAAGTATAAAGAAAACTGAATCAAACCTGTTCTTTAACCAGAATTCAATGATAACCACAACAGTAACATAATGCATTAGTAAGTTCATGATTTGAATACATTAAAAATCATTTCAGCCTATACTATTAACAGCCTTAAGTAATCCAGTTTTAAAATAATCTTATTAAGACAACAGTTCCTTCTTGTTCTATAAAACATGACTTGAAAAAATCTAAAGTTCATAATGGAGCAGACACTTTTCTATATAGTTACAAGTATAAAGTGTGTTCCATTTTCATTTTTCACAAATTTATGTGATAAATATAACCGAGTGCCAAAAGAAATACCTAAATAATGATCAATAGTAATCTGCTACCATTCAATGAATCATTCAAAATCATTTTACAGCCCCCCCCCCCCCACCGCCCCTCTTTTTTTATTAAAATCCTTTGTGCAAACCTTAGGATAACTTTTGGAAACAACCAGTTTTAATGCAACAAACAAATGAAAACTGTAAAAAAGATTCCCATTTATACTACTATATTCATTTTAAACATCATCTTCTTTATAATATCATTAGTAACATCTTTGCCATGATTCAATAATACAAATATTAATTCCCTAATGTTATTATATATAAAACACACCAGCTCCCATTATCTGTAATTAAAAAAATCATTTCAAATTATTTTGATTTTTTAAAATAAAGATCGTGACTTATTCAATCTAAAGAAGAGTTGAATTCAAAACAATTGAAACATGAGTGCAATTAGCCATCCAATATATCAGTTCAGGCACTATATTTTCTTCCAGATGTAGACAAAAAAAAAATAGTATAATCACTCAACTGGAGCTGAGAATATAAGGAAATCCTGATCATTGAACCATCACTCGATCATAAGAACAGAGTATATAAAAAAAACAAAAGCTTCATAGGTCTCATCCATCTAAAATCGAAAAAAATGAGAATAATAAAAGCAAACCAAAATCAAATCAAAAATAAAAATCTTTCATGAACGCATACAAGACAAACAGATGTGTATAGATTATATCGATATTAAATACTCGAAATAAGCAATTCACAACAAAAGTAAACTTTATCATTTAAAAATAAACTAGTTAATTGAAATCTACAACTTAATATTTCATTCAGAACACTCTAAACAAACAAATCTAAAGTCTAATCAATTGAAATAAGAAATACCTTTTATGCGAATTCCGAAGATGATTTTTCTTTCTTATTATCCTTGTTAATGCAATTGATTTCTGCAGCTGATCGGAAACTTTGAGCTAGAAATCTAAAGTTTAAAAGCTTGGATCTGAAATCGCAGACAGACTCGAAATTGCAATAAATCTAAAGCCTCTTAACCTCAAAAAAAAAATCACAGATCTATGGTTTAAGGAAAGGTAGGGTTTGAACTTGAGAGATCTAATAAGAAAGAGCTGATCTTAAAAAAATTGATAGATCAAGGTGGAAACCAGGGATCTAGATGAAAATAAGCATAAGTAGGGCGAAGATATGGCGGCCGGAGCTCACCAGAGAAGAAGAGTTCTCGCCGGAAAAAAATGGAGAATGAGGGTTAGGGTTTCAGATTTGGGAATTTTGCTCTCTGCTAGGGTTTCTTGAAATACCCCAAACGTCCCCAAACGTGGAAACGTTTAGGGGGAGAGGGTATTTTAGTCCCGGAATATTAAATTATAAAATATTAAATTAAATTAGAAACAAGTTAGTTTCCTAGTCAGAATGAGTTAGGGTTTCCAAAAGCCTGTTAAATTAGGACTCTTAAAAGCAAGAGTCTATAAATAAACTTTTAAGGCTACAGATTTTTGGAACTCTAAACCCTAAGGAGAAAAAGTGTGTGGAGCTTTTGGGAGAGGAGATCAAGAAAAGCTTGGGGAATCTATCTTCTAGGAGGTATGTAAATATAGTTGTGGTTTATTTTTATTCTCTAAAGAGATTCAAATAGAATAAAGATTATAGTATATTTATGGTGATTAAATCAAGCCTTGTGTTCTTCGATTGAAGAACCATTGATTATGGTGGAGGAGAATTAGTTTTTCCTCGAAGATTTTCTCGTTCTTTCGCGTTAGATGCCTTAATCAATTAAAGAGATTAATAAATAACTTGTTAACGTATGTGGCATGTTTAAAGGAATAAGAAAGTAGGGTTTTTGGGTAGAAAATCTGAAAGAAAACTTGTGTTCTCACAGGTTTTAGAAAAACTGAGATCGCAAGGTTCGGGCGCCGGAATACGAATACCCGAGAGGTATCCGAGAGGAGAAAAATCTCAGAGGCGCCCGAGGGGGTGGCTCGGACACCCGAAGGGGGGTCCACGAACGCTCGGTTCGGACGCCCGAACACACCAGGAAGGGTTGATTTTTGAAGATTTTTCCAATAAGTTTCGAGGGCACAGATCTGTCCTGGAGGACATAAATATTGATCCAAAACGTTAATTGGTGATTAATATGGACTATATGTGATACTACACAGTGATTTAAAAGACCTTGTTCGTGGGAGACAAATCAAACAAGTACCACAGGTGAGTAGACTTGTTCTACCACAGTTATTCTACATATTGAATATGATTTCTTATGCAAGTTATGCATGCTCTTGATTGTTATTGACTGTGTTGGTATACACGAGGGTCAATAGTCATAGTGTGGTATTGACTCCTAGTTCGGATCTACCATAGGCACGTATGTGCCAGTTGGACTTTATAGTCACAATTTTTGCATCAGGATATGGTGTTGTCCAAGTGAGGATGCAACAGTTAATGTCCGTTGAGACAAAGTGATAGGCTTGGTTGCTAGTGTATGAGACTTTTTCTAGACCGTCGAAGTAAAGTCACAGATCAAGCCACAGTATCACCTTTCGCGATATTTTCGAGAGTGAAATCCTGTACGAGATTGTTAGGATTCGGCTTCCTACTAGTTAGTAGGTAGGTTTCGTTGGCTACGTAGTCTAGCAGTACTAGTCTCACTACACTAGGCATCACGCACAGTTACAGTCATAATTACAGTTACAGTTATGCATGTTTATGCTAGTTATACAGTTTTGCTAGCTACATTGCTATGCCAGTTACAGAATTACATACATTGCCGATCACTCTGTTTTTATTAATTGGTATTATGTTATTAGTGTAGACATTTCTATTTCATTGGGCGTTAGCTCATTCCACGGATTCTATGTTACAGGTGGAGAACAGTAGATGCTTGGTTTCACGGGCTTGGGAGTGAGCAAAGGCGACAGTTTAGGATTTATTATTTTCAGTTATTCAGACGGTAGCTTTAAATTGGAGTGAACATTTAGTTATTTAATTTGGTTATTTGATGTAGTCCATTGGACAAAGATTATAGTTTCCGCATTGACTACTCTGATAGTTAATCAATTGGTTAGTTTTAGTAGCTCTGTTTATTGCATAGTTCCAGTGAGAATGCCTTACATATTCGTGGTTTGATGAATATGTGGCGTTGTTATGTGTCTAGATCGGAAACTCCGTTTGAGGCGTGACCGTTTCTTTCCGAAACGAAAATGAGATTCTTCCTTTTCAGCTTCCTCACGAGCAGCCCTATTTATAGGCGCGAGGAGATGAGCGGTGGCGAGAGTGGCGGTTAGGGTTTGAGAAGTTAAGGTTTATAAGATGAGGTTGAGAGCAAAATCCCCTCTCTGCTGTTTCTTTTATGCTCTGCTAGGGTTTTGTTAGAAAAAATATGAGAGCTCTTTTCTAAAAAAACCCAACCGATGAGGGCATATGTAAGGAGATGACAAATTCGATCCCACCCTTTATTCCACTTGGACAGACCCCTCTAATGAATGTTGCAACTGATTTTTACATCTAAGGGGTGGTCTGGGTTAAAAATGGGGAGGCACTTTATGATTCTTTTTTATTGCAACTGATATTAATACCGGCACACCTGAGCTGAATAATTCACCCCCCTTCCAACTTCTTTTGAATAGGAAAATGAGATTAGCACCACCATAACTCGGTAGTTGCACCCCCTCATCCGCATTGGACAGCCCACTAAATATTTATGAATATTTTAACTCTACAATGGGTGGCTCAGGTAAAAAAATGGGGTAACATTTGACTCTTGTTTCTGCTGTACACGGGGTTGGTATTGGCACACCCTTCTTGTTTAAATCACCCCCCCCCATTGCACTACACTACACTAGACTACGAACTCAGCTTCACTTACTAGGCCATTCTTGGCAGATTTTCACAAAATTTTACAGACACCTACTTGGGACCCTAACCTACTCTAGGGTAAAACTCGGGACACTAAATCACTTATTTAATAGGGAAATTATTCAAACTCAAGGGTTTAAGGTTCAGTCAAAATTGGGTGTCTACACATGGCCTATGGCCCGTGACTTGTATTGTGTGCATATAAGCATGTAAGGCCAAGGGCCCCAAAAGTGTCTCGTTGCATCTTAAAGAGTATGTAATTCCAAGACTTTTGAAAACTAGTCTTAGCCAAAGGCGTAGGTTGCTCCACCCCTTTACCCTGGAAGCTTGCTTGGCCATCGAATGGTGCTTGCTAGTGCATATCCTAGCATGGATTTAATTCTAGTCAACGAGTGCCTGGGCCCCTTAGGATTTGTAGACTGTTACAACATTCTATTGTACTTCACTCGTGATTCATCAATAAAGATTAATGTTTGCCTGTTTGTGCCCCAATGCTTCCTGCGTGCTAGTGAACTTAGCTCCCTTCTGTACTCTGCTTCGTCAGTTTAAGCCTTCCAACCTTGACAGGCTTACTTGCTTTGTAACAAGACAAAGCAAGTGTCACATGCATGACAGTTCAAGCAATGGGATGCGAGAGAACAGATCAAGCACGGAGAGTCGTTGGTGGATTCTTGCATTCAACAGGACAGAAAGATAGGATGAAAGACATGAAGAAAATATTGTAACTCTAATTTTCAATATCCAAAAACTCAAGGGAAAACATGGAGAATAAATGAGAAGAGCCAAGCTCTCTCTCAAATCTCACACAAAAGAAGAATCTCTACAAATCCCGAATCAACAAAAACATATGAAAATGAGGTAAGTATTGGCTTTATAATGGGCAGCCGAACTAACAACCACAAAACCAACATAATTAATCTATGTAAAATGACAAAAAAGACATCACTTACAAGGAAAATTACAACTAATGACTATTACTAAAGACAAAAGACTAACACTAACCCTAGGCTAGTGCAATCCACATGTAAAGCTGCATCAGCCACCATCATGAATGAGGAGTAGGGATACTAGTAGCATAAGAGGAGAAAGCATAATCTAGGTGAGGTGGGTTGGGAAAAAAATCCTCTCTACTATTAAGCCTATTCAGGACAAGGAACATTGGCCACTGGTTAATATCTAGGTGAGGGAACCAATGTTGTTGATGGTTCTAGACGATGACCATGACAGTTACCACATCAATGCCCTTGATTAGAGGACCAAAAGCATAAAGAATATCACAAGGATTTCCCTAAGGACAGTTGTGTAGTGGTAGGCTTGGACTTAGTTCGAGAGGTCACAACCCCATTATATTGGATTTAGAGACCTCGATGTTTAGAGAATATAGGAGGTGAAGCTTAGGTGAGGACAAAAGAACTAAAGATCATGAAGTCGTTGCCAACACTGTTGAGAGAAAATGAACTTATCCTTGAAAGAGGGTATTGGATGGAAGCAAATTGATTATAGAAATACTTACACTTGTTCAAGTATTGATGTGGACATCAACCCATCTAATGTTGTAGACCCCATCTTGGAAAAGGAAGAAAAGAAACAAGAAAATTATTAGTTTTAATTTCCAAATCATCTCACTTCCTTTTTATTAAAGCAATTGCCTTAACCATAGCTTGGGCAAAATCCCTTCCTTTATTCCTCTTTACACCAGCTTTTTCCTTATGGGAGATTTGTTCTAGTGTAGAGAATAGGTTCGCTATAGTACAACAATGGAAAGCTCCTCATGGGATGATGAAACTCAATTTTGGTGGCTCTAGTATGAGTAACTTGGGTCAGGCAGGCATTGGAGGAACTCTAAGAGATTCCAGGGGTGAAATTATTTGGGCTTTTTCTGGGCATGTTGGGGTAACATATGCGACTGAAGCGGAGGTTTGAGCTGCTCATCAGGGGATTATTCATCTCCAAAGGGAGATTATGGATCATGTGATTGTCAAAGGTGATTCCCTTAATGTAATTAGAGGGCTTAGAGGTTCATATGTTCCCCATGGAGGTTTGCTCAATTCTTTGATGAGATCTATGATAGATCAAATGACACCTCTTTATCTTTTATGCATGTAAGAAGATCGTCCAATGGGATTGTGGATAAATTAGCTAGGGAGGGAGTAGAGAAACAAAGTTTAGAGCTTTTTGATTTCCTTCCTCCATAAGTGAGCTGTATCTTTGTTGCTTTGTTTTTCCTGTATTATGTCTTTTGTTCTTGTTTGTTCCTTTGGGTCGTACTTTCTCAGTTGCCCTTTTTATTGAATGAAATCTGCTATTGTTAAAAAAAAATTAGTTTTCAGCATCCCATGACACTGCAAAGGTCGGAAAAGCTTAAGGAACAATGCATGAAGGCCACTAGTCGCCCTTTTTATTGAATGAAATCTGCTACTGTTAAAAAAAAAATTAGTTTACAGCATCCCATGACACTGCAAAGGTCGGAAAAGCTTAAGGAACAATGCATGAAGGCCACTAGGGATTAAAGAGTAAATTATGTGTATTGTCATGGTTGTAAATTGAGTGTGTAAAAAGGGTATGCAGTGCAGGCTTATTTGTAAATAATGGGATGAAAGAGGTCATTGTAATTATACAGGTGGGGATCAAGAACAGATGGCAATCCACCATGCGGAAGCTAGTAAGGACGATTTCTGATTCTCTCTCATGTTTCACTGTCACCAGAATCAGAACAATTTTGAACTGTAACAATTCAGTTATGTTCATGGTGTGTTGGAATCGAAAATTACTTCTTGAAAGCAGTTTAGTTAGTCCTATTATGCTAGCTTAACTTCTATAGTTCCTATCCTACTGAATCAGAAAACATGATTTGCGTCAGCAGTTGTGTTTAAAAAGTACAGCTCTATAGATGACTGTACATTTAAGTATCAGTTCCAAATCTGTAACTGCAATGTTCAGTTGCAAGTCAAAGACATTTGACTGCAGATTTTATTGTTTGTTAGCTTGTTAAATTGAAATCCAAATGCTGATCTGAAATTTCTGCCAGAAGACAGTCCATTTCGTAAATAGCTACAGACCTTTAGCTTCTTTTAAAATAACTGCAAATTTCTAAAACATTTTCCCCTAACCACAAGTTTATAACATTTTCCCCTAACCACAAGTTTATAACATTGTCTCCTGAATCACAAATCAGATCTGAAACATGATCACTGGCTCTTGATTTTTCTGTTTCTGAAACTCCAGCATTGTTCAACATTGTTCTGAACTGGGTCTGTTCATGTACTGAACAGAATAATACTGATTAGTTGTGTTTCAGTTTAGTACAACTGTAGAGATACTGTTCATTGTAGTTCTAAACTGAACAGAGCAGCAGCATTGTGCTCCGTTCAAGTGATCCTGAACTAGTTCAACGTTTATAGACCAGATCTGGCTTTAACTATTCTGAGTATTTGCTGCCGATCAGGTCCATAAAGAGGCAGAACTTTAAGACTTTTAATCTGTTTCGTTGCCAGTCCAAGCGTATGTTAATTCAGAGTTTTAAATTCCTAAACAAGTTGGTAGTGAACTAATCTGAGGAGGCGAACGGAACGGCTGACGCCTTGGACAATGAGGGATGTTTTACTCAAAGATAGCAGGCAAGTATTGCAAATGGGGGGATCTTCCCAGAGTAGCGAGAGGAGCATGAATATGTGATAGATTGGCCTTACCTAATCTGAGGACGATGGTTTCTCCTTGCATTTTCTTAGGAAAATAGAGGGGAAGTCGTCGTGAGAAGAAGGGAGAGCTCTTGAAAAGTTTAAGGGATCTACTCTCCTACGTGTTCTTCTACATTGAGTTCAATGGTAGAAACTATTTCCCTTCCCTCTCTAGTTATTTCAGTTTTCCATTTGAATTTCTTTCAATTTTACATTTGAATTTCTTTCAGTTTAAGCGCTCTACTCTCCTACTTGTTCTTCTGCATTTTCTTTTTGTTAAATTCTCATAAAATACTGGCAAAATTCCATCCGTGTCCTCGCAAACTTCTCCCGAACTGCTAATACTTTGGAAATCAACCTCCCATAGATCTTGTTCTTCCTACGCTCCTGAGATTTCTATACAACATGATTGAGGATGTGATTCGTTCTCCGTGATCCTATAATGTTTCTTTGCATAATTGTAGTTGGAAATTCTTGGTTCGTGCTTGTTGTGCTTTAAAAAGATCAGAGTTTCATGCATCTTAATCAACCCCTGAGCAGCACCTAAAAAAATCAAGAAGTTATAAGATCTCAGTTTTATTGCAGAGATTGCTTCTGCAACGAAGTCAATTTCCAATATTCATCTATATCTGACAAATCGGATTCAGTTTGGGAGATCTACCAACCGATTCACTTGCTACTCAAGAAGCTATGATTTGTGGAGACGGGCACGAGTGTCGTGTGTCGACATGGACACGTAGTGTCGGACACGGCAAACCCCCAAACTTTAGAAATGGGGACACCGCTAAAATAGAAAGTATATGTACTCATGATTTGTCGATATGGATTTGTGTGTCCAATTTCGACATGGATACGAGTTGTCTAGATGAGGTAAACACAATATTCAATCAAAAAATTGAATGTCACACTTGACACGGTACAAAAACATGTCCACATATCCACATTAAGACTAACACTTCCAGCAATACAAGTAAAAGTGTCCAAAGGAGTGTCGACACGTGTGGAAACGCGTGTCGTATCGGACACGGCAGGAAACGTGAGTCGGCAATAAATTCGAAATGTCGGCCAAATCATAGTCAAGAAGTGATACGGATGCAGATGATTGCCGAAACAAAGAATTACAGCAACACTAGTTCGTTGATAAAGTCCATCAGTCCAGTTTTATGTTTTCTCTGACTTGGATCTGTCCGGAGCCAAGGGTTAAATCCATATGAATTACATTTAGAGTAAATTCAGGTTCTTCCTTCGTGTGTATGATGTCTCAGAACCGAATAACACTATATTAGGTACCTTACCAATATGCCAAAAGCTCCAGAGCTAATGAAACATGTTAGGTAAGGCCCATTAAACCTATCCCATACCAGGCTGGGTCCCACCCAGTCCCATGCCTAGGCGAGACCGCACTCCAGACCATAACACACCACCACGCTTCTGTATCTGCCGTCCTCGGCGGCCCACTTTGTGACAGCTTTCACTCTGGCTTTTTTTCTAGGCCTTTCCACATGTCGACCCTTCCGTAACTCAAAAGCGAGACGTGATGGTTGGTCTGATACCAAATGTTAGGTACCTTAACAATACGCCAAAAACTCTAGAGCTAATGGAACGCATTAGGCAAGGCCCTTTAAGCCTGTCCCATAACAGGCTGTGTCCCACCCAGTCCCATACCTAGGAGGGCCCCCTCTGAAGACCATAACACACAATCATAAAGTTTTTTGGTTCCAGTTTGTTTCAGTGAATCATTTGATCTCTTGTGAAGAACACGACATTAGCCAGATCCAGCAGCTATTCAAGTGGTTGTGGGCATCTGCTGTGCAGCAGAACTAATTTTCTTTTTGTTCTAATTCTAAATTCAATAGGAGAAGCTCTATTGCATATTTTGAGCTTGGCAGAACAGATCTGATGGTTCTTGAATCTAATCCTGCCTTGATCTTCCTGTGTTAACAAGCTACATGAAATTTTTCGGCAAATCTAGCAAGAACACAAATGGAGCTTTGATCGTGTTTAAGTACTGTCTGCTTGGTCTCTGCACTGTTCATCTTGGACGTTCTGGTTACATGGCTTGAAAGAAGTTTTGAAAGCAAAGTTCCTGCTTGTGCCATCAGATAAGGTTGTTGTTAACAAAGCAAAGCCTATGACTAAAAGCATCAATTCACATCCTCTGCCACTGCCATTGTTGTTTTCTTTAGACAAAAGGTTTTGCTTCAGTAATGGCCAATTCATCTACCAGTTCTCAACTTTTCCATAGAACATGGAACATTTGTAGAATTCTGTCATTGAATCGAGTTGAAGAGCCCATCCCAATGTTGAAATCCTGAGATCCAACGTGCAAGACAGTATCTCAACTCACAACACATCATCACACTTTAGTAAGGCTTCCCAATGTTTAAAGTAATTGTGCTCCAACAGATCAGAAATAGCACTGTCTTGGGTTCGATTTTGAGATCCCCACAAGGCTATGTGTACTTGTAATTGATATCTTCAGAGGAGAGGATTTGAGGTTGAAATGAAGCTGTTTTATTTTGGGTGTTGCATACATGGGTATCATGTTGTGGGTCTATAGGTATATGATAAAGACATTACTACCCTGGACAATTTGTCATCAATTGCTTATGATGAGAGAATGCTGCTTCACTCAGAGGCTGAAATGAAGTCATGTCTGTATCCAAAAGGTTCGGATCAGCTTCGAGCAATTACTTACAGCCTTGCTACTGTTGGTATATTTCCTAGAAAATGCCTCCCTAATCCCTATACCTGTCTGCTAGAGAAAATAAGCATTGTGAGCTCCGGATGGTTCATTCTCAGTAGCATATTAAATCTGTTGAACCTACGGGGTCCACGTTGTCCAGTTCTTTCATTGGAGCAGAAGTTCAATTGTGGGGTTCAAGAAAACCTTTGCTTAAGCTAGTAGCATGCAGGTGCGTTGCAAGGGCCAAGTACAAGCATACATGGCAATCAATCATGTGGAAGCTAAGTAAAGAGCATGACCCTTGTCACTAGCACAAGAGTCAAGCTCATGCTAAGCGACAGGTGGTAATTGGGGACCAGACACTTGTCATGGGCTAAGGCTTTATTCTCTAATCATTCGACAAGTGTCTCGTGGGGACCAGACCAAGAGGACACTTGTAGCCACGTCATGACTCCATGCTTCATCGAATGACAAGTGTCAGTGGACCACTTGCAAGAAGCTTCTAGGCCCCTTCCTCTTCCTATATATAGGGGAGGGGGGTAACATGCAAGGCACTTTTAGTGATGGATTTTTTAGAGAGTGGCCGGAAATTCTAGGTTTCTCATTGCATTTTTCTAGGAAAATAGAGGGGAAATAATCCTGAGAAGAAGGGAGGGCTCCCGAAAAGTGTAAGGGCCCTAATCTCCTACTTCTCCACCCAAGGCTCTGATACCAAGTGAAAATCCAAGGGTGGTCCCGAGTACGACAACTTAAGAGGAGGGAAAATTAGGTTCCTAACAAGTTTTAACCTTTTGAAAACTTCTAACCTAATTTTGAAGATTAAGAGATCAAGAATGAAAAATAAGCGCACAAGTTAAATCTTAAGTGCAATGCAAATAAAGAGCAAGAGTTTAAGAGAGAGTGCACCCGAGATTTAAAGTGGTTCGGTCCTCAAAACGCGAGGCCTACTCCACTCCACCAACCAAACCCGTTGATGGCTTCACTATTTGATCTTCTTAACTCCGGCGAAGATCGGTGCCGATTACAATTCCAATTGCTTTAGCTTGGTGGCAATCCTCACCACGGAGAGTGGGCTCCGCTTGTCCGAACACTCGCCCTGATACAATGTTCTTGAATAAGAAAGAAGGAAACAATAATCCCTCACAAGGGTTTACAATTTGTAGAAGATGTACAAATTTGAGCCTAACGATCCAAATCCTAATCTTAGAGGATGAGAGGCATAAACAAGCTTTAATCACTCTTTGGATGTTCAAATGAAGTTTTAGAGTGTTAGGATTAATAATTGGGAAGTTTGGAATGCCCATATATATAGAAAAACCAAATATGACCGTTTGAGGGGCATAGTGGTAAATCTGGCAAAATTACCAGGGCTATTTTTCTTCCTGTTATAGTGGTCTCGGAGTTCCGAGAAATTCCTCGGAGTTCCGAGAATTTATCTCGGAGTTCCGGGAATGCAAACAGAAGTTGGAAAATTTCTACTTGACCAATTCTCGGAGCTCCGAGGAATCTCTCGGAGCTCCGAGAATTCTCTCAGAGTTCCGAGAAGCCTATCAGCAGCAGATTTTC
Organism: Tasmannia lanceolata; assembly: GCF_043159265.1. NCBI lineage: Eukaryota > Viridiplantae > Streptophyta > Magnoliopsida > Canellales > Winteraceae > Tasmannia > Tasmannia lanceolata. The sequence continues at coordinate 58,027,172 of NW_027518695.1, read as the reverse complement.
AATTCTGTTTCTTGGCCTTCCAACTTTACACCAAGTTGGGATTGTTATGAGGGTTCCAAAGTGTTGGAACTCCACAAAGACAATCACTTAAACATTTAGGGTGTGTGTTTACTTAATTTTTGCCTCTTAAAATCTAATACTAGGATTGGATCTTATAAATTCTAATATGACTTCGATCTTCAATTGGATTCTTCAAGTCTTCATTTGTCTTGGATCTCCGATGTCTTTGGCCTTCCGAATGTGGTCAAATGAGTGCTTCTTGGCCTCAATCCAAGCAATCTTGTCTTAGCGCAATTATGATCTACAACTTAGACAATTAAACACATTAGTGATCTTAAATCACTTGTGTATTGGAATCATCAAAATAAGATGGGAATGCCAAGGTGGGAACCATTGGGAATGCACAAGAAATTTTCCAATAAAAGCACACATTAATTTCCTTACACTAGATTTCTCTCCCCCTTTGGCATTTATCAAAAAGATGGGGTAAAAGAAAATCAAAGGGATAAAATTTTCAATTTTTAAGCTCCCCATTTTTCTAGAAAAAAGACAAACATAGAACTCTCCCTATTGGGAAAACAAATTCAATATAAGAGGGGATAATTAAATAACCATAAAAAGATATTCAATTTTAAGCACAAGCCCCTAATCTAAGCACATATGAAGAGAATCATATGGGGGCTTTGGGAACCCAAGATTTCTTGGTTCCACCACAATCCCTAATCTTAGATGCACATTGGAATTGGTAATGACCATTAATTCCACAATAATGGCATCTAACATGAGGGTTAGATAGACTAGTCCTATCATAGATTGCATGATTAGGTCTATGACTAGTCTTTTTCAAGATTATGTCAATAATTTTGTTACCATTTAAGAATCCATGGAGACATAATCTTAACCTTTCATTTTCATTATGAAGATGGGTTATTTGATTTAAAAAATCATTAGTGTCATCTTCATAAGATTTGGAAGAGCTTGCCACATCTTGAAGTTTAACAATTTGACAAGTTTTCTCATCCAAACAACCCTTAAGGGTTTCAATCTCAAGTTTAAAATTTTCAATTTGTGCTTGAGATTTAGATATGGAAGATGACTCATTTTTCAAAACATCAAGTTCATTTTCTAATTTTCAAATAGATTTTTTAAGAACTTTATTTTTTAAAATTTGAGAATGCAAGGTTAAGCACAATTCATCATAAGATATGTTTCCACTATCACTACTTGATGAATTACAAGAGGAGTTAGACTTTACCTCAACTTCATGGGAGAGTGCCATGAGGCAAAGGTCATCTTTATTTGCTTCCCCTTCACTTGAACTTTTGCCCAATGTGCTAGAGGCATCCCAAGCGGCTACAAGAACCTTGTTCTTCTTCCAATCCTTCTTTCCCTTGTACTTTGAGGAAGATGACTTGAGAAATGGACACTCCGGTCTCTTATGTCCCGTCTTCTTGCAATTATAACACCTTAATCCTCCTTCTACTACATTTTCTTCTTTCTTCTTCTTTTTATCCTTTTTATGCTTCTTTCTCCATAAGCTTTTAAATTTTCTTAACGCTTCTTCCTCATCGCTATCAACATCACTTGAGGATGATGAGTCCGTCTTGGAGGCCTTTAGAGCTAGAGATCGACTTTCTTTTTCTTTCTCTTTCGGCTTCTTCTCTTCTTGACAGCTAGTGAGGAGCATCTCATGAGTGATTAGAGATCCTACAAGCTCCTCCATAGTTAGCGTCTTGAGATCTTTTGATTCTTGGATGGCTGTGACTTTTGGATCCCAATACGGAGGAAGTGACCTTAGCAACTTACTCACAAGCTCATCAGTAGGATAAGATTTACCAAGATTTGCTAATTCATTAGATATTTTAGAAAATCGGGTATACATTTAGGAAATACTTTCATTTTGACCCATTCTAAACATTTCATATTTGCTCTTTAACAAGTTTATTTTGGAATCCTTGACTTGTGATGTTCCCTCATGGGTAACGGCAAGTGTATCCCAAATAATCTTGGCGGAATCAAAAAGAGCTACTCTATTAAACTCCTCCGTAGATAAGGCGCAAAACAAAGAGTTTAAAGCTTTGTAATTTAAATTTGCATGCCTTTTCTCTACAGCATTCCATTCTTCAAATGGCTTGGAAGGCAAAATATATCCATTTTCCACAATATGCCAAAGCTCCACATCTATCGAAAGAAGATAAATGCGCATCCTTGTCTTCCAATGTCCATTGTTGGACCCATCAAAGAAAGGAGGTCTAGTTGTGGAATGGCCTTCCGGAAGTCCGGTTTCATTTTTTTCTGCCATTTCACAATTAGAAAGTTGTCAAAGATCTTATGATCTTTCCCTTGTTGAAATTTTTTTTTTAAAAATTTTCCAAAGATTTTTAGATGAGAAAATCTTTTCAGAGCCAAGGCTCTGATACCAAGTGAAAATCCAAGGGTGGTCCCGAGTACGGCAACTTAAGAGGAGGGAAAATTAGGTTCCTAACAAGTTTTAACCTTTTGAAAACTTCTAACCTAATTTTGAAGATTAAGAGATCAAGAATGAAAAATAAGCACACAAGTTAAATCCTAAGTGCAATGCAAATAAAGAGCAAGAGTTTAAGAGAGAGTGCACCCGAGATTTAAAGTGGTTCGGTCCTCAAAACGCGAGGCCTACTCCACTCCACCAACCAAACCCGTTGATGGCTTCACTATTTGATCTTCTTAACTCCGGCGAAGATCTGTGCTGTAAGCCCAAGGGTCTACTCTCCTATCTTGTTTTGATGATTCTAAACATAATTGATTGTGTTTTTGAATACTAATCAATTTGCTTTGAAGTGTTGTGTTTGAGATAGGATTGATCATTGAAGAAACCAACACACAACATGGTCATGCTTGGAGATATCCCATACAAGAGTCAAAGGAGCTAAGTGAAGCTCACCTCATCTCTCAAGCAAGCATACACAAGATGGAAGATCAATTGAAGACCAAGACTAAAGAGAAGTTGAAAACTACATAGGTATCATTGTACATCCTTTCTCTTTAGATTTCCAAGTCAAGGCAAAGTGTTTTCAAAATATTTTTTTCAAAGAACACTTAAGAACTTAAAATGGATTAGTGAATGGTTATGTGGTGGACCAACATGTTGGGACCCTCATAAACATTCCAAAATAATCATAGGAGTTGAGTTCCAAAAGCTAAAAATCAAATAAGCAATAAAAATCAAAATCTGTGGATTTTTAGGCTTCTCGGAACTCCGAGAATTTTTCTCGGAGCTCCGAGCTCGGAACTCCGAGAGTTCCCTCGGAACTCCGAGAAAAGGTCCAGTAGCATCTGGACATTTTCTCGGAACTCCGAGAAATGGTCCAGTAGAAATTTTATTTCTTCTGGCCGTTGTCTCGGAACTCCGAGAATTCTCGGAACTCCGAGAATGGTTCTCGGAACTCCGAGAACCTCGCGACAGACTAAAAAATAGCCGTTGGGATTCAAATTAATTTTTGGTTTTTGATATTTCCACCCCCAAACGGTCATATTCTTTGGTGTGGCTATATATACAACATGTAGAGAAGTTTTTCACTCTCTCTTGATCTTTGAAAAACATCCTTAAGCATCAAAAACATTTGCAATCCATTTTAGCTTGAGTTTTTGTTTTTCATCCCAAACTTGCCTTTCACTTGTGAATCTTTTGAGTTTGGATATAGTAGTGCTTTCACTTGCAAATCACCATCTTTGAAGAGCAATCAAGGGTCTACAAAGAGCATCAAGCTTTCAAGAAGAAGCCAAGCTATTCTCTTTCAAATCTTGTATAGGTGGCTAGGGCATTCCCTTTTTAATTCCCTAGAGAGCAACCGCTTAGAACTCGGCGGAGAAGGAGAGTCTTTGTAAAGGTGTAAGGGCATCCTTGTTTAATATCCCTTGGATTTGTAACCGCCTCGGAGCCGGGCATCGTGGAGGTCTCCTATAGTGGAATCCCTCAAGTGCGACCTTGAGTAGAGTGGAGTAGGCCGTTGGCCGAACCACTATATATCGGTGTGTCAATTTCTCACTCTTGCATTTCCATTATTGTTTGGCTTGGCATTTCACTTTATTCTTTCAATTATATTTGCACTAACCAAATATTTAATTAAGTGAAGAAAAATTCCAATTAGGGTTTATAGGTAATTTTCAAAAGGCCTAATATTGAGTTAAATTCAATTCACCCCCCCTCTTGAGTATTTCATGTGCCGATTACAATTCCAATTGCTTTAGCTTGGTGGCAATCCTCACCACGGAGAGTGGGCTCCGCTTCTCCGAACACTCGCCCTAATACAATGTTCTTGAATAAGAAAGAAGGAAACAAAAAATTCCTCACAAGGGTTTACAATTTGTAGAAGATGTACAAATTTGAGCCTAATGATCCAAATCCTAATCTTAGAGGATGAGAGGCATAAACAAGCTTTCTCATCCTCACAAATGGCAGATAACCAAGATGGCCTTCCACCTGCTGTTATTACCGATACTCTTACCTTGATTCTCCAACAGCTTCAAGAACTCAAAGAGGAGAACCGAGTTATCAAGGCTCAGCTTTCTGAAAAGTTGGGACAGTCGTTGTCCAAGGATAAAGGGCCTATGCACCAAGCAGCTACTTCAACAGCACCTGCCCAACCAGTGTTCATCAATATCCCTGATAAAGCCGAAGAAGACTTAGAAAAAGAGCAGTACAGCAAGGATCGCAGTAGGCCTTCTCAGTTCATGGTTGATAAATCTGTTATGGAGAAATTAGAGACTCTTACCAGGAGAGTTCAAGACATTCAGTTTCAAGACCAGGGTGGTTTCAATCTCAATGATCTTACTCTATTTCCCGAAATCCGCCTTCCTGCCAATTTTCAAATGCCCAATTTCGACAAATATGATGGTGTGGGTTGTCCAATCACACATTTGCAAATGTTCACCATCATGTGTCAGCCTCAAGGCTTATCTCCTGAGCAAATGGCTCAATTGTTCCCAGTTTTCCTAACCAAGGTTGCTAGGAGATGGTTCATGGTCTTGGACAAGACTCGTTACAGGACATGGAAGGATATCGGCGAGCAATTCATCAGGCAGTTCAAATATGATGATGGGACAGAAATCACCAGAAAGGATTTAGAGAGAACAAAGCAAGACTCGAGGGAATCCTTTCTCATTTTTGTGAAAAGATGGAGAAGAATAGCAGCTCAGATGATGGAGCGCCCGTCTGAGGAGGAGCAGGTTCAAATAATCATGAAAAATATTTTCCCCCAACTCCAGTATCACATGTCATTGCAATATTATCCAGACTTCAAGCACTTCATTGTGGCAGGCACCCAGATAGAGGAGGCTATGACTCAAGGTGTATTTAACCGTAGCAACCCAAACCCCAGAGACTTCAAAAAGTCCCCTCCAGCCCAAGTCAGTAACATCTCTCGTTCCAATGCTCAGTCCTCCAAATCCCAAGAACCTCTAGTAATGGTCTATGCCCAACCCGCGACCGCACCTCGGCAACAAACCCGGGTAGAATTTACCCCTCTTCCCATTCCATTTTCAGAGGTGCTTAAGCAGTGTCTGGCTTCAGGTCGCATAACCCTACCTGCCATCCGGCCTCCACCCAATCCTCTACCTGCAAATTGGCGAGCTGACCTACACTGTGAGTACCACAGAGGTCCTGGTCATCTTACTGACAATTGCATTGCCTTGAAATATAGAATCCAGAAACTCATTGATGAGAAAGTCATTGCCTTCCAGCCAAGACCCAATGTCACCCAAAACCCGCTACCTGGTCATGCAAATCCTCCTGCTGCCGTTAATGCCATAATCATAGGAGATCCTGAGTTTCACCCTCTGACCCTCATATGTGCTTTAGAACCCGTTTCTGAACTCCAAATCATCTTCTGTGATGGATCATATCCAAGAGAGTCAGTACCTCCCTTGGTAATCACCTACGAGCCACAAGTCCCTCAAATTATCACTTATGATGAGCCTGAATTGGATGCAGTCAGACATGTGACAAGGGGCGGAAGAATTTTCAAACCTGCTGAATTGAGAGTCGAAAACCCAGGCGCATTGGCTCGAGGAGAGGAGCCGCAATATGTGAAAGATCCAGATGATGAAGTTGTGCAGCAGTTGAAGAAAACTCAGGCTGTTATATCTGTATGGGGATTATTGATAGCATCAAAGAAACACAGAGAGGCCGTGTTAAAAGAATTGAATACCACACAGGTATCCTCAGAGATATCTCCAGAGCAACTGGCTGAAGTTGTTGCTCTAACCCAGGCCACCAGGGCCATTAGTTTCTCAGATCAGGAGCTGCCTCCTCAAGGTCGAAATCATGCTAGAGCTCTTCATGTCACTATTGTCTGTGGAGGCAAGAAAGTACCATCTGTGTTGGTAGATAACGGATCCGCCTTGAATGTGTGTCCATTGAGAACTGCCATTACCTTGGGTTTCGGTCCCACTGATTTTGCCGAATCAACCCTTGGTATCCTCGCATATGACAACACCCGCAGAAATGTGGTCGGAGTCCTCACCACCAGGATCGTTATAAGCGGTCAAGAATTTGAGATTGAGTTTCAAGTTATTGATATCAAAGCCTCGTTTAATATGCTTCTGGGACGTCCCTGGTTGCATAAGGAAGGTGCTGTTGCTTCAACCCTTCACCAAAAACTGAAGTTCATCAAAGATGGCAAGTTGTTCACTGTCAGAGGTGACGAAGAGCCAGAAATAGGGCAGATAACGGGAGAAACCTTGATCCTTCCAGTTGCAAAAGCAGATGACTACAACTTGAATGGTTTCGCATTCGACGTTGCTGCTATTACTTATGAGGACGCCTCTCGAGAAGAGTTGTGTTTGCCATTTGCCATCAGTCCTGTGGTGGCCAAGATGATGAGAAAAATGAACTACTTCCCTGGTATGAATTTGGGCCGTGATCCAAGCAAGGCATCTCACTAGCGCCCAATCAAAGAAAACCATGGAATTTTCGGTCTTGGATATGTACCTACTGAGGAGGAGGAGGAAGCCATGGAAGAATTGTTGAAATTGAAGGAAGAAATCCGCCGCACAGGAAGGGTACTCCTAATGGCTCCATATTCCTTATCGATGAATGGTCATTTTATCAAAGAAGGTGAGACCTCTACATACTATGGGTTTTCTGAACCATGGTATGACTCAGTGACAGGGATCATGATACCCGATTTTGAAATATTCAGTGGCCTTGCTCTTCCAGAAACAGAACCGCCGATATATTATGTTGAGAAAGCTGTTGAGGACTGGTTAGTCTACCTTGAGCCAGATGTGCTGGGATCTTTGTTTGAAGAAAATGTGCCTGATGTTGATTACTATTCTGAAGAACAAGAAGAGACAGATTGTGAAGATGTGCTGGTGGCAGTTATTCAGAGTAATGATACCTTTACTGAACCTCAGAGTCAGATTGCACCTGCAACAGAAAATCTTTCAAACTGGAGTTCTGATGTTTTTCCATCTTATTTTATTGCTAAGTCAAGTCTAGTCAAGTCGATTGAATCAGTGTCAGTGCCTACTCCAGGCGAGTCATTTTCTGAGTTTATTTACTATGTGAATCCTGAGCCTGTTCAGGATGAGTCCAATGATAATGATGTAATTTCTTTCAATTCAATGAAATCTGATTCTCAGTATGTCTCTATGTTTGCTTCTGACTTTAATAATGATAACACTCCCTCCTCAGACGAGGAAGAGGGGATCGACGAAACTCCCCTTGAATTGCACATATGCTCAAACAAGAGGAGGAGCGCCGAGCCCAGCCTCTTAAAGATGAAATCGAAGTTATAAACATCGGAACAGAAGATTTAATACAGGAAATACGAATTGGAAATACTCTATCCTCTGAAGAGCGCGATGAATTAATAAACCTACTTAAGGAATATAAAGAAGTTTTTGCCTGGTCCTACAAAGATATGCCCGGGTTGAGCGAAGACATTGTTCAGCACAAGCTACCTTTGTTGCCAGGAATTAAACCAAAAAAGCAGAAGCTAAGGAGAATGAAGCCCGAGTGGGTCTTGAAAGTAGAGGAAGAGGTTACTAAGCAGTTGAATGCTGGACTCCTGCAAGTGGTAGAATATCCAGAATTGCTCGCAAATATAGTACCTGTACCGAAGAAAGATGGAAAGGTGAGAATGTGTGTAGATTTCAGGGATTTGAACAAGGCAAGTCCAAAAGATGATTTCCCTCTACCACATATCGATATCCTGGTAGACAATACGGCCGGGCATGAATTACTATCGTTCATGGATGGTTTCTCGGGCTATAATCAAATTAAGATGGCACCCGAGGACATGGCTAAGACCTCGTTCATTACACAATGGGGGACATATTGCTATCGGGTAATGCCATTTGGTCTTAAGAATGCCGGTGCGACATATCAAAGAGCAGCTACAGCCCTACTCCATGACATGACACATAGAGAAGTCGAAGTTTATGTCGATGATATGATTGTAAAGGCCAAGGAAAGGAGAGATCATATCCCAAACCTTAAGAAGTTCTATGAAAGAATTCTCAAATACCAGCTTCGCCTGAATCCTAGCAAGTGTGTGTTCGGGGTTACCTCCGGTAAGTTGCTTGGATTTATGGTGAGTCAAAGGGGCATAGAGGTAGATCCTCAGAAAATTAAGGCTATCCAGGAGATGCCGCCGCCTAAAACCGAGAAGGAAATTCGGGGATTCCTAGGAAGGATACAGTTCCTAAGGCGATTCATCGCTCATCTGACATCAACTTGTGAACCTATCTTTAAGCTCTTAAAGAAAAACTCTTCTAAAGAATGGACGAAGGAATGTCAACAGGCCTTTGAGAAGATAAAACAAAGTTTGGCTGAACCACCGATAGTAGCACCAGTAATACCGGGGCATCCTTTGCTGGTTTACTTGTCAGTAACAGAAACCACAATGGGTTGTATGTTAGCACAGCAAGATCCAGAAACCAAGCATGAAAAGGCTGTGTATTATCTCAGTAAGAAAATGTTGGAATATGAACAGAAATACACTGTCCTAGAAAAAACCTGCTTAGCTCTGGTTTGGGCTACTCAGCGACTCAGGCATTACCTTTTGTCACATAAGGTCTTGCTCCTGTCAAGGATGGATCCTATGAAATATCTCTTTGAAAAACCAGCCTTGACAGGCAGGACTGCCAGATGGTTATTATTGTTGTCTGAGTTTGACATCACCCATGTAACCCAAAAATCAGTAAAGGGCCGAGTCATTGCTGGACAATTGGCAGAAGCACCCCGAGAAGAAAACCAGCCTTTCAAACCAATGTTCCCAGATGAAGAGATCATGATGGTAGAAGATGAATATCCAGAAACTGGTTGGACCCTCTATTTTGATGGAGCAGCAAATCAAACAGGACAAGGAGTAGGGGCATTGCTTGTGTCACCCCGAAATGAGCATGTTCCCCTTGCCGTTAAGTTGCAATTTAATTGCACCAACAATATGGCAGAATATGAAGCATGCATTGTTGGGCTTGAGGCTGCATTGGCCTTAGGCATAGAGAATCTCGACATATATGGAGATTCGAAGCTAATCATTTGCCAAACTCAAGGAGAGTGGAGAACCAAAGAAGAAAAGCTATTGCCATATCATGAGTACTTGGATGCTCTTGCTAAACAATTCCAGTGCATCACTTTCAGTTATCTGCCAAGGTTGAAGAATAGATTCGCCGATGCCTTAGCAACATTAGCTTCTATGATTGACATACCTCACAATATGAAGATGAGGCCCATCACGGTTCAAGAGCAATGGGTTCCTGCATATGTTGATGCTATAGAGATAGCTGCAAGATGTCCCGATGGTAAACCATGGTACACGGATATAAAGAACTACATCTTGGGCCAGGGACATCCCAATGAGGCGTCGAATAAAGAAATAAGGACTTTGCAGAGATTGGCAGCTAATTTTGTCATTTGTGGAGGGGAGTTGTATCGACGATCTTTCGACGGAATTCAACTCTTATCTGTCACTAAAGATCAGGCAGAAGAAATTCTCGCAGATATTCATGAAGGGGTGTGTGGACCTCATATGAATGGAAAGATGCTGACAAAGAAGATCCTACGTCTGGGATACTATTGGCTAACATTGGAAGCAGATTGTCATGCATTTGTAAAGAAATGCTATAAATGTCAGGTACATGTGAATCTCATCCATGTACCACCCACCGAATTGCATTCTCTTACCTCTCCTTGGCCGTTTCCGGTATGGGGAATTGACATTATTGGCAAGATTTCTCCTAAGTCGTCTAGTGGTCACGAGTACATACTCGTTGCAATTGACTACTTCACCAAGTGAGTTGAGGCCGCTTCTTACGCAAAGCTTACATCCACATCAGTTGCTAAATTCATACGCACCAATATCATATGCAGATATGGAATTCCCCATGAACTTATCTCAGATAACGGATCTCATTTCAAGAAGGAGGTTATCACTCTTTGCGAAGAGTTCAAGATTAAGCATCATAAATCCTCGCCTTATCGTCCACGGACAAATGGAGCGGTAGAAGCTGCAAACAAAAATGTCAAGACTATCATTAGCAAAATGTCAGAAACTTATAAGAATTGGTCGAATAAGTTACCGTACGCCTTGTGGGCTTATAGAACATCGATTAGATCTTCAACTGGGGCAACCCCTTACTCTCTTGTTTATGGGATGGAAGCAGTGTTACCTGTTGAGATCCGTGTACCTTCGCTTCGAGTATTGACTGAGGCTAAGTTGCCAGAAAATGAATGGGCAGATGCCAGATATAAAGAGTTGAACGTGCTAGATGAGAAAAGGTTAAAGGCACTTTACCATGTGCAAGGTTACCAGCGCAGAATAGCCTGGGCTTTTAATAAAAAGGTTAAATCAGAGATCTAGAAGAAGGCAATCTTGTTTTGAAAGAGAACCGAGCACCAGTGTTTGACCCAAGAGGCAAATTCAAGCCAAATTGGTCAGGGCCATACATTGTGGACCAAATCTTACCCGGAAAAGCCGTCAAGCTCCGTAATTTAAATGGAGAAATATTGCCAGAACCAACAAATCTTGATCAACTCAAGAGGTTCTATGCTTGAACACCAGAAGGCCGTCCTTTGGCCGAATAAATCCCAAATTCATAACCCAAAATTAAAAAATATATAACCTTTTGCAAACCCTTTTGAGCCTAAATAAAATTTTCCTTCAAAACCCAATATACTAAGGGCATTCGCCCTGAACTACGCATGACCTGATCCCTACACTGGGGTACGTAGGCAGCTCGGTCAAACCGAGTTCGGTTGTTTCGAAAGAAGAAAATCAATCATTCCAAAAAGAAGTTGAAAAGAAAAATAAAATAAAATAAAAATCAATCATTGCAAAAAGAAGTTGAAAAGAAAAAAAAGAAAAATCAATCATTCCAAAAAGAAGTTGAAAAGAAAAAGAATAAATCCAGGCAAAAAGAAAAGAAAAATTGAAATACCTTCGAACTAGGGGCATTCGCCCTGAACTACGCATGACCTGATTCCTACACTGGGATACATAGGCAACCTATTCACAGGTTCGGTCGAAATTCTTGCAAAACCATAAGCCATTCTTTGAGAAGCCCTACCTCACCCATAAAGTCCTTTTGGTGTTCAAGTAAAAAGAAAAAGAAAATAAAGAAAATAAAAAAAAAAGAAATGGAGCTTGAAGATCCGCTAGATTGAAAACTTGAAAAGGTGATCTAGGCAAAATTTAGGATCATTTCCCTGCTAAGTTGAAAACCTGAAAAGGCGACTTAGGCAAAAGTTAAGGCCAAGCGGTCCGCCAGGTTGAAAATCCAAAAAGGAAGACCTGGTCGTGGTAAGATTGGATTCACGCCAAAAGAATTACATCGGTCTCTAAACTCGCAGTAGGTCAGGCAAAGCTAATAAACAATGATTCTCGAAACTAGAGGCATTAATTTCAAAGCAATCCGAAAGTTGATAGAAGGATATATGAAGTATCACTGTCTTAAAAATAAGTGAAGATGTTTATCAATGGAGAAACATTCTTTAAAAGAGGCTAGCCTAACCCAAAAGAAAATGCTGATAAGTCAGAAGCATCACGAGATTACTAGAGTAATCTTTCTTATTTTGTCTTTTATTACAAATGTCTGTGGTTCTATTTTGTTAAAAAAAAAAAAAAATTTTACTAACTCTATTATTAGAATTGTTGTAGGGTGCAATCACTCTGAAGGCAGGTTCATTAACAGGTTCTGAGAAACTTGGAAAAAGGTGACACTGTCATTAATGGCGAAAAATCTTTGAAGAATGATCTCTGGTCAATGAATAGAAGGAGGTTAGAATGCCTCAAACTGGGGCAGGTTGCTAATAAAGTGGCATCTCATATTTAAGCTCTGAAAGTCCTTTGCTGCAAGGTGTTATTAAATCCTTTGCTTCTAAAGTTGTTAATTGAAAATTTCGATTTCTCTCAAAGCTCAAATCATCATATCTCTCTGTATTCATTTGAAAAAGATATTTTTTCTCTGAACATCACACAAATATGATATCTCATTTCCTTGGAATCCATACAAATACGGTATTTCATTCTCTTCGAGTCTATACAACTATGGTCTCTTATCCCCTTTGAACATCATACAACTATGATGTCTCATTTCCTTGGAATCCGTACAAATACGGTATTTCATTATCTTCGAGTCCATACAACTATGGTCTCTTATCCCCTTTGAACATCATACAACTATGATGTCTCATTTCCTTGGAATCCGTAAAAATACGGCATTTCATTCTCTTCGAGTCCATACAACTATGGTCTCTTACCCCCTTTGAACATCATACAACTATGATGTCTCATTTTCTTGGAATCCGTACAAATACGGTATTTCATTCTCTTCGAGTCCATACAACTATGGTCTCTTATCCCCTTTGAACATCATACAACTATGATGTCTCATTTCCTTGGAATCCGTACAAATACGATATTTCATTCTCTTCGAGTCCATACAACTATGGTCTCTTATCCCCTTTGAACATCATACAACTATGATGTCTCATTTCCTTAGAATCCGTACAAATACGGTATTTCATTCTCTCCGAGTCCATACAACTATGGTTTCTTATTCTCTTTGAGCATCACACAAATGTGGTATCTCATTTCCTTGGAATCCGTACAAATACGGTATTTCATTCTCTCCGAGTCCATACAACTATGGTTTCTTATTCTCTTTGAGCATCACACAAATGTGATATCTCATTTCCTTGGAATCCATACAAATACGGTATTTCATTCTCTCTGAGTCCATACAACTATGGTCTCTTGTTCTCTTTGAACGTCATACAAATATGACGTCTCATTTTCTTGGTATCCGTATAAATATGGTATTCCATTCTCTTCGAGTCCATACAACTATGGTCTCTCAAATCCGTTTTGTCTTTTTATTACAAATGTCTGTGGTTCTATTGTTTAGAAAAATTTTCGAACTCTATTTTTTAGAATTGTTGTAGGGTGCAATCACTCTGAAGGCAAGTTCATTAACAGGTTCTGAGAAACTTGGAAAAAGGTGACACTGTCATGAATGGCGAAAAATCTTTGAAGAATGATCCCTGGTCAATGAATAGAAGAAGGATAGAATGCCTCAAACTGGGGCAGGTTGCTAATGAAGTGGCATCTCATATTCAAGCCCTGAAAGTCCTTTGCTGCATGGTGTTATTAAATCCTTTGGTTCTAAAGTTGTTAATTGGAAATTTTGATTTCTTTCAAAGCTCAAATTATCATATCTCTCTGAATCCATTTGAAAATAATATTTTCTCTTTGAGCATCATACAAATGTGATGTCTCATTTCCTTGGAATCCGTACAAATACGGTATTCCATTCTCTTCGAGTCCAAACAACTATGGTCTCTTATTCTCTTTCAGCATCACACAAATGTGATATCTCATTTCCTTGGAATCTGTACAAATACGGTATTTCATTCTCTTCGAGTCCATACAACTATGGTCTCTTATACCCTTTGAACATCATACAACTATGATGTCTCATTTCCTTAGAATCCGTACAAATACGGTATTTCATTCTCTTCGAGTCCATACAACTATGGTCTCTTTTATTCCCTTTGAACATCATACAACTATGATGTCTCATTTCCTTGGAATCCGTACAAATACGGTATTTCATTCTCTTCGAGTCCATACAACTATGGTCTCTTATACCCTTGAGCATCACACAAATGTGATATCTCATTTCCTTGGAATCCGTACAAATACGGTATTTGATTCTCTTGAAGTCCATACAACTATGGTCTCTTATACCCTTGGAACATCATACAACTATGATGTCTCATTTCCTTGGAATCCGTACAAATACGGTATTTCATTCTCTTCGAGTCCATACAACTATGGTCTCTTATACCCTTTGAACATCACACAAATGTGATCTCTCATTTCCTTGAAATCCGTACAAATACGGTATTTCATTCTCTTCGAGTCCATACAACTATGGTCTCTTATACCCTTTGAACATCATACAACTATGATGTTTCATTTCCTTGGAATCCGTACAAATACGGTATTTCATTCTCTTCGAGTCCATACAACTATGGTCTCTTTTATTCCCTTTGAACATCATACAACTATGATGTCTCATTTACTTGGAATCCGTACAAATACGGTATTTCATTCTCTTCGAGTCCATACAACTATGGTCTCTTATACCCTTTGAGCATCACACAAATGCGATATCTCATTTCCTTGGAATCCGTACAAATACGGTATTTCATTCTCTTCAAGTCCATACAACTATGGTCTCTTATACCCTTGGAACATCATACAACTATGATGTCTCATTTCCTTGGAATCCGTACAAATACGGTATTTCATTCTCTTCGAGTCCATACAACTATGGTCTCTTATACCCTTTGAACATCATACAACTATGATGTCTCATTTCCTTGGAATCCGTACAAATACGGTATTTCATTCTCTTTGAGTCCATACAACTATGGTTTCTTATTCTCTTTGAGCATCACACAAATGTGATATCTCATTTCCTTGGAATCCATACAAATACGGTATTTCATTCTCTCCGAGTCCATACAACTATGGTCTCTTGTTCTCTTTGAACGTCATACAAATATGACGTCTCATTTTCTTGGTATCCGTATAAATATGGTATTCCATTCTCTTCGAGTCCATACAACTATGGTCTCTCAAATCCGTTTTGTCTTTTTATTACAAATGTCTATGGTTCTATTGTTTAGAAAAATTTGCGAACTCTATTTTTTAGAATTGTTGTAGGGTGCAATCACTCTGAAGGCAGGTTCATTAACAGGTTCTGAGAAACTTGGAAAAAGGTGACACTGTCATGAATGGCGAAAAATCTTTGAGGAATGATCCCTGGTCAATGAATAGAAGAAGGATAGAATGCCTCAAACTGGGGCAGGTTGCTAATGAAGTGGCATCTCATATTCAAGCCCTGAAAGTCCTTTGCTGCATGGTGTTATTAAATCCTTTGGTTCTAAAGTTGTTAATTGGAAATTTTGATTTCTTTCAAAGCTCAAATTATCATATCTCTCTGAATCCATTTGAAAATAATATTTTCTCTTTGAGCATCATACAAATGTGATGTCTCATTTCCTTGGAATCCGTACAAATACGGTATTCCATTCTCTTCGAGTCCATACAACTATGGTCTCTTATTCTCTTTGAGCATCACACAAATGTGATATCTCATTTCCTTGGAATCTGTACAAATACGGTATTTCATTCTCTTCGAGTCCATACAACTGTGGTCTCTTATACCCTTTGAACATCATACAACTATGATTTCTCATTTCCTTAGAATCCGTACAAATACGGTATTTCATTCTCTTCGAGTCCATACAACTATGGTTTCTTTTATTCCCTTTGAACATCATACAACTATGATGTCTCATTTCCTTGGAATCCGTACAAATACGGTATTTCATTCTCTTCGAGTCCATACAACTATGGTCTCTTATACCCTTTGAGCATCACACAAATGTGATATCTCATTTCCTTGGAATCCGTACAAATACGGTATTTCATTCTCTTCAAGTCAATACAACTATGATCTCTTATACCCTTGGAACATCATACAACTATGATGTCTCATTTCCTTGGAATCCGTACAAATACGGTATTTCATTCTCTTCGAGTCCATACAACTATGGTCTCTTATACCCTTTGAACATCACACAAATGTGATATCTCATTTCCTTGGAATCCGTACAAATACGGTATTTCATTCTCTTCGAGTCCATACAACTATGGTCTCTTATATCCTTTGAACATCATACAACTATGATGTCTCATTTCCTTGGAATCCGTACAAATACTGTATTTCATTCTCTTCGAGTCCATACAACTATGGTCTCTTTTATTCCCTTTGAACATCATACAACTATGATGTCTCATTTACTTGGAATCCGTACAAATACGGTATTTCATTCTCTTCGAGTCCATACAACTATGGTCTCTTATACCCTTTGAGCATCACACAAATGCGATATCTCATTTCCTTGGAATCCGTACAAATACGGTATTTCATTCTCTTCAAGTCCATACAACTATGGTCTCTTATACCCTTGGAACATCATACAACTATGATGTCTCATTTCCTTGGAATCCGTACAAATACGGTATTTCATTCTCTTCGAGTCCATACAACTATGGTCTCTTATACCCTTTGAACATCATACAACTATGATGTCTCATTTCCTTGGAATCCATACAAATACGGTATTTCATTCTCTTTGAGTCCATACAACTATGGTCTCTTATTCTCTTTGAGCATCACACAAATGTGATATCTCATTTCCTTGGAATCCGTACAAATACGGTATTTCATTCTCTTCGAGTCCATACAATTATGGTCTCTTGTTCTCTTTGAACGTCATACAAATATGACGTCTCATTTCCTTGGAATCTGTACAAATACGGTATTTCATTCTCTTCGAGTCCATACGACTATGGTCTCTTATTCTCTTTGAGCATCACATAAATGTGATATCTCATTTCCCTCCGAATATCCATTCGAAAATGATATCTCATTCTCTCGTTGCCCGTTTGTGAGCGCCACCGCAGCGGAGTTTTTTTACTGCATTCCAATTCTAGGATTTCATCTAGGGTCTTGCATTATATTAGGTTGCATTGTGTTTAGGGAGTCATTTGTCGATTAAAGCTACGCGAAATGGCACTGTCACTTTGGCTTTGGGTATTCGATGACTACGTCATCTCTACCAAAGAGGGGCATCTGTAGACACCCCCATTTTGCTCCGCTTTAATCAACAAAGAAGTTAGTGTTTTTCTATCGGTTCTTCGGTGTCTTTCCTTTCCGCGTCTGTCTGTTATATTTCTAAATATTTTTGGTCGTTTCAGTCATGTTTTGCATGTTCCCGCTAAAGTGTTGAGAAAGGTTATTCACGAGAATCCGAGCAAGAGAGAATTTGGACCCGTTTGGTGGACCCGCATTGAGCATTTGTTTAGGTTTGGATCAAGCCCGCATTGTGATGATCTAAGATACTCATTTGATGGACCATCAGTTGGATGGATTGGATCGGCCCAGGGCATCAGTTTTTAGAGGCACAAATTATTTATGCTATGGCCGATCCATTGAACTGCTAGGATCATCCCCATGAAAATGATTTAGGGATGAGATCGGATTGTCCTATGGAGCTGATTAACGGAAATATTTGGGTTCACATCTTATGTATAATTCAGCCCATCCAATTAAGTTGTTCATATTATCCTATGGGGTGGGCCCCATCCTTTTTTTTAAAATAATAATGATAACGAAGCAAGATGTAGAATTCGGCCATACAACAGGGGACCCGCCTGGGATTGATGCTGAATCCAAAGAAATAAATTCCTAGTAAGCTTTGAGGGCATGAAAAGAAAGCAGGTGCATTTTATAAGGTATTTTCGTCCATCTTCTTCTTTGAGAAAGACCGCGAATAGAAATTTTATGTTAAGTGATTCTCGAAGATTGCTTTTAGGGAGGAGGCAATAAAAAAAAAAAAAAAAAGGGGAAACAAAGGAGAGGAGAGGAATCTGTTTTAAGGAAAGAAAGGTATGGTTCTAAAAAAAAAAAAGAAGAACAAAGTTATAGATAGCAGCTTTGGTGTTTGATAAAGAAAGAAAGACAGCAAGTGATCCACCCTCTAGTGTTAGGAAGCTTTGAAGGAAAAAAAAAGAAAGATACCCATTTTGGAAGGAGGTGGCTCGGTTTTTCTGTGGAAAAGAAATAGCAACTCGATAAAAAAAAAGAGGTGAGCTGCAGAGAGGGGTTCGGTTTTTTTTCTCCCCTTGAGAGCTTCTGTGTTCTCTTCTCCCTTAGCAAGCTTCTGTTTTTCCTTCTCCCCTTGATAACTTCGGTGTTTCATCTCCTCTTCTCATGACTCTCGGCCTCTCATTCTCCCCGGCAACCGTCTGTCTCTACTCTGTTTTTCCACTCATCCCTACTTTTTTTTTTTTTCCGCCCATCTATCTTTCTCTCTCGGCTAGTGCTCCCACCCTCTGTTTTTCTTGGACCTTCTCTAAATCTCTATGGGGTTCTCACTCTGATCGATTGGTCCCCTCAAGCTCTCATCTCTCTGTGTGAAGGAGGTGGCTCGGGTTTTCCAAACAAAAAAAAAGAAAAAAAACAGAGTTCTGTGGAGGGGAAAGAAAAACCGAAAAAAAAAATCATGACTCTGTTTCATCTTCCCCATCATCCATCTCTAACCATTACCAATCGTCACTCTCCCTTTGTTTATGGTTCATCACCTCCCTATCTCTTTCTCCTAACCTGCACAACAAAAAAAAAAACAAGGAAAACAGAGTATCGGTTTTCACCGATACCTCTGTGTATTTCTCACGTATTCTCTCTTTTTCGATCCCCTGTTTTCTCTCCTCCCCTCGCTCACCATTTCAAGCTCTGATTCTCCCCCCTCTGCCAATCCATCACTCTCTCGTGCTGTTCATCTCAACCTCCACAACCCTCTGTGCCATCTCACTCTCCCCATCTGCTTCCCGTCATCCTCTCTCTTAAACCACTCTGTTTTTACTCCCCCTCAATCGGTCTCTCTCTCTCTCTCTCTCTCTCTCTCTCTCTCTCTTTGCCTCCCTATCTCTCACACTCTCAACCTCTCACTCTCTATCTCCCTCTCTCAACCTCTCACTCTCTATCACTCTCGGCCTCAACCTCTCGGCTTCTCAACCTCTCGATCACCCTCACTCTCTCACTCTCTCTATATCCCTCTCACCCTCTCTCTGTCTCACCCCCTCCCTCTCTCACTCTCTCTGTCACCCTCCCACTCCCTCTCTGTCATTCTTACTCGCTCACTCCCTCTCTGTCATTCTTCCTCGCTCGATCTCTCACTCCCTCCCTCTCTCACTCTCTCATTCTCTAGCAGCCATTCTCATTCTCTCTATCCCTCTCTCTGAAACACTCTCTACTGCTCTCACTATCTCCCTATCAGTCTCTCTCAGCAGTGAGGAAAAACAAAGAAAAAAAACAAAGAACAAAAGAGGAAAAAAAGAGAGAAAGAAAGCGGCGCGGATCGAGCGTCGGCCGGATTTCCGGATTTCTTCGGCTCTCGGATTCGGCAAGGAATTCCATCACAGGTTGGTACACTATTCTCAGATTTTTCCCAGATGATTTGGCATTTTTTATGAATTTTGCATGGGTTTTAGCATTTAATTAAATTTAATTCAATATTAAATGTGTGAGCTAAAAATCATGATCTGCATGAGTGTTTCAAATCCGTTTCATCCCAAAATTTAATACGATGTTCTACTTAAATAGAGTAAAATAACTATCGGATCGGATCGGACATTGGATCAACGGTTTTTTAGAATTTGAGTGAAGAGTGGTATTTTATTTAAAATATTGGCAGAGTAATTACGAAATTCGAAAAAATAGTCATCTCAGGATGATCTATTTTTTGGAATTTTAAATTTTTCTTGTGTTCATCACATCAGAACAAGGTTGGAGGACGTTTTCCGGAATCGTAATTTTCTCGGAAATCGTGTTTTAAAAATAGAAAATTCTTCAAAAATATCTTTTCGACGAAGAAAAATAAAATATATACTAAACAAATTCCAAAATTAATCAAATTTTGAAGGCAAATAATATAATGCTGATACATTTTACCATGAATTGTTGAGAATTTTTGGAATTGGTTTTGTATATTATTTTATGCTTTCTTTGAAAATTATCAAATTTTGGGAGAATTTTTACAGACATCAGATCACAGATAAAATTCACAAAATTTTTATAGTAGTCTTATATTCCATATTTCTAGTTGCTGTAAAATTTTCAAGTGATTTAGATCTTGTTTCATATGGGATGTATTGTTAATTCATAATCTTGTCTGAAAAATATAAAATCCGAAACTGATAGTAAATGGTTTCTAAAATTCATGAAAATCTCACAGCATGCTATTTTTACTTATATCTTGTTACTGTAGAAAATTCATTAAATTTAGATTCCTATTTCTAGTAGTTTTTGGGTTATTTTTGCAATCTAATCAATTAATTGTTAAATCAAAATTAAATATGAGCTTAATGTAAAAATCTGTAAAAATCTTCCAGTAAGCTACATCTCATCATATATTGCTTCTGTAGAAGTTTCAACTCATTTCGAATTCGTTTGCAACAGTTTCACTTGTAAAATCACTCATATGTTTAAAATTGATAAAATTCATTAAAAATCAAATTAATTGAAAATCATCTGAAAATCTCTAAAGAACCTTAAATCTCTGTCACATATTAACTCCTTAATCCATTGAAACAGAAATCTTAGGATCTTTAGATTTCCCTGGAAAAATGGCCAGCGCATCCATAATCTTATCCCTATTGCACTCGATCTTTGACAATTTGAATATTTAAGCTATAGCACGTTGTTGGCTCCGAGGTTACTGTCCACGGAAATCCTGAGATATGCCAGGCAATAAGGTGCTATAACTTAAGTATTAAATTGCGCAAGGAAATAGCGCAAGATTCCCTTCCTTGGATGCTATTCTGGGCCAAAATTGGTGAACCCTAGAGCCATTGGTAATCCTTAAGTGTCCAGAAACTGAAAATCCTTGAAATCCGAAATTCATTAACTTCAAGAACTTGAATCGATATGTCTCGAGTCTTTCGGAACCATTGGATTATGGTTTCCGACATAAGAACCATTAGAGCCCAACTTAGGAACACTTGTGTCGTGTCCTAGTGTTTAGGGAGTCTTAGGTTTTAGGGAGTCCTAGAGTTAGGAGTCCAGCCTCATCACGTACGTTTGCTATGGATAGCAACCGTGCCCTAGGTCTAGTTACACTAGTCACCCAATCTTTTCCTAGGACAAGCCTAGTAAACTAGGATGTAGGCTAACCTGCATTAGTTTAAGGAACAACTTACATTTAGATAAGAATCATATAGCATCTTAGATGAAATCCTAGGATAATAAAATTCTCAACTTGAATTAAATAACTTCTCCTAAAACTGTTGAAACAGTCAATCCCGTCTAGGTCGGTGTCTTAGTTGAATTAGGCATAAGTAGCTTAGCTTAGGTGCACCGAACTACGTCGACTCTGATCCCAGTGAGGCTTGGGTACGTAGGCAGCTTGGATGTCTGATGGCATACCAACCGCGAGTCGGCTCCACAACAAATTGTGGGGTTTTGTATATTAATTTTCTTGTAAATGCTTAATTAAATCACTTAGGATTTTTCATGAAATTAGAATTTTAGGAGAACTTTCACTTAGATTGAATCCAAACTAATTAAGAAATCAAGATACACATCTAGGATTCACATTGAAATTAGATCATAGGATGCATGTCACTTAGTTCGCATATTAACAGAGAGTTGAATGAGCCATTTAAAATAAATTTAAAAGAGTTAGCTTTTGGAATCGAAGACCGATTATCGGGCAGGAATGGTGCATGTGGTGGATAACTCCCCATACCTTCCATTCTCGTAAACTGGTAGCGAGTCTAGATTTCTGGTTAATTATGAGTCCTAGATCCCACATCTAGGTGGCGACTCTGTCAGTCTCTTTTGTGTGGAATTCGGATTGCCTTAGTGATCCCAAGTTCACATAAAAGATGAATTAAAATAAATAATTAAAACACACACGCCAATCGCGTGGTTACGAGAGACCAAGAGAGAGCGTGGCGGCTCGCGCCCCACCCCTCTCGCGGGATCGGGTCCCACAGTAGGTTACAAAGTCAGGGCCAAAACTCCTATCCCTTCTATCTCTTGAACATCTTCTTATTTTACTAGGTTGTACACTAGGTTCACCAACTTCTGTTTGTGATTCTAAAGGATGATCTACAGAAGTTGTAAGTTCAATTTCTTTAGGAATTGAAGTGAACCTATTTTCATAGAAAAAAGCATCTCTAGACTCAATTATGGTATTGACATCTATGAAATCATTAGGTTCTATAACTAAGAACCTATAGGCCTTACTGTGACTAGCATATCCCAAAAAGATACACTCAATACCCTTTTCACCTAATTTTCTTAACTTAAGTTTAGGGACTTTAACTATAGATCTACAACCCCAAACTTTAAGGTAACTTAAGTTTGGTTTTTTTTTTCTTCCACAATTCATAAGGGGTTATATTAGATTTCTTACTAGGTACCCTATTCAAAATGTGACAAGCCGTAAGTAAGGCTTCACCCCAAAAACTCTTATTTAAACCAGAATTAACAAGCATAGCATTAATCATTTCAGTAAGTGTCATATTCTTCCTTTCTGCTACACCATTTTGTTGTGGTGTATAAGGGGCAGAAGTTTTATGGACTATGCCTACTGATTCACAGAAATGAGGAAAGTGATATTCACCACCTCTATCTGATCTGAGACATTTAATGCTTGTTATACATTAGCTTTCGACTTCAGTTTTATAAATCTTAAATTTTTCTAAAACCTCATCTTTATGACTAAGTAGATAAACATAACAGTACTTAGAATAATCATCAATAAATGTAACAAAGTACTTTTTACCTCCCTTTGTGGGAACACTATGAATGTCACATACATCACTATGAATTAAATCTAACAAGTTAGAAGTTCTATCTACTTTAGGAAATGACTTAGTGATTATCTTGGTTTGCATGCATGTTTTACATCTATCTACTAAGTCATTTTCATATTTAGGAATTAAGGTTAACTTAACCATATCATTCATTTTCCTAGTATTTACATGTCCTAAACGATTATGCCATAAAGATAAAGAAGAATCCAAAACATAAGCAAAGACATTCACTTTATTGATATTAAGTTTGAACATCCCTTCATACATATATCCCTTCCCAACAAAAGTACCCCACTTAGAAAGAATGAACTTTTCAGATTCAAATACAAGTTTGAAGCCATTCTTGTTGAGAATGCTTCCAGACACTAAGTTCTTTCTAACTTCTGATACATGGTAGACATCGGTTAGAGTGAGTCGCTTGCCGGATGTGAACTCAAGTTCCACCTTGCCCTTCCCTTTGACTTCTGTTGTCCACGAATTTCCCATGCATAACACGCTTCCATCTTCAACTGTTTCATAAGTTGAAAACAGGTTCCTGTCTTTACAGACATGCATCGTCGCACCAGAGTCAATCCACCAATCATTGCCATCTTCAAGCATATTTGCCTCTGAAATCATGGCGACAAACTTTTCTTTGTCTGTTGGTGCACCCGACTTCTTATCCTTAAGAAGTCGGCACTCACTCTTGTAATGGCCTGGTTTGCCACAGTTGAAACAAGCACCCTTTCTTTTCTTATTCTTATTAGTCTTCTTTTCAGGGTGTTTGTTTCTCTTCCAATTGCCTTTTCCTTGTTGGTTTGAATTCTTGACATTTTCCACCAAATGGATCTTAGAGGATACAGTTTCATTTTCTTTCTTGTCTCTGATTCTTGACTCTTCTTCAATCCTGAGGCATTGAGCCAAGTCTTCAATAGACATTTCCTCTTTCTTGTGTTTTAGACTTTTTCTAAAGTCTTTCCAAGTTGGTGGAAGTTTGTCAATAATTGAAGGGACAATGAAGGAATCATCAAGAAGGATGCCTTGCAAATGAATTTGACTAATTGCATGTTGTATTCCATGTAATTGATCAATAACAGACTTATCATCTACCATTTTAAAATTTAAAAATTGACTCACAGTGAATTTCTTGCTACTAGCATCTTCCGCCAAGTATTTGGCTTCAAATGCATTCCAGATTTCACTTGCTGATCCCATGCCTTGATAAATGTCAAATAGTGTATCTGACATAGCATTTAGGATGTGCCCTTTGCAAATGTAGTCATCCTGTTCCCACTTCATCCTTGCACGAGCCTCCGCCAAAGTTTCATTTTCATTTGCTGACGGCTTTAGAGTAGTGAGAACCCGGACAACTTTGAGTGATGTCAAAATGAAGTGCAACTTCTTCTGCCAGCGCTTGAAATTTCCTTTGTCGAAACGTTCGAGTTTGACAAAGTCTTGGGTCATTTGACGAACCGAATAAAGTGCCATTGAAACAATAGTAGAAAATCTTGTCTTAAGATTGTTGAATAATTGAGGGTACTGTTGTTGATAGAAAACAGAAACTTGTTGCTTCAAGGCGTGATATCACTTTCCTTAAGACAAGATTCGCCCCCACTAGTAGTGTGCAAAGGGGATCCGCGAATTGCCTCCAAGATACAATGAAGCCTAGTAGGGAAGCCCTACTAATGTTTGATGACGCGTAGCACTAGCGGAATCAAACCCGAAATGCCCTTCCGAAAGTTCAAGCCTTAGAGAAATTTCTATATAATGTTTCTGCAGAAAAAACAGTATCTAGAACAGTAAACAAAAGAAAAACAGTATGTAGAAATACTTGGGGATTTTGTAGGAGTGTAGAAGAGAGTGTAAAGTCTGTCAGAATTTCCAATTCGTTTTTCTATATGAAATGACCGAATTCTGCACATTTTGTAGACCACCTGGTGTCTTTTCAGTGTGAAAAACACCTCTACAGGGCACCTTTCCAGAATGTTTGAAATCTGACCGTTAGATCGCACCCATTGATATTGAACGGTCCTGATCGATCCTAGATGTGACTGTTGGTTTGAGTAAAACCTCTCTCCAACCCAGTCATCGTTAGATCAACCATCTATTGTGTGGATCGCACCCCCTTGGCACTTGACCGTTGGGGGAAGGGACACAACCCATTTGATCACACCCTTTGACCGTTGGAGTTATGGGCCCGTTGGGCCAACCGTTAGGCCCGAACCGAAGCCCAACCCAACCGGTCGGCTTGATGGGCCTACGAACCATTTGGCCCACACCCATCCAACCGGTCCACCTTCATCTTGATCCAACGGTGCAGATCAAATCTAGAAAAATTAAAGGCTCCAATCGCTCCTTTGCGTACGTGCGAAGTGCAAAGTGCGCCTAAAAAAGCGCCAATAAAGCGCCACTATGTGCCCTACAGCCCATTGCCCACGTCGTACGCGCGTGTGTGCGAAGTCCAACCATGGGTTCAACCCAATGTGCAATCAAACAAGTAATAGAAAAGTGTAGTGCTTTATAAGCCCTTCTCTTTCTTTTCTCTCATCCGGTACAGGACTATCTTTTCAACTACACTTTTATAAAACATTTTCCAAAACACTAATACATGATTTTGAAAATCCAAAATCACTAACAATCCCCCACCATTTTCAAAATCAAAGAAAATTTTCTCATCAGGCTTGGAAATCTTATGCATAAATGAAGGTATCTCTCGATTTGAACCTTCACTTAGTGAGGACACATCAAAGTTAACCAGAATTGCATAGTAGATGTATCTTTGAACTAGCTATTCTATTTGGTTAACCGGATACGTCTCACACATAAGATTTCACCTCTTTGGGCAATTTCTAAAACCGACACATGTACTGGCCTTGTGTCTATATCGTGGTTTCATGAGCGCTCTAGAGACTAGCCAGGTCTCATAGGAAGCGGCACCACTCCCACACTCACATAGGTAGGCTTATCAAGAGTGCCCCTATAACTAAAACACTCCAACACTATGTTATAAGCCTATTAAGAGTTTAAATACTCAGCCTTCTCCTTTTAAACATTACAGGTACCAAGCACTTTACCTTGGGATGGCAAATAATACAGATTATAGTGCTTGCAATCACTCCATATGATGTATTTGGACTCATTGAACTCAAGACTTGATGTTTATTCAAGTGTTGAGTTGAGGTTCCATCATTGGTGACTATTGGTTAATGGCTTTAACCCCATCCCTAATGATGTTTTACACACCAGATCTCTCGCAAGAGCTTTAGTGAATGGATCCGCCAAATTTTGGCTCGATCTCATAAAATCAATAGTTACTACTCCATTAGTAAGTAACTCTCTTATAGTACTATGTCTAAGTCCTATATGTCTGGACTTACCATTATAAACATGATTATATGCCCTTGATAGTGTGGCCTGACTATCACAATGGACATAAATCGATGGCATTGGTTTAGACCATAACGGAATTTCCAATAACAAATTCCGAAGCAATTCCGCCTCTTTACAGCATGCTGCCAGAGCTATAAACTCTGCTTCCATAGTTGAAGTTGTTATGCATGTCTGTTTCTTAGAGGCCCAGGAGACTGCTCCCCCACCAAGGGTGAAAATCCACCCACTGGTTGATAAATGGTCTATACGCTCAGTTATCCAACTAGCATCAGTGTATCCTTCTATTACAGTTGGATACCCACTATAACATAAACCATAGTCTATAGTTTTCTTTAAATATTTTAAAACTCTATAGACTGCATTCCAATGAGAAAAACTAGGATTACTGGTAAACCTACTAAGTTTACCTACAGGAAATGCTATGTCTGGCCTAGTACAAGTCATAGCATACATAAGACTACCAATTACACTAGCATACCCTAGTTGAGAAATAGTCTTGCCAGCATTAAGATACAACTTTATATTTGGGTCAAAAGGTGTTGAAATGGGTGAACATTCAAAATGGTTAAACTTTTTGAGAACTTTCTACATCCTTTTGTAAAAAAGTGCCAATAAAGCGCCACTATGCGCCCTATAGCCCATTGCCCACGCCGCGCGCGCGTGTGCGAACGGTGCGTTGCACCGTCCCGCGGGTCCAACCATGGGTTCAACCCAATGTGCAATCAAACAAGTAATAGAAAAGTGTAGTGCTTTATAAGCCCTTCTCTTTCTTTTCTCTCATCCGGTACGGGACTATCTTTTCAACTACACTTCTACATCCTTTTGTAAAAGCAAATCTTTCCAAGAAAACATTTTCTTTTTCCCAAACGCTTTTTATAAAACATTTTCCAAAACACTAATACATGATTTTGAAAATCCAAAATCACTAACATGCAATACCTCAAGCACTTACAGTAAGTCATTGTGCAAAATTTATCTTCCATTCACACCTAACAAACATTACCAGTGTCTTATTTATTTGGAGTGTTCGTTAGCTCATTATGAAAAATGAAAATCAGACTTCCATTCACTACCTGTCATCGCACGAGGCTGGATGTATCTCATCCTACATGGATGATCCAACCATTGCTTTGTTGGCCCCAACTTAATTAAGCCCTGAGATCCTATACGATAAATATGTTTTGACTATGTTGGCATCTACACGTAGTATATAGAAATGAGCGGAGCCCACAAGGATGAAGCAAGAAAATGTATTAGTAGACAGCTTGATGGGATGAAAAAAAGCAGAGAACTCTGAAGTGGAAGACAGCTTGATGGGATGAAAAATCAGATAGCTCTGTAAGTAATCCCACCCCTAAAATTCTTGGGGCACAACCTATTTACATTGTGGCCCATCAAATGGACGGTTTGGATCATCTTATGGCCCCAAATAGGTTATGCCAAAAAAATTATTTCCACATGATGATCCTAACCTTCCGATCTATAGACGTTTCCAATTTTCCATAACATGCAGTTCCTCGATATATCATAAGGCTAGGATCGTCTTGTGGAAATGATTTTGGGGCACAACCTTTCTACATTGTAGCCCATGAAATGGAAGGTTTGGATCATCCTATGGTGTGATGTAGAGTACTTTTTGGAAAATACAATGGAAGCTTACACACCGTATAAAAGCTCTAAAAATGGGGTGTGGGAATATCAAAATCTGACCCGTAAAATTATTTAAATAAAGGGTAAAATAATCGCATATGCTACAGAAAGTTGCCAAAATTTCTCAAGAGAGAGGTTAATTAATAAGAAGAGTGAAACATGGAAACGTTCAATGTAGAGAGAGATTTAATAGCAATAAATATAGGTAAAGGAGATTTGTTTCTATTATAAACTTTTTTTGGGGAGAAAAACGATTTGCAACACTAGATCGAAAGAGAAAGAGAAATAAAATATCGAGAGAAAATCTCGAAAATATCGCGCGAAGGTTATCTCTCTCTAGGTAAGACGGAAATATAGAGAGAGAGAAAGAGAGATAGAAGATATCGAGAGAAAATCTATAAAATACCGGGCGGAGGTTTTTTCTCTCAGGGTGAGACGAAATAGGGGGTTGACACATAAGCAAAGTCTTTTAAAAACGTAGAATATATAAGGTAGAATATATAAGGTAAGACGAAAGGGGAGGCTGACACGTAAGCTTCAATGAACAGTAAAATAGGGGTTCCTCCTCATTATATATATATATATATATATATATATATATAGGATAGGATAATGGAAAGAACCGTTTTGTAATAGACAAGACGCCCCTAATTGCGCGTTAATTGCCATTTTAGAAACCTTTGTAATATACGGGACAGAGAAGGGATGACACGTGGTACCACCACGGCTTAGAGGATTCCGCTTTACTTATATAATATATAAGACTAGTGGGACCAATCGTGCCATGCACGATGAACGGGATGAATAAAATGGAGAAAGAAAGGTACGGAATAAATGCTAGGAAATCGATTCAGCAAAACAATAGTTCCCTGTGGGTTATAGAAAAATTAACAATGAAGAAGTTGCATTGAAACTATACTAAAAATTAAAAAACCTTGAAATAAGAATGTCATTAAATAACAAATCACAAACTTTGGTATAAAATGAAAAAATTGGAAAAAAAAATACAATAAACCACTATTCCATTGTTAAAAAAGAAAAGAAAGAAAATATACTCATCTAAGAAAACGAGAAGTTACCGTCGAATGAAACAAAAGGAGCAAAATTACTCGCATTCTTCACTAAACTGCTTGTATAGTAAGGTCCATATAATAATGCATCTTGAGAGATACATCAACAATAACTCTGTATTTTACTTGGTTCAATGCGATAAAACTCGATGAGATTGATCCATATAATATTGTCAAGTGCCAAACTAGGATAAACAATGGCATAACAATCCTAGATTTTAATCCCACTTCAATTCCACAATCCTAGATCTTAGCTAAGATCGTGCTTTTTAAGGATTTGATAAAGTATGTACATCTAAAGAAAATAGTAAGTTCATCAAAAGTAAAGTCAAATCTAAGCAGAGTACAATATCTCCTTAAATGGCACGATTTTAGGATGCTTTCATGGCCTATGATATTTGATTTTCCTTTACACAATCTCATCATTCTGAACACAACAACTAAATCAATTTTATAAGAAACACATAACCATACCCAAATACAAAACATAGAGTAGAAGAAAATAATAATTTAAGAAAATGGCCAAAAAAAGTTCAAAATATAGGAGACAAAAATAATATATAAATCTATTCAACATGATAGAAACTAAAATACTTACCCCATGGCAAAATGAATAACTAAAAAAGACTATTTGCTTTGAAATCCCTCCCCATTGGCCGAAATCATCTTCATAATCCATCTGATATCCACAATCGGAAGGAAATAAACTTGCAAAAGAAATTATGTGCTCATCTGCCATAGAATTATATTTTTTTCTTAAAAAAAAGAATTATAGCATTTCATTTTATCCAATAAATAAATCTCAATGTGGTATCATTCCAAAATAGAAGACCCAATTTCACCATAATGGCCATTTTCCATTTGTTCATCACTCGTGGTAGGCACTACAGTGCTAGGCAAATACACAGACTACAAAATGACTGGTAAGTACTAATCCCAAAACAAAGCCATTGATGGTTAGCCCGCATTCATCTTGGTTTTGGTGTCGATACCTAAGAAGGGATGAATAACTCTATCAAGGCTATGTTTGAATGGAGGCAATTTCTGCAAAAGTTTGAAGAGGAAAATATTAGTAAAATTTGGTACGTTTTTTCATATAAAAAGACACAAATTCAAACAATCCTATTCATAAGGGACCTTCAATTTATAATACCATCACTTTAAGTTAATCCTCTAAATCATGGAAAGGAAAAGACTCATAAAAAATTCCATAAAAAATGTTGACCTTGCAATCCAAACAGGACCTTCAATTTATAATTACTTAAAGGACGACAAAACCCCAAAATCCATAAAAAGTTGGTGTTGGATTTTTTGCAGAAACTTAAATTAAAAAATAAAATTTCTCACAAAATTGGAAGTTGGGTTGTTCACTCCATCAAAGAAACTAACAAAGCTCAGCGATTAAAAAAAATAAAATGGAGGCAACTTTTTGGCTGAAAGTTTGAATAAATAATAAAAATCTTACCTTTTTCCTTTTATCTAACTCATGACGTGCAGCAACAAATCCTGCAAAAGAAACAAAGAAAGGGTATCTTTAAGAAAGAGATTTGGGGAATAAAACTATAGTGGTGTTTGGAAAGGGGGAAAATGAAACACTAAATAGTAAAGAAAAATCAAAACCCAAGAGGGTTACCAGAAGAAAAATCTAAAGAAAGATATTAAATCAAAGGCTGTGGATTTCAGAGATTGCATAGCATATATATCATGCTAGAATGTATGCACTCACCATCATCGTTGGTTTCCACTTTTGGAATTCCGACTTTTCAACATACCAAAGTGATTCTTGCAATTTCTATCATTTTTTAAAATATTATTTATAGCAAATTCACGTAGAGGAGGGATATTAGGATTTTTATTTGGATCCGAAACCTAATCGTTTAAGGAAGAGGTGAGAGAGAGATGAATGGGTTAGATAAAAAAAAAACGAATATAGAGGAGGGGTACTAGGCTTTTTTATAGGATGGGAAACCTAACCGTTTAGGAGTCTGTCGTTTTCAATGCGCATATATTTTAGCAATTAATCGGAATGTGGCAACGTGTAGATAACGGAAGGACTTGCAAATAACAGGAAAGAGTTTTATGCATATTGGAATTTGTTTGTTTTTAGAATATTTAATTCTCTATGACACGTAGGAAATAAATCTCCACGAAGGTGTGAGGGAGGAAGGGGAGGGCTGCCACCTCAGTGGTGAACAGTAAACCTCCCTTCCTCTTTATTATATACTAGTGGGACACCCTGTGCGATGCACAGAGCAACAAAGAAAATATGCTTTAAAATGTACCATCTTAACTCTAAAGAAGGTAATGTATCGGGCACCACCTTGAAATCCTATAAAGGTGGCATCCAACATAGGTACTGAACAATAACTATTGCACATTATCAGGTTGCATACAAAACACACGTACTAAAGTGGTTGCAAAAATGATGAACTATTCAAAAGATACATGAAGGAATTTAATGCAGTTGGGACAGAGAATGTGAATGGTCAGATTATACTCAACAACATGGGCCAGAAAACATTAGCATAGTCAGTTCCACCACATTAAAAAATTTATGGGCATCAACCTTCAGTGCCATCTTGATGTACTACTTCTAAGTATTAACAACATTCGGTGATGAAGACATCTAAGAGCAAATAAAAACTATATTTCTCTCAATAACATGGAAAGAGCCAAAGCTCAAATCCTCCTCCCTCAAAACTCATACCGACCACCAGCCACACAACATGAAGAAAGATCTCATGGCCAACAGGAAATATAGATAGCTGTGTTTACTTGCATGGATAAATGCCAAATTATGCACCCATATGCAACAGAAATCATGACATGATGATAGATTAAAATCAATGCAGAAAAACAAATAAAATAAAATAAAATAAAATAAGGGGCATGTAGTGCACCCAAACAAATGAGAGAAACTCAAACCTGTGATTTTCCTCCCACGAAGCAAAGTGGTACCCATAAAAATTAACCTTTCAAAGCATGGTATTCTTGTTGATTAGGATTAAAATATTCAATTAACCTTTCTAAGCAAGGTATTCTAATTCTAATTGATTATAATCGAAATCTTGTCCTGTAATTTGAAATTTTTTGTTTTGCAACTCTCTGCCTTTTGAGGGAGACTCCGTTTCTCTGCAACATGTTCAGAGTAATACATGTAACTCGGAACAGAAAATCACAAAAAACACAACTCGGAACATGTTAATAGTTACCCGCATAAATTCCATTGATTGTTCCTCATAAAAGAAAACGAGAACATGAAGGCTGTGTCTATCAATCCAAATTCCAAAATTTCAAAATAGAATTGACCAGTACCCAAATAAAAAAATAACCAGAAAAGGGATATCATGACCCTATCCGAGGCGTCAGAGATACAGAACCAACCCTTAGATACGCCCTCCATGAATAGAGCTGCCATACGTGAAACTACGCCAGGCACAGTATGGATGGGGCTACAGGAAAGATGCGTAATGGCTCATATATTCTCGTTCTCTTCTGCTCTGTTCAAAGAGAGAGAGAGAGAGAGAGAGAGAGAGAGAGAGCGGGGTTAAATGTTGATCTCCATGGCGGTTGAAGGGGTTTGGGTTTGAATATCAAGACAGTTAGGGGGTGAAAACGTCACAGGACGCGATGAGAAAAAAGGAAAATGACATTCTAGACTTAGCATTGTTGAAGATGTGATAAATGGAAAGGACAGAGGTGTTTCAGATTGAGTAATGACATGAGTAACGTTGCCTTTAATAAAAAAAATAATTGATAATGAATCGATTGGGAAATTGGGCTTCTTATGAATGGCAAATGGCCATTTTCCTGCGCGTGGGAAGAGACGCCTTGTTAGTGAGGGAAGCAAAGGGTTGCAACTGTTTGCAGAGTTTTCCGCGATGCCTTTCGTACACTAACTCTCCGTCCAACCTAGCACATCGAGAGATCTTTAGTATTAGGGTGACACGTAGGATTGGTTGCCACGTTGGCGGAAGGTGGGTCTGTCCACATCAGCAAAACGGTTAGAAGTTCATCATCTGAAGAGATTTAAGAAGAGATCGTAACCGTTCCCTTTTTCATATGGAGGAAAATCAGGTAGGATAGAATTAATCGCTTTCTTTTAAACGGATGGGATTGAATCAATATTGAAGAGATTTCAGAAGAGAGAGCGTTCCCTTTTTTAAGGATATGGACGAAAATCAGGTCGGATAGAAATAATCGCAAAAAATTCAGGGTCTGTGGAATGCTGAGGTGACTGCCAAGTCGGATTGTGGAGGACGGGGAGGGCTGCCACGTATGCAGTGAACAGTAAACCTCCCTTCCTCTTTATTGGTCTGTGGAATGCTGAAGTGGCTGCCAAGTCGGATTGTGGAGGACAGGGAGGGCTGCCACGTATGCAGTGAACAGTAAACCTCCCTTCCTCTTTATTGGTCTGTGGAATGCTGAGGTGGCTGCCAAGTCGGATTGTGGAGGAAGGGGAGGGCTGCCACGTATGCGGTGAACAATAAACCTCCCTTTCTCTTTATTCTATTAGATATAGATATATTACCTTTTGGGTTTTCGTTTTAAATGAGGAAATGATGCATGCTCCAAATAGCATTCTTCTTTAAATTTTTAACTTTTTTTAATAAGTAGCTAAATGCTCTCACAATGGTCAAAAAGCAAATAACACCCATTCAGAAAAGTAATTAAAAAAGTGAAAAATATTATCATAAAAAGGGTGCATATATCATTAACCTTAAATAATTATGAGGTATTTGCTAGGCAATTCTGCGGAAAAGCCATTTCGCGGCTGACTTTTGCATGAGAGAATAGCCACAGGGGCTCTCTTTTCAGGAGATTTTGTCTTATTCATTTAATTCAGCTGAGGTAGTTATTCTCTCATGCAAAAGTCAGTCATGAAATGGCCTAGCAAATCCCTAATTATGAATAAAAGGTTTAGTATTGATAAGAAATGATAAGATATATACCACTCTTGTGAGGATTCTCCAGATTCACCACTCCTGTGAGTAATTCCGTATACACATCACCCATCCTTAACGAACAATAGTTGGAAAGGATAAGTATGTTATATTTAATTATCTGTTGTAATTAATCTGTAAATTCCATTTGTACTCACCCTATTGGGTTTACTCTATTATTAAATACAAAACACCACTGCCCACGATGGGTAAGGTTTTTCCTCAATCTTCATTGTTAGGCCTAAAATCGGTAACAGATACGGCATTGACGTGAGAACTGGGTTTGAGGACCCGAGGAGCTGAAGTGAAGGAGCTGAGCCCTGCACAAGAACAAACGAGGTCAGAAGACCAACCCGGAGTTGTTACTCCGTACAGGCCCTTCGACACTCAAGTAAGTACGAGCAAGAGTGCAGAGCGAGTTTTTAAGAGGTAGTTTAGAAGTTATTACCCTTCGATCTGAGCCTTGAAAGGCCTTTTATAGAAGGGGACCTGGCGTGGTTGGATTACCTGCCCCAGGACAGGTGTCGGACCCTCTGTGGGTTTAGGTTCACCCACTATTTAGGCAATTACCAGATTACCCCTGCGCAGCAGTTGGGCTTGCTGTGGGCCCTTCCGGGGCCACGTGTCGACAGCTCATTAGTTGCTATTTTTGGTACCCCATCAGTTGCCCCCTAATTCTCCAAGTCATTGTAGTGATTTGGGGAAGTGTGAGGAGTTGTATTCTTAAATGGTAGAATGAGCCAGTGTTCGGGATGGCTTGATGGAAAGTCTGTCCAGAAAAGCCGTGTGTCCGGCCTGGGAAATCTGTCCGGCTAAGCCATTTGTCCGGCCTAGGAATCTGTCCGGAAAATCTGTCCGGCGAAGCCGTCTGTCCGGCCTAGAAAATCTGTCCGGCTAAGCCGTGTCCGGCCTGGGAAATATATCCGGCAAAATCTGTCCGGCTAAGCCGTCTGTCCGGCCTAGGAAATCTGTCCGAAAATTATGTCCGGCTAAGCCGTCTGTCCTGCTTGGGCCGGGCAGATTTTTGTCGTCTAGCGAAGGCGTCATATTCTGTCTGGTTTGGGCCGGGCAGATTTTCGTCGTTTAGCGAATGCGCCATATTCTGTCTGGCTTGGGC
The DNA here is from genome assembly GCF_043159265.1 of Tasmannia lanceolata. Lineage (NCBI taxonomy): Eukaryota > Viridiplantae > Streptophyta > Magnoliopsida > Canellales > Winteraceae > Tasmannia > Tasmannia lanceolata. The sequence goes on along the minus strand of NW_027518695.1, from coordinate 57,992,080 downwards.
CGGGCAGATTTTTGTCGTTTAGTGAATGCGTCATATTCTGTCCGGCTTAGGACGGGCAGATTTTTGTCATTTAGCGAATGCGCAATATTCTGTCCGGCTTGGGCCGGGCAGATTTTTGTCGTGTAGCGAATGCGCCATATTCTGTCCGGCTTGGGACAGACAGATTTTTGTCGTGTAGCAAATGCGCCATATTCTATCCGGCTTTGCTCGGGCAGATTTTTGCCGTTTAGCGAATGCGCCATATTCTGTCCGGCTTGGGACGGGCAGATTTTTGTCGTGTAGCGAATGCGCCATATTCTGTCCGGCTTTGCCCAGGTAGATTTTTGTCGTTTAACGAATACGCCATATTCTGTCCGGCTTGGGACGGGCAGATTTTTGTCGTGTAGCGAATGCGCCATATTCTGTCCGGCTTTGCCCAGGTAGATTTTTGTCGTTTAACAAATGCGCCATATTCTGTCCGGCTTGGGCCGGGCAGATTTTTGTCGTTTAGCGAATGCGCCATATTCTGTCTGGCTTGGGACAGACAGGTTTTTGTCGTTTGGCGAATGCGCCATATTCTGTCTGGTTTGGGACGGGCAGATTTTTGTGTCCGATTTGGACCGGACACAATCACTCCGAAGGTACCCGCGCTGAAGCAGTTTTAATAACCTACCGTTTTCCACCTTTGTATTTCACGCACGTCCTCCGCCTTGGGACATGAGCCCTTCATCAATGAGGACCACGTGGCACCATGTAAGGTCCCTCGAAGTGCGTGCCTTCTATTAATGCGAACCGCCTCAAGCCAAGGTCTATAAAAGGAGGTTTTCACTTTTCACATTTCACTTTCTTACTTGCATCCTTCTTTTAGCGTATCTATTTGATTTCTTTCGTCGTTCTTTATGTCCGGTAGTGCCTCAAGTCCCGAGTCCGGTTCTAGGTCTGATTCGGGGGAGTCCGGGTCCTCTAGTAGTTCAGCATCTAGCTCGTCGGAGAGGACTCTAACTATTCCGACCAGGGTTCCCAGCCCTTATATGGCGAGTCCTGACGTTAGCGTAGAGGTCATAGATAGTGGGGACGGTGATTTTGGATCTGAATAATACTCCGCCCCCAACGGATAGTTACTTCCGAGTAGAGGCGAGCGTTGGTAGCGACGTCGCTGAGGTGTCCACAACATTCCTCCCAGGCCGAGCCGGGCCGGGCCGTTGAGGTCGTAGCTAGGGCCCGGATGGACGCCAATCCCCAGTACAACGTCCAGGCTCTTTACGAGGAGAATATCCTTGATGAGTCCAGGTTGGGGGCCATTAGGAATAGGTACTGTATTCCCCAAAGGTTTGGGCTGAGGGCCGCGATAGAGGGAGATAGGGCTTGCAACGTCAGCTCCGACGTCTGTATATACGACGAGTCGCTGAGGGCCGGGCTCAGGTTCCCTCTGCACCCATTCATTGTCGCGGTCCTTCAATATTACGGGCTGGCTCTGGCTCAAGTCGTGCCGAACTCATGGAGGACGCTGATCGGGTTTATATACCTTGTCCAGGGCCGGCTTCAAAAGAGTTTGTCTGTGCCGTTGTTCCGCATGTGCGCGCACCCGAAGAGGCACAAGGACGGGAGTTGGATTTACATTAGCCAGCGCCCTGAGGTGAAATTGATCACTGGTATTCCGTCCTCCATACATCTATGGAAGAACAGGTTCTTCTATGTCGAGGACAGGGAGCCCACCGAGCCCTGGCCAGTTCCTCTAAAATGGGACACCCCAGACACACTTGCGCTGAGCCGCAAGCCGCTCCTTAAGGGCGAGGATATGGGAACGTTCACCCTAGTCTGTGAGGAGCTGCACCGGGAGGGCCTCATTCATTGTGCGGAATTCTCTGGGGAAGAGGTACATGTCGGGCTTGGCATTAGTACTGCGACCCCGGCACGTATGTGGCTAGTCTTGCTTGTAAACTCTTTTTCCTCTTTTTTGCTCCTGACCGGTTTTGTTCGTCCATGTTGAATTTGAGAGATGCAGACACAGTCCAAGTTGGAGAAGGTGAGGCAAGGAGCCTTTGGAAGGGCCCAGCAGGGTCAGAAAAGGAAAGCCGCAGAGATCTAGAGTCCTGCTCCGACCCAGGACACGCCACCCCCCAACGGCAAGCCTTCAGTGAAGCTGGTCGGCGCTTAGGGCCGAGGAGCGGGGTCTTAAGTCAAGGGGAGCATCCACCGGAGTCCACCCCCCCCGGGGGAAGTCTGGGGATAATGTTTTTCGGCCCAACTGGGCCGTTCAGAAGAGCGACACCGGCCTGGGTGAGAACCGGGTAGCCGTGGAGATCGTCACCAAGGGTCTCCTGAATAGAGACAAGCTCTTTTTTTTTAACACTTGCCTGCAGATCGGACTATATTATAATGACTTTCGGGAGAAGAGCCGGAAGTTTTCTGAGGCAATCAGTAAGTCCGAGGAGGAGAGCGGCCAACTGATGTAGGAGGCAGCCGAGCTTCAAAGGTCCATCGGAGAGAGGGATGCGGAGGTACATCGGCTCAAAGATGATATGGCCGCCCAGAAATAGAAGGCCGCCGAAGCCCTTAATGCACAGAGGGAAAGAGCCCGGGAGAGGCAGACAGCGGCCGTCGAGGAGGCCGTGCGGAAGAAAGATGACGAACTTATTAGTTTGTCCAGTGAATCCTACAACTGGGATTTTTTTATTGTCTTGAGGATGTCAAGGAATCCAACCCAGCTGTGATCTTGACCGGCCTTGTCCTCCCCGATCCGCTGGTGGGTGGCGACGACGAGCAGGGTACTACCGCTGCCGCAGAGGTCCCGGGGACAGATCCATCACGGGGTGGCAGTCACGGGGTGTCTTGAGCTCCCTTTATTTCCCCTCTTGGGCACGGCTTCCTGACTCTTTTTGTAATGGCCCTTGGAGGCCTTACTTTTTGTAATGACCCTACTTTTTGTAATGGCCCTTCGAGGCCTTATTTTTTGTAATGGCCCTTCGAGGCCCTACTTTTTCATGAATAGAAATTACATTTCGGTGTCCACTGTCCACTTATGTCTGCCTCTGGCTAATACTGCTTGATTCTAATACTGTGGGCCAAAAATACTCCGGGCAGACATTCAAGCTTCAGTTGACCCGGGTTTTTGTAGAGGCGAACCGAGGTGAACTAACCAGCGAGTACCCAAGTTTTAGTGAACTGTGTTTCTAAGATGGTTTAGTTTTTCTGTCCGGGCCCGTTCTTGACTAGGAGTGTGCTCCCGGTCTTCATGGAGGCGGGCTGGGACGAACCAAGCAACGAGTACCCAAGTTTTAGTGAACTGGGTTTCCAAGATGGTTTGGTTTTTCTGTCTGGGCCCGTTCCTGACCAGGAGTACGCTCCCGGTCTTCGTGGAGGCAGGCTGGGACGAACCAAGAAGCGAGTACCCAAGTTTTAGTGAATTCGGTTTCCAAGATGGTTTAGTTTTTCTGTCCGGGCCCGTTCCTGACCTGGAGTGCGCTCCCGGTCTTCGTCGAGGCGGGCTGGGACGAACCAAGCAGCGAGTACCCAAGTTTTAGTGAACTGGGTTTCCAAGATGGTTTGGTTTTTCTGTCCGGGCCCGCTCCTGACCAGGAGTGCGCTCCTGATCTTCGTGGAGGTGGGCTGGGACGAACCAAGCAGTGAGTACCCAAGTTTTAGTGAACTGGGTTTCCAAGATGGTTTGGTTTTTCTGTCGGGCCCGCTCCTAACTAGGAGTGCGCTCCCGGTCTTCGTGGAGGCGGGCTGGGACGAACCAAGCAGCGAGTACCCAAGTTTTAGTGAATTGGGTTTCCAAGATGGTTTGCTCGGAGATTTACAAAGAAACAGTATCCTCTTTATCATTCATATTCGAGCGCTTACAACTGCATTCGCTTTTATGCCAAGTGGCCGTCTATTGATAGTATTTTCGGAGGTTCTTTGAATTCCAGGCATGGGGTAGCAGGTGATCCCCAAGAGTTTCCAGCTTATAACTTCCCGGGCGAATCACCTCTCTCACTCGGTACGGCCCCTCCCAGGTCGGGGAGAGTTTTTTGACCTTCTTCGGTTGGGAGATAGCAGCTTTCCTTAGGACTAGATCCCCTGCTCCGAATTCTCTAGGGCGTATCTTCAAATCATGATAGTTGGACACTTTCTGCTTGTAAGCGGCGACCCTGATTCGGGACTCTTCCCGGGCTTCTTCCAGTAAGTCGAGATTTGCGCGGAGCCCATCTCCATTGAACTGTTCATTGAAGTTGGTGACTCTGGGAGATGGGGAGCCCACATCGACGGGTATTACGGCCTCCGTCCCAAAGGACAAGTTAAATGGTGATTCCCCCGTTGATGTGCGAGGGGTGGTACGATACTCCCATAGGACATGATAAAGTTCGTCTGCCCATCAGCCAGCCTTTTCGTCCAGCCTCTTTTTGATTCCCTGAAGCAGAATTATGTTCGTCACTTCTGTCTGTCCATTCGTCTGAGGGTGCGCTACTGAAGTAAATCTCTGTTCGATCTTCAGGTCAGAGCAGAATTTTTGAAAGTTTCGGCAGTCGAATTGTCGGCCGTTGTCCGTTATCAAGACGCGGGGTATCTCGAATCTGCAAATGACCGACTTCCAGAAGAAGGTCTGTACGTTTTGCTCTGTGTCTGAGCCAGAGGTTCGGCCTCCACCCACTTGGTAAAATAGTCAATGGCCACCACGACGAACTCGCGTCTTCCGGAGGCTGGTGGAAAGGGGCCCAAGATGTCCATCCCCCATATTGCGAAAGGGAGTGGGCTGATGGTCGGGGCCATGGATACAGTAGGTTGGTGGATGGTGGGAGAGAACTTCTGGCATCTCTCGTACTTCTTGACCAGGTCCAGATCATCTTGCCTTAAGGTTGGCCAGTACAGGCCTCTCAGCAGCACTTTGATTGTCAGGGCCTTGCCCCCTAAGTGTTCCCCACAAATCCCTTTGTGCGTCTCTTGTAGGGCGTATGCGGTGTTGCTTGGCCGGAGGCACTTTAGGTATGGGAGTGTGTACGACCTATTGTACAGGCTCTAACCATCGAGGGAAAATCGGGCTGCTCTCTGTACTACTTTGTGGGCTTCCTTCTTCGCTTTGGGAAGCTTCCCGCTACGCAGGTACTCGATGATTTCGTCCATCCAGCACGGCTCGCGCTCGACCTGCATTACCTCGACGGCCTCATTCTCGATACTAGATTTTTGCAGAAACTCCATACATATACTTCCTAGAGTGGTGTAACCGGATGCTGCCAGCTTAGATAGCACATCCGCCTTTGCATTTTCCGTTCTAGGAATCCTGACGACCTCAAAGTCTTTGAACTTACTAGCCAACTGGAGGACCTTGGAGAGATATTTAATCATGTGCTCATCGCGGGCCTCATAGACTCCTTGGATCTGGTTTGCAACCAGCTGAGAGTCGCAGTACGCCTTCAGTCTTTGAGCGTTGGTCTGGACTGCTAGGTTCATTCCGGCGAGGAGGGCCTCATATTCTGCCTCATTGTTGGATGCACGGAATCCGAACCTCAAGGCGTAATCCAGAGCGAAGTTGTCAGGCCCGGTAAGAATCAAACCGGCTCCACAACCACCCTTGTTCGAAGATCCGTCCACGTACACTTCCCAGAGTGGTTCGATGGTCGATGGATCCTGCTCTGCCGGTACGGGGACAATTTCTGTTCTTACTTGTTCAGTCTCCGCTTCTGTTCGTTCCCCACTTGTGGTTACCTTCTCCGCAACCGGGGTTAGGACAGTGTCGGATTCGGTGCTCTACTGAGGGATGGTGCATTCAGCCACGAAGTCTGCCAGCACTTGAGCTTTTATGGCTGGCCTAGGTAGGTAGTGGATATCAAATTCGCTCAGCTCCACGGCCCATTTTACAATACGCCCCGAGGTGTCCGGTTTGTGGAGAACTTGCCTGAGCGGCTGATCGGTCAGGACCTTTATTGTGTGGGCTTGAAAATATGGCCTCAGTTTTCTGGCCGCCATGATCAGGGCGTATGCCAGTTTCTCAACCCACTGGTACCTGGTCTTAGCATCGTGCAGGACCTTGCTGACATAGTAGATCGGTTTCTGTTGGTTGTGCTCTTCTCGAACTAGCACGGCTGCCAATGACATGGGGCTTACGGACAGGTACAGGAGCAGCAGCTCCCCCGGCTCTGGCTTTGTCAACAGCGGTGGGGAGGACAAGTACTGCTTCAGTTCCTCGAACGCGATCTGGCACTCCTCTGTCCAAGGTGCTATCTTGATCCCTTTGACGGCGTTGAAGAAAGGCAGGCATCTCTCTGCGGACTTTGAGATGAAGCGCCCCAGCGCGGCCACCATCCCGGTTAGCCGTTGTACTTCTCTGATGGTTTTCGGTGAGTGAGCTCCACCACGGCCTTGATCTTCTCTGGATTGGCCTCTATCCCTCTTTGGCTTACCATAAACCCCAAGAACTTTCCCGACCTAACGCCGAAGGTGCACTTGCTGGGGTTGAGCTTCATGTTATGCTCTCTTAGGACTTGGAATGTTTCTCTCAGGTCGGAGACATGATCTTGCGCACTTCGGCTTTTGACAAGCATATCGTCCACATAGACTTCCATGTTACGGCTGATCTGTTTCTGGAAGAGCTTATTGACGAACCTTTGATAGGTGGCCCCGGCATTCTTTAAGCCGAAGGGCATGACGCGGTAACAGTATGGTCCCTGATCTATTATGAAGGAGGTCTTCGGTATATCCGATTCATACATTCTGATTTGATTGTATCCGGAGAAGGCGTCCATAAAGCTCAGCAGTTCGTGACTTGTGGTGGCATCTATCAACTGGTTGATTTTTGGGAGCAGGTAGCTGTCCTTGGGACAAGCTTTGCTCAAGTCGGTGAAATCAACGCAAGTCCTCCACCTCCCATTGGATTTCTTTACCAAGACCACGTTCGCCACCCAGTCCGGATATTGAATTTCCCGAATGAAGTCAGCTCTCAAGAGCTTCTCCACTTCTTCCTTTATCGCCTGCCGCCTTTCGAGGGCAAAATGTCTTCTTTTCTATTTCACCGGCCTGCAGGTCGGGTCAATACCAAGTCTGTGCGTGCTGACCTCTGGGTCTACGCCGGGCATGTCAGCAGGAGCCCATGCAAAGATGTCTACATTGTCTTGAAGAAACTGGGTGAGGCTATGCCGGGTACTGCTGCCTAGAGAGGAGCCGATCTGAACAACTTTCTCATTATCGCCTTTGCACAGAGAGACGGAGATGAGGTTTCGGCGGGCTGAGTCCCCTAGGCTTCGTCCCTCAGATCGAGTAGCTCAATCAGCAGCGATTCCACCGCATTTTTGCCCTTGAGTGCCATGGCATAGCACTCCCTGAACTGTGGTTGGTCTCCCCTGACTTCTCGCACGCCGTTTGGCGTTATGAACTTCATTTTCTGGTGATACGCTGAAGCGACGGTGCGGATTAAGTTCTGGCCCGGTCGTCCCAAGATAGCGTTATAGACCGAAGTGGCCCTCACTACCAGGAAGTTGACCATCGAGAAGGCTTGACAGGGTGGCTCTCCGACGAGGACTGGGAGTTCAATCTGTCCTTCCACTTTCACGACCTCCCCTGAGAAACATAATAGATTGGAGTTTGCCGGCCTCAAGCGGTCGTCATCTATCATCATTTTCTTGAAAGCATGATAGTACAGGATATCTGCCGAACTCCCGTTGTCGACAAGGATTTTCTTCAATGCCCAGTTCGCGACGAGCATTGTTAGGACCAGGGCGTCGTCGTGAGGCAGTATCAAGTTGTCGAGATCCGCATCTGAAAAGGAGATTTCATTCTCCGTCCTCATCTTTTTGCTGCATGTGTGCACTACGTTGACTCACGCGTGCGTATGCTTTTTGAGCAGCAGATGATGTGCCCCCAGCTGCTGGCCCGCCCATAATCGTGTTGATGACCCCCTTGGGCTGGGATCGGCGCGCCTCTGGCTGTGGACTGGATGGCGGAGGTGATTGATTCCGCGCATGGGGCGGCTGTGACCGTCGGGGGCTCTGGCCCTGGAGACTCTTCTCCCTACGCTCTCTTCTGTGGCCGTCATCTTTGACATACTTTTTCAAGTATCCGCGACCAATCACCCGCTCGATTTCTTCCTTGAGCTGCCAGCACTCGTCTGTGTCGTGCCCGTGGTCCCTGTCGAACCTACAATACTTCGACTTGTCTCTCTTATTCCCCTTGGAGATCATTCTGGTCGGCCACCTTACGAACTCTTCCCCTCTGATTGCGGCCAGTATGTGTGTCCGGAAGGTGTTGAGAGGGGTAAAGTTTTCTTCCCTCCTTTGGGAGGACCTCTCCCTTCTGGGGGCCTTATCATCCCTACGCTGCTTGGTAGGGTTCTTTTCTTCGGAGGTTCTCCTCCGGTTTGAGTCTAAGGCCGCTAAAGTCTCCTCCACGGCTATGTATTCCTCGGCCCCTGCCATCAGATCCGCCAGTGAGTGTGGGTTCTGGCGAGCAACTGATCGGCGAAAATCGTTGGATTTGGCGCTTGTGAGGAGTGCATACATGGCGGCTGATGGATCCAAGTTTGGCACTTGAAGAGCCTCTCTGTTGAAACGGCTGACGAATGTTTTCAGAGGTTCATTATCCTTCTGCAGCAAGGCCATCAAGGATGATGTTGTTTTCCTTGGCCTCCGGCTGCTCATAAAATGGCGAACTAGGTCGTCCCCAAAGTCCTCAAAGTTGCTAATGAAGTTCGGCTTAATCCTTGAGTACCAGTCCCGGGTTGTCCCGGTCAGCGTGGTCGGGAATGCTCTGCAGAGGAATCCGTCAGAGGCGTCGTGGAGGAGCATCATAGTTCTGAACGTTTCCAGGTGGTCCACAGGGTCGGTGGTTCCGTCGTATTGCGGAACCGTCGGCATTTTGAACCCTCTGGGCGCTGGTACGTTCATAACATTATCTGTGAACGGAGGTCTGCTTGAGTACGTCTTTACAGCGGGCCGGTCTTGATCCTTTGCCAGCTCTTCTATACAGTGGTCTATCTCTTCTATCCTCAGTTGCATTGGGTCAGCCCTCCGGTCTGCTTGATTCAACGACTTATTTCTCTCCACCGATGGGCTCGCAGCAGAGCCGGACTGACTTTCTGGACTCCTGCGATGAGGCCGGGACCTTTCCTACGGTGCGCGGTCTTCCTGGGCCCGGTGCTTTCGCGCGGAGCGGGACCGTGACCTCCGACGGTGATGAGGCTCTGTATGGGCATGCCTGGTTCTGGAGTGATGGACTCACCTTGTGGAGTGGTGCGTCCGGTCTCCACTGGGGCGCGCTGGCTCTCCCCTGTGGATATTCGACCTTTCCTGTATAGGTCGTGGAGCTTCTAGAGGATGTTGGGGAGGCGCTTGGATCAGGTGTTGGTACTGATCAACAAGAGCCGTCATCTGTTGAAAGATAGCTTGAACTTGGTCCGGAGTGGGGGTGGGATTGAGGTGTTCCGAATGAGCTGGGCTCTGCTCTGCTGAAGCAAAGGGAGCCACCACCTGCGAGGCGATTCGCTCGCTCCGGGTCCTACGAGGTACAACGGCTCGGGTAGTTCGGGCAGTTGGTACCTGAGCACTCTTCTGCCCTGCCATTTTGTATAGGGGACTCAAACATCTTTTAGTTCGTGGTCCCACGGATGGCGCCAATCTGTTAGGCCTAAAATCGGTAACAGATACGGCAGTGACGTGAGAGCTGGGTTTGAGGACCCGAGGAGCTGAAGTGAAGGAGCTGAGCCCTGCACAAGAGCAAACGAGGTCAGAAGACCAACCCGGAGTTGTTACTCCGGACAGGCCCTTTGACACTCAAGTCAGTACGAGCAGGAGTGCAAAGCGAGTTTTTAAGAGGTAGTTCAGAAGTTATTACCCTTCGATCTGAGCCTTGAAAGGCCTTTTATAGAAGGGGACCTGGGGTGGTTGGATTACCTACGCCAGGACAGGTGTCGGACCCTCTGTGGGTTTGGGTTCACACACTATTTAGGCAATTACCAGATTACCCATGCGCATCAGTTGGGCTTGCGGTGGGCCCTTCCAGGGCCATGTGTCGACAGCTCATTAGTTGCTATTTTTTGTACCCCATCATTCATGGTATCAAAGCCTACGGGATTTGCCCCGATAGCCTCAATCCTTCCTCATTTCTGCTCCAGTAAACTCAATCCTTCCTCCTTCTCCTCTAGTTCATTTGCCAAATCTCTCTCCAAAGTCCTCTTTCTTCTTCACCATGTCAAAATCGATTGACACCACCTCCTCCAGTTCTAAATCCAGCTACACTCTTCCTAATTTCCAACTTCTTTCCCACCTTGTTTCCATCAAACTCATTTCAGAAAATTACCTATTATGGCACCATCAGATGATACCCATACTCAAATCACAGAAGCTCTACAAATATGTAGATGGTTCTTATCCGGCACCTCCGCCATTTCTAGAAGTTACGGATGAGAAAACATCCACCGTTACCACGGTCGATAATCCATATTATGATGATTGGGTACTCACAGATCAGCTTCTTATAAGTTGGCTTTTTGCAACAATGACAGAGCCAATGCTGGCTCAAGTGGGTGATCTCACTTCACAAGAAGTTTGGAATTGTCTCGCACAGATGTATGCGTCTCAATCCGAAGCTCGCATTGATCAACTGCGAACAAAGCTCCGAAATATCAAAAAGGGGAGTAGCTCCATTGCGGAATACGTAAACCAAATCAAAGGAATCGCAGATCAACTAGCTGCAGTACAAAGTCCAATGCCTCAAAAGGAACTTGTATCTTGCACTCTTCGCGGTCTTCCGGCCGACTATGAATCATCTTCCACTTCTCTATTCACCAGGTCAGATGGTTTACCCTCTTTTTTGAAATTAATTGAAATGCTATATGCTCAAGAATGTCGTCTTGAAGAATATCATGCCAACCAACATATTGAGCGCACTGCCTTTCTCTCTGCAAGAGGTCGTGGCAAATTTAATCCGAAAAGAGGCAACCAAAATTTTGGTCGTTCCAATACCAATGGTTATAACCGACAAAAATTCCACTTTAACAATAGATTTGGAAGTGACAACAGGAATGACTGAAATCGTAACATATATCGTGGATCTCTTTCTATGGATACAAAACTCTCAACCAATATCCCTTGCCAAATCTGTGGCCAACAAGGGCATGAAGCAACAACCTGTTGGAAACGTTACCAACCAGATGATATGGCACACTCATTTGCTGGTCTCCACATGAACTCACCTCTTGATGAAAGTTGGTATCCTGATACAGGAGCTTCAAATCACATGACAATGGAGAAGTCTGGCCTCACCAATTGCATGAAGTTTAATGGGAATGATCAAGTACTTGTTGGTAATGGTATGAATCTCCCAATCAATGAAACTGGTAATCTCTCTCTCAACACTAAGTCCGGTCATCTTCATCTTAAAAATGTTCTACATGTCCCTCAACTTTGCAAAAATTTATTATCAGTTGGACAATATACTCAAGATAATGATTGCTTCTTCATCTTTTATGGAAATGGATTCTATGTGAAGGACCGGAAGACGGGGAGAATCTTGCTCGAAGGAACAAGTAAAAATGGGATATATCCGATCGTACCACTGCACGAAGATCGAGGACAGATTTCAGGATTGGCTACGGGAGTAACTACACCAACAGCATCATGTGAGGTTTGGCACATGAGACTTGGTCATCCGAATAATGGTGTCATGGGATCTCTCATAAAAAATGGTAGCATTTATATTTCTGGTTTTAGGAAGCAAATAAATATTTGCCCTAGTTGTCAACATGGGAAGAGTAGACGGCTTCCATTTAGTGCTTCTGAATCCTTTTCTAATGGACCATTAGATTTATTGCATTCTGATTTGTGGGGTCCATCCCCTACTTTATCACGTCATGGACATCGTTATTATTTCTTAATTGTTGATGATTATTCGAGGTTTAGTTGGATCATGACTCTTACTAAGAAAAATGATGCTTTGGATGCTTTTGTCTCTTTTAAACGTTTGGTTGAAAACTCTTTTGGAAGAACTATTAAAGCATTTCAAGCAGACCATGGTGTTGAATTTACTGGGTCCTTCTCTGCTTACTTAGATCATTGTGGTATTTATCAACGTTTTTCATGCCCTGCAACACCAGAACAAAATGGTGTTGCAGAACACAAACATAGACATATCACTGAAATGGGAATAGCCCTGTTGGATCAGGCTGGGATGAAGAAATCCTTTTGGTTGGATGCCTTTCAAACAAGTGTGTATTTGATAAATCGCCTACCTTCTCCTATCTTGGGAAAGAACCCATATGAAATCATGTATGGAAAGCCTCCTAACTATTCACTTTTGAAGGTTTTTGGTAGTAGATGCTTTCCATATTTACAGCCATTCAATGACAATAAACATGAGACTAGAACTAAGCCATGTGTATTCATTGGCTATACTGAACACCACAACACAAGGGCTACAAATGCTTGGATCCATACACTGGTCGAACATATGTTTCTCGTCACGTAGTTTTTGATGAGACTTTATTTCCCTTTGCAGGAATGCAATCTGGCCCTGTGATGCCGACCTCATCTACTGATATCCAACAATGGATATATCTTGAGCGTCATGTACCCTCATCATCACCTTCCATATCAATTCATGTCCCTAATTCTTCTCAACCGAACACTTCAAACACTTCTCCAGAAGTAGCTACTCAAGAATCAGATTCTCTACCTATGGCTACTCAACCTGAAATTAGTTCTGAACCAGATCCACAACAACCCGACACTCCAATGGAGCCCACTATCTCGACCACATTAGACCCAATACCCTCCACTCCCCTACCCCCTTCGACTCCACTAAGACGACACCATATGATGACTAGGCTTCAAGATGGAACCAGGTGTCCTAAGGTTTTAATGGCAACTCGTCATCCCATTCCTTCATGTTACATGGCTCTCGCTGCTACCTTAGAACCAACTTGTTATACTCAAGCTGTCAAATTACCCCAATGGCGTGCTGCAATGATAGATGAATACAATGCACTCTGCAAGAACAATACATGGGCACTTGTACCGAATCGTCCATCCTACATTGTGGTCGGATGCAAATGGGTTTTTGTAAGCCCAATGGTTTTTACCTTGGCATTCCCATCTTGTTTTGATGATTCCAATACACAAGTGATATTTTATCACTAATGTGTTTATATGTCTAAGTTGTAGATTATGATAAAGTAAGATCAAAGATGCTTGGATTGAAGGCCAAGAAGCTCACATTGGACCACCAATTGGAAGGCCAAAGTCATCAAGCAAGAAGTCATGAAGACTTGAAGACATGAAGAAATTCATATTGAAGACCAATTTTTGTCTTTTAGAATGTATTTGATCCAAACCTAGATTAGGCTTTTAGAGGCATAATTGAGTTAATCTCACACACCCTAAATAAACAAGTGATTGTATTTGTGGAGTTCCAACACCTTGGAACCCTCATAGCAATCCCATCTTGGTTGAGAATTGGAAGCCCAAAACAGAATTGAAAATCTGCTCTGCATAGGCTTCTCGGAACTCCGAGAGTTTTTCTCGGAACTCCGAGAATTATTCTCGGAACTCCGAGAAATGGTCCAGTAGACTTTTTCCAACTTCTGTGTAGCTTCTCGGAACTCCGAGATTTTTTCTCGGAACTCCGAGAATTATTCTCGGAACTCCGAGAACACTCCAACGGTCTGAAAAAGAGCCGTTTGGAATTTTGCTGGAATTACCTCAATGCCATTGAACGGTCATATTTTGGTTTTCCTATAAATATGGGTGTTCTAAACAAACAAAGCATCAATCCTAACACTCTAAAATTTCATTTGAATATCCAAGAGTGAATCAAACTTCAATTGTGCCTCTCATCACCATCTTTAGGATTTGGATCATAGGCTCAAATTTGTACATCCATTTTGTAACCCTTGTGAGGGATTTTTCATTTCTTTCTTTCAACCTTCGAGTGTTGTATTAGGGCAAGTATTCGGAGAAGCGGAGCCCATTCTCCGTGGTGAGGATAGCCACCGAGGTTAAAGCTATTGGGGTAAGGATAGCCACCAAAGTTAAAGCTATTGTAATTGGCATTCGATCTTCGCCAAGGTTAAGAAGATCAAATAGTGAATCCATCAACGGGTTTGGTTGGTGGAGTGGAGTAGGCCTCGGATTTGAGGACCGAACCACTTTAAATCTCGGGTGCACTCCTTCTATCTCTTTGCTCTTTTAATTTGCATTGCACCATTAGATTTAACTTGTATGCTTGAATATTGATTCTTGATCTCTTAACTTTAAAATCGGTTTAAAGGTTTTAAAATTGGTAGATTCTATTTCTTAAACAACCATATTCTCCCTCCTCATTGTGTTGCCAATCTAGTATAACTTGGGACCCCCCTACATTGGATTTTCACTTGGTATCAAAGCCTTGGCTCTTAAAAGATTTTAAAATTTTTGTGAAAGTTATTTCAAAATCTAACTAGGGAAGATTTTATTTGGCAACTTCTAATTGTGAAATGGCACACCAAATTGGAACCGGACTTCCGGAAGGCCATTCCACAACTAGACCTCCTTTCTTCAATGGGTCAGACTATGGACATTGGAAAACAAGGATGCGCATCTATCTTCTTTCGATAGATGTGGAACTTTGGTACATTGTTGAAAATGGATACAATGTACCTTCCAAACCATTTGAAGAATGGAATGTGGTAGAGAAAAGGCAAGCTAATTTGAACTACAAAGCAATAAATTCCTTGTTTTGTGCCTTAGCTACCGAGGAGTTTAATAGAGTTGCTCTTTTTGATTCCGCCAAGACTATTTGGGATACCCTTGCGACTACCCATGAGGGAACATCACAAGTCAAGGATTCCAAAATAAACTTGTTAAAGAGAAAGTATGAAATGTTTAGAATGAGTCCAAACGAGAGTATTTCGGAAATGTATACTCGTTTTTCTATTATTTCTAACGAACTAGCTAATCTTGGTAAATCTTATCCTAACGATGAGCTTGTGAGTAAGTTACTTAGGTCTCTTCCTCCCCATTGGGATCCAAAGGTGACCGCGATTCAAGAGTCAAAAAATCTCAAGACGCTAACCATAGAGGAGCTTGTAGGATCTCTCATCCCCCATGAGATGCTCCTTACTAGCCGACAAGAGGAAAAGAAGCCAAAGGAGAAGGAGAGGGAATTTAGATCCCTAGCACTCAAGGCTTCCAAGGAAGACTCATCAAGTGAAGCGGATAGTGACGAAGAAGAAGCTTTACGAAGATTCAAGAGCTTGTGGAGAAAGAAGCATAAGAAAGATAAGAAGAAGAAAGAAGAAAGTGATGTTGATGGAGCCTTAAGATGCTTCAATTGCAAGAAGATTGGACACAAAAGACCGGATTGTCCACTTCTAAAATCAACTTCCTCTAAGTACAAGGGTAAGAAGGATTGGAAGAAGCATAAGGCTCTTGCCGCCGGTTGGGATGCGTTAAGCACATCAGGCAAAAGCTCAAGTGAAGAGGAAGAAAATAAAAAAGATGATCTTTGCTTCATGGCATTCACCCATGAAGATGAGGTAAACTCTCACCCATCTTGTAAATCATCAAGTAGCGATAATGAAAAAATATCTTATGATGAATTGTGTAACACTTTGCACTCCCAAATTTCCAAAAACAAAGTTCTTAAAAAATCCATTTTAAAGTTAGAAAAAGAACTTGAATTTTTGAAAATTGATTTATCTTCTTCCATATCTCAAGAACAAGTGATACTTGAAAATCATAAACTTGAGATTAATACCCTTAAGGGTAGTTTGGATGAGAAATCTTGCCAACTTTTAAAACTTCAAAATATGGCAAGCTCCTCCAATTCTTATGAAGATGAAAGAAATGAGCTTTTAGTTCAAACATCCCATCTTCATAATGAAAATGAAAGACTTAGATTATGTTTACATGGATTTCTAAATGGAAATAAAATTATTGACATAATCCTAAGTAAAACTAGTCTTAGACCTCAACATGCTTATCATGATAGGACTAGTGTATCTAACCCTCTTGTTAGATGCCATTTTTGTGGAATGAATGGTCATTACCAATTCCAATGTGCATCCAAGAGTAGGGCTAGATGTGGGACCAAGAAATCTTGGGTTCCCAAAACCCCCATATGATTTTATTCATATTGTGTAGATTAGGGGTTTTTGAACTTAAAATTGAATATATTTCATTTGTATGGTTTGTGATAACCCCTCTTGTATTGTAAAATTATTTTAACTAGGGGGAGTTAAAATTGAATTTTTCTTTGAAAAAGGGGGAGCTTTAAAATTGTAAATTTTAAACCCCTTTGTTTTTCTTACCCCTTCTTTTTGTTGATGACAAAGGGGGAGAAGAATCTAGAGTAAAGTCTCTAGAGTAAGAAAAATGTGAAAAGAGTATATGCTTTGATTTGTAAATCTCTTGTGCTTGTCATCATCAAAAAGGGGGAGATTGTAAGCCCAATGGTTTTTACCTTGGCATTCCCATCTTGTTTTGATGATTCCAATACACAAGTGATCTTTTATCACTAATGTGTTTATATGTCTAAGTTGTAGATTATGATAAAGTAAGATCAAAGATGCTTGGATTGAAGGCTAAGAAGCTCACATTGGACCACCAATTGGAAGGCCAAAGTCATAAAGCAAGAAGTCATGAAGACTTGAAGACATGAAGAAATTCATATTGAAGACCAATTTTTGTCTTTTAGAATGTATTTGATCCAAACCTAGATTAGGCTTTTAGAGGCATAATTGAGTTAATCTCTGTGGGACATGATCCCGCGAGAGGGGCGTGGGGCGCGAGCCGCCGCGCGCTCTCTCTTGGTCTCTCGTTCCCACGCGATTGGCGTGTGCATTTTATTTGTTGATTTGAATTCGTCTTTCCTGTGAACTTGGGATCACTAAGGCAATCCGAATTCCACACGAAAGAGATTGACAGAGTCGCCACCTAGATGTGGGATCTAGGACCCATAATTAACCAGAAATCTAGACTCGCTACCTGGTTACGAGAATGGAAGGTATGGGGAGTTATCCACCACATGCACCATTCTTGCCCGATAGTCGGTCTTCGATTCCAAAAGCTAACTCTTTTAAATTTATTTTAAATGGCTCATTCAACTCTATGTTATTGTGCGAACTAAGTGACATGCATCCTATGATCTAATTTCAATGTGAATCCTAAATGTGTATCTTGATTTCTTAATTTGTCTGGATTCAATCTAGGTGAAAGTTCTCCTAAAATTCTAATTTCATGAAAAATCCTAAGTGATTTGATTAAGCATTTACAAGAAAATTAATATACAAAACACCACAATTTGTTGTGGTGCCGACTCGCGGGTGGTATGCCATCAAACATCCAAGCTGCCTACGTACCCAAGCCTCACTGGGATCAGAGTCGACGTAGTTCGGTGCACCTAAGCTAAGCTACATATGCCTAACTCAACTAGGACACCGACTTAGACGGATTTGACTGTTTCAACAGTTTTAAGAGGAATTATTTAATTCAAGTTGAGGATTTTATTATCTTAGGATTTCATCTAAGATGCTATATGATTCTTATCTGAATGCAAGTTGTCCCTTAGACTAATGCAGGTTTGCCTACATCCTAGTTTACTAGGCTTGTCTTAAGGAAAGATTGGGTGACTAGTGTAACTAGACCTATGGTACGGTTGCTATACATAGCAAGCGTCCGTGATGAGGCTGGACTCCTAACTCTAGGACTCCCTAAAATTTAGGACACGACACAACACTAGTGTTCCTAAATTGGGCTCTAATGGTTCTTAGATTGGAAACCATAATCCAATGGTTCCGAAAGACTCGAGACAAATCAATTCAAATTCTTGAAGTTAATTAATTTCAGATTTCATGGATTTTCGATTTATGGACACTTGAGGATTACCAATGGTTCTAGGGTTCACCAATTTCGGCCCAGAATAGCATCCAAGGAAGGGAATCGTGCGTTCTTTCCTTGCGCAATTTAATACTTAGGTTATAACATCTTATTGCCTGGCATATCTCAGGATTTCCGTGGACAGTAACCTCGGAGCCAACAACATGCTATAGCTTAAGTATTCAAATTGTCAAAGATCGGTTGCAATTGGGATACGATTATGGATGCACTGGCCATTTTTCCAGGAAAATCTAAAGATCCTAAAATTTCTGTTTCAATGGATTAAGGAGTGAACATGTGACAAAATTTAAGGTTCTTTGGAAATTTTCACAATGATTTTTAATTAATTTCGAATTTTCAATGGATTTTATCAATTTTAAGCATATGAGTGATTTTACAAGTGAAATTATTGCAAACAAATTCGAAATGAGTTGAAATTTCTACAGCAGCAAGATATGATGAAATGTAGCTTACGGGAAGAGTTTTACAGATTTTTACATTAAGCTCATATTTAATTTCGATTTAACAATTGATTGACCAGATTGCACAAATAACACAGAAACCACTAGAAATATGAATCTAAATTCAATGAAATTTCTACAGTAATAAGATATAAGTAAAAATAACATACTGAGAAATTTTCATGAATTTTGGAAACCATTTACTATCAGTTTCAGATTTTTTAATTTTCAGACCAGATTATGAATTAACCCTACATCCCATATGAAAACAGATCCAAATCACTTGAAACTTTTACAGTAACTAGAAATGTGAGATTGAAGACTACTGTAAAAATTTTAAGAATTTTAGTTGTGATCTGATGTCAGTAACAATTCCTTCAAAAGCTGGTAAATTTCAAAGAAAGCATAAAATAATATACCAAACAAATTCTAAAAATTCTCAAAATTTCATGGTAGAATGTACTGGTATCATATTAGTTTCCCACGAAATTTCATTAAGTTTGGAATTCATTTAGTATATATTTTATTTTCGAAACACTCATGGAGATCATGATTTTGAGCATACATATTTAATTTTCAACTAAATCCAATTAAATACTAAAAATCATGCAAATATACCAAATAATTCTAGAAAAATCTAAAAATTAAGTACCTACCTGTGATCGAAATCCTCGTCGAATCCGAGAGCCGAAAAATTCGAAAATCGCACCGCCGCTTGATCCGCTTCCGCTTTCTTTCTCTTTTTCTTTGTTTTATTTTCTTTTATATTTTTTTTTATATGGAACAAGGGAGAGAGATGGGGAGAAACAAATAAGGAGAGAAAGTAGATAATGATAGTGTGAGAGTGAGAGAGTGAGAGATATTGAGGGAGGGAGATATTGAGGGAGAGAAAGAGAAAACTATCCAAAAACAATGTGTTGTTTTTCTCCTCTTTTCTTCCTCTCATCACCTCTCTTTATATAGTGAAAAACTTAGTGGAGAGGTGGAAATAAAAAATGAGAATGGTGGGTGTGGTGGAGAATAATGGAATATATAATGGTAATGGTGGGAATGGTGGTGGGAATAATGGAATATATAATGGTAATGGTGGGAATGGTGGTGGGAATAATGGAATATATAATGGTAATGGTGGGAATGGTGGTGGGGATAATGGAATATATAATGGTAATGGTGGGAATGGTGGTGGGGATAATGGAATATATAATGGTAATGGAGATAATGGTGGTGGGGATAATGGAATATATAATGGTAATGGAGATAATGGTGTTATTTTAAAGGGAAAAATGAAGTTAGTGGAAATGGTAGAGAAAGTTAAGTCATGCTAATGGTGAGTCCCACTTTGTGGGTTCCGCACAAGCGGGCCCCACATCAGCGGGCCCTACACAAGCGGGTCCCACATCAGCGGGTCCCACACAAACGGGTCCCACATCAGCGGGTCCCACACAAACGGGTCCCACACTAGCAGGTCCCACACTAGCAGGTCCCACACTAGCAGGTCCCACACCAGCGGGTCCCACACAAACGGGTCCCACACCAGCGGGTCCCACATTCTCTTTTGCTCGGATTCTCATGAATAACCCTTCTCAATACTCAACGGAAAAAAAAATCAGAACATTGCAGGAATGACCAGAAAGATTTGAGAAAGCGTAAGGGACGAACACGGGAATGGAAAATACTGAAAAATTGACAGCGAAACCCTAATTTCTTTGTTGATCAAAGCAGAGCAAAATGGGGGTGTCTACAGATGCCCCTCTTTGGTAAAGATGACGTAGTCATCAAATACCAAAGTTAAAATGACAGAACCATTTTGCGTAGCTTTAATCGACAAAAGACTCTACACAAAACGGAACTTAGACGCAAACATTTACTACCTAATGCAAGACCCTAAACGAAGTCCTAGAATTGGAATGCAATAATAATAAAAAAACAAAATCCCGCTGCGGTGCCGCTCGACATCACATTTATATGATGTTCAAAGAGAAAAGACCATTTTTGAATGGACTCAGAATGAAATACCATATTTTTACGGTTTCCAAGGAAATGAAACATCACATTTGTATGATGCTCAAAGAGAGTAAGAAACCATAGTTGTATGGATTTGAAGAGAATGGAATACCGTATTTTTACGGAGTTCCAAGCAAATGAGGTATCATATTTGTATGATGCTCAAAGAGAATAAGAGAACGTAGTTGTATGGACTCGAAGAGAATGGAACACCGTATTTTTACGGAGTTCCAAGGAAATGAGGTATCATATTTGTATGATGCTCAAAGGGAATAAGAGAACATTTTTGAATGGACTCAGAATGAAATACCGTATTTTTACGGCTTCAATCTTCGGTTGAGATGAATTAATGAATTTGACAATGAAGAATTTGGAGATTTTTTCATGAATTTGAATTTGACGTAGAATTGGATTTGATGAATTTGGGGAATTTGAATTTGACGTAGAATTGGATTTGATGAATTTTGGGAATTTGAATTTGACGTAGAATTGGACTTGATGAATTTTGGGAATTTGAATTTAACGTAGAATTGGACTTGATGAATTTTGGGAATTTGAATTTGACGTAGAATTGGACTTGATGAATTTTGGGAATTTGAATTTAACGTAGAATTGGATTTGATGAATTACGGAATTCCAAGGAAATGAGGTATCATATTTGTATGATGCTCAAAGAGAACATTTTTGAATGGACTCAGAAGGGAATGGAATACCGTATTTTTATGGAGTTCCAAGGAAATGAGGTATCATATTTGTATGATGCTCAAAGAGAATAAGAGAACATTTTTGAATGGACTCAGAAGATAATGGAATACCGTATTTTTACGGAGTTCCAAGGAAATGAGGTATCCTATTTGTATGATGCTCAAAGAGAATAAGAGAACATTTTTGAATGGACTCAGAATGAATGAAATAACGTATTTATACGGATTTCAAACAAATGAGACACCATATTTATATGATGCTCAAAGTTAACTCAAGGACAATGGACTATCGTATTTATACGAATTCCAAGAAATGAGACATCACATGATGCTTAAAGAGAAGAGACCATTTTCAAATGAATTCAGAGATAATTTGAGCTTTGACATAGATTATCAGAGAAAAGGAACTGAAATCTCTAATTAACAACTTTGGAAGCAAATGATTCCATACCACCATGCAGCAAAGGTCTTTCAAGGCTTGAACATGAGATGCCACTTCATTAGCAACCTGCCCCAGTTTAAGGCCTTCTAACCTTCTTCTATTCATTGACCAGAGATCATTCTTGCAACGATTTTTCACCATTCATGACAGTCGCACCTTTTCCAAGTTTCTCGGAATCTGTTAATGAACCTGCCTTCAGAGTGATTGCACCCTACAACAATTCTTTAAAATAGCATTTGTAAATTTTTCTAAAAATAGAACCACAGACATTGGTAATAAAAAGACAAAATAAGAAAGATTACTCAAGTGATCTCGTGATGCTTCTGACTTATCAGTATTTTCTTTTGGGTTAGGTTAGCCTCTTTTAAAGAATGTTTCTCCACTGATAAACATCTTAACTTATTTTTTAAGACAGTGATACTTCATATATCCTTCTATCAACTTTCGGATTGTTTTGAAATTAATGCCCTTAGTTTCGGGAATCATTGTTATTTTTGCCTGACCTACTGAGAGTTCAGAGGTCGATGTAATTCTTCTGGCGTGAACCCCATCTTACCACGACCAAGTATTCCTTTTTAGATTTTCAACTTGGCGGACCGTTCAACCTTAACTTTTGCCTGAATCGCCTTTTCAGGTTTTTGACTCAGCAGGCTACCCCCTTAACTTTTGCCTAAGCTGCCTTTTCAGGTTTTCAACTTAGCAGGGGAATGATCCTAAATTTTGCCTAGATCGCCTTTTCAGGTTTTCAATCTAGCGGATCTTCAAGCTCCATTCTCTTTTTTTTTTTTTTTTTTTTTTTTTACTTGAACACCAAAAGGACTTTACAGGTGAGGTAGAGCTTTTCAAAAAATGGCTTAAGGTTTTGCAAGAGTTTCAACCGAACCTGTGAACAGGTTGCCTACGTATCCCAGTGTAGGAATCAGGTCATGCGTAGTTCAGGGGAATGCCCCTAGTACATTGGGTTTTGAAGGAAAATTTTATGTAGGCTCAAAAGGGTTTGCAAAAGGTTATATATTTTTTGATTTTGGGTTATGAATTTGGGTTTTATTCGGCCAAAAGACGGCCTTCTGGTGTTCAAGCATAGAACCTCTTGAGTTGATCAAGATTTGTTGGTTCCGGCAATATTTCTCCATTTAAATTACGGAGCTTGACGGCTTTTCCAGGTAAGATTTGGTCCACGATGTATGGCCCTGACCAATTAGGCTTGAATTTGCCTCTTGGGTCAAACACTGGTGCTCGGTTTTCTTTTAGAACAAGGTTGCCTTCTTCGAGATCTCTGATTTTAACCTTTTTATTAAAAGCCCGGGCTATTCTGCGCTGATAACCCTGCACATGGTAAAGCGCTTTTAACCTCTTTTCATCTAGCATATTCAGCTCTTTATATCTGGCGTCTGCCCATTCATTTTCTGGCAACTTGACTTCAGCCAATACTCGGAGCGAAGGTACACGAATCTCTACAGGTAGCACTGCTTCCATACCATAAACAAGAGAGTAAGGGGTTGCCCCAGTTGAAACTCTAATTGATGTTCTGTAAGCCCACAAGGCGTACGGCAACTTATTCGACCAATCCTTATAAGTTTCTGACATCTTGCTAATGATAGTCTTGACATTTTTGTTTGCAGCTTCCACTGCTCCATTTGTCTGCGGCCGATAAGGTGAGGATTTGTGATGCTTAATCTTGAACTCTTCGCAAAGAATGATAACTTCTTTCTTGAAATGAGATCCGTTATCTGAGATAAGTTCATGGGGAATCCCATATCTGCATATGATGTTGGTTCGTATGAATTTAGCAACTGATGCGGATGTAAGCTTTGCATAAGAAGCGGCCTCAACCCACTTAGTGAAGTAGTCAATTGCAACGAGTATGTACTCGTGACCACTGGATGACTTAGGGGAAATTTTGCCAATAATGTCAATTCCCCAAACCGAAAACGGCCAAGGAGAAGTAAGAGAATGCAATTCGGTAGGTGGTACATGGATGAGATTCGCATGTATCTGACATTTATAGCATTTCTTCACAAATGTGTGACAATCTGCTTCCAATGTTGGCCAATAGTACCCCAGACGTAGGATCTTCTTTGACAACATCTTCCCATTCATATGAGGTCCACACACCCCTTCATGAACATCTGCGAGAATTTCTTCTGCCTGATCTTCAGTGACACATAAGAGTTGAATTCCGTCGAAGGACCGTCGATACAGCTCTCCTCCACAAATGACAAAGTTAGCCGCCAATCTCTGCAAAGTCCTTATCTCCTTATTCGACGCCTCATTGGGATGCCCCTGGCCCGAGATGTAGTTCTTTATGTCCGTATACCATGGTTTACCATCGGGACATCTTGCAGCTATCTCTATAGCATCAACATATGCAGGAGCCCATTGCTCTTGAACCGTGATGGGTCTCATTTTCATATTGTGAGGTATGTCAATCATAGAAGCTAACGTCGCTAAGGCATCGGCGAATCTATTCTTCAACCTTGGCAAATAACTGAAAGTGATGTGCTGGAATTGCTTAGCGAGAATATCCAAGTATTCATGATATGGCAGCAACTTTTCTTCTTTGGTTCTCCATTCTCCTTGGGTTTGGCAAATGATTAACATTGAATCTCCATATACGTCAAGATTCTCTATGCCTAAGGCCAATGCTGCCTCAAGCCCAACAATGCATGCTTCATACTCTGCCATATTGTTGGTGCAATTGAATTGTAACTTAACTGCAAGGGGAACATGCTCATTTCGGGGTGACACAAGCAATGCCCCTACTCCTTGCCCTGTTTGGTTTGCTGCTCCATCAAAATAGAGGGTCCAACCAGTTTCTGGATATTCATCTTCTACCATCATGATCTCTTCATCTGGGAACATCGTCTTGAAAGGCTGATTTTCTTCTCGGGGTGCTTCTGCCAATTGTTCAGCAATGGCTCGGCCCTTTACTGATTTTTGGGTTACATGAGTGATGTCAAATTCAGACAACAACAATAACCATCTGGCAGTCCTGCCTGTTAGGGCTGGTTTTTCAAATAGATACTTCAAAGGATCCATCCTTGACAAAAGCAAGACCTTATGTGATAAAAGGTAATGCCTGAGTCGTTGAGTAGCCCAAACCAAGGCTAAGCAGGTTTTTTCCAGGACAGTGTACTTCTGTTCATACTCCAACATTTTCTTACTAAGATAATACACAGCCTTTTCATGCTTAGTTTCTGGGTCTTGTTGCGCTAGCATACACCCCATGGTGGTTTCTGTTACTGACAAGTAAAGCAGCAATGGATGCCCTGGTATCACTGGTGCTACTATCGGTGGTTCAGACAAACTTTGCTTTATCTTTTCAAAGGCCTGCTGACATTCCTCTGTCCATTCTTTGGAAGAGTTCTTCTTTAAGAGCTTAAAGATAGGTTCACAAGTTGATGTCAGATGAGCGATGAATCGCCTTAGGAACTGTATCCTTCCTAGGAATCCCCGAATTTCCTTCTCGGTTCTAGGCGGCGGCATCTCCTGGATAGCCTTAATCTTCTGAGGATCCACCTCTATACCCCTTTGACTCACCATGAATCCTAACAACTTACCAGAGGTAACCCCGAATACACACTTGCTAGGATTCAGGCGAAGCTGGTATTTGAGTATTCTTTCAAAGAACTTCTTGAGGTTCGGGATGTGATCCCTCCTTTCCCTGGCCTTTACAATCATATCATCAACATAAACTTCGACTTCTCTATGTATCATGTCATGGAGTAAGGCTGTAGCTGCTCTTTGATATGTCGCACCAGCATTCTTAAGACCAAATGGCATTACCCGATAGCAATATGTCCCCCATTGTGTAATGAACGAGGTCTTAGCCATGTCCTCGGGTGCCATCTTAATTTGATTGTAGCCCGAGAAACCATCCATGAAAGATAGTAATTCATGCCCGGCCGTATTGTCCACCAAGATATCGATATGTGGTAGAGGGAAATCATCTTTTGGACTTGCCTTGTTCAAATCCCTGAAATCTACACACATTCTCACCTTTCCATCTTTCTTCGGTACAGGTACTATATTTGCGAGCCATTCTGGATATTCCACCACTTGCAGAAATCCAGCATTCAACTGCTTAGTAACCTCTTCTTCTACTTTCAGGACCCACTCAGGCTTCATTCTCCTTAGCTTCTGCTTTTTAGGTTTAATCCCAGGCAACAAAGGTAGCTTGTGTTGAACAATGTCTTCGCTCAACCCGGGCATATCTTTGTAGGACCAGGCAAAAACTTCTTTATATTCCTTAAGTAGGTTTATTAATTCATCGCGCTCTTCAGATGATAGAGTATTTCCAATTCGTATTTCCTGTATTAAATCTTCTGTTCCGATGTTTATAATTTCGATTTCATCTTTAAGAGGCTGGGCTCGGCGCTCCTCCTCTTGTTTGAGCATATGCTGTAATTCAAAGGGAGTTTCGTCGATCCCCTCTTCCTCGTCTGAGGAGGGAGTGTTATCATTATTATTAAAGTCAGAAGCAAACACAGAGACATACTGAGAATCAGATTTCATTGAATTGAAAGAAGTTACATCATTATCATTGGACTCATCCTGAACAGGCTCAGGATTCACATAGTAAATAAACTCAGAAAATGACTCGCCTGGACTAGGCACTGACACCGATTCACTCGACTTGACTAGACTTGACTTAGCAATATAATAAGGTGGAAAAACATCAGAACTCCAGTTTGAAAGATTTTCTGTTGCAGGTGCAATCTGACTCTGAGGTTCAGTAAAGGTATCATTACTCTGAATAACTGCCACCAGCACATCTTCACAATCTGTCTCTTCTTGTTCTTCAGAATAGTAATCAACATCAGGCACATTTTCTTCAAACAAAGATTCCAGCACATCTGGCTCAAGGTAGACTAACCAGTCCTCAACAGCTTTCTCAACATAATATATCGGCGGTTCTGTTTCTGGGAGAGCAAGGCCACTGAATATTTCAAAACCGGGTATCATGATCCCTGTCACTGAGTCATACCATGGTTCAGAAAACCCATAGTATGGAAAGGTCTCACCTTCTTTGATAAAATGACCATTCATTGATAAGGGATATGGAGCCATTAGGAGTACCCTTCCGGTGCGGCGGATTTCTTCCTTCAATTTCAACAATTCTTCCATGGCTTCCTCCTCCTCCTCAGTAGGTACATATCCAAGACCGAAAATTCCATGGTTTGCTTTGATTGGGCGCCAATGAGATGCCTTGCTTGGATCACGGCCCAAATTCATACCAGGGAAGTAGTTCATTTTTCTCATCATCTTGGCCACCACAGGACTGATGGCAAAAGGCAAATACAACTCCTCCCGAGAGGCATCTTCATAGGAAATAGCAGTAACATCGAATGCGAAACCATTCAAGTTGTAATCATCTGCTTTTGTAACTGGAAGAATCCGAGTTTCTCCTGTTATCTGCCCTATTTCTGGCTCTTCGTCGCCTCTGACAGTGATCAATTTTCCTTCTTTAATGAACTTCAGTTTTTGATGAAGGGTTGAGGCAACAACACCTTCCTTATGCAACCAGGGTCGTCCTAGAAGTATATTGAACGAGGCCTTGATATCAATAACTTGAAATTCCACCTCAAATTCTTGACCGCCTATAACGATCCTGGTGGTAAGGACTCCGACCACATTTCTGCGGGTATTGTCATATGCGAGGATACCAAGGGTTGATTCGGCAAAATCAGTGGGACCGAAACCCAAGGTAATGGCAGTTCTTAATGGACATACATTCAACGCGGATCCATTATCTACCAGCACAGACGGTACTTTCTTGCCTTCGCAAACAACAGTGACATGAAGAGCTCTAGCATGATTCCGACCTTGAGGAGGCAGCTCCTGGTCTGAGAAACTAATGGCCCTGGTGGCGTGTGTCAGAGCGACAACTTCAGCTAGTTGCTCTGGAGATATTTCTGAGGACACCTGTGTGGTATTCAGTTCTTTCAACACAGCCTCTCTGTGTTTCTTCGATGCTATCAACAACCCCCAAACAGATATGACAGCCTGAGTTTTCTTCAACTGCTGAACAACTTCATTATCTGGGTCCTTCACGTATTGCGGCTCCTCTCCTCGAGCCAATGCTCCTGGATTTTCGACTCTTAATTCAGCAGGTTTGAAAATTCTTCCACCCCTTGTCACATGTCTGACTTCATCCAATTCTGGCTCACCATAGGTGATAATTTGAGGGACTTGTGGCTCATAGGTGATTACCAAGGGAGGTACAGACTCCCTCAGGTATGATTCATCACAGAAGATGATTTCGGGTTCAGAAATGGGTTCTAAAGCACATATGAGGGTGAGAGGGTCAAACTCAGGATCTCCTATGGTTATGGCATTAACGGCAGCGGGAGGATTAGCATGACCGGGTAGCGGGTTTTGGGTAACATTGGGTCTTGGTTGGAATGCAATGACTTTCTCATCAATGAGTTTTTGGATTCTAAATTTCAAAGCGATGCAATTGTCTGTAAGATGACCAGGACCCCTGTGATACTCACAGTGTAAGTCAGCTCGCCAATTGGCAGGTAAAGGATTGGGGGGAGGCCGGGTGGCAGGTAGGGTTATGCGACCTGAAGCCAGACATTGCTTAAGCACCTCTGAAGATGGAATGGGAAGAGGAGTAAATTCTACCCGGGCTTGTTGCCGAGGTGCGGTCGCGGGTTGAACATAGTCCATTACTAGAGGTTCCTGGGATTTAGAGGATTGAGCATTGGAATGGGAGATACTACTGACTTGGGCTGGTGGGGATTTTTTGAAATCTCTAGGATTTGGGTTGCTACGGTTGAATACACCTTGAGCCATAGCCTCCTCTATCTGGGTGCCAGCCACAATGAAGTGTTTGAAGTCTGGATAGTATTGCAATGACATGTGATACTGGAGCTGGGGGGAAATATTTTTCATGATTATCTGGACTTGCTCCTCCTCAGACGGGCGCTCCATCATCTGAGCTGCTATTCTCCTCCATCTTTTCACAAAAATCAGAAAGGATTCTCTCGAGTCTTGTTTTGTTCTCTCTAAATCCTTTCTGGTGATTTCTGTCCCATCATCATATTTGAACTGCCTGATGAATTGCTCGCCGATATCCTTCCATGTCCTGTAACGAGTCTTGTCCAAGACCATGAACCATCTCCTAGCAACCTTGGTTAGGGAAACTGGGAACAATTGAGCCATTTGCTCAGGAGATAAGCCTTGAGGCTGACACATGATGGTGAACATTTGTAAATGTGTGATTGGACAACCCACACCATCATATTTGTCGAAATCGGGCATTTGAAAATTAGCAGGAAGGCGGATTTCGGGAAATAGAGTAAGATCACTGGGATTGAAACTACCCTGGTCTTGAAACTGAATGTCTTGAACTTTTCTGGTAAGAGTCTCTAATTTCTCCATAACAGACTTATCAACCATGGACTGAGAAGGTCTACTGCGATTCTCGCTATACTGCTCTTTTTCCAAATCTTCTTCGGTTTTATCATGGATATTGATGAACACTGGCTGGACAGGTGCTGCTGAAGTAGCTGCTTGGTGCACAGGCCCTTTATCCTTGGACAACGATTGTCCGAACTTCTCAGAAAGTTGAGCCTTGATAACTTGGTTCTCTTCCTTGAGTTCTTGAAGCTGCCGGAGAATCAAGGTAAGAGTATCGGTGATAGCAGCGAGTGGAGGACTGTCCTGGTTTTCTGCCATTGGTGAGGATGAGGACGGGAAAGAATGAGATGCTGGGGTTCTCAGAGAAGGTGGCGGGGATACAGATTTCCTCTGTAATCGAGAAGAGACCCGAACCCAAGGAGTATTAGGGTTAGCTATGGTGTCTACGGCCCTGTAATATTTGAAAGACATATTTAAAATCAGAAAGAAGTAGACACTGATGTATGCATAGACGAAGATACTGAAAGAAAAAGGTGAACTTTTATTGATAGATCATTAAAGCTTGAGTACATGGTTCGATCTTTCAAAGATAGACTGATAAGAGAAAACATGACATTAAGCACTCTTTCTAGACTTCTTCTTTGGACGACTATCCTCCTCAACTGACTCCTTGAAAGATTTGATGACTCGAACATCCCAAGCAGATGAAACGGCTTTGACAATCTTGGGCTTGAGATCCTCAGGCGAATAGAAATGACGAAGGGGAGGCACAATGGATTGCTCCCTTCCATACTGACGCTGAATCCTGGCAGGAATATAAAAGGAAGTCTTTTTGAGGCCAAGAAGGCGAACGTAGTTAGCTTCTCCAGTATTGAAGACAGCTTCTTGGATTCCAGGGATTTGCCAATAAATCTGATCTTCATGGCGAGAACTCAACCACTCAGCCCAATCGCCTTTATGATTGAAAGAAACATCATGACGCCATTCACTGAAGGTGTATAACGTATGATCAAAATGCACAGGAGCTGCAATTTTTAGCTTGTGGCATAACCACACGTGAAGTAATGCAGGACATCCTGAGAAGGACCCAACAAAAGATCGAACATAAGAGCCTGGACCTGAGCTGGCACGAAGACGAGCCATCTCATCCAATCCATTGAAGGTTTCTGCAAGCATAGTAGGAATTGGATTGGCGCCACGATCCATCTGATCAACGAGGTCCAAGAGAACAGCTGACGCACAGCGAGAAGGCTGGACAGTGAGGAACCTAGCAAAGGAGCAGAATCTCAGAGCGCGACCTCGGGCTTTTTGAATATCAACAGCACCAATATGCCCAACAGGAGGGTAAATGTCAATCAGTTGTTGCATGGACACTTCCTGGTCTTTGATGAAAGAGTTCATGGATTCATCTGGATTATTCATCAAGCGAAGGAACAAAGGACGATAATCCGACACGTAAGATGGCTTCACCAGAGGGCCATCTACAGGATATTCCAATAAGGCACACCATTCTTCAAAGGTGGGACACATTTCTTGGTTGCCAAAACGGAAGACATGATGATCGGGATCCCAACACTCTGATGCAGCATAGAGTAATCCCCAATCGAGCTTGATGGTGGCCACGTAACCGAAGAGATTTTTCTCTTGCTCACTTATGGCATAGATATGGGATTCTCTTAATGTACCACGGATCCAATCAAGAATTGTACGAGTAGACATGGTGTCTGTAAGCCAGGAGAAAGGATACAGGGATAATCAGGATTACATGAACATGAGATTAGGATGAGTTCCTACCAATATAAAGGAAGTATGGATACTCGATCGAATCAGATAATATAAGATTAAAAATCGTACGATCGAGATGAGATGAGATAGCATAAGATTGCTTTCAACGGATGGATCATGAATGACTAATCCTATGAGATCTTTGGAAATGAATGGGATTTAAATCCTAACCCCAAAGGGAAAGTTTTTTAATCTTTGCACATTTTATCAGTGTTACCTGAAGGCATCAACCCTAATCCTAATCTAGCGGAGTGGAGAGAGGATCTCGACTCATGACTTTGTTTGTGTACCTAGGACCGATCGTAGCCATTAGAAGATGGTCTACGGCCTAATCTAGACACAAATAGGTAGGATATCCTAAACTAGGCTCACACACGTGATGCACATGTGTTCGTATACTACATGCATGTGTGGGTTAATCTAGGGGTAAGGCCAAGAGTTCCCTTAGCGCGAATCCCTGTTCGATATACTGTACCAGTGTCCGGCGTATCAGTACGTGAACAAGAGATCCGTTTACGTACCATAAAGGTACTAGGCTAAGGGTGGAATGCTTCTCTAGCACAGAGGCACCAGGTGATGAAATCCCAGTCAACCATGCTAGATAACACTCCGGGTTCCTAAAATAGGACGTGTGTGCATGTGAGATGCAGGGGTTTAGATGAAAGTGATGTAAGTGTGTGCAATAAGTTCGCGCAATCTATGATGCCTTCAGGTTTTGTTAGATTAAGTTTGAGTATATGTGATGAGAAAATAAAGCATACAAACTAATCTAACAAGCATAAAAGAGATAGAGTTTTCATGAGCCAGTTAAAATAGATTCAAATGAGTTATCCTTTGGAATTGTAATGAAGTTAGATGGTCCCCAGCAGAGTCGCCAGACTGTGGGACATGATCCCGCGAGAGGGGCGTGGGGCGCGAGCCGCCGCGCGCTCTCTCTTGGTCTCTCGTTCCCACGCGATTGGCGTGTGCATTTTATTTGTTGATTTGAATTCGTCTTTCCTGTGAACTTGGGATCACTAAGGCAATCCGAATTCCACACGAAAGAGATTGACAGAGTCGCCACCTAGATGTGGGATCTAGGACCCATAATTAACCAGAAATCTAGACTCGCTACCTGGTTACGAGAATGGAAGGTATGGGGAGTTATCCACCACATGCACCATTCTTGCCCGATAGTCGGTCTTCGATTCCAAAAGCTAACTCTTTTAAATTTATTTTAAATGGCTCATTCAACTCTATGTTATTGTGCGAACTAAGTGACATGCATCCTATGATCTAATTTCAATGTGAATCCTAAATGTGTATCTTGATTTCTTAATTTGTCTGGATTCAATCTAGGTGAAAGTTCTCCTAAAATTCTAATTTCATGAAAAATCCTAAGTGATTTGATTAAGCATTTACAAGAAAATTAATATACAAAACACCACAATTTGTTGTGGTGCCGACTCGCGGGTGGTATGCCATCAAACATCCAAGCTGCCTACGTACCCAAGCCTCACTGGGATCAGAGTCGACGTAGTTCGGTGCACCTAAGCTAAGCTACATATGCCTAACTCAACTAGGACACCGACTTAGACGGATTTGACTGTTTCAACAGTTTTAAGAGGAATTATTTAATTCAAGTTGAGGATTTTATTATCTTAGGATTTCATCTAAGATGCTATATGATTCTTATCTGAATGCAAGTTGTCCCTTAGACTAATGCAGGTTTGCCTACATCCTAGTTTACTAGGCTTGTCTTAAGGAAAGATTGGGTGACTAGTGTAACTAGACCTATGGTACGGTTGCTATACATAGCAAGCGTCCGTGATGAGGCTGGACTCCTAACTCTAGGACTCCCTAAAATTTAGGACACGACACAACACTAGTGTTCCTAAATTGGGCTCTAATGGTTCTTAGATTGGAAACCATAATCCAATGGTTCCGAAAGACTCGAGACAAATCAATTCAAATTCTTGAAGTTAATTAATTTCAGATTTCATGGATTTTCGATTTATGGACACTTGAGGATTACCAATGGTTCTAGGGTTCACCAATTTCGGCCCAGAATAGCATCCAAGGAAGGGAATCGTGCGTTCTTTCCTTGCGCAATTTAATACTTAGGTTATAACATCTTATTGCCTGGCATATCTCAGGATTTCCGTGGACAGTAACCTCGGAGCCAACAACATGCTATAGCTTAAGTATTCAAATTGTCAAAGATCGGTTGCAATTGGGATACGATTATGGATGCACTGGCCATTTTTCCAGGAAAATCTAAAGATCCTAAAATTTCTGTTTCAATGGATTAAGGAGTGAACATGTGACAAAATTTAAGGTTCTTTGGAAATTTTCACAATGATTTTTAATTAATTTCGAATTTTCAATGGATTTTATCAATTTTAAGCATATGAGTGATTTTACAAGTGAAATTATTGCAAACAAATTCGAAATGAGTTGAAATTTCTACAGCAGCAAGATATGATGAAATGTAGCTTACGGGAAGAGTTTTACAGATTTTTACATTAAGCTCATATTTAATTTCGATTTAACAATTGATTGACCAGATTGCACAAATAACACAGAAACCACTAGAAATATGAATCTAAATTCAATGAAATTTCTACAGTAATAAGATATAAGTAAAAATAACATACTGAGAAATTTTCATGAATTTTGGAAACCATTTACTATCAGTTTCAGATTTTTTAATTTTCAGACCAGATTATGAATTAACCCTACATCCCATATGAAAACAGATCCAAATCACTTGAAACTTTTACCGTAACTAGAAATGTGAGATTGAAGACTACTGTAAAAATTTTAAGAATTTTAGTTGTGATCTGATGTCAGTAACAATTCCTTCAAAAGCTGGTAAATTTCAAAGAAAGCATAAAATAATATACCAAACAAATTCTACAAATTCTCAAAATTTCATGGTAGAATGTACTGGTATCATATTAGTTTCCCACGAAATTTCATTAATTTTGGAATTCATTTAGTATATATTTTATTTTCGAAACACTCATGGAGATCATGATTTTGAGCATACATATTTAATTTTCAACTAAATCCAATTAAATACTAAAAATCATGCAAATATACCAAATAATTCTAGAAAAATCTAAAAATTAAGTACCTACCTGTGATCGAAATCCTCGTCGAATCCGAGAGCCGAAAAATTCGAAAATCGCACCGCCGCTTGATCCGCTTCCGCTTTCTTTCTCTTTTTCTTTGTTTTATTTTCTTTTATATTTTTTTTTATATGGAACAAGGGAGAGAGATGGGGAGAAACAAATAAGGAGAGAAAGTAGATAATGATAGTGTGAGAGTGAGAGAGTGAGAGATATTGAGGGAGGGAGATATTGAGGGAGAGAAAGAGAAAACTATCCAAAAACAATGTGTTGTTTTTCTCCTCTTTTCTTCCTCTCATCACCTCTCTTTATATAGTGAAAAACTTAGTGGAGAGGTGGAAATAAAAAATGAGAATGGTGGGTGTGGTGGAGAATAATGGAATATATAATGGTAATGGTGGGAATGGTGGTGGGAATAATGGAATATATAATGGTAATGGTGGGAATGGTGGTGGGAATAATGGAATATATAATGGTAATGGTGGGAATGGTGGTGGGGATAATGGAATATATAATGGTAATGGTGGGAATGGTGGTGGGGATAATGGAATATATAATGGTAATGGAGATAATGGTGGTGGGGATAATGGAATATATAATGGTAATGGAGATAATGGTGTTATTTTAAAGGGAAAAATGAAGTTAGTGGAAATGGTAGAGAAAGTTAAGTCATGCTAATGGTGAGTCCCACTTTGTGGGTTCCGCACAAGCGGGCCCCACATCAGCGGGCCCTACACAAGCGGGTCCCACATCAGCGGGTCCCACACAAACGGGTCCCACATCAGCGGGTCCCACACAAACGGGTCCCACACTAGCAGGTCCCACACTAGCAGGTCCCACACTAGCAGGTCCCACACCAGCGGGTCCCACACAAACGGGTCCCACACCAGCGGGTCCCACATTCTCTTTTGCTCGGATTCTCATGAATAACCCTTCTCAATACTCAACGGAAAAAAAAATCAGAACATTGCAGGAATGACCAGAAAGATTTGAGAAAGCGTAAGGGACGAACACGGGAATGGAAAATACTGAAAAATTGACAGCGAAACCCTAATTTCTTTGTTGATCAAAGCAGAGCAAAATGGGGGTGTCTACAATCTCACACACCCTAAATAAACAAGTGATTGTATTTGTGGAGTTCCAACACCTTGGAACCCTCATAGCAATCCCATCTTGGTTGAGAATTTGAAGCCCAAAACAGAATTGAAAATCTGCTCTGCATAGGCTTCTCGGAACTCCGAGAGTTTTTCTCGGAACTCCGAGAATTATTCTCGGAACTCCGAGAAATGGTCCAGTAGACTTTTTCCAACTTCTGTGTGGCTTCTCGGAACTCCAAGATTTTTTCTCGGAACTCCGAGAACACTCCAACGGTCTGAAAAAGAGCCGTTTGGAATTTTGCTGGAATTACCTCAATGCCATTGAACGGTCATATTTTGGTTTTCCTATAAATATGGGTGTTCTAAACATACAAAGCATCAATCCTAACACTCTAAAATTTCATTTGAATATCCAAGAGTGAATCAAACTTCAATTGTGCCTCTCATCACCATCTTTAGGATTTGGATCATAGGCTCAAATTTGTACATCCATTTTGTAACCCTTGTGAGGGATTTTTCATTTCTTTCTTTCAACCTTCGAGTGTTGTATTAGGGCAAGAATTCGGAGAAGCGGAGCCCATTCTCCGTGGTGAGGATAGCCACCGAGGTTAAAGCTATTGGGGTGAGGATAGCCACCAAAGTTAAAGCTATTGGAATTGGCATTCGATCTTCGCCAAGGTTAAGAAGATCAAATAGTGAAGCCATCAACGGGTTTGGTTGGTGGAGTGGAGTAGGCCTCGGATTTGAGGACCGAACCACTTTAAATCTCGGGTGCACTCCTTCTATCTCTTTGCTCTTTTAATTTGCATTGCACCATTAGATTTAACTTGTATGCTTGAATATTGATTCTTGATCTCTTAACTTTAAAATCGGTTTAAAGGTTTTAAAATTGGTAGATTCTATTTCTTAAACAACCATATTCTCCCTCCTCATTGTGTTGCCAATCTAGTATAACTTGGGACCCCCCTACATTGGATTTTCACTTGGTATCAAAGCCTTGGCTCTTAAAAGATTTTAAAATTTTTGTGAAAGTTATTTCAAAATCTAACTAGGGAAGATTTTATTTGGCAACTTCTAATTGTGAAATGGCACACCAAATTGGAACCGGACTTCCGGAAGGCCATTCCACAACTAGACCTCCTTTCTTCAATGGGTCAGACTATGGACATTGGAAAACAAGGATGCGCATCTATCTTCTTTCGATAGATGTGGAACTTTGGTACATTGTTGAAAATGGATACAATGTACCTTCCAAACCATTTGAAGAATGGAATGTGGTAGAGAAAAGGCAAGCTAATTTGAACTACAAAGCAATAAATTCCTTGTTTTGTGCCTTAGCTACCGAGGAGTTTAATAGAGTTGCTCTTTTTGATTCCGCCAAGACTATTTGGGATACCCTTGCGACTACCCATGAGGGAACATCACAAGTCAAGGATTCCAAAATAAACTTGTTAAAGAGCAAGTATGAAATGTTTAGAATGAGTCCAAACGAGAGTATTTCGGAAATGTATACTCGTTTTTCTATTATTTCTAACGAACTAGCTAATCTTGGTAAATCTTATCCTAACGATGAGCTTGTGAGTAAGTTACTTAGGTCTCTTCCTCCCCATTGGGATCCAAAGGTGACCGCGATTCAATAGTCAAAAAATCTCAAGACGCTAACCATAGAGGAGCTTGTAGGATCTCTCATCCCCCATGAGATGCTCCTTACTAGCCGACAAGAGGAAAAGAAGCCAAAGGAGAAGGAGAGGGAATTTAGATCCCTAGCACTCAAGGCTTCCAAGGAAGACTCATCAAGTGAAGCGGATAGTGACGAAGAAGAAGCTTTACGAAGATTCAAGAGCTTGTGGAGAAAGAAGCATAAGAAAGATAAGAAGAAGAAAGAAGAAAGTGATGTTGATGGAGCCTTAAGATGCTTCAATTGCAAGAAGATTGGACACAAAAGACCGGATTGTCCACTTCTAAAATCAACTTCCTCTAAGTACAAGGGTAAGAAGGATTGGAAGAAGCATTAGGCTCTTGCCGCCGGTTGGGATGCGTTAAGCACATCAGGCAAAAGCTCAAGTGAAGAGGAAGAAAATAAAAAAGATGATCTTTGCTTCATGACATTCACCCATGAAGATGAGGTAAACTCTCACCCATCTTGTAAATCATCAAGTAGCGATAATGAAAAAATATCTTATGATGAATTGTGTAACACTTTGCACTCCCAAATTTCCAAAAACAAAGTTCTTAAAAAATCCATTTTAAAGTTAGAAAAAGAACTTGAATTTTTGAAAATTGATTTATCTTCTTCCATATCTCAAGAACAAGTGATACTTGAAAATCATAAACTTGAGATTAATACCCTTAAGGGTAGTTTGGATGAGAAATCTTGCCAACTTTTAAAACTTCAAAATATGGCAAGCTCCTCCAATTCTTATGAAGATGAAAGAAATGAGCTTTTAGTTCAAACATCCCATCTTCATAATGAAAATGAAAGACTTAGATTATGTTTACATGGATTTCTAAATGGAAATAAAATTATTGACATAATCCTAAGTAAAACTAGTCTTAGACCTCAACATGCTTATCATGATAGGACTAGTGTATCTAACCCTCTTGTTAGATGCCATTTTTGTGGAATGAATGGTCATTACCAATTCCAATGTGCATCCAAGAGTAGGGCTAGATGTGGGACCAAGAAATCTTGGGTTCCCAAAACCCCCATATGATTTTATTCATATTGTGTAGATTAGGGGTTTTTGAACTTAAAATTGAATATATTTCATTTGTATGGTTTGTGATAACCCCTCTTGTATTGTAAAATTATTTTAACTAGGGGGAGTTAAAATTGAATTTTTCTTTGAAAAAGGGGGAGCTTTAAAATTGTAAATTTTAAACCCCTTTGTTTTTCTTACCCCTTCTTTTTGTTGATGACAAAGGGGGAGAAGAATCTAGAGTAAAGTCTCTAGAGTAAGAAAAATGTGAAAAGAGTATATGCTTTGATTTGTAAATCTCTTGTGCTTGTCATCATCAAAAAGGGGGAGATTGTAAGCCCAATGGTTTTTACCTTGGCATTCCCATCTTGTTTTGATGATTCCAATACACAAGTGATCTTTTATCACTAATGTGTTTATATGTCTAAGTTGTAGATTATGATAAAGTAAGATCAAAGATGCTTGGATTGAAGGCTAAGAAGCTCACATTGGACCACCAATTGGAAGGCCAAAGTCATCAAGCAAGAAGTCATGAAGACTTGAAGACATGAAGAAATTCATATTGAAGACCAATTTTTGTCTTTTAGAATGTATTTGATCCAAACCTAGATTAGGCTTTTAGAGGCATAATTGAGTTAATCTCACACACCCTAAATAAACAAGTGATTGTATTTGTGGAGTTCCAACACCTTGGAACCCTCATAGCAATCCCATCTTGGTTGAGAATTGGAAGCCCAAAACAGAATTGAAAATCTGCTCTGCATAGGCTTCTCGGAACTCCGAGAGTTTTTCTCGGAACTCCGAGAATTATTCTCGGAACTCCGAGAAATGGTCCAGTAGACTTTTTCCAACTTCTGTGTGGCTTCTCGGAACTCCAAGATTTTTTCTCGGAACTCCGAGAACACTCCAACGGTCTGAAAAAGAGCCGTTTGGAATTTTGCTGGAATTACCTCAATGCCATTGAACGGTCATATTTTGGTTTTCCTATAAATATGGGTGTTCTAAACATACAAAGCATCAATCCTAACACTCTAAAATTTCATTTGAATATCCAAGAGTGAATCAAACTTCAATTGTGCCTCTCATCACCATCTTTAGGATTTTGATCATAGGCTCAAATTTGTACATCCATTTTGTAACCCTTGTGAGGGATTTTTCATTTCTTTCTTTCAACCTTCGAGTGTTGTATTAGGGCAAGTATTCGGAGAAGCGGAGCCCATTCTCCGTGGTGAGGATAGCCACCGAGGTTAAAGCTATTGGGGTGAGGATAGCCACCAAAGTTAAAGCTATTGTAATTGGCATTCGATCTTCGCCAAGGTTAAGAAGATCAAATAGTGAAGCCATCAACGGGTTTGGTTGGTGGAGTGGAGTAGGCCTCGGATTTGAGGACCGAACCACTTTAAATCTCGGGTGCACTCCTTCTATCTCTTTGCTCTTTTAATTTGCATTGCACCATTAGATTTAACTTGTATGCTTGAATATTGATTCTTGATCTCTTAACTTTAAAATCGGTTTAAAGGTTTTAAAATTGGTAGATTCTATTTCTTAAACAACCATATTCTCCCTCCTCATTGTGTTGCCAATCTAGTATAACTTGGGACCCCCCTACATTGGATTTTCACTTGGTATCAAAGCCTTGGCTCTTAAAAGATTTTAAAATTTTTGTGAAAGTTATTTCAAAATCTAACTAGGGAAGATTTTATTTGGCAACTTCTAATTGTGAAATGGCACACCAAATTGGAACCGGACTTCCGGAAGGCCATTCCACAACTAGACCTCCTTTCTACAATGGGTCAGACTATGGACATTGGAAAACAAGGATGCGCATCTATCTTCTTTCGATAGATGTGGAACTTTGGTACATTGTTGAAAATGGATACAATGTACCTTCCAAACCATTTGAAGAATGGAATGTGGTAGAGAAAAGGCAAGCTAATTTGAACTACAAAGCAATAAATTCCTTGTTTTGTGCCTTAGCTACCGAGGAGTTTAATAGAGTTGCTCTTTTTGATTCCGCCAAGACTATTTGGGATACCCTTGCGACTACCCATGAGGGAACATCACAAGTCAAGGATTCCAAAATAAACTTGTTAAAGAGCAAGTATGAAATGTTTAGAATGAGTCCAAACGAGAGTATTTCGGAAATGTATACTCGTTTTTCTATTATTTCTAACGAACTAGCTAATCTTGGTAAATCTTATCCTAACGATGAGCTTGTGAGTAAGTTACTTAGGTCTCTTCCTCCCCATTGGGATCCAAAGGTGACCGCGATTCAAGAGTCAAAAAATCTCAAGACGCTAACCATAGAGGAGCTTGTAGGATCTCTCATCCCCCATGAGATGCTCCTTACTAGCCGACAAGAGGAAAAGAAGCCAAAGGAGAAGGAGAGGGAATTTAGATCCCTAGCACTCAAGGCTTCCAAGGAAGACTCATCAAGTGAAGCGGATAGTGACGAAGAAGAAGCTTTACGAAGATTCAAGAGCTTGTGGAGAAAGAAGCATAAGAAAGATAAGAAGAAGAAAGAAGAAAGTGATGTTGATAGAGCCTTAAGATGCTTCTATTGCAAGAAGATTGGACACAAAAGACCGGATTGTCCACTTCTAAAATCAACTTCCTCTAAGTACAAGGGTAAGAAGGATTGGAAGAAGCATAAGGCTCTTGCCGCCGGTTGGGATGCGTTAAGCACATCAGGCAAAAGCTCAAGTGAAGAGGAAGAAAATAAAAAAGATGATCTTTGCTTCATGGCATTCACCCATGAAGATGAGGTAAACTCTCACCCATCTTGTAAATCATCAAGTAGCGATAATGAAAAAATATCTTATGATGAATTGTGTAACACTTTGCACTCCCAAATTTCCAAAAACAAAGTTCTTAAAAAATCCATTTTAAAGTTAGAAAAAGAACTTGAATTTTTGAAAATTGATTTATCTTCTTCCATATCTCAAGAACAAGTGATACTTGAAAATCATAAACTTGAGATTAATACCCTTAAGGGTAGTTTGGATGAGAAATCTTGCCAACTTTTAAAACTTCAAAATATGGCAAGCTCCTCCAATTCTTATGAAGATGAAAGAAATGAGCTTTTAGTTCAAACATCCCATCTTCATAATGAAAATGAAAGACTTAGATTATGTTTACATGGATTTCTAAATGGAAATAAAATTATTGACATAATCCTAAGTAAAACTAGTCTTAGACCTCAACATGCTTATCATGATAGGACTAGTGTATCTAACCCTCTTGTTAGATGCCATTTTTGTGGAATGAATGGTCATTACCAATTCCAATGTGCATCCAAGAGTAGGGCTAGATGTGGGACCAAGAAATCTTGGGTTCCCAAAACCCCCATATGATTTTATTCATATTGTGTAGATTAGGGGTTTTTGAACTTAAAATTGAATATATTTCATTTGTATGGTTTGTGATAACCCCTCTTGTATTGTAAAATTATTTTAACTAGGGGGAGTTAAAATTGAATTTTTCTTTGAAAAAGGGAGAGCTTTAAAATTGTAAATTTTAAACCCCTTTGTTTTTCTTACCCCTTCTTTTTGTTGATGACAAAGGGGGAGAAGAATCTAGAGTAAAGTCTCTAGAGTAAGAAAAATGTGAAAAGAGTATATGCTTTGATTTGTAAATCTCTTGTGCTTGTCATCATCAAAAAGGGGGAGATTGTAAGCCCAATGGTTTTTGCCTTGGCATTCCCATCTTGTTTTGATGATTCCAATACACAAGTGATCTTTTATCACTAATGTGTTTATATGTCTAAGTTGTAGATTATGATAAAGTAAGATCAAAGATGCTTGGATTGAAGGCTAAGAAGCTCACATTGGACCACCAATTGGAAGGCCAAAGTCATCAAGCAAGAAGTCATGAAGACTTGAAGACATGAAGAAATTCATATTGAAGACCAATTTTTGTCTTTTAGAATGTATTTGATCCAAACCTAGATTAGGCTTTTAGAGGCATAATTGAGTTAATCTCACACACCCTAAATAAACAAGTGATTGTATTTGTGGAGTTCCAACACCTTGGAACCCTCATAGCAATCCCATCTTGGTTGAGAATTGGAAGTCCAAAACAGAATTGAAAATCTGCTCTGCATAGGCTTCTCGGAACTCCGAGAGTTTTTC
Source organism: Tasmannia lanceolata (assembly GCF_043159265.1). Classification (NCBI taxonomy): domain Eukaryota; kingdom Viridiplantae; phylum Streptophyta; class Magnoliopsida; order Canellales; family Winteraceae; genus Tasmannia; species Tasmannia lanceolata. The sequence continues at coordinate 57,950,476 of NW_027518695.1, read as the reverse complement.
TCGGAACTCCGAGAATTATTCTCGGAACTCCGAGAAATGGTCCAGTAGACTTTTTCCAACTTCTGTGTGGCTTCTCGGAACTCCAAGATTTTTTCTCGGAATTCCGAGAATTATTCTCGGAACTCCGAGAACACTCCAACGGTCTGAAAAAGAGCCGTTTGGAATTTTGCTGGAATTACCTCAATGCCATTGAACGGTCATATTTTGGTTTTCCTATAAATATGGGTGTTCTAAACATACAAAGCATCAATCCTAACACTCTAAAATTTCATTTGAATATCTAAGAGTGAATCAAACTTCAATTGTGCCTCTCATCACCATCTTTAGGATTTGGATCATAGGCTCAAATTTGTACATCCATTTTGTAACCCTTGTGAGGGATTTTTCATTTCTTTCTTTCAACCTTCGAGTGTTGTATTAGGGCAAGTATTCGGAGAAGCGGAGCCCATTCTCCGTGGTGAGGATAGCCACCGAGGTTAAAGCTATTGGGGTGAGGATAGCCACCAAAGTTAAAGCTATTGTAATTGGCATTCGATCTTCGCCAAGGTTAAGAAGATCAAATAGTGAAGCCATCAACGGGTTTGGTTGGTGGAGTGGAGTAGGCCTCGGATTTGAGGACCGAACCACTTTAAATCTCGGGTGCACTCCTTCTATCTCTTTGCTCTTTTAATTTGCATTGCACCATTAGATTTAACTTGTATGCTTGAATATTGATTCTTGATCTCTTAACTTTAAAATCGGTTTAAAGGTTTTAAAATTGGTAGATTCTATTTCTTAAACAACCATATTCTCCCTCCTCATTGTGTTGCCAATCTAGTATAACTTGGGACCCCCCTACATTGGATTTTCACTTGGTATCAAAGCCTTGGCTCTTAAAAGATTTTAAAATTTTTGTGAAAGTTATTTCAAAATCTAACTAGGGAAGATTTTATTTGGCAACTTCTAATTGTGAAATGGCACACCAAATTGGAACCGGACTTCCGGAAGGCCATTCCACAACTAGACCTCCTTTCTTCAATGGGTCAGACTATGGACATTGGAAAACAAGGATGCGCATCTATCTTCTTTCGATAGATGTGGAACTTTGGTACATTGTTGAAAATGGATACAATGTACCTTCCAAACCATTTGAAGAATGGAATGTGGTAGAGAAAAGGCAAGCTAATTTGAACTACAAAGCAATAAATTCCTTGTTTTGTGCCTTAGCTACCGAGGAGTTTAATAGAGTTGCTCTTTTTGATTCCGCCAAGACTATTTGGGATACCCTTGCGACTACCCATGAGGGAACATCACAAGTCAAGGATTCCAAAATAAACTTGTTAAAGAGCAAGTATGAAATGTTTAGAATGAGTCCCAACGAGAGTATTTCGGAAATGTATACTCGTTTTTCTATTATTTCTAACGAACTAGCTAATCTTGGTAAATCTTATCCTAACGATGAGCTTGTGAGTAAGTTACTTAGGTCTCTTCCTCCCCATTGGGATCCAAAGGTGACCGCGATTCAAGAGTCAAAAAATCTCAAGACGCTAACCATAGAGGAGCTTGTAGGATCTCTCATCCCCCATGAGATGCTCCTTACTAGCCGACAAGAGGAAAAGAAGCCAAAGGAGAAGGAGAGGGAATTTAGATCCCTAGCACTCAAGGCTTCCAAGGAAGACTCATCAAGTGAAGCGGATAGTGACGAAGAAGAAGCTTTACGAAGATTCAAGAGCTTGTGGAGAAAGAAGCATAAGAAAGATAAGAAGAAGAAAGAAGAAAGTGATGTTGATGGAGCCTTAAGATGCTTCAATTGCAAGAAGATTGGACACAAAAGACCGGATTGTCCACTTCTAAAATCAACTTCCTCTAAGTACAAGGGTAAGAAGGATTGGAAGAAGCATAAGGCTCTTGCCGCCGGTTGGGATGCGTTAAGCACATCAGGCAAAAGCTCAACTGAAGAGGAAGAAAATAAAAAAGATGATCTTTGCTTCATGGCATTCACCCATGAAGATGAGGAAAACTCTCACCCATCTTGTAAATCATCAAGTAGCGATAATGAAAAAATATCTTATGATGAATTGTGTAACACTTTGCACTCCCAAATTTCCAAAAACAAAGTTCTTAAAAAATCCATTTTAAAGTTAGAAAAAGAACTTGAATTTTTGAAAATTGATTTATCTTCTTCCATATCTCAAGAACAAGTGATACTTGAAAATCATAAACTTGAGATTAATACCCTTAAGGGTAGTTTGGATGAGAAATCTTGCCAACTTTTAAAACTTCAAAATATGGCAAGCTCCTCCAATTCTTCTGAAGATGAAAGAAATGAGCTTTTAGTTCAAACATCCCATCTTCATAATGAAAATGAAAGACTTAGATTATGTTTACATGGATTTCTAAATGGAAATAAAATTATTGACATAATCCTAAGTAAAACTAGTCTTAGACCTCAACATGCTTATCATGATAGGACTAGTGTATCTAACCCTCTTGTTAGATGCCATTTTTGTGGAATGAATGGTCATTATCAATTCCAATGTGCATCCAAGAGTAGGGCTAGATGTGGGACCAAGAAATCTTGGGTTCCCAAAACCCCCATATGATTTTATTCATATTGTGTAGATTAGGGGTTTTTGAACTTAAAATTGAATATATTTCATTTGTATGGTTTGTGATAACCCCTCTTGTATTGTAAAATTATTTTAACTAGGGGGAGTTAAAAATGAATTTTTCTTTGAAAAAGGGGGAGCTTTAAAATTGTAAATTTTAAACCCCTTTGTTTTTCTTACCCCTTCTTTTTGTTGATGACAAAGGGGGAGAAGAATCTAGAGTAAAGTCTCTAGAGTAAGAAAAATGTGAAAAGAGTATATGCTTTGATTTGTAAATCTCTTGTGCTTGTCATCATCAAAAATGGGGAGATTGTAAGCCCAATGGTTTTTACCTTGGCATTCCCATCTTGTTTTGATGATTCCAATACACAAGTGATCTTTTATCACTAATGTGTTTATATGTCTAAGTTGTAGATTATGATAAAGTAAGATCAAAGATGCTTGGATTGAAGGCTAAGAAGCTCACATTGGACCACCAATTGGAAGGCCAAAGTCATCAAGCAAGAAGTCATGAAGAATTGAAGACATGAAGAAATTCATATTGAAGACCAATTTTTGTCTTTTAGAATGTATTTGATCCAAACCTAGATTAGGCTTTTAGAGGCATAATTGAGTTAATCTCACACACCCTAAATAAACAAGTGATTGTATTTGTGGAGTTCCAACACCTTGGAACCCTCATAGCAATCCCATCTTGGTTGAGAATTGGAAGCCCAAAACAGAATTGAAAATCTGCTCTGCATAGGCTTCTCGGAACTCCGAGAGTTTTTCTCGGAACTCCGAGAATTATTCTCGGAACTCCGAGAAATGGTCCAGTAGACTTTTTCCAACTTCTGTGTGGCTTCTCGGAACTCCAAGATTTTTTCTCGGAACTCCGAGAATTATTCTCGGAACTCCGAGAACACTCCAACGGTCTGAAAAAGAGCCGTTTGGAATTTTGCTGGAATTACCTCAATGCCATTGAACGGTCATATTTTGGTTTTCCTATAAATATGGGTGTTCTAAACATACAAAGCATCAATCCTAACACTCTAAAATTTCATTTGAATATCCAAGAGTGAATCAAACTTCAATTGTGCCTCTCATCACCATCTTTAGGATTTGGATCATAGGCTCAAATTTGTACATCCATTTTGTAACCCTTGTGAGGGATTTTTCATTTCTTTCTTTCAACCTTCGAGTGTTGTATTAGGGCAAGTATTCGGAGAAGCGGAGCCCATTCTCCGTGGTGAGGATAGCCACCGAGGTTAAAGCTATTGGGGTGAGGATAGCCACCAAAGTTAAAGCTATTGTAATTGGCATTCGATCTTCGCCAAGGTTAAGAAGATCAAATAGTGAAGCCATCAACGGGTTTGGTTGGTGGAGTGGAGTAGGCCTCGGATTTGAGGACCGAACCACTTTAAATCTCGGGTGCACTCCTTCTATCTCTTTGCTCTTTTAATTTGCATTGCACCATTAGATTTAACTTGTATGCTTGAATATTGATTCTTGATCTCTTAACTTTAAAATCGGTTTAAAGGTTTTAAAATTGGTAGATTCTATTTCTTAAACAACCATATTCTCCCTCCTCATTGTGTTGCCAATCTAGTATAACTTGGGACCCCCCTACATTGGATTTTCACTTGGTATCAAAGCCTTGGCTCTTAAAAGATTTTAAAATTTTTGTGAAAGTTATTTCAAAATCTAACTAGGGAAGATTTTATTTGGCAACTTCTAATTGTGAAATGGCACACCAAATTGGAACCGGACTTCCGGAAGGCCATTCCACAACTAGACCTCCTTTCTTCAATGGGTCAGACTATGGACATTGGAAAACAAGGATGCGCATCTATCTTCTTTCGATAGATGTGGAACTTTGGTACATTGTTGAAAATGGATACAATGTACCTTCCAAACCATTTGAAGAATGGAATGTGGTAGAGAAAAGGCAAGCTAATTTGAACTACAAAGCAATAAATTCCTTGTTTTGTGCCTTAGCTACCGAGGAGTTTAATAGAGTTGCTCTTTTTGATTCCGCCAAGACTATTTGGGATACCCTTGCGACTACCCATGAGGGAACATCACAAGTCAAGGATTCCAAAATAAACTTGTTAAAGAGCAAGTATGAAATGTTTAGAATGAGTCCCAACGAGAGTATTTCGGAAATGTATACTCGTTTTTCTATTATTTCTAACGAACTAGCTAATCTTGGTAAATCTTATCCTAACGATGAGCTTGTGAGTAAGTTACTTAGGTCTCTTCCTCCCCATTGGGATCCAAAGGTGACCGCGATTCAAGAGTCAAAAAATCTCAAGACGCTAACCATAGAGGAGCTTGTAGGATCTCTCATCCCCCATGAGATGCTCCTTACTAGCCGACAAGAGGAAAAGAAGCCAAAGGAGAAGGAGAGGGAATTTAGATCCCTAGCACTCAAGGCTTCCAAGGAAGACTCATCAAGTGAAGCGGATAGTGACGAAGAAGAAGCTTTACGAAGATTCAAGAGCTTGTGAAGAAAGAAGCATAAGAAAGATAAGAAGAAGAAAGAAGAAAGTGATGTTGATGGAGCCTTAAGATGCTTCAATTGTAAGAAGATTGGACACAAAAGACCGGATTGTCCACTTCTAAAATCAACTTCCTCTAAGTACAAGGGTAAGAAGGATTGGAAGAAGCAAAAGGCTCTTGCCGCCGGTTGGGATGCGTTAAGCACATCAGGCAAAAGCTCAAGTGAAGAGGAAGAAAATAAAAAAGATGATCTTTGCTTCATGGCATTCACCCATGAAGATGAGGTAAACTCTCACCCATCTTGTAAATCATCAAGTAGCGATAATGAAAAAATATCTTATGATGAATTGTGTAACACTTTGCACTCCCAAATTTCCAAAAACAAAGTTCTTAAAAAATCCATTTTAAAGTTAGAAAAAGAACTTGAATTTTTGAAAATTGATTTATCTTCTTCCATATCTCAAGAACAAGTGATACTTGAAAATCATAAACTTGAGATTAATACCCTTAAGGGTAGTTTGGATGAGAAATCTTGCCAACTTTTAAAACTTCAAAATATGGCAAGCTCCTCCAATTCTTATGAAGATGAAAGAAATGAGCTTTTAGTTCAAACATCCCATCTTCATAATGAAAATGAAAGACTTAGATTATGTTTACATGGATTTCTAAATGGAAATAAAATTATTGACATAATCCTAAGTAAAACTAGTCTTAGACCTCAACATGCTTATCATGATAGGACTAGTGTATCTAACCCTCTTGTTAGATGCCATTTTTGTGGAATGAATGGTCATTACCAATTCCAATGTGCATCCAAGAGTAGGGCTAGATGTGGGACCAAGAAATCTTGGGTGCCCAAAACCCCCATATGATTTTATTCATATTGTGTAGATTAGGGGTTTTTGAACTTAAAATTGAATATATTTCATTTGTATGGTTTGTGATAACCCCTCTTGTATTGTAAAATTATTTTAACTAGGGGGAGTTAAAATTGAATTTTTCTTTGAAAAAGGGGGAGCTTTAAAATTGTAAATTTTAAACCCCTTTGTTTTTCTTACCCCTTCTTTTTGTTGATGACAAAGGGGGAGAAGAATCTAGAGTAAAGTCTCTAGAGTAAGAAAAATGTGAAAAGAGTATATGCTTTGATTTGTAAATCTCTTGTGCTTGTCATCATCAAAAATGGGGAGATTGTAAGCCCAATGGTTTTTACCTTGGCATTCCCATCTTGTTTTGATGATTCCAATACACAAGTGATCTTTTATCACTAATGTGTTTATATGTCTAAGTTGTAGATTATGATAAAGTAAGATCAAAGATGCTTGGATTGAAGGCTAAGAAGCTCACATTGGACCACCAATTGGAAGGCCAAAGTCATCAAGCAAGAAGTCATGAAGACTTGAAGACATGAAGAAATTCATATTGAAGACCAATTTTTGTCTTTTAGAATGTATTTGATCCAAACCTAGATTAGGCTTTTAGAGGCATAATTGAGTTAATCTCACACACCCTAAATAAACAAGTGATTGTATTTGTGGAGTTCCAACACCTTGGAACCCTCATAGCAATCCCATCTTGGTTGAGAATTGGAAGCCCAAAACAGAATTGAAAATCTGCTCTGCATAGGCTTCTCGGAACTCGGAGAGTTTTTCTCGGAACTCCGAGAATTATTCTCGGAACTCCGAGAAATGGTCCAGTAGACTTTTTCCAACTTCTGTGTGGCTTCTCGGAACTCCAAGATTTTTTCTCGGAACTCCGAGAACACTCCAACGGTCTGAAAAAGAGCCGTTTGGAATTTTGCTGGAATTACCTCAATGCCATTGAATGGTCATATTTTGGTTTTCCTATAAATATGGGTGTTCTAAACATACAAAGCATCAATCCTAACACTCTAAAATTTCATTTGAATATCCAAGAGTGAATCAAACTTCAATTGTGCCTCTCATCACCATCTTTAGGATTTGGATCATAGGCTCAAATTTGTACATCCATTTTGTAACCCTTGTGAGGGATTTTTCATTTCTTTCTTTCAACCTTCGAGTGTTGTATTAGGGCAAGTATTCGGAGAAGCGGAGCCCATTCTCCGTGGTGAGGATAGCCACCGAGGTTAAAGCTATTGGGGTGAGGATAGCCACCAAAGTTAAAGCTATTGTAATTGGCATTCGATCTTCGCCAAGGTTAAGAAGATCAAATAGTGAAGCCATCAACGGGTTTGGTTGGTGGAGTGGAGTAGGCCTCGGATTTGAGGACCGAACCACTTTAAATCTCGGGTGCACTCCTTCTATCTCTTTGCTCTTTTAATTTGCATTGCACCATTAGATTTAACTTGTATGCTTGAATATTGATTCTTGATCTCTTAACTTTAAAATCGGTTTAAAGGTTTTAAAATTGGTAGATTCTATTTCTTAAACAACCATATTCTCCCTCCTCATTGTGTTGCCAATCTAGTATAACTTGGGACCCCCCTACATTGGATTTTCACTTGGTATCAAAGCCTTGGCTCTTAAAAGATTTTAAAATTTTTGTGAAAGTTATTTCAAAATCTAACTAGGGAAGATTTTATTTGGCAACTTCTAATTGTGAAATGGCACACCAAATTGGAACCGGACTTCCGGAAGGCCATTCCACAACTAGACCTCCTTTCTTCAATGGGTCAGACTATGGACATTGGAAAACAAGGATGCGCATCTATCTTCTTTCGATAGATGTGGAACTTTGGTACATTGTTGAAAATGGATACAATGTACCTTCCAAACCATTTGAAGAATGGAATGTGGTAGAGAAAAGGCAAGCTAATTTGAACTACAAAGCAATAAATTCCTTGTTTTGTGCCTTAGCTACCGAGGAGTTTAATAGAGTTGCTCTTTTTTATTCCGCCAAGACTATTTGGGATACCCTTGCGACTACCCATGAGGGAACATCACAAGTCAAGGATTCCAAAATAAACTTGTTAAAGAGCAAGTATGAAATGTTTAGAATGAGTCCCAACGAGAGTATTTCGGAAATGTATACTCGTTTTTCTATTATTTCTAACGAACTAGCTAATCTTGGTAAATCTTATCCTAACGATGAGCTTGTGAGTAAGTTACTTAGGTCTCTTCCTCCCCATTGGGATCCAAAGGTGACCGCGATTCAAGAGTCAAAAAATCTCAAGACGCTAACCATAGAGGAGCTTGTAGGATCTCTCATCCCCCATGAGATGCTCCTTACTAGCCGACAAGAGGAAAAGAAGCCAAAGGAGAAGGAGAGGGAATTTAGATCCCTAGCACTCAAGGCTTCCAAGGAAGACTCATCAAGTGAAGCGGATAGTGACGAAGAAGAAGCTTTACGAAGATTCAAGAGCTTGTGGAGAAAGAAGCATAAGAAAGATAAGAAGAAGAAAGAAGAAAGTGATGTTGATGGAGCCTTAAGATGCTTCAATTGTAAGAAGATTGGACACAAAAGACCGGATTGTCCACTTCTAAAATCAACTTCCTCTAAGTACAAGGGTAAGAAGGATTGGAAGAAGCAAAAGGCTCTTGCCGCCGGTTGGGATGCGTTAAGCACATCAGGCAAAAGCTCAAGTGAAGAGGAAGAAAATAAAAAAGATGATCTTTGCTTCATGGCATTCACCCATGAAGATGAGGTAAACTCTCACCCATCTTGTAAATCATCAAGTAGCGATAATGAAAAAATATCTTATGATGAATTGTGTAACACTTTGCACTCCCAAATTTCCAAAAACAAAGTTCTTAAAAAATCCATTTTAAAGTTAGAAAAAGAACTTGAATTTTTGAAAATTGATTTATCTTCTTCCATATCTCAAGAACAAGTGATACTTGAAAATCATAAACTTGAGATTAATACCCTTAAGGGTAGTTTGGATGAGAAATCTTGCCAACTTTTAAAACTTCAAAATATGGCAAGCTCCTCCAATTCTTATGAAGATGAAAGAAATGAGCTTTTAGTTCAAACATCCCATCTTCATAATGAAAATGAAAGACTTAGATTATGTTTACATGGATTTCTAAATGGAAATAAAATTATTGACATAATCCTAAGTAAAACTAGTCTTAGACCTCAACATGCTTATCATGATAGGACTAGTGTATCTAACCCTCTTGTTAGATGCCATTTTTGTGGAATGAATGGTCATTACCAATTCCAATGTGCATCCAAGAGTAGGGCTAGATGTGGGACCAAGAAATCTTGGGTCCCCAAAACCCACATATGATTTTATTCATATTGTGTAGATTAGGGGTTTTTGAACTTAAAATTGAATATATTTCATTTGTATGGTTTGTGATAACCCCTCTTGTATTGTAAAATTATTTTAACTAGGGGGAGTTAAAATTGAATTTTTCTTTGAAAAAGGGGGAGCTTTAAAATTGTAAATTTTAAACCCCTTTGTTTTTCTTACCCCTTCTTTTTGTTGATGACAAAGGGGGAGAAGAATCTAGAGTAAAGTCTCTAGAGTAAGAAAAATGTGAAAAGAGTATATGCTTTGATTTGTAAATCTCTTGTGCTTGTCATCATCAAAAATGGGGAGATTGTAAGCCCAATGGTTTTTACCTTGGCATTCCCATCTTGTTTTGATGATTCCAATACACAAGTGATCTTTTATCACTAATGTGTTTATATGTCTAAGTTGTAGATTATGATAAAGTAAGATCAAAGATGCTTGGATTGAAGGCTAAGAAGCTCACATTGGACCACCAATTGGAAGGCCAAAGTCATCAAGCAAGAAGTCATGAAGACTTGAAGACATGAAGAAATTCATATTGAAGACCAATTTTTGTCTTTTAGAATGTATTTGATCCAAACCTAGATTAGGCTTTTAGAGGCATAATTGAGTTAATCTCACACACCCTAAATAAACAAGTGATTGTATTTGTGGAGTTCCAACACCTTGGAACCCTCATAGCAATCCCATCTTGGTTGAGAATTGGAAGCCCAAAACAGAATTGAAAATCTGCTCTGCATAGGCTTCTCGGAACTCCGAGAGTTTTTCTCGGAACTCCGAGAATTATTCTCGGAACTCCGAGAAATGGTCCAGTAGACTTTTTCCAACTTCTGTGTGGCTTCTCGGAACTCCAAGATTTTTTCTCGGAACTCCGAGAACACTCCAACGGTCTGAAAAAGAGCCGTTTGGAATTTTGCTGGAATTAGCTCAATGCCATTGAACGGTCATATTTTGGTTTTCCTATAAATATGGGTGTTCTACACATACAAAGCATCAATCCTAACACTCTAAAATTTCATTTGAATATCCAAGAGTGAATCAAACTTCAATTGTGCCTCTCATCACCATCTTTAGGATTTGGATCATAGGCTCAAATTTGTACATCCATTTTGTAACCCTTGTGAGGGATTTTTCATTTCTTTCTTTCAACCTTCGAGTGTTGTATTAGGGCAAGTATTCGGAGAAGCGGAGCCCATTCTCCGTGGTGAGGATAGCCACCGAGGTTAAAGCTATTGGGGTGAGGATAGCCACCAAAGTTAAAGCTATTGTAATTGGCATTCGATCTTCGCCAAGGTTAAGAAGATCAAATAGTGAAGCCATCAACGGGTTTGGTTGGTGGAGTGGAGTAGGCCTCGGATTTGAGGACCGAACCACTTTAAATCTCGGGTGCACTCCTTCTATCTCTTTGCTCTTTTAATTTGCATTGCACCATTAGATTTAACTTGTATGCTTGAATATTGATTCTTGATCTCTTAACTTTAAAATCGGTATAAAGGTTTTAAAATTGGTAGATTCTATTTCTTAAACAACCATATTCTCCCTCCTCATTGTGTTGCCAATCTAGTATAACTTGGGACCCCCCTACATTGGATTTTCACTTGGTATCAAAGCCTTGGCTCTTAAAAGATTTTAAAATTTTTGTGAAAGTTATTTCAAAATCTAACTAGGGAAGATTTTATTTGGCAACTTCTAATTGTGAAATGGCACACCAAATTGGAACCGGACTTCCGGAAGGCCATTCCACAACTAGACCTCCTTTCTGCAATGGGTCAGACTATGGACATTGGAAAACAAGGATGCGCATCTATCTTCTTTCGATAGATGTGGAACTTTGGTACATTGTTGAAAATGGATACAATGTACCTTCCAAACCATTTGAAGAATGGAATGTGGTAGAGAAAAGGCAAGCTAATTTGAACTACAAAGCAATAAATTCCTTGTTTTGTGCCTTAGCTACCGAGGAGTTTAATAGAGTTGCTCTTTTTGATTCCGCCAAGACTATTTGGGATACCCTTGCGACTACCCATGAGGGAACATCACAAGTCAAGGATTCCAAAATAAACTTGTTAAAGAGCAAGTATGAAATGTTTAGAATGAGTCCAAACGAGAGTATTTCGGAAATGTATACTCGTTTTTCTATTATTTCTAACGAACTAGCTAATCTTGGTAAATCTTATCCTAACGATGAGCTTGTGAGTAAGTTACTTAGGTCTCTTCCTCCCCATTGGGATCCAAAGGTGACCGCGATTCAAGAGTCAAAAAATCTCAAGACGCTAACCATAGAGGAGCTTGTAGGATCTCTCATCACCCATGAGATGATCCTTACTAGCCGACAAGAGGAAAAGAAGCCAAAGGAGAAGGAGAGGGAATTTAGATCCCTAGCACTCAAGGCTTCCAAGGAAAACTCATCAAGTGAAGCGGATAGTGACGAAGAAGAAGCTTTACGAAGATTCAAGAGCTTGTGGAGAAAGAAGCATAAGAAAGATAAGAAGAAGAAAGAAGAAAGTGATGTTGATGGAGCCTTAAGATGCTTCAATTGCAAGAAGATTGGACACAAAAGACCGGATTGTCCACTTCTAAAATCAACTTCCTCTAAGTACAAGGGTAAGAAGGATTGGAAGAAGCATAAGGCTCTTGCCGCCGGTTGGGATGCGTTAAGCACATCAGGCAAAAGCTCAAGTGAAGAGGAAGAAAATAAAAAAGATGATCTTTGCTTCATGACATTCACCCATGAAGATGAGGTAAACTCTCACCCATCTTGTAAATCATCAAGTAGCGATAATGAAAAAATATCTTATGATGAATTGTGTAACACTTTGCACTCCCAAATTTCCAAAAACAAAGTTCTTAAAAAATCCATTTTAAAGTTAGAAAAAGAACTTGAATTTTTGAAAATTGATTTATCTTCTTCCATATCTCAAGAACAAGTGATACTTGAAAATCATAAACTTGAGATTAATACCCTTAAGGGTAGTTTGGATGAGAAATCTTGCCAACTTTTAAAACTTCAAAATATGGCAAGCTCCTCCAATTCTTATGAAGATGAAAGAAATGAGCTTTTAGTTCAAACATCCCATCTTCATAATGAAAATGAAAGACTTAGATTATGTTTACATGGATTTCTAAATGGAAATAAAATTATTGACATAGTCCTAAGTAAAACTAGTCTTAGACCTCAACATCCTTATCATGATAGGACTAGTGTATCTAACCCTCTTGTTAGATGCCATTTTTGTGGAATGAATGGTCATTACCAATTCCAATGTGCATCCAAGAGTAGGGCTAGATGTGGGACCAAGAAATCTTGGGTTCCCAAAACCCCCATATGATTTTATTCATATTGTGTAGATTAGGGGTTTTTGAACTTAAAATTGAATATATTTCATTTGTATGGTTTGTGATAACCCCTCTTGTATTGTAAAATTATTTTAACTAGGGGGAGTTAAAATTGAATTTTTCTTTGAAAAAGGGGGAGCTTTAAAATTGTAAATTTTAAACCCCTTTGTTTTTCTTACCCCTTCTTTTTGTTGATGACAAAGGGGGAGAAGAATCTAGAGTAAAGTCTTTAGAGTAAGAAAAATGTGAAAAGAGTATATGCTTTGATTTGTAAATCTCTTGTGCTTGTCATCATCAAAAATGGGGAGATTGTAAGCCCAATGGTTTTTACCTTGGCATTCCCATCTTGTTTTGATGATTCCAATACACAAGTGATCTTTTATCACTAATGTGTTTATATGTCTAAGTTGTAGATTATGATAAAGTAAGATCAAAGATGCTTGGATTGAAGGCTAAGAAGCTCACATTGGACCACCAATTGGAAGGCCAAAGTCATCAAGCAAGAAGTCATGAAGACTTGAAGACATGAAGAAATTCATGTTGAAGACCAATTTTTGTCTTTTAGAATGTATTTGATCCAAACCTAGATTAGGCTTTTAGAGGCATAATTGAGTTAATCTCACACACCCTAAATAAACAAGTGATTGTATTTGTGGAGTTCCAACACCTTGGAACCCTCATAGCAATCCCATCTTGGTTGAGAATTAGAAGCCCAAAACAGAATTGAAAATCTGCTCTGCATAGGCTTCTCGGAACTCCGAGAGTTTTTCTCGGAACTCCGAGAATTATTCTCGGAACTCCGAGAAATGGTCCAGTAGACTTTTTCCAACTTCTGTGTGGCTTCTCGGAACTCCATGATTTTTTCTCGGAACTCCGAGAATTATTCTCGGAACTCCGAGAACACTCCAACGGTCTGAAAAAGAGCCGTTTGGAATTTTGCTGGAATTACCTCAATGCCATTGAACGGTCATATTTTGGTTTTCCTATAAATATGGGTGTTCTAAACATACAAAGCATCAATCCTAACACTCTAAAATTTCATTTGAATATCCAAGAGTGAATCAAACTTCAATTGTGCCTCTCATCACCATCTTTAGGATTTGGATCATAGGCTCAAATTTGTACATCCATTTTGTAACCCTTGTGAGGGATTTTTCATTTCTTTCTTTCAACCTTCGAGTGTTGTATTAGGGCAAGTATTCGGAGAAGCGGAGCCCATTCTCCGTGGTGAGGATAGCCACCGAGGTTAAAGCTATTGGGGTGAGGATAGCCACCAAAGTTAAAGCTATTGTAATTGGCATTCGATCTTCGCCAAGGTTAAGAAGATCAAATAGTGAAGCCATCAACGGGTTTGGTTGGTGGAGTGGAGTAGGCCTCGGATTTGAGGACCGAACCACTTTAAATCTCGGGTGCACTCCTTCTATCTCTTTGCTCTTTTAATTTGCATTGCACCATTAGATTTAACTTGTATGCTTGAATATTGATTCTTGATCTCTTAACTTTAAAATCGGTATAAAGGTTTTAAAATTGGTAGATTCTATTTCTTAAACAACCATATTCTCCCTCCTCATTGTGTTGCCAATCTAGTATAACTTGGGACCCCCCTACATTCGATTTTCAGTTTTTCGTCTCAAGCGTAGGTCTGATGGGTCCAGTGAATGCCATAAAGCCAGGCTTGTTGCAAAAGGGTTCAATCAACAAGCTGGCGTCGACTACGGTGAAACTTTTAGCCCCGTCGTCAAGCCCACTACTATCCGCACCGTCCTTGCATTGGCTGTCAATCACGGTTGGTCTATTCGTCAATTGGACGTCAAAAATGTGTTCCTACATGGATATCTTAATGAAGTTGTATATATGAAACAACCACCTGGATTCACCGACCCATCTCGACCTAATCATGTCTGTCGACTTCAAGGAGCCTTATATGGCCTCAAACAGGCCCCACGAGCCTGGTTTCACCGCTTTACCATTACCATAGCACTGTTTGGACAAGGATTTACCCGAAGTAAAGCTGATTGCTCTATGTTTGTGCATCACTCATCTCATGGAATTATTATCCTTCTCCTCTATGTGGATGACATCATCGTCACCGACTCGTCCTCTGCTCTTTTATCAACCTTTCTCAGATGCCTTCATCATCACTTTGATATGAAGGATCTCGGTCCTTTGCATTTCTTCCTTGGAGTTGAGGTTCAACGTTCTCCATCTCAACTAATCATGACTCAGACCAAGTACACACTTGATCTTCTTAATCGTGCATCCATGCTTGGTTCAAAGCCTATCTCCACACCTGTCTCTTCTGGTTCCAAGCTTTCAGCTCATGATGGTACTTCTATTTCTGAAGTTACACTTTATCGTAGTATTGTTGGGGCACTACAATATCTAACTCTTACAAGGCCTGATATTACCTATGCTGTAAATCAAGCCTTTCAATTTATGCAAGCACCTACCACCACTCACATGATAGCAGTTAAGCAAATTCTTCGTTACTTAAAAGGAACACTTGGCTATGGGATATGCCTTCCTCGTTCTTCCGATCTTCGTATACGAGCATACTCTGATGCCGATTGGGCAGGTAATCCAGATGATCGCCGATCCACGACTGATTGTTGTATATTTCTTGGTCCGCATCTGGTATCTTGGTGCTCCAAGAAACAACCAATGGTTTCTCGCTCAAGTACAGAGGCTGAATACCGTGCTCTTGCAGTTTGTTCTGCTGAAATAACTTGGTTGAAATATCTCCTACGTGATCTTGGAGTGCCACCTTTGTCACCTTCCTTACTTCTTTGTGATAATATCAATGCCACGCATCTCACTGTCAATCCAATACTTCACACTCGGACAAAGCACATCGACATTGACTATCATTTCGTACGGGATCGTGTTACTAATGGCTCTCTCATTGTTCGTTATACTCCTACAGAGCACCAATTGGCCGACATATTCACTAAGGGACTGCCAAATCAACGTTTTCATTGGCTACGTTCCAAGCTTCTCGTGCCCGCTTCGAGAGGTCCCGATAACCTCGCGGGGGATGATAAGAGATGATAAGATACCACTCTTGTGAGGATTCTCCGGATTCACCACTCCTGTGAGGGTTATTCGTATACACATCACCCATCCTTAACCAATAATAGTTGGAAAGGATAAGTATGTTATACTTAATTATCTGTGGTAATTAATCTGTAAATTCCATTTGTAATCACCGTATTGGGCTTACTATATTATTAAATACAAAACACCACTGCCCACGATGGGTAAGGTTTTTCCTCAATCTTCAAGTACTCCATAAGAGTACATCTAAACCCAAGAGATGGGTCCCACCACATCCACCAATGGGAATGCATGAAGAAAAATTTCAGAATTTCACGTAGTTCTCATAAAATCCTCCAAACTATAAGGTTCCTGTCGAAAAGGACACAAGAAAATTCTGTTTCTCTGACCTAAGGGTGTAACACGGGTCGAGTTGCGTCTCCCGACCCGGCCCGAGCCCAAGAATCCTTTTTTCCAACCTGAACCCGACCCGACCTAATTTCCTACCCGACAAGGTTCAACCCAACCCAAGGAACCCTTTTTTCCAACCCGAACCCGAACCCGACCCGACCAGAGTTCAACCCAACCTGAGTTCAACCGAACCCGAATATTTAAGCTTAGAAAAAAAAAATCATAAAAAATGTCGGCTGAACTCAGATTGGGTTGCCAAAACCCTCAATCTGAACCCGACCCGAGCTCAACCCGGGTTGGGAAAACTCAACCCGACCCCGACCCCGACCCAACTTCTTTTCTTTTTTTTTCGGGTTGAACCCGACCCGAATTGCACCCCTACTCTGACCACCATTGATCACAAGATCCATGGTGTTCGAACAATGTGTACAAAGTAACTGCAAAATGCCATCTTCCAACTAACTTCTTGCAGTCCGCGATTCACGGCGTTTGAGCCGCTTACTTTGATAGGTGAACACGATTTTCTGGAGGGGTCCACAATTGTCGGCCCACTACATTAATATTATCTTCTCCAAAATTACCCCAGAGCTTCATTGAAATAACGAAAAACCCGAGGAATGTAAAGCCGTTGATGTTAACCGTAATATTAAAAGGGCAGTCATAAAGTCACCCCCTTCTTGGATGAATTCACCCCATATTTTTCAAAATGAACTGTACAGCCCACACCATAGGATGATCTAAACGGCCCATTTGATGGGCCGCAACATAAACAGGTTGTGCCCCAAAAATCATTTCCATCGGATGATCCCAACTAACCGATCTATAGAAGTTTCCATAATGTGATTCCCTCTTTAGATCAGAGGGTTAGAATCATCCTATGGAAATGATATTTGGGGCACAACTATTTACATTGTGGCCCATGAAATTGTCAGTTTGGATCATCCTATGTTGTGGGCTGTACCACTGTACAGTCCATTTTGAAAAATACGGGGTGAATTCATCCTCAGAGAGGTTGAATTTATCACTGCCAAAACATATTGATTAGACAATCCTAACAATCCAATTAACGAATATAGGTCAGTATTGGTCTCATTTTTCCTTTCTAAATGCCTATTTGAAGGTCATTTACATGGCCCATCTACTTTAATCTTCTTCCGAAATGACCTCAAAAAAGTTTGAGGAACAAAGAGCCATAAATTGGATCGGGTTCAAAGTGTTCAACCCTAAAACAACCTAAACTTAGCCTTAGGTCGAGGAGGGTCAAAGCCGCCTTTAAATCTCTCAACCTTACCCTAACCCGTCTAACGTGAAATTCCAAATCAAGGCCCCGTTCATTTAAGATTATGATGACCGATTGTGAGTCCAAAGCCAATTATTGGAAATTTGAGTCCAATATTTGGTATTGGATCCACAATCGGAACAGGGCATAAGGAGACGGGTTTGGGCAAGTAGGGTTGGTTAAGGCCCCAACCCTAGCCCGACCCGAAATTAAATTGGGTTGGCTTTTCCCAACCCTAACACAACACAATCTGGGAAACTGCAAATCCAACCCTAGCCAAAATAAGGTTAAATCCATTGAGTCTGAGCCCTGCAGAAGTTGCACCCTTTATGTTACAGTAATACAACAAACTCGCCGAGTACAAAATCCTAACCATCCAATTAATGTGATTTTTGTATCCCGGCACATCCATATTAGAAACCACTATATGTGATCGCTCGATCATACAACTAAGTTTGAACTAAGCGTGCACAATGATGGCCACATAAATCATAAAGTTTATTAGCTATTATTAATCTAAGTCCGCCTCTTTAGTCTTTACTAATTTAGCTTACTTTTGTGTCCTTAATCCATCTCTCCTTATGATTAGCATTTGAGTTGGAAGGTTTAGATAATTTCCAATAATTTAAGGGCATTATGATAACTTCACTCTAAAAGAAGAGCCCTAACCGTCCCACCAGTTTTTGTACCTCCACCCCCTAAACTGTTTGATTTTTTATTTTTTTTTCGGAAAGAAGGGAAAACGATGGAAAGAACAAAGAACAGAGAAGCAGAGAAAGCTACAAAATTTCACTTACCAGGGCTGAAATTATCAGTAGCAACAGCAAGCTCCTCATAATCAAAACTCCTCCAAGACGGCCTCACCAAACTCACTTCCTTCCAATTTTCTGTTTAAATTCCTTCTCGTTCTCATAGATTTCTTCTTAAAAACACTAATCAGATTCTTCCATTGCAAACCACAAGGCTCCAAATTCAAAGATTCGTTGACAACCAATGATTTATCCCCAAAAAAATTGCTTCTGTTACTACTACTGTTATCAACACCCAAAATTGGTATTTCTAAAATGCTTCGTGGCGAGGTATCATCTGAAATTGAAATAATTTTTTATTCTGTTTCTGAGTTTTTCTGGGTTTTCCCTGTTTCAGCCTAAATGATTCAGTTTTTGTCACTTCAAAGATAGAAACCCATCAAATAGAATCGATTATTTTTGCATCAAAATAAGCTTACCTTCTTCAAAAGTCTTTGGATTGTTCTGGGTTTTTTAGATTAATCAAATTTGAATCTATTTTCTACCAATCTCTGTCACTCCCCTGTTTCTGCATAATCCACAAAAAAAGAACAAGAATAAGAAAGAGATAAAGAAATTAAAGGAGGATTGAGAGATGAAGGGAGAAGAAAGGAAAGAAGCTTACTAGCAATTGAATGAATCTAATGCTATTTATAAACTTTCAAAAGAGAATAGAATGGCTAATGATATCGGCACTACAATGTTTTGTTAATTACACAAACTCAACTTGCCTTTTCCTTATTAAGTGTCTTCTGAGACCTTTCTGGGATTTGTAATATCCTTTGAACCCAATAACAATGTTTTTTAGTAGTGTATAGGCATGAAGTCTAGTATTTTTCAAAAAGTACAAGGCTCACTTCATAGTATGATCCAAACCAAACCATTCATTTCATCATTTGTTGGCCACAACATAAATACGTTGTACCTAGGGAATCATCTCTATGATCCTAACCATCCGATATGTAGAGGGAGATCCTAACGGGAGATTAATATGGCCCTATAAAATCTCATACCTATACTTTCTAATAGATTATACATAAATCCTCTGTGTATGTACTTCTGAATTATTTGAAAAATGTTTAATCCGCTTTTGGTTTAAATCGAATGGAGATTGGTGTAATCCAATAACCTTGATCATCGAAATCTGTAATCTGATAGCAAAATCAATTAGATGAGAAGGTTATGACTTAATTTAACTTTTTTCCCCTGAAATTGGGTGTAACATATATGAT
The DNA here is from genome assembly GCF_043159265.1 of Tasmannia lanceolata. Lineage (NCBI taxonomy): Eukaryota > Viridiplantae > Streptophyta > Magnoliopsida > Canellales > Winteraceae > Tasmannia > Tasmannia lanceolata. The sequence continues at coordinate 57,931,109 of NW_027518695.1, read as the reverse complement.
AAATAAAAAATACGGGCTACCCTAGTGACAGGTCCCACCTTCTCTACAGTGAAGATGTCCGTTGCTTGAATTCATCAAGTAATCCTAACCGTTGGATTGGCCTTGAATGCAAATTATCAACAATGATAAATCCCATCTTGGACCCAAAAAACTATTTTTACCATTGATCATGAAAACGACTATCCGTCGGGTCTATTTTCTAGAGTATTTATATGTTGTGTGCACGTGAAATCCTGTATTTCTTCAAATGTACAGTGAGTCCCAGTTCATAGGATGATCTAAACCGTTCATTTGTTGGGCCCCAATATAAATACGCCGCAGCTCATAGATCATCTCCATTGGATGACCCGAATCCTTCGGACTATAGAAAGACTGTACATTATAGAAACAATTATAGATGGGAGGGTTAGGGTCATCCAATGGAGATGATCTATGAGGTATAGCCTATTGATTGTGGCCCAACAAATGAATGGTTTAGATCATCCTATGAAGTAGATCCTGCGGTACATTTTGAATAATACTGGACTTCACGGGCCCTCACCATATAAAATCTCCTATTTCCTAACTTGCTATTAAAGGCAGTTCCAATTCACAAAACATATTAACAGCCAATAAGAATACTGCTTGATAAAGGAATGCCATGTCAAAACAAGGGAGTGTGGGTATTACTTTCTATTTTTAATTTTCAAAGGTAATCCTTATCCTAATACTATTCTGAATTCTCACTTCCTTAATAGTTTGCTTCTCAATTTCAAAACTCCTCCACATTATAATGGATTCCCCAAGTTGACTCTCTTTTATCTTGCCCGTGTTCTTGTCCAAGTCTGCATTTTTTCCTACAACACCAATCAAAACTCCTTTGATTCTCCCGAGTTATGACTCACTAGAAAACTCAACTGCGTCAACTAAGTACTCAACCACGTCATGCCAAATCAACTAGCATTTGCTTTGGCCGCATTATGACTCGCATTGTGCATTTTGATACACCAGATTCCATATAACTACTCATGCCTCTCAATTTTTATCAACCCCCCTTATTTTGATACCTTCTACCTTTGTTCATAAACTTTAGCTGATTTTAAATTTTAAATAAATTGAGGAATTGGATGGTTCCAAAGACAAGGGCTGGGGCGGAAATATCAAAATCTTTCTGAATGATGTGATGGAAATATCAAATGACTAGCAATATTACCAATATCTTAGGAACCCTAAGCAAAAGTGTTGAAGAAAAAAAAACATTACCAAAATCTTAGGAACCCTAAGCAGAAGTGTCGTAGAAAAAGAGTGGATAGAGAGTGGATGAACTAAACCGGTTATGCAGTTCAATCCAACCGACCTCACCATGTTCTTGCATCAGTTGTCAAAACAAGTGAATCCAATTATGTAATCCCAAGCACCCATAAAAAAAGTACTGATTTCAATTAGAAAAACCATAACTAGGGTTAGGATTTTGGTCTTCCTGACTTTTATGTGGAAGAATGAGGATTGGTTGGAAAGGAAAATGATATCATTACTACCGGATTTTGATGATCGCACTCCTCACTTTATTAAAAAATACGGTAAGGCCCGCACCATAGGATAATCCAAACCGTCCAGTAGATGGGCCATAGCCTAAATAGGTTGTGCCCCAAAAATCATTTCCATAGGTTGATCCTAACCCTCCGATCTATAGAGGGTTAGGATATTAGAGGGTTGATCCTAACCCTCTATAGATCGGAGGGTTAGGATCAACCTATGGAAATGATTTTTGGGGCACAACTTATTTAGGCTGTGGTCCATCTAACAGACGGTTTCAATCATCCTATGGTCTAGGCCATACCGTACTTTTTAATAAAGTGAGTTTTGCGATCATCAAAATATGGTAGTGGTGATATCATTTCCCGTTGGAAAATACCCTAATTCATATTCCATGAGAAGCCTTAATATGAGGAGAAACTGAGAAGCATAATTTGGCCCCGCCCACGTTACATTAATATGATTTAGACCATTCATTTTTATCACCCTAAGCCTTTCATTTTGTCAGCCTCCCCGTGAACAAGAAATTTAATATATTTGGTGAAGTAGTTGGATGCTGAAATCAAATGGTTAATACAAGGACGCTCCCAATAGAGCATAGTGGGTCTACCTTGGATTGATCGGCACCATTATTTGCTTTGGATACCATATGACCCTAAAACCAAACCAAAAAAATGGAATCCTAATTTAAAATAACCTTTATTTCTTATTAGGATGGAATAATTAGCAAGATGTCAAGGCCATACGAGAGCCTACCCAAGGATTAAGTGCGCAGTTCAGATCAATCAAAAGTGGGATAAACTACCTCGAAAGAAAGGGAGCATTCATGAAAATTTGATAATAAATTTTGACCTGGGTTTCTCTTATTTGGTTTACTAGTAAAAAATGAAGAGGAAAACTATCATTGCTTAAAACAAATGAAGAGGAAAACTTCTTAATTAGTAATATGGGATTCAGTAATAATAGATGACATAACAGAGAACAGAGACTAAAGACATCTTGATTTTCTTTAAGTCAATAGAGAATGATCAGGTGCGGAGGGAAACTGAAATTGCAAATTAATAGGGACCCAATAAGAAAGTGACTTAAAGGACCAGAAAGCGATGTAAAATGCCTGGATTCTCTCCGAGGCAGTCAACAATCCAAGTGAGTACGCTTGGAGTGGTGTCCCTTGCCGCGACGATGACTCTAGACAGGATCTTGGTCAGTATCAGGACCAGCTGCTTTCTTGCCTCCATTGTCTTGTGGAAGAGAATCCCTGGCAGGTTGATGGGCATGGATTTATAGTTCTTCATTAGAATATAATAACACTGCTTGATTTCTTCTCTGTACAGCATCCAAATATGGAAAGTAGTGCCACATTCAATGTCTACTGCATTAACAAAAGAAACAGATCAGTAATTTCTGGATAATTAAAAGCAATGATTGACCATCTCCTCTATTATCTATTTACAATTCCGGAAATGTTGTTTCATTAATTATGGAAAAACTAAGATAAAATGTTAGCAATTAATGAAATTTGGGATATGGAAAACAGAAAGAAATGAATGAGATTTGGGCTAAAGTGAAGCTAACTGTCTTGATTTCTTGGAATGGAGCCTCCTTCTCATGACTGGAGCGTGTCAATTGCAATCGTTTTAATGTCGAAAATAATCTTGTCCTAGATTCTAATTGCAAGGTTTACTATTGCTTCCACTCAGGAAGTAAAGTTTATGGATCACTTGGTTTTCAGAACTCCAAGGTGAATAAAAGTGACTGCATCTGCTCGAAATGTTTTCGCATCTTCTGCTGTGACTTTTACTCCACTATGTCATCCAACACTCTGTGACCTTCAAAGGCAATTGATCCATATTAGAGAACACCAATAAACAGAGAAACACAAGAGAAACACAAGCATCAATAAATCATATGTGGGTATCATCTTAGGACAACAGAACTGACCACAAGAACCATTAATACAACAGAGGCTGACATGCAATAGTATATAACAATATTGTCCAAGATTTTTTCAGAATATTGCTAATTTTTTTTTAAATATCATTTTTATTTAAAAAACTAAAGATTATGATTGTTCTGCAAAAGATATACTTATTATTGTTGTTTTATCTGCAGAAGCTGCCGTTTGGGTGTGATTGGATTGTTGTGCAGCTGGGCTATTGTGATTGAAATGTTTCCAATTTCTGAAATTTGATGCTACAAATGTAACAAAGCATCAAATGGTGAGAGAAAGAGAGAGATACATATTATATTATATTTCAATTTACTGAGGAATGAGGAGGGTTTTTTTTACTACCTCTGATGAAGGGAAGCAGTCGCAAGCTTCATGGATAGAAACTGGGCATGGGCAGAAACAGCTTCATGGATAGAAACTGGGCATGGGCAGAAACCGTAAAGCTTGTAGCAAAGTTGTTTGTATTTATTCTTAGAGTACCTGTCCTCTCTGTAAAGCTTTGGCCATCTGTTGCTTCACCCCCCGGTCCTTCACTTCATGAAGTTACGATCAATTTGTCTAATGATTTGTAACATACGCCCTCAAGAATGTATCATAAATGTATATTGTTTCCTGGAACAGAATAAGATTCAAGGAGATGGAGGGGGGTATTGAGATAAATGACAATTAAATAGCGATCGTAATGCATTGTCAGAATCAGAAATAAAATAAAATGTCAATGTTTCTAGGTCATTGCTATATTGTAGCTAGAGATGGCACCTACCAATATCAAGAATTACCTAGACACATTTCATCTCACCATACCTGTATGCAAAATTCAATGCAGTTCTTGGTTGGGGATTGAGCCTCTAATTTGATCACAAGTTAGTTCCTATAAATTAGCAGAAAAAATTCACAATGGTGAATAATTTCAACTCGATATAGAATCAAAAAATTAAGAAGAAAGGCTATTCTGGTTCAGGTTCAGCAAAGAAGTTAACATGGCAGTAGAATAACACAGTAGGGTCAGGTGCTGTTTTGGCAATCGATTCTGGTGTGGACAACAATAGTGGGAAGCCGATAAAATTCCAGCCTGCCAATAACAATAAAAAAGGAACTACAAATTTCAGCATTGGATTATTTGTTATGATGATGATTATAACCAGTGGATAGTGGATGCAGTCCTATATAGAAAATGTGGCTGAAAATTTGACTCATAGTTGATGACTGCAGTAAGATGTGTTATAGAAAAAAATAGTCACGATAAACGATAGGCAAAAAGATCATAAGAAAATTGATGTTGATAAATATCTGGACACTGACTTTTTCTTTTATTATTTTATCTGATGTCAAATTTATTACAATTCCCAAAGAGTTCTTTAGATCAAAAGACAAAGTGAGTCAGTGCAATTATGAAATCATAGCAGTGCCAATATTACTTCTTCGATAAAATTTTAAACTTGTAAATAAAACTCCTACATTGTATTTAAAGCAACAATATTTACATATAAACTTGTTTGGTTTCTCCTTGCAGCCGTCACCCCCTCTACTGAATGAAGAGGGGTCTGTTCTTCTTCTACGTCCTCTAAGTCATCATTCACTTTTGAATGAGAAGGGGGTTGTTCTTGTTCTCTCTTATCTTCTGAGTGGGGTACTGAATGAAGAGGGGTCTGTCCTCCTTCTACGTCCTCTAAGTCATCATTCACTTTTGAATGAGAAGGGGGTTGTTCTTGTTCTCCCCTATCTTCTGAGTGATGAGGGATCTGCTCTTCTTCTTTTACCTCCTCTTCTGAATGAGAAGGGAGTAGTTCATCTTCATCTATCACATAGGTAGAGTATGAATGTACGCCTTCATGTCCTGACAACCACGCTCTATATTGTACTGCGGTCATTCTAGCCCTCCCTGCACAAGATTTCCTAGCCGTCACCTTAGTACGCGCCATTGGAACTGCAATGTCGGCAACATTGATGTCATTATTCAAGGTAATATCACTTTCTTTCTTCCTCTACACATACACACACACACACACACACACACACACACATATATATATATATATATAGCTAAACTTCATTAGTCAGTTGAATGAAGGAATCACAATCGCAAGATGCATAACCCAATCAACATTCATTTCTTTGAGTAGCGGATGTCAGAGAAGACAAAGAAATATACTTTGATATTACTTTAGAAAATTGGATTTGATATTATTTTAGAAAATTGGATTGCCTCATATAGAAAGCTATCACTTCAACTGCTCTTGGTCTTTTTTCTCCAACTATTTCTCATCCCTGGCTTATCTCCCTATAGAATCCAAAAAAATATGAGCATATGCATTAAGATTATTGAAACCAGTTATCCAAAGTTTCAAACAACAACAGGAATGCATGATGCTCTACAAGAGTAACTGTGAATGACCCTAGCTTCATTTGGATGGTAATGTATTGCTTAAGATCAATTTATCATCATTTAGGGGAATCACGTCCAAATGACCATAGAAATGCAGTTGCACGAACGAATAAAAACTGGTAGAATATCTTTTGATCCCCTCTCTAAACAATGACTTAGACAAGCCACTACACTGTTTTTTTCCCCTTTATTTTTAACCCTCTCAGCAGGATACTAATCTTTAATGGCAGTTGCAGGCCATCAAGTTTTGAGAGAAATTAAGTTCAATCTCGATGATTATGAGTTGGATCCGTAGCAGGTGAGATAGAGTTATTTTATCTTATTTTCTTATCTTTACTTTTATTGATTTTTTATTCTATTCTTTTCAAAATATCTAAGAACAGTAATTCAGGGGATTCGACCCTAAATTCCAATAGAGGTTGCATTTAAATTCTTGGATTTAGCCCATTCAAACATGAGGCCAACCATCACAATTGACAACTTCTTTACGTAAAGAATAAGGGCTTCCACAAAACATCCTTTCATTAGCTGTAAGGAAAGAGGATTAGAAGAATTGGATATGCTACTTTTCATTGTTGCTGATTTTAGCAAATGCCCTCCTTTACTCTTCCACATCATGGCCAAGGTTGGTAACTTGGGTCATGCACTTGAGGAATTTACCAAGGTAATCAACAAAAGGAAATCCCTAGAATTAGAGCATGCAGATATAATCAACAATCCCATGAAGGAAATAAATAAAGAAAGGAAATTCCTAAAATTAGCAGCCACACAGAGATAATCAACAATCCCATACAGGGAAAATGAGAGAATTAGAAACAAAAGAAAATGCCTAAAATTAGTAGCGTGCAAAGAACAAAAATCAAAATTTAAACACAGAATTGAAGAAGGATGTCTACTTTGAAATCCCTAAAATTAGCAACATGCAGAGATAATCAATAACTCCATAAAATTAGAGAATGCAGAGGACAGAATCCCTAAAATTTAAAGATTTAAAGACAAAATTAAGAAAGGAAGGATGTCTACTTGAGAAAGATACAGGAACAGAGAGAGAAGATGGTTTTGTTGTGAATGCAGAGAGGGATCGTGGAGGAAAACCCCAGCAGGACATTGGAGTCTCATACCTTACAATCTCAGTGGAGATTTTGTCTGAGAGAAGAAATCCGTTCGTTGGCTGAATAGATAGCCGTCGAGAGAAGAGAGGCAGATCGGGCGGTTGCATTCTATGTTCTCCATGTCTTGCGTGATTAGTGGTGTTCAGGTTCGGTGGAGACAGACGAGAAGAGAAGAGAAAGTGTGAAGGGAAAGAAATGGTTACCATTGGCACCTGAGACGGTCAATAAAGCACAATTCAGAATTTTTTTTTTTTTTTTTTTTTGATAAGTACGATTCAGAAAACTTGCAGAGCAATAGATACACTAATTGGTAGAGGAAACTGTGGTTTCTTGAAGGGCAGTTGACAAAATGAGAAGACCATAAATGCCCTAGACAATCAACGATCAGGATTAAAGAATGCAGTAATCTAAGGAATTGAAAGGAGTATAAGGCAGGACACAAGGGGAATTAGAGAAGAAGAAGCCCATGAATTTTGTACTCATTCAGGCTTTAAGAGTCGATAGGATAGGATTTATTCCGAACAGCTGGGCAATTAGAATTATCTAGGCAGAGCAAACTCTGTATATTTCTAAATATGTATATATTTCGCGTGTGCTTAAGGAAGTTAAACTGAAAGCTCCCTAAATGTCATCTTTATAACAAAAATAAAAATAAAAATGGTGGTCTTTTCACTTCATTTTTTTTAATATTATTTATTTATCTCTGTTATATATTTTGGGGCTTCGTATACCCTTTATGAGATAGATTGGCTTGCTGTTGGGGGTTGTCATTGGGAGGAAGAAGAGGAGCTAGGGTTTTTCGAGAAAGAGGAGAGGCTGTGACTTTACTTTTTTATCGTTTGTTTTCTCACTAACGATAGAGGAGTTTCTAGTACAGGTGCAACTTGGGTCGGGTCGGGCTGAGGCCAACCCAATGTTACTTGGAAGGTTCGTTCCGGTACGTGGTACGGGGTACGATGGTAGCCCGGTACGCGGGTACAATGAGGGTATGCTATATTGGTTCGCTATTCGGGTTCACAGGTCAGTTTGGAGCACTAATTCAGACTCTCTCTCTCTCTCTCTCTCTATATATATATATATATATATATATATATATATATACACACTAAGCAGCTAACTTTCCGTTGTCATTCGTCTTTTTTCCAAGAAAAGTCTTTCTAGGCAAAAGTTTCTTTTCACGAAATTTAGTTTGCCACAAATAATTTGAGTTTGCCTCCCAACAAAATTAGATTTGCTACTTTGAATCGGGAAGTGATATATGCGCCCCTTTTGATCACCAAGAACACCCCCTGTCAGGGTTTGTGGCAATCAGGGGCATTGAATTCTTCAGACAAAAGTACAACAGCCCCTCTTTGTCATTGATACACTAACAGGGGGTTCCTGTTATCAAAAGGGGCGGTTATATCATTTCCCTTTGAATCCCCTACAAAATCGTGCCCTCTCAGTACGGGTTTGCGTTTTTAAACACAAAATTGAGCGCTAATGATTTGAGTTTGCCGCCCTACAAAATTGATTTACACTTTGGTTTCACCTACAAAATCGTCCCTTTTCAATTTGGTTTTGCTTTTAAAAAAGAAATTGCCCAATCACATTATGACCACTATTAATTTGGATCCCCTAAAAAATCAACCGTTATCATTAAAACACGTAATTACGTTTTCAGTTACCGCTAGAATTGTCTTTTCCCTAACTAATTTAGATCCCCACTAATTACATTTTCGACTTTGTAGGAAACTAAATCGGATTTTCAGCAATCAATTACTAAAACAATCATCCCTTTTCAAATCGGTTTTCCTGCTATCATTAAATTTTCTCCTAAAAACTATGCGTCCACATGTGTGGGAGAGATGAAAAATCGTGGTGGAGATTAATCGTGGGGAGATGAAAAAACGTGGGGGAGATGAAAAATCGAATCTATGCTATGTTGAGTCCCTCTCCCTCTCCCTCTCCCTGTGTCTCTCTCCATTTTTTTAATTGCTTTCTTTCTTAGTTTATCTTTTGTCTTCTTTTTGCCTGATGGTGAAAACAGGCTCAACTGATATCCAATGAAGAATTGTAACCTGCTCATTTTTTTTTGGCAAAGAAGGGCAACAAGATATAAAGGAAATTCTACGAGCAGGCAACTTTGGATGGTAAGTTACTCATTTGTATTATTCAATAGGTCCAGTTGTTTAATGGTACAAATCGCATACCTGGTGGGCTTTGCTATGAATGGTTGCCGAATCATCAAAGTCCAATCCCATCAAGATATTTTAACCCTCCAATTCATGACCAATGAATATAGGGAAATGTTATCAGCACTACTGTATTTTGATGATGGCACTCCTCACGTTATTACGGTATGGCCCACACCATAGAAGGATCGAAACCGTCCATTAGATGGGCCACAGCCTAAATAGGTTGCGTTCCAAAAATCATTTTCATAGGTTGATATTAATCCTCTGATCTGAATGTTAGAGCGTTGATCCTAATCCTCTATTATTTTGGATTTAATAATAGTATTTAATGCATTTCATTTGTTTTGGTATTGCCTTAATTGTGAGTAGTGGTGGCAAGTAAAGCAGTGAAACATGGCGATTACAGCAATCTAAATTTAATTCTGAGGAACTACGTTTTCCCCAAATTTGCTCTATACTTGAATAACTAAAGTATTTTAGACATGTTGAGCATCCAAAGCCAATATTGTAATTTTTTTTCGTATTTCTTCGGAGGTCTCTTAAAACCAAAAGAGAGACGAGTTTAGAAGCAGACCCCTTAATTTTTTATTTCCCCCTCAAATTGAAGAGTGGCCCATTATTTTTTAATTCATCTTTTTTTATTGTTAATCCATGTTCAAATGTAAAATAATACTGAAGGGATTCTGAGTGCCATAGGGGTACTTTGCCATGCTAGATAGGGACACAAAGGACCTCTTTGGAGTGTTGGAGCTGTGACTGATTAATATCGAGGTATTGAAATTTTTTAACTAATTTGATTTTACCTCAATATCTCCTACTAATTTGGATTTCCGGATAAGCCTTATAAAGAATTGGTTTTGACATTTTTTGTCTTACTGGTTTTGCCAACTTTTAATTTCCATTTTTTGTCTTCCTCATCCAGGTTCTTTTAGTCTTTTGTATAAATGTTAGTGGCTTTTTCCTTTTTACATTTTCAAGCATAAATGTATTCATTTCCATATGTGCTGCTTTAGCACAAGTTTCTTGAGGTAGCCATTGCTTGATCTTCTCTTTGAGTGCATGGCTTGCTTTGGGATCTTCAATGTTGAGCTTCTTTGCTTGACACCTTCCAAGGATGATGCCACAATTTGGTTCAAGCTCCTTTGCAAGTTGTTGATCCATAAGCTTTGGCCTTCATTGATCTTCCTTTGTTTGTTCAATGCTTCAAGATGGTTGATGATGAGCTTCTCCTTGGTACCTCTAAGGCATGAATGGATCCTTTGTATGCTCTAGCTCATTTGACACGTGTTTGGTTCATCTTCAAGCATAGACCGTCAATGGTGAGTGCTAGCACGGATTGACCTGTGAATTTTCTGTCCATAGCACAACACTCAAGGCAAACAATTAGTCCATAAAAGACTAATCAATTTGTGTTTGTTAATCATCAAAACAAGATGATTGAGTGGAAACACATTTCATCTTTGAGTTCAGGTATACTTACCTTGAAATCTTAATGGAAAGAATGTTCTCCTTTATTTTGGTTATTTAATTTCTGATCTATATGTTAAATTTTAAAGCATAATTTTGGGTAGCTTTTATTTTATTTTTATTTTGAGAGATGTAGTGAGGACAAAATTGTAATTTTGTGTCCTTGGGCATTTTGGTCATTTTTCCCTAGCTTGCACATGTGTGAGCTGCACATGTTTGCTCCATCTTCTTGCACTACCCACCTATTTCAAATTCAAACTCCACTTGAAACTCTAAACCCACCACTTCCCTAAGCATTAAAGTCTCCACTTTCCCATACCCACTATCACTTACCAATGTCATTGCTTCTCTACTTTCTTTTTGACTAAGCCTATTCTCATAACGCCATTTTGTAGATATTCTCCACTATCTAGCTAGTCGTCTATTGAAGCTCTCGTGTAGCCCTCCATTGAACTTCTCTTGTGTAGACCTTCATTGAAGCTTTCTTGTGTGCAAGATAGCGTTTGAAGTGAAGGCCAACTTGTCCCATATTTTGTCTCTGTCTTGAAGCTTTCTTCTTGAAGCCTTGTCTACTTATAGTTTTATTTTTCTCTCATATATATTGAAGCACATCATGTTTTGGCATTGTTCTTCTTCTACTTTAGTTGTTGATCTTAGGCTAGTGTAAACTTCGGTTTCACTATTTGAAAAGAGGATATTCCGGTGTTACGAAATTCATTTTTCTCTATATGGTATCAGAGTCATAAGGGTGGTGGTTGGTGCTTGTCAAGATTTACTTGGTGAAGAAGTTCAATCGGTGCTTTGAAGATGGATATGAGTGGAAGGGTTAGTGGACTCAGCATTGAGTTACTAAATCAATCAAATTGCAAGATATGGAGAACATGCGTGGAGTTTTATCTAGTGGGAGAAGATTGATGGGAGGTTGTTTATGGTAATTCCATTATAGCTCCGGAAGATACACAAGAAAATGCCGACGTATTAAAGACAAGGAGGATGGCGAATGCTAAGGCCGAATTTCTCTTGAAGCGATCTATTTCTCATGACTTGTGGAGCACATCATTGGGTATAAATCGGCAAGTGAGATTTGGATTACCCTTGATGGATTGCTTAACAATAAAAATATGGCTCGTCTACAAATGTTAGGGAATGACTTAGCGAATACTACACAAGGTAATGGATGAATTTACTTAAACCGACATGTAAGAGGTGATCCTCTATGCCACCAGAGTCGAAGTGAAAGGATGTTATAGACGATTTGATCTCGAATCTTAATCTTTGGAAAAACATGGAGTTCTGAAATGGATTCGAAGAAGCATAGGAATCACTTAAGATTATTGATTTATTAGAATCGGATTTGAGAAATGCAATGTATGGTAAGACCACATGAAGACAGATCAGTTGTGCGCAAATCTTCTATCATTAGAATAGGAGATAAGGAGATAACCACAGATCTATCGATGTGAAAATGACAAATTTGGATTAGACTTCGAATGGATTGAATTGCTACCCAATATGAATGTGCGGATTTTCTTGATACAAAAGTAAAAGATTTGAATTTTGAAATAGATACAATTGAATTGAGGATGGGAAATATTTATTTGAGCACAAATGAATTAACTAGCAACATGTCAGAATTTTGCAGGCAGTTTTGGTAAAAGTCGAAGATTTGAATTTTGATACCCTTATAATTTAAAGTGCGGATATTAGAAAACAATGACAGATAACTAGGAGGATAGCATGGTGAACTCATGAGTACCAAGGATGCCTGGTTTAGCATGTGAGTTAGTCATGTCAGATTGGGACAGTATGACGAGTTCATATGTACCCGAGATGCTTCGTTCAACATGTGCTTTACTTGTACTTATATGAGATAGCATAGTCATTCATAAGGATTTTCCAGGGCTTGTGTCATTTCGGCATGGGGGATGTCATTGAAGCACCCAACAATGTCCACTGATATCATTGTGTCGACGCGGTCTCACCTCTCGACGGCACTGAAAAAGGTTTGCACACTGCGGCCCCGAACTGGATCTTTTCTTTTTCTGGCACAATCAAAAGATATACAGGGTTAAGGGGTTTCACACTCGCAGGTATGGAGCTTTCGGTATGGTGTATGAACTAGCTGTGCTGGTATGGGACAGTATGGTGAACTCATTTACCTTAGAAGCTTGTGAGTTAGTGTCTCGTGTGAAGGAAAGGGGACTTCGGTCGGTAAGCATAGCCACCTTAGACGAATAGGAAAAAATCTGCGAAAAATCAACATGTGGTTCTCACGTGCAAAAGCTAGCCCCGAAATGGATTTCCGTGAAATTGCCAAGCAAATCCCATCTAGAAGAATAGTAAGGCAAACTATATTTTTATCCAGTTTTGGACTCTTTCTTCAGTATGTCAAAATATTTAAATGCTGAAATAAGCTCATTTGCTTTTCTGATCGGAGCTCACAATTGCATGACATGATATGTTAAAATCTCCCTTCAAAGGAAATAAGTTGAATTTAGAAATGTCCACTGCTTAAAAATATCTTTCGTTTGCAAGATGTGTTGTGCATATTAAGCAACAATATCAAGAACCTGTCCTTAAATATTTTTTCCTAGATTTTGGCTTAATAATATGAACATAAATAGAAGCACGTACATTGGCATACATAGCCTTTTTTGGGCGTAGGTAAGTTGGGCATACATAGCCTTATAAGAATATAAGCTTTATGAATAATGGGTCAATTGAAAAGATGAGAAGCAGAGGTTGAATTGAATGATAGTGATTTTGTTATTATCATTCTTTCTTGTCATTCGTAGCTAGAGAGTGGAAGGAGGGAGAAAAAGTCTATCCAGAAGAAGGCTTGGAGCTCGCGATAGACAGCAAAAGCTTTTCAAGACTAGTAATAAGGTTTTGTTATTTAATTTAGTCCTTCAAATTCTGTAATGTAGTCCACGATTGATGGCATGAAGGAGAGGGTAAGAACTAAGTAAAAAACAAGGAAAAAAATGAATTTTGATTAAAGTTCTTTTCCTTGCTATTCGGCCTTTTGTCACCCTCTCTTCACTCATGCTATGAAACAACCAATTACTGTAAAAGCTTAAGCTGTTGGAGAAGGGTTTTTTAATCTTTTGAAAATCCAAGGGTGGTCCCTAGTACTTACTCCAATGGCAACTTATGAGGAAAAAAAATTAGGTTGCTAACAAGTTTTAACCTTTTGAAAACTCAAACCCAATTTTAAAGATTAAGAGATCAAGAATGAAATTAAAGCACGCGAGTTAAATCCTAAGTGCAATGCAAATGTAGAGCAAGAGACAAAGAGAGAATGCACCCGAGATTTATAGTGGTTCGGTCCTCCAAACGCGAGGCCTACTCCACTCCACCAACCAAACCCGTTGATGGCTTCACTATTTGATCTTCTTAACTTCGGCGAAGATCGGTGCCAATTACAAATTCCAACTGCCTTTAACCTTGGTGGCAATCCTCACCACGGAGAGTGGGCTACGCTTCTCCGAACACTCACCCGAATACAATTTCTTGAATAAGAAAGAAAGAACAAAAAATCCTTCACAAGGGTTTACACACTTTGAAGAAGATGTACAAATTGAGCCTATGAACCAAATCCTAATCTTGGATGATGAGAGGCATAAACAAGCTTGATTCACTCTTGAGATATACCAATGGATTTTTAGAGTGTTAGGATTGATTATTGGGAAGTTTGGAATTCCCATATATATAGAAAAACCAAATATGACCGTTTGAGGGGCATAGTGGTAAATCTGGTGAACTTTCAAACGGCTATTTTTCTTCTAGTTATAGTGGTCTCGGAGTTCCGAAAATTTCTCTCGGAGTTCCGGGAATACAAACAGAAGTTGGAAAATTTCTACTGGACCAATTCTCAGAGCTCCGAGGAATCTCTCGGAGTTCCGAGCTCGGAGCTCCGAGAAGCCTATCAGCAGCAGATTTTCAATTTTGTTTCTTGGGCTTCCAACTTTACACCAAGATGGGATTGTTATGAGGGTTCCAAAGTGTTGGAACACCACAAAGACAATCTTTTATACATTTAGGGTGTGTGTGATTACTTAATTTATGCCTTTAAACACCTAAATTTGGATTGGATCTTATACATTCTAAAATGACTTCGATCTTCAATGCGATTCTTCAAGTCTTCATTTGCTTTGGATCTTCGATGTCTTTGGCCTTCCGAATGTAGTCCAATGAGTGCTTTTTGGCCTTAATCCAAGCAATCTTTGTCTTAGCACCATAATGATCTACAACTTAGATAAACAAACACATTAGTGATCTAAAATCACTTGTGTATTGGCATCATCAAAATAAGATGGGAATGCCAAGGTGGGAACCATTGGGCTTACAATCTCCCCATTTTTTATGATGACAAGCACAAGAGATTTTCCAATAAAAGCATGCATAAATTTTCTTACATTAGATTTCTCTCCCCCTTTGGCATCTATCAAAAAGATGGGGTAAAAGAAAACTTAAAGGGGTGAAATTTTACAATTTTAAGCTCCCATTTTTTCAAGGAAAAAGACAAACATAGAACTTCCCCTATTGGAAAAACAAATTCAATACAAGAGGGGATATTTAATTAACCATTAAAAATGATAATCAATTTTAAGTTCAAGCCCCTAAGCTAAAAATACATATGAGGAGAATCATATGGGGGCTTTGGGAACCCAAGCTTTCTTGGTTGGGGGCTTTGGGAACCCAAGCTTTCTTGGTTCCACCACAATCCCTAATTTTAAATGCACATTGGAATTGATAATGACCATTGATTCCACAATAATGACATCTAACATGAGGGTTAGATAGACTAGTCCTATCATAAAAAGCATGATTAGGTCTATGACTAGCCTTCTTTAAGATTATGTCAATAATTTTATCACCATTTAGGAATCCATGGAGACATAATCTTAATCTTTCATTTTCATTATGAAGATGGGTTATTTGATTTAGAAAATCATTAGTGTTATCTTCATAAGATTTGGAAGAGCTTGCCACATTTTGAAGTTTAACTTTTTTGATTTTTCAAAACCCAAAAATGCCCAATATGTCCTCCAACGGTTATATCTTCTAAGGGGCTATATATATGAGTTTATTTTCATCATTCTAAGACTTTTGCAAGCTTGAGAAAAGAACCCTACGTGTGATTTAAGTTTTCAAGCAATCTTTACAAAAAGTTCTTCTTCTTTGTCCAAAATCTTGCAATCTACCTTAAAGAAGATTTCTTTAGCCTACTTGCAATCTAGTTGAAGAAGAATCACTCAATCTCCCTTGCCTTCAACATCTTTGAAGATCTCCCAAGCTTACTTGCAATCCCATCATTGGAGAAGTTCTCATCAAGCTCACTTGCAAATCATTTGGAGAAGATTTCATGTATTGAAGTGATGTATTAGCCTTAAGTGAAGGCATTCACATATTGTAATTTGAAAATCATTGTAAAGGTGGAAAGGGCACCAATATTAAACCCCTTGAAATTGGCGAGTGCTCGGAGACGCGGAGCCATCTTCGTGGGCAAGTGTTGAAGACGTGGAGCCTTCTTTGTTGTACCAAGAATCATACTTTTAGTGGATTCCCTCAAGGACACAAACTTGGGAAGAGTGGAGTAGGTCTTGGAGTTATAAGACCGAACCACTATAAATCTTAGTATTGTATCTCTTCTATTACTCTTCCCCCTTTTCTTATTTGCTTTGTGGTTGTTCATTCCTCTACTTTTATTTTTGCTAACCATTATTAACCAAAGAGTAATTAACAAGTGTTAGTAATCTTTTGAAAAGAAATATTAAAAGAGTAGAAATTTTAAAACCCAACCAATTCACCCCCTCTTGGTTGCCCAACTGGGATTTCATTTGGTATCAGAGCTAGAACTCTAGGATTGCCTTAACCGGTTAGAGTAAAAGATCACTAATTATGGCAACCTTCCCTCAACAACAAGAAGGACAATCAACCACTAGACCACCCTATTTCAATGGAACTAACTATGGATACTGGAAAGCTAGAATGAAAGTATTTTTACAACAAGATTTTCAAATTTGGAAGAGTGTTCAAAGTGGATATGTAGAACCTACCAAAGATCTAGAAGAATGGACCGAAGGTGAACAACAAGCTTCAAACGTAAATGCTAAGGCTATGAATGCCTTGATTTGTGCTTTGTCACCGGAGGAATTTAATAGGGTAACAAACCTTCAAACGGCTAAGGAAATATGGGATCTTCTAGAGATAACACATGAGGGAACAAATCAAGTAAAAGAATCAAAATTAAACTACATGTTTAGGGAATATGAACTCTTTGAAAGGCAACCTAATGAGACTATAGCGGAAATGTATACTAGGTTTTCAAACTTGACAAATGGGCTAAAAGGACTTGGAAAACAATTTTCAAACAAAGAACTAGTAGCAAAAGTCCTTAGGTCACTACCTAAAAAGACTTGGGAAGCAAAATCAACGGCTATAACGGAATCTAAAGATTTATCAATACTAAGTCTAGAATAATTGATAGGATCACTCACTACACATGAGATGATATTTAAAACAAATGAGAACCAAAGTGAAAACAAAAAGGGAAAAGGACTTGCTTTGAATGTTGACTCAGGTACCGAAGAAGAAAGCGAAGGAGATAATGAGGAGATTGCCTTGATGACTAGAAAGTTCAACAAATTCTTGAAGAGAAACAAGAATGTGAGAAAAGCTCCTCGACCCTTCAAAAAGAAAGAAGAAAATGAAGGACAACCGAGATGCTTTAAATGCAAGAATGTTGGACACTTGAGGTCAGATTGCCCACTCAACAAAGTGCCTCCACAAAATGAGAACTTCAAGAGAAGAGAAAAGAAGAAAGGAATGGCGGCAACATGGAATGAACGTGAGATGAGTGAAGAATCCGAAGATGAACCGGAAGGAGAAAGTTGCAATGTGTGTTTCATGGCCTCTACAAATGACAATGAGGTAACACAAGACTCTAATGTTAATGATTCTAATGATATTAAATGTGATGAATTGTATGATGCCTTTCAAGAATTGCATAAACAATTGAAAGCTCAAATGTTAAAAAATCAATCTCTTAAAAACTCTCTTGTTAGCATTACTAAAGAGTTTGGTTGGTTACAAAAGGACCATGAATACATTTTAAATGAAAATGAGACCATGAGCTTTGAGAGTGATGAGCTTAAAGAAATAAATGATTCACTTAGTTTGGAAAACAAAAAATTGCATGTTGAAATTAAGAAAATGACACATGAATACAAGGAGTTAAGTGCAAAATATGATGATCTTTATGCTTCTTTTGATAAATTTGATAGAGGTACATTAACTCTAAACAAATTGCTTGGCATAGGAAAACGGTCCTTGAACAAAGTTGGACTTGGATATGATGATTATCAAAGTCCCACAAGACTTCAATCCAACTTTGAAAAAGCAAGACCCTCTTCCTCATCCTCTAGTAGTATTGTGTGCAATGGTTGTGGCTTGCATGGTCATTATAAATTTAATTGTATGTATGCTAATAATCCTAAGTATGTGTGGGTAAAGAAAGGTTCTTTGAATGAGACTAGTCAAATTAGGATTAAGAAAGTTTAGATTCCTAAGAAATGAACTAAATGTAGGTCTGCCTGAGGAGCCAAACCAAGCAAGACAAGTGGTACCTTGATAGTGGATGCTCAAGACATATGACCGGAAACTTATCTCATTTTGAGTCTCTCTCTATCAAGGATGGTGGATTAGTTACCTTTGGAGATGATAAGAAAGGGAAAGTCATAGGTCAAGGAATCATAGGTAACTCTAAATCCCCTATCCACGATGTTTTACTTGTTGATGGTTTGTCACATAACTTGATTAGCATTAGTCAACTATGTGATAGTGGACATAGAGTTATATTTGAACATGATACATGCATAATTGAGAATAAATTGAATGGTGAAATCCAATTTAAAGGAAATAGGAATGGAAATGTGTACACCATAAGCTTAGATGACCTAAAAGCTCAAAATGTAAAATGTCTTTCCGCCATTGGTGAAAACTCATGGCTATGGCATAGAAGATTAGGTCATGCTAGCATGGAACTAATTTCTAAAATATCATCTAGAGATGCCGTGATTGGTTTACCCAAAATCAAATATGTCAAAGATCACATTTGTAAAGCATGTCAAATGGGTAAACAAATCAAAGCATCTTTCACACCTAAGAACATTGTCTCTACTTCTTATCCACTTGAGCTATTACATATGGATCTCTTCGGACCAATGAAAACTAGTAGCCTTGGTGGAAGAAGATATGTATATGCGATTATTGATGATTTCACTAGATATACTTGGGTGTTATTTCTTGCTCATAAAGATGAATCTTTTGATATGTTTTTAAATTAGCCAATAGAATACAAAATGAACTAGGTATTGCAATTGCACAAATTAGAAGTGATCATGGCACTGAATTTGAGAATTGTCATTTTGAACAATACTGTGCTAAGAATGGAATCTATCATAACTTTTCTGCACCCAGAACACCTCAACAAAATGGAGTAGCTGAAAGAAGAAATAGAACTATTCAAGAAATGGCTAGAACAATGTTAAATGAATGTAACATCCCTAGATATTTTTGGGCCGAAGCCGTAAACACTGCATGTCATATTATGAATAAAGTCTATTTGAGGCCCTCAACTAAAAAGACTCCCTATGAAATGTGGAAAGGTAGAAAACCCAATCTTGATTACCTTAGAGTGTTTGGTTGTAAATGTTTCATTCTTAATATCAAGGATATTTTTCATAAATTTGACCCTAAGACAGATGAGGGGATATTTGTAGGATACTCAACACATAGTAAAGCATATAGAGTATTCAATAGAAGGACCTTGATTGTTGAGGAGTCCGTCCATGTAACATTTGATGAAAGAGAGCTATCCCAAATAGAGATGTTGCATGAAGATGAGCCTATTGTAAATCAAGTAGAAATATCCTCTAATCCTCCTAGAGAACAAGTCATAGATAATGAATCAAGGGAAGAGGAAGAACAAATTGTGGACCTACCTAAGGAAAAGAGAATCTTAGCCAATCACCCTGAAACTCAAATCTTAGGAGATGCCTCACAATCTGTTAGAACAAGATCATACTATAGAAATATTAGTGCTAATGTGGCATTCTTATCTGAGATTGAACCAAAGTCCATCAATGAAGCTGAAAAGGATGAATTTTGGATGATGGCAATGCAAGAAGAGCTTGACCAATTTGAGAGAAATAAAGTTTGGAAATTAGTGCCTAGACCTAGTGATCACCCTGTCATAGGAACAAGATGGGTCTATAGAAACAAACTTGATGAACACGGAACTATCACTAGAAATAAAGTTAGACTAGTAGCCCAAGGGTACAATCAGGAGGAGGGCATTGATTATGAAGAAACTTTTGCTCCTGTGTCCCGATTAGAAGCCATTAGGATGCTCTTGGCATATGCAAGTCATAAAGGATTCAAACTATTTCAAATGGATGTCAAAAGTGCTTTCTTAAATGGCTACATAAATGAGGAAGTGTATGTTGAGCAGCCCCCTGGCTTTGAAGACTACAAGCATCCATACCATGTATTCAAGCTAGATAAGGCATTATATGGTTTAAAGCAAGCCCCTAGGGCTTGATATGAGAGGCTAAGTACATTCCTTGTTGAGAAAGGATTTGAAATGGGTAAAGTAGATAAAACATTATTTATTAAAAGAAAAAATGAAGACATTTTAATTGTGCAAATTTATGTGGATGATACTATATTTGGATCTTCAAATGAATCTTTGTGTGATGAGTTTGCAAACTTAATGAAAAATGAATTTGAAATGAGCATGATGGGTGAACTAAACTACTTTCTTGGCTTGCAAATTAAACAACTTAAGAATGGCATATTTGTACATCAAGAAAAATACATAAAAGAACTTATCAAAAAATTTAGAATGGATAATTGCAAGATCATGAGAACACCCATGAGTGTCACATATAAACTAGATAAGGATGAATTTGGAAAAGTTGTGGATGAGAAGATGTATAGGGGTATGATAGGTAGTCTCCTCTACTTGACTGCCAGTAGGCCAGACGTTATGTTTAGTGTCTGTTTATGTGCAAGGTTTCAGTCTGCTCCAAAGGAGTCTCACCTATCTGCAGTAAAAAGAATCTTCAAATATCTTAAAGGCACCCAAAGTCTTGGCTTGTGGTATGAAATGACTAGTGAATTCAACCTCACTGGGTTTTCGGATGCCGACTTTGCTGAGTGTAGGATTGATAGAAAGAGCACTAGTGGGACTTGCCAGTTTCTTGGAAAATCTCTTGTCTCATGGTTTAGTAAGAAACAAAACTCTGTAGCCACCTCCACAACTGAAGCTGAATATGTGGCTGCAGGGGCTTGTTGTGCTCAAGTCCTTTGGATGAAGAACACATTGATGGTCTATGGCATTAAAGTGCATAATATTCCCATCTTATGTGATAATACTAGTGCTATCAACTTAACAAAAAATCCTATACAACATTCAAGAACAAAACACATTGAAATAAGGCACCATTTCATTAGAGATCATGCACTTAAGGGGGATATATGCTTGGAATACATCAATACTGAAGTCCAACTGGCCGATATCTTCACAAAACCCCTAAGTGAAGAGAGGATGTGTGATATAAGAAGTGCCTTGAACATTTGGAGTGGAGATCAAGTGAAAGAATTGACTAAGTAGTTATAAAAAAAAAAAAAAAAAAAGGGGGGGGGGGGCCTTTGAGATCAAATTTGCCTGCATTTGTCTTGTTTGTTTGTTATGACTTAATGTTATATGATATTTGTGAGCCCATGAAGCCTATGAAATGATTGTGACATATCCAACTTAATGGATTCCCAAAAATCTCACTTTTGGTTAAAAACACTCGAAAATCCATGCACCCAAAATGAGAATTTTGTCACTTGGATCTAATCTTATTATCCCCACATGTCAAAAAAAAATTTATTTGTGCGTAGCGAACATCGTCAAACTCATCCGCGAATTTTGTGCGTTGAAGAAGAATGTGGCTCTCGTTCTCGACGGCCAACCCGGTCACGATCTGGACAATCATCCGTGAATTTTGGCATTCAGAATCGGCGAGCTCTAGCAATCTTTGAGGAAATGGCTCCAAGAAAGGTAGTCTCTGGTAGATATGTGAATTTTGAGGCTCTTACTGCTTATCGTATTCGATCATGCTTTGATACCTTGGAGTGGTCTCCCTTTCTTCAAATCAATGAACCCATCTACCCTACTCTGTGCAAAGTCTTCTACGCTCAATTAGATGATTCAGTAGATAAATGGCAACTGAAATCCGCTGTGAAATCTACGTCGATTGACCTTACGTTCACCGCATTTTGTGAGATCTTAGGAGTTCCAGCGACTGGCCCTATGATCTATTTCTGGCGTACTGATGAGATTGAGGAGCGTGGGACCACACGCCAAGATGTGTATCGGACAATCTGTAGACGTTACATCCCTGGCGGGACAATTCAGGCCCATGATTTGATGCCCAAGGCAAGGGTCTTGCATAATATCATTGTGAACACGATTCTGCCTAGAGGTGGTTAGAAGAATGAGGTGAGGCCCTTAGATGCTTTTGTGATATATTGCCTGATGACTGGTACTGCTCTGAATCTGGGCTACATCATTTTCAACCACTTAAAGGCTGCTCCTCTGAGGACTAGATCTTTACCCTATGGCATGGTTATCACCAAAATCCTGACTCACTTTGCTATCTCAGTAGTAGGAGACTTGAAAGAGAAATCGGCCAAGCAAATTGACAAGACTACTATTAGAAAAATGAGAATGGACCCTGATCGGATGGAGAGAGTGGTGCAGATCATCCTATTCTTGAAGACGAAGAAGAGGAAGAAGAGGACGAAGAGGCAGACGATGAAGAAGATGAAGAAGAAGAAACAGCTGAAGAAGAGGAGGAAGACAATGATGAAGACGAAGCAGCTGCAGTAGATGGAGATGAGGAGCCTCCTGCTCCTCAGATGGACCCTCTGGATCGCCCTGTCACATACAGAGATCTTATGGCCTTCCAGCAGCATATTGACAGCCGATTCGATCATTTTGAGCGCCGTATGGGATGGAGAGATGCTTCTCCACCTGCCGAGTAGCTCTATCTTGATTCTGACTTAAACGTTCCTTTTGCATCTACTTAGGATTAGTTTGCTTTGACTCTTTATTTAGGACTCGTTTCCTTTCTCCTTGTCACTAGGGTCGTTTGTGTGCTCATCTGTTTTTTGTATGGCCATGGGTAGAGCTTGAGTAGGATATTGATGTATTGGTCTATAGACCTCACCCATGTGACTTTTGTTATGATTGTGTCCTTTTGCTATATGGTTCCTGTACTCAAAGGGTTACATGAAATGAATGAATTATTTGGCTGTTTAATTTGATCTATCTTCTATCCCTCAATGATACATGGATTGTGATGTCTAATTAAAAAAAACAAAAAACAATCAAGCTATGACTTGATGGATTCCCATGGATTTTGTTGCTTACTTTGTATGGATGTTGCTTGGTTTGTGGTGGATTTTCATGTAAGTTGGTTTATTTGTCTATCTCTATCTACCTATCTATTATCACCCTTGTTTGGTAAATGGCTTCATGGTCAAGATGGTAACCCTAATTTTTACAAGCCACTCAATTGGTGCCATTAGCCCTTTTAGATCCTAAGAGGGAGGTCGTACCTTCACCCTAAATTAATACACCTAACTCATTCGGCCACTTGCCGCCATCTAAACCATGAATATGTCATATGTGTGTTACTTTTATATATATATGTATCTTAAGATTTCCCTTTTTGGTGATGCCAAAAGGGGGAGAAAAACAGTAACATGCTACCCAATTTAGGTGATACCTCATTATTGATAGCATAATTTGAGGGGGAGCTTACACTCATATGATTCAAGGGGAGTTTGTGCTTATACTTGCTTACAAATGTTTTGTCATATACCTTAATGCTAATCTTACAATTGCAATCATATAACTTTGAAATGGCAAGTAAAATGAATCCACAATTGAGGGGGAGCATATTATGCTTTTATCATTCAATTTAGGGAAGCTCCTTGCCTCCGATCAATATGAGTTTGTCATCATCAAAAAGGGGGAGAATGTTAGCCCAAGGGTTCCCATGTGTGGCCCTACTCATTGTTTTGATGACAACAAACCCACATTGATCGAAGTAGGTTGGTACTAATGATTCTACCATGATAAGCTCATACAGGAAATTTAGATTACCAAGATCGACAACAAGGTAGAACAGGGTGATCAAAGGCATAGTAAAGATCCGTCAACCAAGAAGGACAAAGACAAATCAAGTTGAACCTTAGAGAAGAGCAATCAACATCAAGATGGAGTCATTAAGAGCTAAGTCAAATTAAAGACCAAAGAACAAGCATGTACAAGGAAAGATAAGCATGCTCATTCAACCACCGGACTCAAGAGGACTATTCAAAAGTAGGTCAAACGGAGATCATCTTTAAAACAAGATTGCAAGTATTTTCAAAGTGTTTCCAAAGTGTTTTTTAACGCAAAAATCCAAACATCCTTTGAAAACCACAATTAAGACCATTTGCTTTTGTATCAAAAAGGGACCCAAACGGTTTTCAAATGAGCTAAATTTTGGTACATAATCTTCCCTAATTTCAATACATATGTGTACAAAAATTCAGAGAAAAACTCATTCATTTGATACGTGAACTTGCAAACCAGACCTTGCGGCAGAGGTCTGCCCGATCATCTGGTTAGTCCCTGGAAGCAACCAGACGTCTGGTGTCGAGAAAATATGACCGTTGGGAGTTGCGGCTGGTTCCTTTTTTGATTTTTCAAAACCCAAAAATGCCCAATATGTCCTCCAACGGTTATATCTTCTAAGGGGCTATATATATGAGTTTATTTTCATCATTTTAAGACTTTTGCAAGCTTGAGAAAAGAACCCTAAGTGTGATTTAAGTTTTCAAGCAATCTTTACAAAAAGTTCTTCTTCTTTGTCCAAAATCTTGCAATCTACCTTGAAGAAGATTTCCTTTAGCCTACTTGCAATCTAGTTGAAGAATAATCACTCAATCTCCCTTGCCTTATCTTTGAAGATCTCCCAAGCTTACTTGCAATCCCATCATTGGAGAAGTTCTCATCAAGCTCACTTGCAAATCATTTGGAGAAGATTTCATGTATTGAAGTGATGTATTAGCCTTAAGTGAAGGCATTCACATATTGAAATTGTCGAGTGCTCGGAGACGCGGAGCCATCTTCGTGGGCAAGTGTTGAAGACGCGGAGCCTTCTTTGTTGTACCAAGAATCATACTTTTAGTGGATTCCCTCAAGGACACAAACTTGGGAAGAGTGGAGTAGGTCTTGGAGTTATAAGACCAAACCACTATAAATCTTAGTGTGGTATCTCTTCTATTACTCTTCCCCCTTTTCTTATTTGCTTTGTGGTTGTTCATTCCTCTACTTTTATTTTTGCTAACCATTATTAACCAAAGAGTAATTAACAAGTGTTAGTAATCTTTTGAAAAGAAATATTAAAAGAGTAGAAATTTTAATACCCAACCAATTCACCCCCCTCTTGGTTGCCCAACTGGGATTTCACAAACACTCCACCCAAGGAACATAAATCATAGGGTCCAAAACAGAGCATAAATTCAAAGAAGCATAAAAGATAAATTTATCCCAGTTAGGGTTCCTTTTGTCTCAAACAAGTCATAATCTACTGTGTATTAGGCAAAGACTAAGACAAAAAAAATTGAGATATAATGAAAAAATTAAAGAAATGATTGGATTGGGGAGAAGAAAGTGGGGTAATTTTCACTTGCCTTTTCTTTTAATTTTTCATGGATGAGTGTCCTTCTTTATGAACCTGAAATTCCAGTAAAATTAATTATTTCCTTTGTTTTGTAAGAAAGTGAAAGAGAGAAAATGAGGAAATGAAAAGAGATAGAGAGAAATTGAGGTTTACTATTCTTTAAAATAAATAATGGATTGAAATCTATTCATATGATTAATAAAATCCAAGAACCCTAATTTGGGATTGAACCTCTAGCTCAATGGTTAAGGCTTTTTCATCAACCTGGAGGTCGGAGGTTCAATCCCATCTTACATACCAAAAATAAATGAAACAAAAGCCAAGAAGAGAGACAGTCGTGTACCTTCTCCTGAGTAGTCTTCAAACCCTCGAGCCATTTATCTCTATTTTGGGGATGTGTGAGATAGTGAGCCAATATTGGCCTCCGTCCCTTTGACACTGTTTCCCTACTTCCGGACAGCCATAAATGCCTAATCCCAGAAGCGTGGTGGGCAGCCCTTCCTTCGGCAAGGAAAGGAGTTGAAGACACCAACTAATGGTCAATGTTTCGAGGGAGGTGAGGTTCTTCAACATCCCCTTGGGCAGGGATTTCAGATTATCACAAGAAAAGATACTGAGGGTTTTAAGCGTGGGGGGCAGTAGCATGCTTGGAGAGAATTCGAGTTGTGAACATTCAGAAATTTTCAAGGTTTGGAGGGATGTAAGGTTTTTAGAAAAGATCTCAACATTATCAACTGAGAGATATGTAAGCATGTCGAGCATTCCCTCTGGAAACTGCTGCATTAGAGGGCACTTTCTAATTCTCATCCTACGGAGGCCGATGATGTTTGGCAATGACTCTAGTTGTGGACACTCATTAATATCTAATTCTTGAGCACGTGAATGGGATAGATGAATTATTGCATCTTTGACTATTAATGGCACAATTAAATTTTGCTTTTCTTAACTATTGTTTGATGACATTAACTAGTGCTTAAATGGGCCTCATTTGATTAGTAAAAATCTCCCGACTGGTACTATACTAACGATTTGAGATGGACCACTAGTATGATCCCATGAATTACATATTTTGGCAATATGATTGGCAATATGTGTCCCATCATTAACTAATCTGATCCATCCATTTGATGGGCCATGCTATGTGATGTCAAGATCTAAAGAGGGACTCAAATTGTGAAAAATTCTATAGATCGGACAGTTGGGATCATCCTATGGAAAGGATTTTTGGGGCACAACCTATTTACGTGTGGCCCATCAAATGGACGGTTTGGATCATCCTATGGTATGGGCTGTACCTTCCATTTTGAAAAAATTGGGGTGAATTCATACATTGAAGGGGGTGAATTTATCACTGCCCGGAAAGAAAAGTAAGTTGATTGTGAGGCAAGACCAAAAGGAAAAAGATGCAATAATTCATCTGTGAGATGATCTGAAACGTTGGCTTGATTGACCTTGCTCTAGATCTCCTATATATATTCCCCAAAAATGATACAAATCTTTCCATCTTGACATCACATAGCATGGCCCATCAAATGGATGGATCAGATTAGTTAATGATGGGACACATATTGCCAATCATATTGCCAAAATATGTAATTCATGGGATCATACTAGTGGTCCATCTCAAATCGTTAGTATAGCACCAGTCGGGAGATTTTTACTAATCAAATGAGGCCCATTTAAGCACTAGTTAATGTCATCAAACAATAGTTAGGAAAAGCAAAATTTAATTGTGCCATTAATAGTCAAAGATGCAATAATTCATCTATCCCATTCATGTGCTCCAGCCAACGAGCACCATACATTAGAAAAAAGCTAAGGTGGGGGGCTCAGTTGAAGAAAGATAAAAAAATCTTAGTACGAGTTTCATACCGGGCAACAAGATATAACTAGGCAAAACTTGGATCACTACTGGAATCAAATGGAGAAGCTCCAAAAACAAGATTAGAACTCTAAGATTATAGCTTCTCTACAACATGATAAAGTTTACACTCGTTTTTTTTTCTTCAAATCAATCATGTTTAGAGCTTTCCAGGAAAAGCTAAGTCCTAAATTTCCATGCCTACCAAACATGTCCTAAATTTTCAACAAAAGCAAAGAAGATTTCAAATTTTACAAAACAAAATCATGGAAAATGAGTATCCAAAGTCTAAAAGGGCAGTTGGGACATACGGAAAAGCTTTTAATGTAATCTCTTGTATGATTGAATCCATCAATTTGGCAACGATTGTATCAACAAGAGAAGACAGTAATAGATCTGCCATACCTTCTTCCTGTATTGGAGAGAAAAACCAAAGAAAGCAGCAATGAACTAACAAATTGTGCTTCCAAAAAAGCAAGATTAGATCACTATGAACTCAAAACACCTCTGTTTTTTAGCACAGAGAGCCTCATCACTATGAACTCAAAACACCTCTGTTTTTTAGATTAGTTAATGATGGGACACATATTGCCAACGATGGATCAGATTAGTTAATGATGGGACACATATTGCCAATCATATTGCCAAAATATGTAATTCATGGGATCATACTAGTGGTCCATCTCAAATCGTTAGTATAGCACCAGTCGGGAGATTTTTACTAATCAAATGAGGCCCATTTAAGCACTAGTTAATGTCATCAAACAATAGTTAAGAAAAGCAAAATTTAATTGTGCCATTAATAGTCAAAGATGCAATAATTCATCTATCCCATTCACGTGCTCCAGCCAACGAGCACGATACATTAGAAAAAAGCTAAGGTGGAGGGCTCAGTTGAAGAAAGATAAAAAAATCTTAGTACGAGTTTCATACCGGGCAACAAGATATAACTAGGCAAAACTTGGATCACTACTGGAATCAAATGAAGAAGCTCCAAAAACAAGATTAGAACTCTAAGATTATAGCTTCTCTACAACATGATAAAGTTTACACTCGTTTTTTTTTCTTCAAATCAATCATGTTTAGAGCTTTCCAGGAAAAGCTAAGTTCTAAATTTCCATGCCTACCAAACATGTCCTAAATTTTCAACAAAAGCAAAGAAGATTTCAAATTTTACAAAACAAAATCATGGAAAATGAGTATCCAAAGTCTAAAAGGGCAGTTGGGACATACGGAAAAGCTTTTAATGTAATCTCTTGTATGATTGAATCCATCAATTTGGCAACGATTGTATCAACAAGAGAAGACAGTAATAGATCTGCCATACCTTCTTCCTGTATTGGAGAGAAAAACCAAAGAAAGCAGCAATGAACTAACAAATTGTGCTTCCAAAAAAGCAAGATCAGATCACTATGAACTCAAAACACCTCTGTTTTTTAGCACAGAGAGCCTCATCACTATGAACTCAAAACACCTCTGTTTTTTAGCACAGAGAGCCTCTTGCAGTGGGGAAAAACAAGTAATGGATCATTCTTTTGACGAAAAATGGGTGTAAAACAAATTTTTTTTTTATGAGTAAAACAAATTTTACACAGAAAGAAAAGTAAGGAGAAAAAGATGCAATAATTCATATTTGAGATTTATGTGGCAAGCAAGGAGCACCACACAAAGGAAAAAAAATCTAGCTACATCGCCTACACGTTCTTATCATGGTCAGAAGATTAGAAAACTAAGAAATAATGACCAACAATCGGATATAGATTGATCTGAATCGTTGGGCCTTGCTTTGGATCTCCTCTACATGCCCCAAAATTCATACAAATCTTTCCATCTTGACCTCACATAGACTTGTCAACAATAGCAAGATCCATCAAATTCATACTAGTCGTCCATCTCGAATCGATAGTAAAGCAAGAGTGGAGAGATTTTTACCAATCAAATGGGGCCTATTTGAGCACTAGTTAATGTCATTGTTCCGTGTGGCCGACAAGGAGAATCAAACAATAGCAGCCCACTTTAAAAAAGCAAAGTTTGATTGTGGCCAACACTGCATTTAAAGTCAAAGATGCAATAATACATCTACCCCACTCAAGTGCTCAAGCCAACGAGCACCACAGGTTAGAAAAAATCTTCGTACCAGTTTCATCCCTGGTCACAAGAAATGACTTAGATAATACTTGAATCAAATGGATAAGCCCCAAATAGGCAAAAACAAGATTAGAAATTTAGAACTTGGATAATAGCTAGTCTACAACATGATAATGTACCCTCTTTTTCTTTCAGAAAATCAATTATATTTAGGTCTCTCCAAGAAAATCTAAGTAGTCGATTTTTTAGGCCTTAATCTTAATGTTTGGCGTGGGCATAGTTTTAACTTTTAACCGAAATTTTGGAAACTTGGAAAAAAAAATTTTTTTATAAAAATAATATTATAATGAAATTTCGGTCGAATTTCCTAAACGATTAATTAATTTATTTTTTTTGCCGAAGTTCGGCAGAAATTTCAGTTTCAACGAAGGCCAAAACTGGGACCGAAACCGAAATTTAAATCCATGGGCATGAGACCATGACCATTGGCCTAGCCTCATGGCCCTTTAGATCGAAGGTCTAGATAGTAGATGCAAGTCCAAATATGTGACCTGATTTTGATGAGAAGATTGATCTTGATAGTTTATGTATCCATAGTCTGCAAGGGCAGTTAGGACATACGGAAAAGCTTATAAATATCATAAAAGAAAAACAATAAACCAATCCAAGGAACAATTTTCCATGCTTACCAAACAAGTTCTAAATTTTCCTCAAAAACAAAGAAATATTCAAATTTGCAAAATAAAGTTATGGAAAAAGAGTTAGCCAGTCTTTAGAGGACTTATTTTCGAGGGTACAATCGAGAAAGGTGCAGTCAATTCTGTATTTCTGTGGATGTATGGGATCATCTTTGTTTATGGATTGTGGCACAACAGGACGGGAAGCAGGCCCCATTGTGACTAGTCGATCACGCCCAATTAACTTAGCTTAGTTTTCCAGGCTATGATGATCACATGTGACCATCCAGGTGTCCTGTTTCAACGTAGAATCAATAAAATGCTATTTTCTCACGAACCCATTTAGTTTTTTTTAATTACCTGTGTGTTGGTAGAGTAGTGGTCAAGTGATCTCCTCGTAAAATAGGAAAGAAGTCTCTGTTTGGTTGCGCAAAAGCCTGGCTTTTGTAGCCGCCAGTTTTACTGGAGTTTTGGGTGCCACATCATCAATATGCTATGTTTGGTTGGCATTAGACGAATGAATCCTCCTTGTGCAGTGACATGTCACCCATGTCTTCTACTAACAAAATACAAGCAAAGGACTGCAAAAATGTGATTTTTTTGCTTGGATTTTTTTGGGAATGATGTTCTCTCTCTCTCTCTCACTTTTTTCTCTATCTATATATTGGTAATGATGCCTCCTACCAGTACTCTGCTTGGTTGACAAGCAAAAACTACCTACCAATATTCCACGAGGTAAGTTCCAGGTAATTGCTTGCAACCAAACATAGCCCTTCTTTTATACTTACGGTCATGGCCGACAAGGAGCATCACACTATAGTAACCGACTTAATGAAAAGCAAGCTTGATTGTGCCCACACTACATAAAAGACAAAGAAGCGATAATTATTCTTCCTGATTTACGTGTTCTAGCCATCGAGGCACCACACATTAGAAAAAGTATAGATCGATTGAGAAGCTCCAAAACAAGATTAGAACTCTAAGGCTCAATTTTGTATTTTGAGAACCGATTGTGAGTCCAAAACTAATTATTGGACTCAAATTTATGTTTAATTTTTAGTCCATTAATCAGTTTTGGACCCACAATCAGTACTCAAACTCCAACACAAACAGGGCATAAGATAACTGCGAAGCTGACATTAGAAATGTATTGAGAGATGCAAAATCTGCAATAACTAATTAATTCAACTTATAAGACTCAAAGTAGCGAGATGATAAATTTGGACCCCGCTAGGATAATTCGCACCCCTCTACTATGAATTGACATAAAAAAGCGTAAAAAAGAAGGTTATGTGCAAGACTTTTAATGCTCTTTGACATCGATTCCCGTTAACGGGGTGTGAATTATCCAAGAGGGGTGCAAAATTATCATCGCCATTCAAAGTATTTAGAAATATTGATAAGGATGAAGATAGATTCATCAATGGAGGTTCCAAGTGAGCACCACATGTGTTCATCTGATAGGATCCGTCAATCCGACTCCGCCTTGATCAAATGACTTTAGCCTCTTCGTTCTATTGGGCCTCATTTAGACTGTTTGTTTTAGATTTTGAGAATTGATTTGAGTCCGAAAACTGATTATTGGACTGAGAATGGAGTTAAAATTTTAGTTCGATAAATAATTTTGGACTCGGTCAATTCTCAAAATCCAAAACTAAAGGTGCCTAAACTATTGATTTCATAGGACTTAATCTTAAGGAAAAGATGTGTAGTTTGCAAACCTAGAGTTAAGAGAAAGAAATTGCTGGACGGTGTCTCTTAGGCTCTTTTTTAATGTGCAATGTTCATATGATAGGATCCATTGATCCGACCTATCAAAAAATTGTTGATTGGGATGTTCGTTCAACCAAGACCCAGAGAAAGAAGCAATGAACTAACAAATCGTGATTCAAAAAAAAAAAGCAAGTTTAGAGCACTAAGATGGTTGCTTCTCTAGAACTGATAATAACTCTGAAAGCCTCTGGTTTTATTTAGCATAGAGAACCTCTTGCAGAGGGGAAAAACAAGTAATGGATCAATATTTTGACGTAAAATGGGTGTAAAAAAATTTTACACAGGAAGAAAAGTAAGTTCGATTATGACTGCCAGACCAAAAAGAAAAAGATGCAATAATTCGTCTTTGAGATTTATGCTACACATTCTTATCATGGTAAGAAAATTAGAATAATCTTTATTGCTTGCAAAAATAAAGAAATAATGACCAACAATAGGAAGAAAAAGTAAGTTTGATTGATCTGAACTGTTGGGCCTTGCTTTGGATCTCCATGCCCCAAAATTATTGCAAATCGTCGATTCTTGACATCACGTGGACTGTCAAAAATAGTCAATTGATCTGAACCGTTCACTTGATTGAACTTGCTTTGGATCTCCTTTACATGCCCCAAGACTCATACAAATCTTTCTATCTTGACCTCACATGGACTGTCAAAAATAGCAAGACCCATCAAATTTATACTAGTCGTCCATCTCAATTCAATAGTAAAGCACGAGTGGAGAGATTTTTACCAATCAAATGGGGCCCATTTGAGCACTAGCAAAGTTTGATTGTGCCAACACTGCATTAAAACTCAAAGATGCAATAATTCATCTACCCCACTCATGTGCTCAAGCCAACAAGCACCACACGTTAGAAAAAAGCCAGCGTAGAGAGCTCACTTGAAGAGAGAAAAAATCTTAGTACGAGTTTCATCCCTGGTCACAAGAAATAACTGGGCAAAACTTGGATCAACACTGGAATCAAATGGATAAGCTCCAAAAACAAGATTAGAACTCTAAGATAATAGCTACTCTATAACCTGATAATGTTTACACTCTTTTTGTTTTTTAAATCAATCATGTTTAGGGCTTTTCAAGAAAAGCTAAGTCGTTGATTTTTAGGCATTAATCTTAATGTTTGGCATGGGCATAGTTTTAACCGAAATTTCGCAATTTCCCAAAATTTTGGAAATTTCAGAAGTTTCAGCCGAAATCTCGAGAAATTTAATATTTTAAAAAGAAATTTAATATTTTTCCAAAATTTTGGTTGAAATTATAGAAATTACCTAAATGATTAATTAAGTTTTTTTACTAAATTTCGGCCGAAATGGACTGAAACCGGAATTTAAATCCATAAGCATGACACCATAACCATTGGCCTAGCCTCGTGGCCCTTCAAATCGACAGTCTAGATAATAGAAGCAAGTCCCCATATGTGACCTGATTTTGATGAGAAGATTGATCTTGATAGTTTATGTATCCAAAGTCTGCAAGGGCAGTTGGGACATACGGAAAAGCTCATAAGTATCATAAAAGAAAAACAATAAACTAATCCAAGGAACAATTTTCCATGCTTACCAAACAAGTTCTAAATTTTCCTCAAAAACAAAGAAATATTAAATTTGCAAAAGAAAGTCTTGGAAAAAGTGTCAGCCAGTCGTTAGAGAACTTATTTTCGAGGGTACAATCGAGAGAGGTGTAGTCAAGTCCGTGGATGTATGGGATCATCTTTGTTTATGGATTATGGCACAACATGAAGGGAAGCGGGCCCCATTGTGACTAGTCGATCACTCCCAATTAACTTAGCTTAGTTTTCTAGGCTATGATGATCACATGGGAATTATGTTTTATGTTTTTCCTCTCTTTCTCTCTTTTACTTTCTTCTCTATCTATATATTGGTAATGACACCTCCTACCAGTACTCTACTTGGTTGACAAGCAAAAACTACTACCAATATTCTACGAGGTAAGTTCCAGGTAAATCCAAGGCTCTCCTCCTCCTTATTGACTACTTACACCACTGATCTACTAGGTAAGCCTGCAACCAAACAGAGCCCTTCTTGTGTAGACTTGAAAAGTGTTGTGTACTTACGGTCATGGCCGACAAGGAGCATCACACTAAAGTAGCAGACTTAATGAAAAGCACGCTTGATTGTGCCCACACTACATAAAAGACAAAGAAGCGATAATTATTCTTCCTGATTAACGTGTTCTAGCCACCGAGGCCCCACATATTGGAAAAAAGTATAGATCGA
Source organism: Tasmannia lanceolata (assembly GCF_043159265.1). Taxonomy (NCBI): domain Eukaryota; kingdom Viridiplantae; phylum Streptophyta; class Magnoliopsida; order Canellales; family Winteraceae; genus Tasmannia; species Tasmannia lanceolata. Next base: position 57,897,070 of record NW_027518695.1, on the reverse strand, counting down.
TCGAGAAGCTTCAAAACAAGATTAGAACTCTAAGGCTCAATTTTGTATTTTGAGAACCGATTGTGAGTCCAAAACTGATTATTGGACTCAAATTTATGTTTAATTTTTAGTCCATTAATCAGTTTTGGACCCACAATCAGTACTCAAAATCCAACACAAACAAGGCATAAGATAACCGTGAAGTTGACATTAGAAATGTATTGAGAGATGCAAAATCTGCAACAACTAATTAATTCAACTAGAGTATAAGATTCAAAGTAGGGAGATGAAAAATTCGTACCCCCTCTAGGATAATTCGCACCCCTCTACTATGAATTGACATCAAAAAGCGTAAAAAAGAAGGTTATGTGCAAGACTTTAATGGCTTTTGACGTTGCTTCCCGTTAAAGGGGTGTGAATTATCCAAGAGGGGTGAAAAATTATCATCACCCTTCGAAGTATTTAGAAATATTGATGACGATGAGGATATATTCATCAATGGAGGTTCCAAGTGAGCACCACATGTGTTCATGTGATAGGATCCGTCAATCCGACCCCACCATGATCAAATGACTTTAGCCTCTTCGTTTTATTGGGCCTCATTTAAACTGTTTGTTTCGGATTTTGAGAATTGGTTGAGTCCAAAAACAGATTATTGGACTCAGAATGGAGTTAAAATTTTAGTTCGATAATTAATTTTGGACTCAGTCAATTCTCAAAATCCAAAACAAAAGATGCCTAAACTATTCATTTCATAGGCTTTAATCTTATGGACAAGATGTGTAGTTTGCAAACCTAGAGTTAAGAGAAAGAAATTGCTAGACGGTGTCTCTTAGGCTCTTTTTTAATGTGCAATGTTCATATAATAGGATCCATTGATCCGACCTACTAAAAAATTGTTGAATGGGATGTTTGTTCAGCATGAGGCTAGGACCGCGTATGCGGTCAACTAGACATATCGTTCAGGTTCACATAGTGGCAACCGAGGGCACAAGAGTCATTTCGCACCTCTTCCAGAAAAAAATCATAGAACCCGTGCCCTAATAGGCAACCTAGCTCGCGGCGAGGATATGTATGGAAACCGACTTCTTAGGCAAGTCGGTCAATCACAAGGACTCCATTAAAGCTAATTTTTCCAAACTACCAGGGACTAGTCTCTCAAAGGGGGACCAAACTCCAAAGTATGCATCACACAACCACACCATTTGTTTCTCTTCAAGCTCTACCTGCCTTTAGCATTTAATTTAAACTGTTTGGTATTCCATTCTGACTTGAGCATTAGAGCGTGCTCCTTTGTCCAAACACCGGGCCCTTTAATGAATTCTCAGTGATCGCAAGTCATCCTAAACAGCGAAGCTCATCTACAACGCTCAACCTAGGCTGAAGTCCAGATTTCAGCATCAACCGACACCAATAGATAGATTGTTTTGATCACCGAATGGTTGGACCACCCACTTTTAATATACCTTTGCTGCCGGTGTTTTTCCTTGAAAAAAATCTACACGTAAAATATCACATTTTAAGGTTTCTTTGCATTGTTTTTTCCCTGAGACAACTTGCAAACCGTACATTAGAGAGTTTCAATATGATGCACAGACAAACCATTTAAAGAAAAATTATGAGCAGGTGAAGTGGAACCCATTCAATGATCCAAATAATTTATTTGTTAGGCCTAGTTACGATGGAGCATGTATCAAAATCTACTCAATCCGAAAAATTCTCATACTCCAATGGGGTTGTTAGTGGGCAGTGAAAAAACAAAGAACCAACAAATTAGGTTCTCACATGGGAAGGTTAGAATCGCGATGAGAGTTGATTTTGTTGCATGGCCTTGCCATAACAAGGGCCAGATCCCATCCAGAGTAGGCCCCTCACAGTTTATAAATCGGGGTGTGTCAATTGATGCATTGACATATATATATATATATATGCAACGATGTACCTTTGATATGGATATATTGATGAAGGTGTTAAAAAATATGTCGTTACACATATCATTGTCAATCTAATATATTGCATTTATATCAGACCCTTCAACTTATGTATTTGAGATTTACAAAACGATTAAAAAGTGTATTATATATTTGAGATGCACTTCTACTTACAATAGGTTTCACATATTGACCCTAGTTTACTTTCATGTAGCCTTTACAAGTAAGCCTAATTCACCATATCATTTGTCCGTTCACAAGTAGGCTCCACTAATACAATCATATAGACTCACAAGTAAAGCCCTATTATACTATCATGTGAGCCCGCAAGTAAAACTATATACATTTTAAGTTTCATACACTAATTTGTTTATCTAGACAAATTTGACATCAGGTTTCTTCTCAGTCTTAGTTCATGGACTACCAGACTCATCATCCCGCCTATTCGACGAGCAGCTACAAGAGATGATGTATTCTCTCAGGTTATGGGAGAGGAGAGACATGGCCGAGTATGGAGCCCTATAGAGTGATAGAGAAAGACCGCAGAAGCTCAAAAGACAAATGAGATAGCATAGTAGCGCACATTGATGCAAGAACAATGGGCAAACATTCTGTTGAATTTTAGGGGTAACAATCAGTTACTATTTTAATTATGTTTAGTATGATTAAGTTTAAAATTTGTTATTTTACAGATTGATTAATGCATCTATCTTATTAGGAATTTGCTAGGGGCCATCACAAAAGGCATTTCGAGGACTGGCGGTTGCATGAGAGAGCAACCACATAGGCTCTGTTTTCTTCTTATTCATTTAATTCATCCTAAGTGGCTGCTCTCTCATGCAACACCCGGTCCATGAAATGCCATATGCGATTGTCCTTAGGAAATCCCATCTTATTATATGGTAAGTTCCAAATGCTGCTACTCGATGGTTAGATGAACTACTCTCTTCTGCAAGTCACGCAGTTCCCTCCCCTATCGAGATATATATGTTGATATTTTTACCTAGAATAATGTCACTACTTGACAAGTATGATTAATTATCTTAAATATCTATCATTATATACCCTCAATTGCTCAGGTTGTTGTGATGGGCCTCACACGACATGATGTGGAAGTGGCACACAATATTTTCTTTAGACGGAAGATCCAAAGGCAGAAGTTGGGGGCACACCATTCGGACACAGATTCTGTGTAGTCACTATTACAGTACCCTTGGTTCATGATGAAGTAAGACCGTTTGGAAGGTTCAAAACCATAAGAGATGTCGTTGGAGCAAATGTCGCTTGGGTTTTTGCATTTTTAAGTAATGTTCATTTACTTATTGATGCATGATGAGCCTTTATTGACATGAATAATTATTTATCGATATATATATTTTTTGGTTTATTTTGTTCTCAGGTTCAATGTAATCCAAGTAGTTGAGTCGTACTTTTTTATTTTTTGAGTTTTGATTTTGGTTTTGAGTGTGGTGTTTGATTGGCTTTGACTATCAATTGTTTTGGTGTTTGTGTTTAGCTTTTTTTTGTTAAAATATGTATAAGATGATTTTTTGGTGGTTTAATATATTTGAATTGTGAATTCTTCATGTGTTTTAAGGAATATTGGCTCTATATTAGTGTGGATTTTAGTTTTTCAGTTTTGGTTTACATTCATATACCTATTTTGGAAGTATTTATGCTTGAGGAATTTGGGCCAACAAGTGCAATGAAGAAAGACTTGGTGCCAACAAGCGAAATGAACCAAGAGGTGAAATTTTGTATTTGTAAAAGCCCTCCTCAAAACCAGTAAGATGTAGCTGAGCTTCCTTTTTAGAGAAACTTGGTGCCAACAAGAGAAATGACTTAGACGTGAAATTTTGCATTTGTAAAAGCCCTCCTCAAAGACAGTAAGATGCAACTGACCTTCCTTTTTTACTTTTATTTCTTCTCTTCTCTTCTCTATATCTATCTTATAGTTTGATATACTTCTTTGCAATCATCTTTCCTCGAATGCATCGATAGGAGAGTTGCCATTAAAACTTTCAAAGCTATCTATGCTAAGAAATCTATCAGTACAACAATTCTCATTGAACTTCATTTATCATTTGGAATTGTATTACTTTCTGATAATAAATTGTCTGATTTCTCTTCACTACAATGCAAAGGGTGGAAGGTGGCATGGGAAGAATTACGCGCGGCAGAATCTTTCGATAACATAAAACAAATTTTTTTCTTCCAGACAAATTGAAATTCAGAAGTTTAAGAGAACTTTACCCCAAGATTATCGAAAAGATAAGCACTACTTGATCCACTCACCGCTTGGTGTTTGGTGTTTCTGAAACACAAACTCTTTAGAAGTTGTAGTAGTGACTCCTTGAGTTGCACGAATTGAAGGATGAAGATATTGAGAACCGATCTTGAGATCCAATCCCAAGTGTATGTTGAAATCCTTTCTCCCTTTTTGTTTTTCTCAAAACTAGAAGTGAGAGAGAGAGGGGGGAAATGGGAATTGTGTATGTAGTAGAGGAGGATGGACGTCTAAGAGCAATACAATTGCATATCCAACCCACTCTTTCCATTTTATAGGATTTCATGGTGAGAGATCATTTCCCACTTGAATTCCTATTCTTTTAGAATAGGGAAAATGAACAATGGGGGAGAAACTTTCACTAGAATTTTGAACGGTGGGGATCCCAGGTTTTCAAAACCTATCCGATGGGTGACAAAGTACAGATTCTGACATGGACCATGACCAAAATGCCCTTTCACTTATGCTACACGGCTCTTCTTCTACTTTTTACTTTTCTACTTTTTTTCCAACTATTTTCACGGTCTTCCTCCCGCCACTCCTCTTGCCAGCGTGCTGGAGCTTCGAGGAAAGTGAAAAGTAGGGTATTGCTGTATTTAGATTAGGTTTTTCAAGCCGTTCCACTGTTATTTGAGATTTGTTTAGATTAGGTTTTTTACCTTTCTTTCAATTGTTAATGGAAGTCTATTTTTTCATATTATTTAGGGTTTCTTTGTTGTATGTGGGAGAAAGAAGGCGAAGAAAAAAAATGGATAGATTGTTAGGTTGTTTTTTCCGGTTTACTTCTCTTTCATATGATAACGGAAATATATTTTTGCATATTATCTAGGGTTTATTTGTTGTATGTGGGAGGAAGAAGAAGAAGGGAAAAAATGAAAAAAAATTAAAACTCTTGGATAGTGGACTACTGATACATAGTGCAATGTCTAGTTTTTTCATTTTCTTTTTTTTAAAAAAAAAATCCTGGATAGTGGACTATCAATACATAGTGCACTGTCCAGGTATTTTTTTTTAAAAACAAACTCATGGACAGTGGACTATTGATCCATAGTGCATTGTCCAGTTATTCGACCCAAAACACAGTAGGGCAAAATGGGGGTTGTCAATTCTATATTTTGGGTTATCAAATTACCTTAAAGGATTCATCATTTTGGGGTTATCAATTATCTTAAAGGGGGTTTTCATGGGGTTTTCAACTGTGTGAATGGGGTTATTAATTCCTAAAATATGGTTATTAATTAACCAAATGGGTTAAGAATGTACTTTTCTAAATTTGGGGTTTCTACTTTGTAAAATGAGGTTATCAAATGAAGTACTAGGGGATTATCAAGTGTTAAAATGGGGGTTTTCAACCCTTCAGAAGGGGTTTTAGGATTATCTTCATGGGGTTATCAAATACAAATTGTTGCACATACTCTATTTACAAATCGCTTGCCAAAATGCATATATACATAGTAGGTTTCAACTATGTAAATTGGGTTTATCAAATAAATTAATGGGGGGTTTTCAAGTATGTTAATGGGGTTATTAAGCAGGGCTTACTAGGTATGTTAATGGGGTTTTCAAGTATGTTATTGGGGCAATCTAACTTCAGGCCGTGATAAAATATCAGAGAAGCAGTTAGAAATATGGAAGACGGTGAAAGCGCTTCTACATATTAGACTTAAAGATATACCACGCGAAGCTATTAAGATGGCCTTATTACCATTTTGTCAAGACTTCCACTAGGTTATTCTCATCGTTGACATGATGTTTTAGGTGGAGTTTATGTGGATTTTTTGTAAATTTTTAAATGTGAATGGAGTTTATATGGAGTTGATGTGTACTCTTTGTAAATTTGTGTTTATGTGCATCAATTTGTAAATAAGGTGGCATCAATTTGTATTTGATAACCCCATTCAGATATTTGAAAACCCCTTCTAAAGGGTTCAAAACCCACCCCATTTTATTACCGGATAACCCCATGCAGGTACACCTAGTAAGCCCAGCTAAGGCGGGTTAATAACCCTTTCACATACTTGAAATCCCCCATTAATTCATTTGATAACCCTATTTACATAGTTGAAACCCCCAATTTAGAAAAGCACATTGTTAAGCAATTTGTAAACAGAGTATTTGCATTTGATAACCCCATGAAGACATTTGGAAACCCCTTCTAGATGGATGAAAACCCCATTTTAGGACTTGATAGCCCCATGAAGATGCCTCGCAATGTGCTTATATAGGTATCTGCATGGGTTGATAACCCCATTAAAATACTTGATAATCCCCATTAATTCATTTGATAATCCCATTTCACATTGTTGGAAACCCCATCTTAGATAAGTACATTCTTAACCCATTTAGATAATTGATAACCCTATTTTAGGAATTAATGACCACATTCACATACTTGTAACCCCGTCATAACCCTCCTTTAGATAACTGATAACCAGAAATTTATGATCCCTTTTAGGTAATTCGATAACCTCAAATTTTGATTTGACAACCCCCCATTTTGCCCTAATGTGTTTTGGGTCGAATAACTGGACAATGCATCATGATTAATAGTCCATTGTCCAGGAGTTTCTGGTTGCTTTAAAATTCCTGAACAATGCACTATCAATTCATAGTCCACTATCCAAGAGTTTGTTTAATTTTTTAAATACCTTGACAATGCATTGTCCCAAAATCCTAATCTCGCCCTTGCTCTTCCCTAAACCCTAACGGCCAAACCCTCATGCCACTCTCTTTCCCAAACCCTAATCTTGCCCTCCCTCTAAAAAACTAAAAACTAAAAAAAAAAGGTAAAAAAACTAAGAAAAAGCTATAAAAAAAGAGAGAAAAACTCTAAAAAAAAAAAAAAAAAAAAAAAAACTCACATAATAGAGTTCTTGTGAGGAGGACGGTAACCTTTCGACTGAAAAACTTCCCAGGAGGTAGCATATGCCAGCAAAGTTATATTCCCGGAGGGACGAAGGTGGAAAAGCAAGGAAGAATGGTGAAATGGGAAGAGAAACTTCCCGGGAGGTAGCATATGCCAGCAAAGTCATATTCCCGGAGGGACGAAGGTGAAAAAGCAAGGAAGAATGGTGAAATGGGAAGAGAAAAAGGGGCGGGAACATGTATAACGTGTTTCTTTTGTAACAGGACATTGTGATCATTTTTCTGTCAGAAACAGTAAATTGTCCCCCGTCACTAAGCTTTTCAATTGATGGGACCCGGTGAAAATTCAGCAAAAAGTATGTCCCCCATCCGTCATTTTTTCTTTAGAATAAAACAACTTTTATTTAATTTGTTGATAAACACAAAACAATTAGGTATGGCCAAAATGTTTTTTTTCAAAAAAAACTCCTTTTATTTGGCAACATGAAAATTAGAAACCTTTTTTAATTAAATTTCTCTCTCTCCCTTTTATTTTATCCAATAGGAATCAAGATAAAAACTAACCAATAGGATTTCAGTTAACCTCCAACGAATAGGATTTAAGTATCGATTTAGCATATGTTAATATATATGCACCCACCATAAGTACTCCTTTCTAATAACTTGTGCACACTAAATGTATAGTGTACCTCCTCCCTGTATCTCATACAGTGGATCATATCCATCCATGCAAACGATCAAATCTGGTACCAAGATCATCCAACGATCCATATGGGTCAAGGGAGTCATGTGTGGGATTGGCGCAGGGATTCGATGGCTGACCCTGCAAAACCCACGAAAGGCCCCACTGCAATCTCATGCAAGTAGTCTAGTTACGATCGCATTAGGGAAGTAACCCCCACCAGGACATTACCCTAAAGAAGACCATCAGATCAACATACCCATAATCACATCCAATGTGTACATTCTTCCTCTCATTCTCATTTTCCAGTTTGGGTCCAACGGAGGATGGACATCAATTACCCCTTGGGCCCACCCAATGGTATATCATTCAATCTATCAGCTCGAATCCGCAAATGCATATCCAAATACCTTTTGAAGACCACCATTGTTTTACGAAAACCATTTGATAAAAAATTATCAAAACTAGCTAGCCATCCATTATTGAAGGCCTTTACTAAGATCATAACTGTAAATGACTTTCCTCTATAAGACAGTTGGAGGACTCCTTGTTGGGTTGGAGGACTCCTTGTTGGGCATCACTATTAATATCATGGATTACCTGATGACGTAGCATTGCCCGTAAGTGATCCTAAACCAGGAACCACTCTTAGATAGACCAAAGCCATAAGGCTCGCCGATAGACTAAAAGGACATCTCAGGTTTAAGGACATATAAAGGGTCCTGACTGATGGAATAGCCTTATCCATATCTTCGTCCACATGCTATTCTGTAAAGTGATCCGTTCAATGCATGAGTCATTCATCGCACCCATTCAATCTGCTTAGGGTCCACTACACCAGTGACCGAGATAAGTCACCCTAATGCGTGTATGGAGGCAGGTTTTACTGATACAGTTATTGTTTATGGCAGACAGTTGTTGTTCGTGAATCGTGGAGACTTGTTCATTTGGAATAATTATGGTTTAATTTATATTTCTATTAGATTATTGTGGATATTTTGTGCTATGCAGGTAAATGCACACAGCCCGCTGTATGCGGTTGAGCGGCAATGAGCACTACAACATATAAATGTTTCTCTATTTGTTTCCTTTTTGTATCTTGGTGCATTTTTTGGCTGAAATTCTACTGTGCATTATTTGATGAAACTTGTAGGGAAATGTTATCCGCACTATTGTATTTTGATGAGGGCACTCCTCACTGGCCCTCACCATAGGATGATCCAAACCGTCCATTAGATGGACCACAGCCTAAATAGGTTGTGCCCCAAAAATCATTTCCATAGGTTGATCCTAACCCTCCGATCTGATGTTAGAGGGTTGATCCTAACCCTCTATAGATCTGAGAGTTAGGATCAACCTATAAAAATATTTTTTAGGGCACAACTTATTTAGGCTGTGGCCCATCTAATGGACGGTTTGGATCATCCTATGGTGCAGGCCATACCGTACTTTTAATAAAGTGAGAGTGCCCTCATCAAAATACCGTAGTGCTGATAACATTTCCCAACTTGTATTGTATTTTTGAAATTTCAAGCATATTTTCCGGTGTCTACTCACATCTTAAGGTATGGCCTTTGCTATTGATCTTTGTCAAAGTTGCAGTTCTAAAAGCTAGGCCTAATATTCATGCGCTTCCTTATTGGTGGAAGTGATGAGACCACCTACCATATAATGGGGTCTCATATCACTTCCACTATTAAATGCACTACAAGTCTTCACCCATTCAACCCACACCGAATTCTGCACCACTGTTAGAAAATTTTAAGTCAGTTATTGACTCACCGAGTCGACTTGGTTTTGGCCATATTAAGTCAATAGAAAACTTCTCTTACATGTTTATAAGAAACTTGCTGTCTCAATCATTGGCTCAACCGTATCTTTTACCATACTTGGTCTAAGTTGGAGTTTACAAAAATTGTTCCAAACCGATGAAGTTGGGTGGCTAATTTATGCTTTTTTCCTATTGAATCCATCAGAAATATATCAAATTGCTGATTTTGCAGATTGAACTGGGACTGAATTAGTTTATAATGAGCTTCAATAAGATTTCCTAGTCCTAAACCTTATAAAGCCTTTGTATATTTCCCAATGTATTCTGGCTGTTGCATCGTTTATTTGTCACAGTTTCCTTTCTCTTTAATTCTATCATTCTGAAATGTATGGCTCTTAACTGTGAGAGACTTCTCTCTTTATGATTTTCATTCTTATGTTCTTACAACTGTTTCAAGTTCATCGGTACACATACAGGAATGATAACATGTTCTTACACTGAGTTTGATTATTGAGAATTCTCCCCCTTTTGCTTCATATTCCTTTGCATCCTTCAATTTAGAGAACCTGTGTACTACTTGGATCACATCATATGTTTTTATTCTGCTGGTTAGCATATGCCCCACTTTTGGGTTGTGGGCCGAGCTCATCCATTAAGGGTGCAACTCGGGTCGATTTTCGGAATTCGAGTTTAGCATTTACCTTAAAATCGGGTTGGGTTCAGGTTGATTCCAATTCATTTTTTAGCAAAAGCTCAGCCGACCCGAACCAAGCTGCACCTCTATCTTCCATTCTGCCAAGGAGAAACTGACGCTAATTTGTGGTTCTTGTACGTCACAGGCACCCATATCTGTAAGTTACAATGGGCAATTTAACTTTGTGACTATAAACACGTGTTACTTGGTCATGGTACTTTCAAAGAACATTTGCTCCATGATTTGGTTCTTTCCCCCTCCTTTAGCTTATCTATTTCCAAATATCTTTCTAATATATCAGCAGTAGAAACTTTTAAATTCTTGATAATCCTCTTATTGTTTCCCCTTCTTCACATGTTGTAATTTGTGAATTATGTATTTATTTATAGTTGTTTTACCCTCATTTTTTGGTCCTTAATGTTTGGGAGGTCGACCGAACAACACCACCAACTTAGCTTTTGTCCGGTAGTCATCAACACCGGCATCATTAGAACTGTCGGTTAATGTTTTCCCTGAGATTACCAGCGCACAACAAAAAAAGAAAAGAAAGAAAAAAAAAAAACAATTAGGCGGCGTTCGAAGTTCCTGAATGCAGACAACGATCATGCCGGCTATATTTTACACTGCCAAGGGTCCGTAAATTAAAATTATAAAAAAAATAAAAAATAAATTAGGGGCGGTCTGGTAATTCAGATTTTGGAAAAAAAAATATAATTAAAAGATATGTAAATCCAAAACTGGGATACAATGAACCTGTAAGCAATCCACAAACAGCAAATCCTTTGGTTGATAACAACAATTACTAGCTGGGTCAAGCGATGAAGTATTCCTTACAGAAAAGAGTGGAGTTATCTACAAACAGCAAATCCATTGGTTGTGGACAATTAAGTATATTTTACAGAAATGGTGGTGCGTTCACTATCAATAACATAAAATCCTGTGATTCTCACACTTGAAGAAATGAGAAGCAGAACAGCATGGACTATGTTAGCTTCAAGAAATGAACTGCCGTATCATCTAACTGAATTTGTGATATATAACTGAAATAGCACACAAAGAAAGCACTCAAAATTGGAGATGAAAAATCATGATGCTATACATAGGTAAATGAAAAGGCATAGGACAGAGAGCATGCAAAATTGAGATTGTAAAACAATGATGCTACACAGGCATAGTGCAAAAAACTTATGTGGTGAAATAGCAAGAAGATGAGGTAGAGATTCTAGCCCAACCATAGATACTTGCCTACTCCCCAAATTAATTTCAGTATAATGGTCTCCAGAATTGAGACTTGACCTTCCTATTTTGTGGCCTTTAGGAAACATTGTTCCCAAAACAAAAATTCACTAATGACATCTAGTCATTTGTTCACATGGTTATTTGAAGTCCTAGAAATGAAGTGGCATAAGTCCTACAAAACTTGCAACTCATTTGGCAAATGGAGGAATTTTTTCCTTTTTTGACCTCAAAGGAGAGGCATTCACCTCCATCCAATTGAGCTATAGGTTGATGCGAGAATTAACCTGCTCCGATCGTGAGGTTGATGTAGCACATATATCAAATTCAACAGAACATACAAAAATCATTAGCATGAACACAATCGCTACTATTAAGCATAACTCAATGTCATGTTAAAGGTAAGATTCGACCTTATAATTGAAGCATCTGTTTGCATACCCTGAGAGCATAGTTTAGCATATTGGTGTGTAGTTTACCAGAATCACATGTCTTGAGGCATGGGCGTACAAGAACAAATAAGCATTCAAACACTCGGCATGGCAAATAAGATAAGCAAAACATGAAATTTGAGCTACCCAGATGCAGCTACTCGAGAAATTATAATTCAAGAAAGATGAGAGCTTTCTCACTTGCTGAGTATTCTCACAAAAGAAATTCAACAATGTTAGGGGAGATTGAGGAGGTTTTTTGTCTTAGGAGGGCTCCATAGATCTAATCCAGTAAGAAGATTTCTATGTTTTAGGAGAGTGAAGAGGGTTTTTGTTATTTCTATGCAATGATGAAACACTCATCCATGATTATGAGGCTTTAGAAGCATTTTGAACCTGTTTTAGGCCATCTAGGAGGTCCTTTGTATGCCTTGTAATGTCTTAACTAACCAGCACATATAACAACTGAAGGGTACTATTGTGACTTGGGATCTGTCCAAGAAGGCATGCTTCTCATTTTCTACTAAAATGCAACAGAAAGTTGCAAGAAACCTGAGAAACACGACCACCACGAGTGAAAGCTTAGACAAATAAATTCTTGTAATCTTTTTAGGCAACAAATATTTGGGGCAATTAAATCTAGGTTGTAGTTGGTTGATTGACTCGGAACCCAAGATTGTTCATAATTCCAACACAAAGCTAGCCACACTTCAACAAATGGAATGGAAAATCTGGTAATTTAGATTGAATGATTAAAGAAGACGAGCCATCTTGCACACAAAAAAAAGCTAATGTATAACACTTACATGCAAGATAATCTTCATACTTTTGGCTTCTGCATAGTCTCATTCCAGCAACATAGAAAGAAACTTCACGGCAAAGTGTTGCACCAGTCCCACAAAAGAAACCTCTGAAGCCATCTTGGGGAACAGTACCTCTAAATTGAATGGATAATTCATGTTAGTGTTTATGATGGCACAGTTCTTCTAGAGAGGAAACATAGCCGGCATATATGGATGGGTAACCTAAAACAGAGTTCAACCCATCGATTTCACATAGAATAAAAAGCAAACTATGCATCTATGAGCTCTTGGGTCTATTTATGCTCATATAGTCATATGTATCAGAATTAAGGTTATTTTGGTCACTTTCCATCAGGGTATACTTTCCCTTCAATACAATATAAACTCGATGTATCATCTTTCTCAGATATGAGAAGATGTGTTTGCGCTTATTAAATCAAATCTTTCAATATCATTGAAAAAAATATGTTCCTACAGAATGATCTTACTCTGTCTTATTATCATCTGGACTATAGAAGATTCCCATTGCTATACTATATTGAAATCTTAGCTATCATCTCAGAGCCAAGTAAGTACAAATTACCAAGCTAAAATCCCAATTGAATAAAAGAGGACATCAATACCATTCACAATGAAAGTCATTGATAACACAATTAAAGCCAAAAGTTTTTCATCTCTAAAAGAGGCCACTCTGGCTAGCTCAGGTCGGCTGGCTACAGCTGAAGGCCGGATTTTACACTCAACACTCACCATTATAATCCTTCGAAGCACAGGTAGAGGGATGGGAAAGGACTCTTACAAGCCGAGAGGACTCCTTGCAAATTCAAAAGTAAGTCCATAGGAAAACAAACAAACTACAAGAAAAGGGGGGCTGGAATTTGTCCAAGCCTTCCTCCAAATTTCCAAAACCATTTCAAATTTTCATCTTCAAAACTACTGAAATGAGAGCACTTATTTTTTGGATGGCAAGGACTTCACCCCAAATTATAGTAGAGGGTTGAGGTCCTTGATGGGCTGATAACTTGACAAGTGTCTTGTTTCCTCATAGACACTTGTCAAGCAAGGAAAAAGATGAATATAGATGTTGCATGTGTCCCATGTTCCACTGATCCTGAGGACAATTGGCAATCGTAGAGGCCACTTGTCGCATTCGCTGCCATGTGTCTTCAAATGACTTGTTTGTTGCAGCCCCCCCCCCCCCCCCCTAATTTTGTGGATCAGCTGACAAGTGGCGGCCCATGGAATTTCCTTGAGTGGTCTCTGTCTTGTGCAAGGATGGGAGCTCTCCGAGTGACAAAGGTGTGGTCCCATCCCATAGAAGCAAGAACCTTTCTCATGGGTGCCGCTCCCATGACGCTCCCGAAGAGACGGGAACCACTCCCATGGTGCTCCCAACCTACTCCTATTAACCATCAGTCCACTATCACCAACTTCCATGTATCAAACTCCTCTAACTCTTGAAAGTACTTCATTGGAGCAAGCCCAAAGGCATCTTCAGAAGGCACGAGGAAAGATGGTACAAAATGAAGATGGTTAGAAATTATTAATTTTAGACATACTTAAAATTTGAAAGATATATGTGAAGACAGTTAGAAATTACTATTTTTTTATGTACTTGAATTTTGAAAATCATATAAAGAAAATATTACATAAATGCTCCCACGGTACTCCCAACCCTAAACTCTTCTTGGCCCCTAAGCTTCCTCACCCCCGTTCTCGCACCCGCTTCGTGCTTCTAATACAGACCTCATCGCCCACATCCTTTACCTCTGCTATTCTTCTAATTTACAAACATTCCCTCACTACAGAATCTCCCACACTTCTCTCTCTAATTACAATCTTGTCCTCACTACACATATTCCCCTCATCTCACAATTATTATAAAATACCCCTAATCAATACAAGCAAACTGCAAACTAATTACCCCTACTCTATCAAAGAGGCCTCGCCCCATAAGCTCTAACTAAGGACTTGGTCTATATCAAACTTCCCCTCTCCTCCTTTTAAAAAGAGCTTGTCCTGAAGCTTAACTCCTCTATTGGAGGTGTAGGCTCAAGTCATGGGCAGGCAAGGATACTGTCTCTCTCTAACAAGCCAAAGGCAACATAACTACGATGCCGGGGTCAAAGATGTAAGTAGCCAAGGCAAGGCCCTTTACCAACGGCCCATTTGTCTTTGCGAGGAGACATCTCTGTGCAAGGATCCACCACCATCTCAATCTAAATGGCGATGGTTCCTATCTGTCTCTGTAGATGTGTATTTTCCCTATCTTGGCGATAGTTCCTATCTGTCTCCATCGATATGTATTTTGCTCATCTACCATAAGCTCAGCTCAATAAACTGGTCCAACTCTACCAAGGCGAAGTCCAAGGTACCTCCTGTTGGTGAAAATCTGTCCACTGCCTCGCCATAATCATCCACTGCGATCTCTGTCTCACGCTCGTCCGAATTAACGAACTCTTCCTGCTCATCATGAATATCCAAAGAATCATTATATCAATAGGCTCCTCTATTGGTGCCTCAAATGAATCCTCGTTTGTAGTAGACGCCTCAACCTCTCTTCGGCCCTTAACATAAATTGGATCCTCTATATGCTCTGTCAACGCATCCTTAAGTGGGCCCTCACCATCAGTCTCTACATATGTGATATCAACTTCAGATGTAGGAATAGAAGATGCTTGAGCCAGACTTGTTGCTTCTGTAACTGACACAAGGTCTTGGCTGATGTGGTTCAGGTAGGAAAGGAACAAGCAAGCAACTCAGGGAAGGATAGTTGAGAAGTTATCGGTGAAAACTCAAGATCAACCGATGACGCCTGGATCAACACAAGTTTCCAACAGATCTCAACCAGATCAGATTAAGGATTCACAAACTATTTGAAGTTCAAATAGTAAGGTTGTTGCAGGTTTCAAAAGATTCAATTCTTCTTGACACTGATCCTGGTAGGCTAATAATTGAGAGGCACACGAAAATCAAACTAACAGAAAGGAGAAAAGCTGTAGACGAGTTTCGTCAGATTTTGAACAACGCTCAATGATGAAGCTGATGGAAGTTACAGTAACTTGTTAAAGAAAACAAATCATCTATCTTCAGTCTCTGGATCAGTGAATTAAGGTACTTCGGTGGCTAAGATCTTTGGCTTTAACCAGTTTACAGAGAGGAACTGTTGAAGCGAAATGATCAATAGGTTTTGCTGTAATTCTAGAAGCTAACCAGTTTCCCAGTGGGGAACTTATTGAGTGGAGTCACTCTTGAATGCAACAGTGGCAGAAAACTTATATTGACTGCAGATCTAGCTAGATCTAAGATCTAGTTGGATCTATAATCTACGAGGTATCCACACAGGAATTTCCAACTTAGCATTTCTGAGAATAACCTATTCGATATTTGTTAGTTGATTTCCTAAGCTTTACTAGGAGAATTCAAAGAAAGATCAACTAACTACTTCGACCTACTAGTAAAATAGAGTGGGAAAGTAGACCCTTATGGGGAGAGGGTTGGACTAGTAGCCAAATAAGTGTTGAAACTTGTCCTCTTCTTTCTTGTGGTCTCTAGGACACTTGGCATAATGAGAGAGATTATATCCTCCTTGGTTGCCACTTGTAAGTGGTCCCAAGGACACTTATCACCCAATCACATGGGTGGTTAGTTACACAAGTGGGCATGTGTCATGCTTGAAGAGTATGGGCCTTTCCTTTGTGGTCCTCTTCTTTGTACAATTCACTTCTTTCCTATTCCATATTACAATAAAATGTCAATACAATTTCCCCTCCATTATTCTCTCTAATTACCATAGTAGCCTCTAATTGCTACACTATTATTAACAAATTACAAGAATGCCCCCGCTATAACAAAAAGTACTATCACTAGTTCACTACCTATGCTACCAATACCCAATCACTTTGATCGGGGGCATAGTCCACATCAGTTATACAAGGAAATCGATAAAGGGAAACTATATCTTTGCTAAGAACAATTCAAACCAGTGTTTTAAAATGCACATGAGGGTCAAAACATTGTCAAAGTACCCGGTTGATGCACCGATTAACCTGGTCATAACTCGAGAGAGTGAACGGAGTTTTAATTGAATTTGTAAGGCAAAAGACCGACTCGAACAAGAACACGGCTATAGAAAAAGAGAGTCAACTGGGCAGTCGAAGATGACCGTGGAGATTTAAAACTATGATCCAAATGGAACACACTTTCACCCTCTTTAAGGAGAGTTTTGGTATTTGAATTTTGTGGATTGTCTCTTCCAGCAGTGGGAGAACAGCTTTTATATTTTACATCCATGATAGAACATCTCTGTCCATCAGCCTAAAGCTGTTTCTATTAGATGCACATGTCGTAATGTAGTAGCTGTGTTCTTCAATGTGAGCAAAGTGTGTTGGCTAAATCCTGGTAGGAGTTTAAGTATATGAGTATATGACTATGGAAGGGTGGCCTATTCAGAAGGCTCAGATTTGGAATTCTCTGATGGATAAAACAATACAAGACTGGCATAAATTCATCCATTTCTTACCAAGATATTTAGATTTCAAAATCAGAATCACAGTTTAAGATACAGCATGTTTGTGTATTATCATTTTTTTTCAATTCAAGTAGCATATGAAACCTTCAAACACTTCTTGCATTTTCAAGAAAAATATTTTCTTCTTCAATTAATTGAACTAAAACGAAAATTAATTTTATGAATTCCTTTGTTTCTCAAAAAACTTCTGAAATGGATGCTGATGAAATTTGCTACAGAGTATAGGCTATATCCAGCAAAAGTGGTGATGGCGTTTCTAGTGTTTCGGAGTATGCTAAACCTATCGTGGAAGAGCTTTCAAAAAGTGGTGATGGCGTTTCTAGTGTTTCGGAGTATGCTAAACCTATCGTGGAAGAGTTTTCAGGTGTACTTCCAAATGGTTTGCAATTGGATTTACCTACGATGAGATATATAGCATAAAATGGATCTCATTCTCGATGTCTTGTTTCCAGACAAGCAATAATACCGGATGTCGCCTAAAGAAGATGAAGAATGGCGGAGGCAAGTAGAAGATTTGATTGACAAGGAGTATATTGGTGAAAGCATCAATTTGTGTGTCTGTGTGTGTGTGAGTGTGTGTGTGTGTGTGTGTGTGTGTGTGTGTGTGTGTGTGTGTGTCGTGCCTGCTTTGTTGGTACCCAAGAAGGACGGTAGTCACAGTACATGAAGGGTGTGCTTTGAAAGCCGAGTCATCAACAAGATCACCATAAAGTACCATTTTCCTTGCGAAGTGCTAGAAAAGTTGATTGATGATGCTTACAATATATGTTGCATGGATTCGGATTTGCATGTTGGGATCCGACACGGATTCGAGGTGTCAGATTCGGCAAACCCCAAAAAGTAAGATCCGTGGATTAATTTTTATTAAATAAAATAAAAAATTTAAATGTAGATATATATTAGATATAATTATCTGATGTATCCCTCAGATAGCATATTTGAGCTACGCTCGGAAATAGGGTAGGTGCCTATGTCGTTTGGGTGATGCTAGGTATTGATTCCATAGGACCTAACATAGATAGAGTGTTCCTAAAAAATCATGTCCATAGGATGACGCTAACCCTTGATTTGTGGAGGTTTAAACGGGACGGATATAAAATAGGTCCATTTTGTGGCTCTACAAAGCGAATGGTTAGGATGATCCTATCTATTTTTTAGGAACACACTATCCATGTTAGGTCCTATGGAATGAATGGGTTGCATGACTCAAACAAGATGGGTTGATGTCCTATTTCTAGTCGCTAACTCAATTAAGCTATCTGAGGGATACCTCAGATACATCGCTCCCATATATATTACTCACACACACATATATATTCATGAAAAATTTGAGGAGGAGGGTTTTTATTAAGAGAGTCGAGGAAGGAAGGGGAATGGGGTCTTGGTTTTGGTGTCGATACCTAAGAAGGCATGAATAACTCTATCAAGGCTATGTTTGAATGGAGGCAATTTCTGCAAAAGTTTGGAGAGGAAAATATTAGTAAAATTTGGTACGTTTTTTCATATAAAAAGACACAAATTCAAACAATCCTATTCATAAGGGACCTTCAATTTATAATACCATCACTTCCCTCTAAATCATGGAAAGGAAAAGAATCATAAAAAAATTCCATAAAAAACGTTCACCTTGTAATCCAAACAGGACCTTCAATTTATAATTACTTAGGACGACAAAACCCCATAATCCATAAAAAGTTGGTGTTGGATTTTTTGCAGAAACTTAAATTAAAAAATAAAATTTCTCAGAAAATTGGAAGTTGGGTTGTTCACTCCATCAAAGAAACTAACAAAGCTCAGCGATTAAAAAAAATAAAATGGAGGTAACTTTTTGGCTGAAAGTTTGAATAAATAATAAAAATCTTACCTTTTTCCTTTTATCTAACTCATGACATGCAGCAACAAATCCTGCAAAAGAAACAAAGAAAGGGTATCTTTAAGAAAGAGATTTGGGGAATAAAACAATAGTGGTGTTTGGAAAGGGGGAAAATGAAACACAAAATAGTAAAGAAAAATCAAAACCCAAGAGGGTTACCAGAAGAAAAATCTAAAGAAAGATATTAAATCAAAGGCTGTGGATTTCAGAGATTGCATAGCATATATATCATGCTAGAATGTATGCACTCACCATCATTGTTGGTTTCCACTTTTGGAATTCCGACTTTTCAACATACCAAAGTGATTCTTGCAATTTCTATCGTTTTTTAAAATATTATTTATAGCAAATTCACATAGAGGAGGGATATTAGGATTTTTATTTGCATCGGAAACCTAATCGTTTAAGGAAGAGGTGAGAGAGAGATGATTGGGTTGGATAAAAATAAAAAAACGAATATAGAGGAGGGGTATTAGGCTTTTTTATAGGATGGGAAACCTAACCGTTTAGGAGTCTGTCGTTTTCAATGCGCATACATTTTAGCAATTAATCGGAATGTGGCGACGTGTAGATAACGGAAGGACGGAAGGACTTGCAAATAACAGGAAAGAATTTTATGCATATTGGAATTTGTTTGTTTTTAGAATATTTAATTCTCTATGACACGTAGGAAATAAATCTCCACGAAGGCGTGGGGGAGGAAGGGGAGGGCTGCCACCTCAGCGGTGAACAGTAAACCTCCCTTCCTCTTTATTATATACTAGTGGGACACCCTGTTCGATGCATAGAGCGACAAAGAAAATATGCTTTAAAATGTACCATCTTAACTCTGAAGAAGGTAATGTACCGGGCACCACCTTGAAACCCTATCAAAGGTGGCATCCAACATAGGTACTGAACAATAGCTATTGCACATTATCAGGTTGCATACAAAACACATGTACTGAAGTGGTTGCAAAAATGATGAACTATTCAAAAGATACATGAAGGAATTTAATGCAGTTGGGACAGAGAATGTGAATGGTCAGATTATACTCAACAACATGGGCCAGAAAACATTAGCATAGTCAGTTCCACCACATTAAAAATTTTATGGGCATCAACCTTCAGTGCCATCTTGATGTACTACTTCTAAGTATTAACAACATTCGGTGATGAAGACATCTAAGAGCAAATAAAAACTCTATTTCTCTCAATAACATGGAAAGAGCCAAAGCTCAAATCCTCCTCCCTCAAAACTCATACCGACCACCACCCACACAACATGAAGAAAGATCTCATGGCCAACAGGAAATATAGATAGCTGTGTTTACTTGCATGGATAAATGCCAAATTATGCACCCATATGCAACAGAAATAATGACATGATGATAGATTAAAATCAATGCAGAAAAACAAATAAAATAAAATAAAATAAAATAAGAGGCATGTAATGCACCCAAACAAATGAGAGAAACTCAAACCTGAGATTTTCCTCCCACGAAGCAAAGTGGTACCCATAAAAATTAACCTTTCAAAGCATGGTATTCTTGTTGATTAGGATTAAAATATTCAATTAACCTTTCTAAGCAAGGTATTCTAATTCTAATTGATTATAATCGAAATCTTGTCCCGTAATTTGGAATTTTTTGTTTTGCAACTCTCTGCCTTTTGAGGGAGACTCCATTTCTCTGCAACATGTTCAGAGTAATACATGTAACTCGGAACAGAAAATCACAAAAAACACAACTCGGAACATGTTAATAGTTACCCGCATAAATTCCATTGATTGTTCCTAATAAAAGAAAACGAGAACATGAAGGCTGTGTCTATCAGTCCAAATTCCAAAAATTTAAAATAGAATTGACCAGTAACCAAATAAAAAAATAACCAGAAAAGGGTGATCATGACTCTATCCGAGGCGTCAGAGATACAGAACCAACCTCTAGATACGCCCTCCATGAATAGAGCTGCCATATGTGAAACTACGCCGGGTACAGTATGGACGGGGCTACAGGAAAGATGCGTAATGGCTCATATATTCTCGTTCTCTTCTGCTTTGTTCAGAGAGAGAGAGAGAGAGAGAGAGAGAGAGAGAGAGAGAGAGAGAGAGAGTGCTAGAGAGAGAGAGAGAGCGGGGTTAAATGTTGATCTCCATGGCGGTCGAAGGGGTTTGGGTATGAATATCAAGACGGTTAGGGGGTGAAAACGTCACAGGACGTGATGAGAAAAAGGGAAAATGACATTCTAGACTTAGCATTGTTGAAGATGTGATAAACGGAAAGGACAGAGGCGTTTCAGATTGAGTAATGGCATGAGTAATGTTGCCTTTAATAAAAAAAATAATTGATAATGAATCGATTGGGAAATTGGGCATTTTATGGATGGCAAATGGCCATTTTCCTGCGCATGGGAAGAGACGCCTTGTTAGTGAGGGAAGCAAAGGGTTGCAACTGTTTGCAGAGTTTTCCGCGATGCCTTTCGTATACTAATTCTCCGTCCAACCTAGCATATCGAGAGATCTTTAGTATTAGGGTGACACGTAGGATTGGTTGCCACGTTGGCGGAAGGTGGGTCTGTCCACATCAACAAAACGGTTAGAAGTTCATCATCTGAAGAGATTTAAGAAGAGATCGTAACCGTTCCCTTTTTCAAGGATATGGAGGAAAATCAGGTAGGATAGAATTAATCACTTTCTTTTAAACGGATGGGATTGAATCAATATTGAAGAGATTTCAGAAGAGAGAGCGTTCCCTTTAAGGATATGGAGGAAAATCAGGTCGGATAGAAATAATCGCAAAAAAATCAGGGTCTGTGGAATGCTGAGGTGGCTGCCAAGTCGGATTGTGGAGGACGGGGAGGGCTGCCACGTATGCAGTGAACAGTAAACCTCCCTTCCTCTTTATTGGTCTGTGGAATGCTGAGGTGGCTGCCAAGTCGGATTGTGGAGGAAGGGGAGGGCTGCCACGTCTGCGGTGAACAGTAAACCTCCCTTTCTCTTTATTCTATTAGATATAGATAGATTACCTTTTGGGTTTTTGTTTTAAATGAGGAAATGATGCATGCGCCAAATAGCATTCTTCTTTAAATTTTTAACTTTTTTTAATAAGCAGCTAAATGCTCTCACAATGGTCAAAAAGCAAATAACACCCATTCAGAAAATAATTAAAAAAGTGAAAAATATTATCATAGAAAGGGTGCATATATCATTAACCTTAAATAATTATGAGGTATTTGCTAGGCAATTCTGCGGAAAAGCCATTTCGCGACTGACTTTTGCATGAGAATAGCCAAGGGGCTCTCTTTTCAGGAGATTTTGTCTTATTCATTTAATTCAGCTGAGGTAGCTGTTCTCTCATGCAAAAGTCAGTCATGAAATGGCCTAGCAAATCCCTAATTATGAATAAAAGGTTTAGTACTGATAAGAAATGATAAGATATATACCACTCTTGTGAGGATTCTCCAGATTCACCACTCCTGTGAGGGTTATCCGTAATTTCGTATACACATCACCCATCCTTAACGAACAATAGTTGGAAAGGATAAGTATGTTATATTTAATTATCTGTTGTAATTAATCTGTAAATTCCATTTGTAATCACCCTATTGGGTTTACTCTATTATTAAATACAAAACACCACTGCCCACGATGGGTAAGGTTTTTCCTCAATCTTCATGGTATCAAAGCCTACGGGATTTGGCCCGATAGCCTCAATCCTTCCTCATTTCTGCTCCAGTAGACTCAATCCTTCCTCCTTTTGGTCAAACCTCCTCTAGTTCATTTGCCAAATCTCTCTCCAAAGTCCTCTTTCTTCTTCACCATGTCAAAATCGATTGACACCACCTCCTCCAGTTCTAAATCCAGCTACTCTCTTCCTAATTCCCAACTTCTTTCCCACCTTGTTTCCATCAAACTCATTTCAGAAAATTACCTATTATGTTATCATCAGATGATACCCATACTCAAATCACAGAAGCTCTACAAATATGTAGATGGTTCTTATCCGGCACCTCCGCCATTTCTAGAAGTTACGGATGAGAAAACATCCACCGTTACCACGGTCGATAATCCATATTAAGATGATTGGGTACTCACAGATCAGCTTCTTATAAGTTGGCTTTTTGCAACAATGACAGAGCCAATGCTGGCTCAAGTGGGTGATCTCACTTCACAAGAAGTTTGGAATTCTCTCGCACAGATGTATGCGTCTCAATCCGAAGCTCACATTGATCAACTGCGAACAAAGCTCCGAAATATCAAAAATGGGAGTAGCTCCATTGCGGAATACGTAAACCAAATCAAAGGAATCGCAGATCAACTAGCTGCAGTACAAAGTCCAATGCCTCAAAAAGAACTTGTATCTTGCACTCTTCGCAGTCTTCCGTCCGACTATGAATCATTTTCCACTTCTCTATTCACCAGGTCAGATGGTTTACCCTCTTTTTTGAAATTAATTGAAATGCTATATGCTCAAGAATGTTGTCTTGAAGAATATCATGCCAACCAACATATTGAGCGCACTGCCTTTCTCTCTGCAAGAGGTCGTGGCAAATTTAATCCAAAAAGAGGCAACCAAAATTTTGGTCGTTCCAATACTAATGGTTATAACCGACAAAAATTCCACTTTAACAATAGATTTGGAAGTGACAACAGGAATGACCAAAATTGTAACATATATCGTGGATCTCCTTCTACGGATACAAAACTCTCAACCAATATCCCTTGCCAAATCTGTGGCCAACAAGGGCATGAAGCAACAACCTGTTGGAAACGTTACCAACCTGATGATATGGCACACTCATTTGCTGGTCTCCACATGAACTCGCCTCTTGATGAAAGTTGGTATCCTGATACAGGAGCTTCAAATCACATGACGATGGAGAACTCTGGCCTCACCAATTGCATGAAGTTTAATGGGCATGATCAAGTACTTGTTGGTAATGGTATGAATCTCCCAATCAATGAAACTGGTAATCTCTCTCTCAACACTAAGTCTGGTCATCTTCATCTTAAAAATGTTCTACATGTCCCTCAACTTTGCAAAAATTTATTATCAGTTGGACAATATACTCAAGATAATGATTGCTTCTTCTTCTTTTATGGAAATGGATTCTATGTGAAGGACCGGAAGACCGGGAGAATCTTGCTCGAAGGAACAAGTAAAAATGGGCTATATCCGATCGTACCACTGCACGAAGATCGAGGACAGATTTCAGGATTGGCTCCGGGAGTAACTACACCAACAGCATCTCGTGAGGTTTGGCACATGAGACTTGGTCATCCGAATAATGGTGTCATGGGATCTCTCATAAAAAATGGTAGCATTTATATTTCTGGTTTTAGGAAGCAAATAAATATTTGCCCTAGTTGTCAACCTGGGAAGAGTAGACGGCGTTCATTTAGTGCTTCTGAATCCTTTCTTAATGGACCATTAGATTTGTTGCATTCTGATTTGTGGGGTCCATCCCCTACTTTATCACGTCATGGACATCGTTATTATTTCTTAATTGTTGATGATTATTCAAGGTTTAGTTGGATCATGACTCTTACTAAGAAAAATGATGCTTTGGATGCTCTTGTCTCTTTTAAACGTTTGGTTGAAAACTCTTTTGGAAGAACTATTAAAGCATTTCAAGCAGACCATGGTGGTGAATTTACTGGGTCCTTCTCTGCTTACTTAGATCATTGTGGTATTTATCAACGTTTTTCATGCCCTGCAACACCAGAACAAAATGGTGTTGCAGAACACAAACATAGACATATCACTGAAATGGAAATAGCCCTGTTGGATCAGGCTGGGATGAAGAAATCCTTTTGGTTGGATGCCTTTCAAACAAGTGTGTATTTGATAAATCGCCTACCTTCTCCTATCTTGGGAAAGAACCCATATGAAATCATGTATGGAAAGCCTCCTAACTATTCACTTTTGAAGGTTTTTGGTAGTAGATGCTTTCCATATTTACAGCCATTCAATGACAATAAACTTGAGACTAGAACTAAGCCATGTGTATTCATTGGCTATACTGAACACCACAAGGGCTACAAATGCTTGGATCCATCCACTGGTCGAACATATGTTTCCCGTCACGTAGTTTTTGATGAGACTTTATTTCCCTTTGCAGGAATGCAATCTGGCTCTGTGATGCCGACCTCATCTACTGATATCCAACAATGGATATATCTTGAGCGTCATGTACCCTCATCATCACCTTCCATATCAATTCATGTCCCTAATTCTTCTCAACCAAACACTTCAAACACTTCTCCAGAAGTAGCTACTCAAGAATAAGATTCTCTACCTATGGCTACTCAACCTGAAATTAGTTCTGAACTTAGTTATAAATTCCATTCCGGTCGCCGTTCCGTTTTGGCTACTGGAACGGAAGTTTCGGTGGCCGTTTCGTTCGGCATTTCGTTCGAAACTTTTCGTTCCGCTCCGGCTAGGGGAATTTAAAAAAAAAATAGTTAAGAATATGAAAAAAATCCAGTGGGTATGGTGAATTTTTTGGAATTTTTGTTCCACTCCGGCGAAGGGAATTTTTGGAAATTTTTTGAATTTTTTGCAAAAAGACAAAAATAGCCCTCCAAACAGCACCCCCACGGTCATAAAACGAGGGTAAATATGTAAAATACACTCCCCAACAGCCATACGGGCATTTCTGTAATTTTTTGGATTTGTTTTGAATTTTTTTTATTTTTTCAAACTTTCCAACCTCATTCCGGCCGGAATAGGGGGTTTCGCCCATTTCGGCCGGAATGACCGGAACAGACCAGAATCCGGATCGGAATGGAAAATATAGGCATTCCGTTCCGGACTCCGGACCGGAACCGGAATTCCGGTGCGTTCCGGCCGGAACGGAACGGAATTGATAACTAAACTCTGAACCAGATCCACAACAACCCGACACTCCAAGGGAGCCCACTATCTCGACCACATTAGACCCAATACCCTCCACTCCCCTACCCCCTTTGACTCCACTAAGACGACACCATATGGTGACTAGGCTTCAAGATGGAACCAGGCGTCCTAAGGTCTTAATGGCAACTCGTCATCCCATTCCTTCATGTTACATGGCTCTCGCTGCTACCTTAGAACCAACTTGTTATACTCAAGCTGTCAAATTACCCCAATGGCGTGCTGCAATGATAGATGAATACAATGCACTCTGCAAGAACAATACATGGGCACTTGTACCGAATCATCCATCCTACAATGTGGTCGGATGCAAATGGGTTTTTCGTCTCAAGCGTAGGTCTGATGGGTCCATTGAACGCCATAAAGCCAGGCTTGTTGCAAAAGGGTTCAATCACCAAGCTGGGGTCGACTATAGTGAAAATTTTAGTCCCGTCGTCAAGCCCACTACTATCCGCACCTTCCTTGCATTGGCTGTCAATCACGGTTGGTCTATTCGTCAATTGGACACTCTGCAAGAACAATACATGGGCACTTGTACCGAATCATCCATCCTACAATGTGGTCGGATGCAAATGGGTTTTTCGTCTCAAGCGTAGGTCTGATGGGTCCATTGAACGCCATAAAGCCAGGCTTGTTGCAAAAGGGTTCAATCAGAAAGCTGGGGTCGACTACAGTGAAACTTTTAGTCCCGTCGTCAAGCCCACTACTATCCGCACCTTCCTTGCATTGGCTGTCAATCACGGTTGGTCTATTCGTCAATTGGACGTCAAAAATGTGTTCCTGCATGGATATCTTAATGAAGTTGTATATATGAAACAACCACCTGGATTCACCGACCCATCTCGACCTAATCATGTCTGTCGACTTCAACGAGCCTTATATGGCCTCAAACAGGCCCCACGAGCCTGGTTTCACCACTTTACCATTACCATAGCACTGTTTGGACAAGGATTTACCCAAAGTAAAGCTGATTGCTCTATGTTTGTGCATCACTCATCTCATGGAATTATTATCCTTCTCCTCTATGTGGATGACATCATCGTCACCGGCTCGTCCTCTGCTCTTTTATCAACTTTTCTCAGATGCCTTCATCATCACCTTGATATGAAGGATCTCTGTCCTTTGCATTTCTTCCTTGGAGTTGAGGTTCAACGTTCTCCATCTCAACTAATCATGACTCAGACCAAGTACACACTTGATCTTCTTAATCGTGCATCCATGCTTGGTTCAAAGCCTATCTCCACACCTGTCTCTTCTGGTTCCAAGCTTTCAGCTCATGATGGTACTTCTATTTCTGAAGTTACACTTTATCGTAGTATTGTTGGGGCACTACAATATCTAACTCTTACAAGGCCTGATATTACCTATGTTGTAAATCAAGCCTGTCAATTTATGCAAGCACCTACCACCACTCACATGATAGCAGTTAAGCGAATTCTTCGTTACTTAAAAGGAACACTTGGCTATGGGATATGCCTTCCTCGTTCTTCCGATCTTCGTATACGAGCAAACTCTGATACCGATTGGGCAGGTAATCCAGATGATCGCCGATCCACGACTGATTGTTGTATATTTCTTGGTCCACATTTGGTATCTTGGTGCTCCAAGAAACAACCAATGGTTTCTCGCTCAAGTACAGAGGCTGAATACCCTGCTCTTGCAGTTTGTTCGGCTGAAATACTTGGTTGAAATATCTCCTACGTGATCTTGGAGTGCCACCTTTGTCACCTTCCTTACTTCTTTGTGATAATATCAGTGCCACACATCTCACTGTCAATCCAATACTTCACACTCGGACAAAGCACATCGACATTGACTATCATTTCGTACGTGATCGTGTTACTAATGGCTCTCTCATTGTTCGTTATACTCCTACAGAGCACCAATTGGCCGACATATTCACTAAGGGACTGCCAAATCAACGTTTTCATTGGCTACGTTCCAAGCTTCTCGTGCCCGCTTCTAGAGGTCCCGATAACCTCGCGGGGGATGATAAGAGATGATAAGATACCACTCTTGTGAGGATTCTCTGGATTCACCACTCCTGTGAGGGTTATCCGTATACACATCACCCATCCTTAACCAATAATAGTTGGAAAGGATAAGTATGTTATACTTAATTATCTGTGGTAATTAATCTGTAAATTCCATTTGTAATCACCCTATTGGGTTTACTATATTATTAAATACAAAACACCACTGCCCACGATGGGTAAGGTTTTTCCTCAATCTTTAAGTACTCCATAAGAGTACATCTAAACCCAAGAGATGGGTCCCACCACATCCACCAATGGGAATGCATGAAGAAAAATTTCAGAATTTCTCGTAGTTCTCACAAAATCCTCCAAACTATAAGGTTCCTGTCGAAAAGGACATAAGAAAATTCTGTTTCTCTGACCTAAGGGTGCAACACGGGTCGGGTTGCGTCTGGCTGAGGCCAACCCGACCCGACCCGAGCCCAAGAATCCTTTTTTCCAACTTGAACCCGACCCGACCTAATTTCCTACCCGACAAGGTTCAACCCAACCCGAGGAACCCTTTTCTCCAACCCGAACCCAAACCCGACCCGACCAGAGTTCAACCCAACCCGAGTTCAGCCGAACCCGAATATTTAAGCTTAGAAAAAAAAATCATAAAAAATGTCGGCTGAACTCAGATCGGGTTGCCAAAACCCTCAACCTGAACCCGACCCGAGCTCAACCTGGGTTGGAAAACTCAACCCGACCCCGACCCCGACCCAACTTTTTTTTTTTTTTTTTTTTTCGGGTTGAACCCGCCCCGAATTGCACCCCTACTCTGACCACCATTGATCACAATATCCATGGTGTTCGAACAGTGTGTACAAAGTAACTGTAAAATGCCATCTTCCAACTAACTTCTTGCAGTCCGCGATTCACGGCGTTTGAGCCGCTAACTTTGATAGGTGAACACGATTTTCTGGAGGGGTCCACAATTGTCGGCCCACTACATTAATATTATCTTCTCCAAAATTACCCCAGAACTTCATTGAAATAACA
This sequence comes from Tasmannia lanceolata, assembly GCF_043159265.1. Classification (NCBI taxonomy): domain Eukaryota; kingdom Viridiplantae; phylum Streptophyta; class Magnoliopsida; order Canellales; family Winteraceae; genus Tasmannia; species Tasmannia lanceolata. Next base: position 57,868,074 of record NW_027518695.1, on the reverse strand, counting down.
AAAAACCCGAGGAATGTAAAGCTGTTGATGTTAACCGTAATATTAAAAGGGCAGTCATAAAGTCACCCCCTTCTAGGATGAATTCACCCCATATTTTTCAAAATGAACTGTACAGCCCACACCATAGGATGATCCAAACCGCCCATTTGATGGGCCGCAACATAAACAGGTTGTGCCCCAAAAATCATTTCCATCAGATGATCCCAACTAACCGATCTATAGAAGTTTCCATAATGTGATTCCCTCTTTAGATCAGAGGGTTAGAATCATCCTATGGAAATGATTTTTGGGGCACAGCTATTTACATTGTGGCCCATGAAATTGTCAGTTTGGATCATCCTATGTTGTGGGCTGTACCGCTGTACAGTCCATTTTGAAAAATACATGGTGAATTCATCCTTAGAGAGGTTGAATTTATCACTGCCAAAACATATTGATTAGACAATCCTAACAATCCAATTAACGAATATAGGTCAGTATTGGTCTCGTTTTTCCTTTCTCAATGCCTATTTGAAGGTCATTTACATGGCCCATCTACTTTAATCTTCTTCCGAAATGACCTCAAAAAAGTTTGAGGAACAAAGGGCCGTAAATTGGATCGGGTTCAAAGTGCTCAACCCTAAAACAACCTAAACTTAGCCTTAGGTCGAGGAGGGTCAAAGCCGCCTTTAAATCTCTCAACCTTACCCTAACCCGTCTAACTTGATATTCCAAATCAAGGCCCCGTTCATTTAAGATTATGATGACCGATTGTGAGTCCAAAGCCAATTATTGGAAATTTGAGTCCAATATTTGGTATTGGATCCACAATCGGAACAGGGCATAAGGAGACGGGTTTGGGCAAGTAGGGTTGCCTAAGGCCCCAACCCTAGCCCGACCTGAAATTAAATTGGGTTGGCTTTTCCCAACCCTAACACAACACAATCTGGGCAAATGCAAATCCAACCCTAGCCAAATAAAGGTTAAATCCATTGAGTCTGAGCCCTGCAGAAGTTGCACCCTTTATGTTACAATAATACAACAAACTCGCCGAGTACGAAATCCTAGCCATTCAATTAATGTGATTTTTGTATCCCGGCACATCCATATTAGAAACCACTATATGTGATCGCTCAATCATACAACTAAGTTTGAACTAAGTGTGCACAATGATGGCCACATAAATCATAAAGTTTATTAGCTATTATTAATCTAAGTCTGCCTCTTTAGTCTTTACTAATTTAGCTTACTTTTGTGTCCTTAATCCATCTCTCCTTATGATTAGCGTTTGAGTTGGAAGGTTTAGATAATTTCCAATAATTTAAGGGCATTATGATAACTTCACTCTAAAAGAAGAGCCCTAACCGTCCCACTAGTTTTTGTACCTCCACCCCCTAAATTGTTTGATTTTTTATTTTTTTTTTGGAAAGAAGGGAAAACGATGGAAAGAACAAAGAACAGAGAAGCAGAGAAAGCTACAAAATTTCACTTACCAGAGCTGAAATTATCAGTAGCAACAGCAAGCTCCTCATAATCAAAACTCCTCCAAGACGACCTCACCAAACTCACTTCCTTCCAATTTTCTGTTTAAATTCCTTCTCGTTCTCATAGATTTCTTCTTAAAAACACTAATCAGATTCTTCCATTGCAAACCACAAGGCTCCAAATTCAAAGATTCGTTGACAACCAATGATTTATCCCCCAAAAAATTGCTTCTGTTACTACTACTGTTATCAGAATCAACACCCAAAATTGGTATTTCTAAAACGCTCCGTGGCGAGGTATCATCTGAAATTGAAATAATTTTTTATTCTGTTTCTGAGTTTTTCTGGGTTTTCCCTGTTTCAGCCTAAATGATTCAGTTTTTGTCACTTCAAAGATAGAAACCCATCAAATAGAATCGATTATTTTTGCATCAAAATAAGCTTACCTTCTTCAAAAGTCTTTGGATTGTTCTGGGTTTTTTAGATTAATCAAATTTGAATCTATTTTCTACCAATCTCTGTCACTCCCCTGTTTCTGCATAATCCACAAAAAAAGAAAAAGAATAAGAAAGAGATAAAGAAATTAAAGGAGGATTGAGAGATGAAGGGAGAAGAAAGGAAAGAAGCTTACTAGCAATTGAATGAATCTAATGCTATTTATAACCTTTCAAAAGAGAATAGAATGGCTAATGATATCGGCACTACAATGTTTTGTTAATTACACAAACTCAACTTGCCTTTTCCTTATTAAGTGTCTTCTGAGACCTTTCTGGGATTTGTAATATCCTTTGAACCCAATAACAATGTTTTTTAGTAGTGTATAGGCATGAAGTCTAGTATTTTTCAAAAAGTACAAGGCTCACTTCATAGTATGATCCAAACCAAACCATTCATTTCATCATTTGTTGGCCACAACATAAATACGTTGTACCTAGGGAATCATCTCTATGATCCTAACCATCCGATATGTAGAGGGAGATCCTAACGGGAGATTAATATGGCCCTATAAAATCTCATACCTATACTTTCTAATAGATTATACATAAATCCTCTGTGTATGTACTTCTGAATTATTTGAAAAATGTTTAATCCGCTTTTGGTTTAAATCGAATGGAGATTGGTGTAATCCATTAACCTTGATCATCAAAATCTGTAATCTGATAGCAAAATCAATTAGATGAGAAGGTTATGACTTAATTTAACTTTTTTCCCGTGAAATTGGGTGTAACATATATGATAAATAAAAAATACGGGCTACCCTAGTGACACGTCCCACCTTCTCTACAGTGAAGATGTCCGTTGCTTGAATTCATCAAGTAATCCTAACCGTTGGCTTGGCCTTGAATGCAAATTATCAACAATAATAAATCCCATCTTGGACCCAAAAAACTATTTTTACCATTGATCATGACAACGACTATCCGTCGGGTCTATTTTCTAGAGTATTTATATGTTGTGTGCACGTGAAATCCTTTATTTCTTCAATTGTACAGTGAGTCCCACTTCATAGGATGATCTAAACCGTTCATTTGTTGGGCCCCAATATAAATACGCTGCAGCTCATAGATCATCTCGATTGGATGACCCGAACCCTTCGGTCTATAGAAAGACTGTACATTATAGAAACATTTTTAGATGGGAGGGTTAGGGTCATCCAATGGAGATGATCTAAATTGACATTGTGGCCCAACAAGTGAATGGTTTAGATCATCCTATGAAGTAGATTCTGCTGTACATTTTGAATAATAATGGACTTCACGGGCCCTCACCATATAAAATCTCCTATTTCCTAACTTGCTATTAAAGGCAGTTCCAATTCACAACACATATTAACAGCCAATAAGAATAGTGCTTGATAAAGGAATGCCATGTCAAAACAAGGGAGTGCGGGTATTAGTTTCCATTTTTAATTTTCAAAGGTAATCCTTATCCTAATACTATTCTGAATTCTCACTTAATAGTTTGCTTCTCAATTTCAAAACTCCTCCACATTATAATGGATACCCCGAGTTGACTCTCTTTTATCTTGCCCGTGTTCTTGTCCAAGTCTGCATTTTTTCCTACAACGCCAATAAAAAATCCTTTGATTCTCACGAGTTATGACTCACCGGAAAACTCAACTGCGTCAACTAAGTACTCAACTATGTCGTGCCAAATCAACTAGCATTTGCTTTGGCCGCATTATGACCCGCATTATGCATTTTGATACACCAGATTCTATATAACTACTCATGCCTCTCAATTTTTATCAACGCCCCTTATTTTGATACCTTCTACCTTTGTTCATAAACTTTAGCTGATTTAAAATTCTAAAAATTGAGGAATTGGACGGTTCCAAAGACAAGGTCCGGGGTGGAAATATCAAAATCTTTTTGAATGATGTGATGGAAATATCAAATGACTAGCAATATTACCAAAATCTTAGGAACCCTAAGCAAAAGTGTCGAAGAAAAAAAAACGTTACCAAAATCTTAGGAACCCTAAGCAGAAGTGTCGTAGAAAAAGAGTGGATAGAGAGTGTACCAAAATCTTAGGAACCCTAAGCAGAAGTGTCGTAGAAAAAGAGTGGATAGAGAGTGGGTGAACTAAACCGGTTATGTAGTTCCAATCCAACCGACCTCACCATATTCTTGCATCAGTTGTCAAAACAAGTGAATCCAATTATGTAATCCCAAGCACCCATAAAAAAGTACTGATTTCAATTAGAAAAACCATAACTAGGGTTAGGATTTTGGTCTTCCTGACTTTTATGGTGGAAGAATGAGGATTGGTTGGAAAGGGAAATGATATCACTACTACGGTATTTTGATGATCGCACTCCTCACTTTATTAAAAAATACGGTAAGGCCCGCACCATAGGATAATCCAAACTGTCCAGTAGATGGGCCATAGCCTAAATAGGTTGTGCCCCAAAAATCATTTCCATAGGTTGATCCTAACCCTCCGATCTATAGAGGGTTAGGATCAACCCTCTAATATATAGTCCCTCTATAGATCGGAGGGTTAGGATCAACTTATGGAAATGATTTTTGGGGCACAACTTATTTAGGCTGTGGTCCATATAACAGACGGTTTGGATCATCCTATGGTGTGGGCTATACCGTACTTTTTAATAAAGTGAGGTGTGCGATCATCAAAATATGGTAGTGGTGATATCATTTCCCGTTGGAAAATGCCCTAATTCATATTCCATGAGAAGCCTTAGAGGAGAAACTGAGAAGCATAATTTGGCCCCGCCCACGTTACATTAATATGATTTAGACCATTCAGTTTTATCACCCTAGTGATGAAATCTAAGCCTTTCATTTTGTCAGCCTCTCCGTGAACAGAAAATTTAATATATTTGGTGAAGGATTTGGATGCTGAAATCAAATGGTTAATACAAGGACACTCCCCAAACAATATTCCCTCCACTGTATTTTAAGCTAGTGTGTAAATAACTTATCTACACTTGTGTGTAGAAACCGTTTTCTCTTTAAAGTAACGTTTATTTCTTATTAGGATGGAATAATTAGCAAGATGTCAAGGCCAAACGAGAGCCTACTGTTACAGATCTGATAATCTGTAATGGCAGATCTGACATCTGAGTTTAGAGGAAATAAGAAGATGAAGAGTAGAAAACAGGGTGAGAGAAAGAGGAAGAGAGAGAGATAGATAGGAAAGAAAGGAAATTATCTCATTCGTTCATTTTTCTTAGTGCTTACTCCCTTAAAAGGAATATGTCACTACCAAGTTGTTACAATATTCAGATCTCCGTACAACTGACTGACAGATTCTTCCCTCTTACAACTAATTACAATTGAAATTGCATTTGACAGATAACTACCAACTAATGACTCTATTATCACTTAATCTGGTTCATTACGTAATCTCCCATCCACATGGGTTTGTGATACTTCTTGTTCTTTGAATTGCAGTAATTCGAGTTCTAAAGAGAGAATAAGAGAAGAATGAAGAAGGAGAAAGATAGAGAAAAGAAATTGATTATGTCATTTCATAACCTCTTCAAAGAGTTCAGTACATTTATGCTATAGCTGAGTCTGTTACAACTGTTAACTAACCACAGCCTTCGTCGTGATTACCAACTAACTATAGTTCTAACTACTTTACAACTGTATTAACTTCCTTGTTAGTGACTGCTCTACTTCTTGATTATATAGTCTGACATCCATTTGGGTTGACCCCTATCTCTTTGAGGCTTGACTCTCATTGGTATGTTGCTTCCCTGAACAGCTGACTCTGGTTCATGATTCAAAGGGGGATCATTGCCACCCCCATTAAGAGCCACTTGTCCTCAAGGTGAAGTGCAAGAAACAGAAGGTGAAATTCATCAGCATCCTCCCATGAGGTTTCTTCCAGTGGTAATTGTTTCCACTGTACCAGCCATTGTTTAACCCATTTTCCCTGGCACAATATCCGTCGCTCATTCAGAATAGCTAAAGGTTCAATTACTGGGCGATTATCAATGCTAATTAATGGCAATTCTAGTGGGACCTCTACTGATCTACGGTTGCCATGAAATGCTTTTAAAACCGAAATATGAAAAACAGGATGTATTTGTGAACCTTCAGGCAATTTGAGTTTATAAGCGACTAATCCAACTTTCTTGAGTATCTGAAATGGGCCAAAAAAAAAAATTCCAAGTTTATGATTAGGCTTATGCCCCACGGTAACCTGTCTATATGGTTGAAACTTAGTAAAACCCAATCTCCCTCTTAAAATGCAAGTCTGTTCGATGTGCATCAGCCTTAGCTTTCATTCGAGCTTGAGTGGAAATAAGATTTTCTTTCAGATTACGTAATAACTCATCTCTAGTCTCCGAGTCTTGATCCAAAACTTTTAATTTGGTACTGCCTCTGCAATAAGCAGGTATGTTGGGGGGAAGTCTTCCAAATACTTCAAACGGAGACCTTCCCAGTGAAGAGCGAAATGCCGTATTATAATGATACTCTGCCCACCCCAAAAAAATAGATCATTTTGTAGGGTAGTCAGATGTAAAAGCCCTCAGATACTGTTCTAAACAGCGATTTACAACTTCGGTTTGTCCGTCTGTTTGTGGGTGATATGCAGAACTCATCCGTAATTCCGTGCCTTGTAATTGAAACAGAGTTTTCCAAAAATTACTTAAGAAGACAGAATCCCTATCGCTGACTGGTGATCTGGGAATGCCATGATGTTTACACACCATTTCCATAAACAAAGAGGCAACCTTACTCGCATTATAATGTTGGGCAAGGCTCCAAAATGTGCACTTTTAGAAAACCTGTCTACAACCACCAAAATGACAGAAAACCCATTTGAGGTAGGTAAATGCGTAAGCTTAAATCTTCTCAAACCTGTTCGGGAATATTCAAAGGTTGCAGAAGACCATAAGAAGGGACATTGGGACTCTTAACTTGTTGGCATGTCACACAGTGAAGAACAAATTTATGGACATCTGCTCTCGTAGATTTCCAAAAAAAATTCGTGGCTAAACAGATATAAGTTCTGTGAATACCAGCATGGCCCCCAATGGGTGTGGAATGAAATTCACGAATCATTCCTTCCTTGAGAGAAGAATTATACAGGTAAATAAAGTTTCCCTTTAAAATAGAGTAGCCCCTCCATAGTGGACCAATGAAGAGAATCCTCAGGTCGCTGTTGTAACTTCTCAAAGACAGTTTTAGCTTCAGTATCCTCTTCCAATTCCTTTCGGAGAATATCCAAAAAGTAAAATTGGGGAATTGAGATAGCCATACAGTGCACTGGTAATGAGTCAGGAGCGTCCAGTGGCAATAGAGACACAGCATCAGCAGCAGAATTTTCCTTTCCTGGTTTATAAGTAATCTCATAGTGATAACCTAAAAGTTTAGTAAGGTAATGTTGTTGTTCAGGGGTTGGAATTACCTGATCCATGAGTCCACTCAAACTCTTTTGATCCTTTGTCATAGCTTTCTTCAGATTGTCAAAATCTTGTTGGGCCTCATTGCACCATGAAAATCCATTTTTTTTAAGTAATTCAGTTAAAGGAGCTGCAATGGTAGCATAGCCTTTGACAAATTTCCTGTATTAACCTGTTAAACCCAAAAAACCTCGTAATTGTTTGAGAGTAGAAGGTACTGGCCAAGTCAGCATAGTATCGATCTTTCTGTGATCAGGTTGAACCCCATTGTTCGAAATCACATGTCCCAAATACTCAATGGAATGTTGTCCAAACATGCACTTACTAAACTTAGCATATAAGGAATGAGTTTTAAGGGTCTGTAGAACATGAGTGAGGTGAAGGACATGATCATCAATAGATTGACTAAAAACCAGAATGTCATAAAAAAAATAATGACAAATTTCCGTAAAAAAGGTTTAAAAACTTGGTTCATTGTAGCCTGAAAGGTTGATGGAGCATTTGTTAAACCGAAACGCATAACAAGAAATTCAAAATGCCCATCATGTGTTCAAAAGGCAGTTTTATGGATATCAGGTGGAGCCATTCGGATTTGGTGATAACATGCTCCAGTTTGGAAAACATCGTAGCTCCATGTAATTCGTCTAGCAATTCATCAACAGTTGGTATGGGAAACTTGTCCTTAATGGTGATAGCATTCAAGCCTCTATAATCCACACAAAACCTCCAGCTAGCATCTCGTTTTTTTACCAACAAAACAGGGGAACTAAATGGGCTGGTACTGGGTTGGATAACCCCTGAATCAAGCATTTCCTGAACTAACTTTTCAATTTCAGATTTCTGAAAATGTGGATATCTCGGGAAGGAGGTAAAACAGATGGTTCAGCAAATACCTCTGTAAATTGTTGCAGAATAGGTTGTAAGGTCGAATCCACTTGGTTATAGAGGTTGTTGTCCAATTGAGGAGTAGTTGTACTTGTTGTGGAAGGAAGTAACATGAAGCAAGAGGATAAACCACTATTATCTGCTAATTTATGTAACTGATTTGGGGAAATAAAATTTGATTGATGATCTCGAAGTCCTTGGAATTGAACTGGAATCCCTTGCCATACAAAAGCCATGGTCAATGCATTATAATCAGTGGTAACCGGCCCCAATTGTTGCAACCGCTGAACACCCAGAATAATATCAACCCCTTGTAATGAAATGATGAATAAATTTGTAATCAAGGAATGGTTCTCGATACCAATTCGAATGTTAGAGCACATTCCCTGACACGTTAAAAATTGTCCATTACCTACTTGAACTTTAAAATGAGGAGAATGAGTAATGGGTAAGCCCAAGAATTTTGCTACCCTTTCTCGTATAAAATTGTGGGTACTACCTCCATCCACCAACACTTGAAGGATATGGTTTTCAATAATGCCTTCGAACCGTAGTGTTTGTGACACATTCAGACCCATGAAAGCATAGAAACTTATGGTAGGGTCTGTCAACCCTTCAAGAGATTCTGAAGGTATTTCTGACTCGCCCAAATGAAACACGTCTTCCACATCATTGTCACTTTCTAACAACAAATGCGACATTTGATTCTTGCACCTGTCTCCAGGATGAAATCACTCCTCGCAATTAAAACAGAGTCCCTTTCCTCGTTTCTGTTGCATTTCAGCATAGGAAAGTTTCTTGATGGGATTTTTGCAGGAACTGAATTGGTAGAAGAAGAAGAAGAAGTTTTTGATGTTGGTAAAGTTCAAGTGGTGAAATTGGTAGACGAATTCTGTGGGGATTTCTGAGTAACAAAATGAGGAGTCGGTCCTAACAGAGAAGGTTGAGTACTGAGTTTGGCATTCCATTGCCTACTAACCGTACGGATTTCTGCAATATTATCCTCCTGCAATCGGGCAAGACCGATAGCCTGATGCAATCCAATTGGCTGATTGGCAATCACTTCTTGCCGAATCTCAGGTTTTAAGACCCGAAGTAAAACAACTTTTCAAAAAATTATCAGAAAGACCAGACTTTATTTGACAAGTCTTCAAATTCAGTTTGATAATCAAGAACAGAGCCTGTTTGAAGTAATTTGACTAACGCACCTTGTGGATCGGCATCAGGAGAAGGACCAAAACGATATTTAATTGCAGTCATGAATTCTTGCCAAGATCGCAGTTGATTGCTATTTGACATCCACTGAAACCAACTAGAAGCTGAACCTTCCATGTGAAAAGAAACCAATGGAAGTTTCTGATTCTCTGGAGTTCGATGGAAAGAGACGAATTGGGCAGCTTTGAAGAGCCAAGCAGAGGGATCGCCGCCGCTAAACTTCGGAAAATCAAGCTTTATGTGTTTCTGAAGAGGGTGAGGAAGAACAGAAGGATTTGACTCATCTTGATTTGAGAATGAATTGGAATTGAATTAATTGTTTTGGGTTTTGCTGTTTTCAGTTTCAGAAGACAATTTGTCCAATTTTTGTTGCATTGGAAGGAGGATAGCCATGAAATCTTCACGCATTTGCCTCTGCAAGATTGTCAATTGAGCATTTAGCTTATCTATTGCAGCATCCGACTAAGAGGTTTGGCGAGCTCGTGTACCGTCCGCCATGGAAAGAGAACAATGAAAGCACCAAATGATACTTCTTGTTCTTTGAATTGCAGTAATTCCAGTTCTAAAGAGAGAATAAGAGAAGAATGAAGAAGGAGAAAGATAGAGAAAAGAAATTGATTATGTCATTTCATAACCTCTTCAAAGAGTTCAGTACATTTATGCTATAGCTGAGTCTGTTACAACTGTTAACTAACCACAGCCTTCATCATGATTACCAACTAACTATAGTTCTAACTACTTTACAACTGTATTAACCTCCTTGATAGTGACTGTTCTACTTTTTGATTATATAGTCTGACATCCATTTGGGTTGACCCCTATCACTTTGAGGCTTGACTCTCATTGGTATGTTGCTTCCCTGAACAGCTGACTCTGGTTCATGATTCAAAGGTGGATCAGTTTGCGCTGGGCCCTTCTTCCACGGATAACTACTTGATCCCCATTCATTTCTTCTATTCCCTGATTTGATTCTGGTTCACTTGTCAGCCCTTGATCTAAGGATCTATCATTGGCCACCCCATGAAGAATAACCTTGTCCTCAAGGTTCAAATGCAGAAACTCCAATTGCAGCTCATGTAGATTCTCCAAGATGTGTCTTCTGGCAATAATCCGTGCCACTGTACTAAGACTTCTTGAATTGGTTTGTCATTGCTTAGGATAGTTCTATTACCCAGAATTGCTAGCGGAGAGATGAGTGGTTGATTGTTAATTCTCAAAGTGGGTAACTGACACACAGCTTGGGGTTGAGGTCCATAATATGGTTTAATCAATGATATATGAAACACAGGGTGAATCTGACTTCCTTCAGGCAACTTCAATTTATAAGCAACCTGCCCGAATTTAGCTTCAATTTCATATGGCCCATAGTATCTTTTACTAAGCTTTTGGGAAGTACGACGAACCAGTGAATGTTGTCTGTATGGTTGGAGCTTCAACAAGACCCAACTACCCACCTCCAATTGCTTGTCAAGACAGTTCTGATCCGCTAGACATTCCATTCTTGCTTGAGATTGCGGTAAATTGTACTTGAGGCGGATTAAAATCTGGTCACGCTGTTGAAGGTCGGCATCCGCTGCTTCAATGGAGGAAGATCTTGGAATATACGATGGTATTACTGGAGGTTTTCTTCCGTAGAGTGCCTCAAATGGGGTCATCCTAATTGCAGTATGAAATGAGGTGTTGTAGGAATACTCTGCCCAGATTAAGAACGTATTCCACTGTTTCAGTTCGTCTTGAGAAAAAGCTGGTAGATATTGTTCAAGACATTTGTTCAGCACCTCGGATTGACCATCTGTTTGAGGATGGTAGGCTGAGGACATTTTCAAGGAAGTGCCACTTAGTCTCCAAAGTTCCGACCAAAACTTGCTAATGAAAATGGGATCTCTATCTGATACTATGGTTTTTGGTATGCCATGGAGTTTCACAACCATATCTGTGAACAATTTAGCGACCCTGACCGCATTGTATGTTGAGGGTAACGTGCCAAAGTGAGCACACTTTGATAATCGAACGATGAGAACGAATATGGTAGTGGATCCATTAGACAAAGGTAACCCTGTAATAAAATCCATAGTGTCATGTTCCCAAACTTGCTGGGGTATTGAAAGTGGTTGTAGGAGTCCCATAGGAGGTGAAGTGGCATACTTTGTTTGTTGACACACAAGGCATTGCTGAATGAATTGCTTGACAACAGAGCGCATCGTCAGCCAAAAGAAACTGGCAGAGACTCGTAGCATTGTTCTTAGTACTCCGGTATGCCCTGCAGAAGGAGTATTGTGTGATTCATATATGATTTGGTGCTGTAGAGTAGACTGGGAGCTAAGAAACAGGCGACGATTATGATAGATGAGACCATTTTGGACAGAGAATCCCGGAGAAGCGAGTCCCATTGAAATTTCCTCATGTTTTGCAATTAGCTCGGGGTCAGTCATGTTCTCTACCTGGAGTTGGCCTGAAATATCAAGTACTGGTTGATACACTGCCATTTGTAATTGGGGAGATGATATTGGAGCTGAATGTGGCAATGCTTCTTCGACTCTGGATAGGGAATCAGTGACTTGGTTTTCTTTCTTAGCCTTGTACATAATGGAGTAATCATAACCAAGTAATTTGCAGAGATATTGCTGCTGTTCAGGTGTTTGAATAACCTGGGCCATCAGATTTTTAAGGCTACGATGATCGGTGTATATCACAAACCTCCTACCCAGCAAGTATTGCCTCCATTTCTTGACAGCTTCTGTAATGGCAAAGAGTTCCTTGACATACGCTGATGCTATTGCCATTGTCGGTGTCATTTTTTTGCTAGAATAAGCAATGGGATGTTTTTCCTGCATTAATACAGCTCCAATGGCAATGCTAGATGCGTCAGTTTCCAAGACAAAGTCTTTTGAGAAATCTGGCAATGCCAACATAGGTAATTGTGTCATTAACTTCTTTAAATGATCAAATGCCGTTTGAGCTTCAGAATTCCACTGAAAATCGTTCTTTTTTAAGAGGTCTGTGAGAGGGGCAGCTACAGTCGCATAATGACGAACAAATCGACAGTAGTATCCCGTCAGGCCGAGGAAACCGCGCGAGTGTTTCAAAGAGGAGGGTTGTGGCCAATCTTGCATACCTTGAACTTTAGCAGGATCAGGTTGTACGCCAAGGCCAGACACCAAATGTCCTAAATAATCAATCTCAGTTTGACAAAATTGACATTTAGACAATTTGGCAAACAGTTTGTTAGATACTAAACATTCCAGAACAGAGCGTAAGTGACGAATGTGATCCTCCAATGTGGGGCTACAAACTAATATATCAAACACCTGTTTGATATATTTCATTGTTTTTGCAACTTGTTCCTTCACAAAATTGTGAGTTGAACCACTATCTATCAAAACATGGAGGGAATGGTTAGTGCTTACCCCTGTGAGACGTATAGTACTTTGATTTTGTTGGCCAACGAGGGCGTGGAAACTGATTTCCACTGGTTTGTCCCCCACATTTTCAGTAGTAGTGCCCTTTAAAATATCGTCATTATCATCCTCCATGCCCCAATCTGGTTCCTCATCAATAGCTTCCAAATGATATAGACGCTTATGATAATCATGCCCCGGACTGTATTTTTCATCGCAAAAATAACAGATAACTTTTTCTCTTTTAGTTTTCATTTCATCCTTGTCAATGGCTTGGTTCGCACTGAGATTGATTTGAGCGATGAGACAGGGGGAGTGGGTAATAACCCTGGGCCTCCCACTGGTTTCTGCCAAGGAATCCTAGAATTCTTCATATCGATATACTTTTGCTCGTAGAAACGCGCTAACGACATAGCTTGTATCAAGGAAGTAGGTTGTAAAACCATTAATTCACATTTCAGATCTGGTTGCAGGCCGGAAATGAAAAAACTAACGAGAAAGGATTCCAGCAGTCCACTGACCTTGTTGGATAAATCTTCAAAACGAGATTGATAATCTTCGACAGAAGAGATCTGATGTCGCTTTGCTAAAGCTCCTTTGTGATTTTCGTAAAGAGAAGGGCCGAATCTCAATTGGATTGCTTCCAATAATCCTTTCCAGGAATTGATCAGATTGTTTGATTTTGCCCATTGAAACCATGACAGAGCAGGGCCATTGAAATGGAACGAACTGATCATCAAATGCTGATCTTCGGGAATACTATAGTAATTGAAGAATTGTTCGACTTTGAATGTCCGGCCCACTAGATCAGTTCCATCAAACTTCGGTATATCCATCCATATAAATTGACTGGAGTTTGGGGAAATTGAAACAATAGCTTCTTCAGAACTACTAACAGAGTTATCTTCACTTGTAGTTCGTTGTAGGTATGAAGGTTGGGGACGAGCCTGCAACTGCTTGATCATGGAGACGAGTTCTTCGTGTTGTTGTGATTGAGTGAGACGTAATTCATTGATTTGCTGCTGGTAGAGCTTGAATTGCTCATTGACTTTTGCTTGTGCATGGGTATATTCCGCCATCTTTGGTGATAGAAGACTCAATGGAAGCACCAATGTTACAGGTCTGATAATCGGTAATGGCAGATCTGAGATCTGAGTTCAGAGGAAATAAGAAGAAGAAGAGTAGAAAACAGGGTGAGAGAAAGAGGAAGAGAGAGATAGATAGGAAAGAAAGGAATTATCTCATTCGTTCATTTTTCTTAGTGCTTACTCCCTTAAAAGGAAGAAAATTTGACAGAGGGGGGACAAATAAAAGAAATAATATCAGAGGGGTCAAGTGTATGCTGAAAATGACAGAAGGGGATCAAAATTTGCTTTTCAAAATTTTCAATGACGAGAATGCCCTTGTGGCAGAAATAGGTGATATGACTTTTAAGAATAAAAAAGCATTTCAGTTTCCCTCTCTTTCTCTTCCCTCTTCTCTCTTCCCTCTTCTCTCCTCCCGTCTGTGTTTTTTTTTTTTTCTGTCCCCTTCTCCGGCGATCTCTACGGGTCTGTTTGGTTCGTGAATCTCGGCGGGAAGGGGAAGTGAAAGGGGATTTGTGCAGAATGGCAATGAAAGGACCTTATGGGGGTGGCGTTTTGAAGTAACGTTTGGTTGTAGGGATGCTTACTAGGATTTTGTTGGAACTAAATTCCCAAATGCCATTTGGTTACAAGAATTTAGCGGAAGATATACGACGAAGCAGTGCGTGAAGCCTCATCCGTCGTTTGAGAAGGCCATTGCTGTTGAAATTCTAATATAGAAACTCGGTTTTGGGGGTTTCCCATTCGGTTCTCATTGGAGAGCCACGTGGGCCGACCGTGTCCCGACATTGTTGTGGGTGTTTTGACCATCGGGTTTGAAAAACACAACCAAACGACGTGCCGGCATCTAAAATTCCCACGAAATTCTAATGAGATGCCTGATTTTTGACAACCAAACAGAGCCGTAGGCAATCTCTCCGGCGATCTCGACGAAGGTGAAGCACGTATGAAACCTGGAAAACAGTAAACCCTACCTGGTCTCAGTTCCTTTTTCATGATTTGTCTTCGGTGTGAGTACGAAGTAGAGATGTAGTTTGTAGTCAGTTGACAAATTTGTATTCTCACCTGTCATAGTAGAGATGTAGATGTAGTTTGTAGTCTCACCTCTCATACTAAAAGGTTTTGAACTACATTTATGCTTTTGAACTTTCCATGAATACAAGCTTTCTTAACATCCATTTATTTTGAGCAACAAATTCTTGAAACTAACAAATAAAGATTAACATTAAAGAAATTGATGCTTTAACAATAGGAGTTGAGTGTATATTTAGAGAAAAAATAAAACAATTGTGGCAAACACACCGTTCTTACAGTTGGGGTACATGTTTCCAGATGGCATTCTTATACAACCACATATCTTTCTCCGTTGCCTTCACCCCCTTGTTATCTTTCATATTATTTTCTTTACTATCTGAAAGAAATAATTTGCAAAGATTTTGTTTAAGACAAATGTGGCAGTGTGATATGATAATGCGCAAAGGGTGGTTGTGCTCCATAAGATATTGCTATTATTAGTAATTCAAAACTCATGGTATCCCATTTAGCTTTGGTGTTAAATGTGAAAGTGCTTGCAAAAAGAAGACAGACATGAGTTTGATGAGTGTAGGGATTGAATTTTTGAGGGCCCATAATCCCTTCTCTAATACCATGCATAGCTCCCCTCTGTTGCCCTTGAGAAGCCCCCCTTAGGTACTAATAACCCCTTCTTTGTAGCTGAAAACCCATGCCTTTGAACTTGAGGACCTTCTTCTGAGGACCTTCTTCTGGATTTGATGGACCCTCCGAGGGTACTTCTCCTACCCCATTTGAGTGCCCATAATCCCTTCTCTAATACCATGCATATGTCCCCTCTGTTGCCCTTGAGAAGCCTCCCTTAGGTACTAATAACCCCTTTTTTGTAGCTGAAAACCCATGACTTTGAACTTCAGGACCTTCTTCTGCATTTGCTGCACCCTCCAAGGGTACTTCTCCTACTCCCTTTGAGGGCCCATAATCCCTTCTCTAATACCATGCATAGCTCCCCTCTGTTGCCCTTGAGAAGCCCCCCTTACGTACTAATAACCCCTTCTCTGTAGCTGAAAACCCATGCCTTTCAACTTGAGCACCATCTTCTGGATTTGATGGACCCTCCAAGGGTACTTATCCTACCCCATTTGAGGGCCCATAATCCCTTCTCTAATACCATGCATAGCTCCCCTCTGTTGCCCTTGAGAAGCCTCCCTTAGGTACTAATAACCCCTTTTTTTGTAGCTGAAACCCATGCCCTTGAACTTGAGGACCTTCTTCTGGATTTGATGGACCCTCCGAGGGTACTTCTTCTACCCCATTTGAGGGCCCATAATCCCTTCTCTAATACTATGCATTGCTCCCCTCTATTGCCTTTGAGAAGCCCCCCTTAGGTACTAATAACCCCTTTTTTGTAGCTGAAAACCCATGACTTTCAACTTGAGGACTTTCTTCTGGATTTGATGGACCCTCCAAGGGTACTTCTTCTACCCCATTTGAGTGCCCATAATCCCTTCTCTAATACCATGCATAGCTCCCCTCGGTTGCCCTTCAGAAGCCCCCCTTAGGTACTAATAACCCCTTTTTTGTAGCTGAAAACCCATGACTTTCAACTTCAGGACTTTCTTCTGGATTTGATGGACCCTCCAAGGGTACTTCTTCTACCGCATTTGAGTGCCCATAATCCCTTCTCTAATACCATGCATAGCTCCCCTCGGTTGCCCTTCAGAAGCCCCCCTTAGGTACTAATAACCCCTTCTTTGTAGCTGAAAACCCATGCCTAGAAACTTCAGGACTTTCTTCTGGATTTGATGGACCCTCCAAGGGTACTTCTTCTACCCCATTTGAGTGCCCATAATCCCTTCTCTAATACCATTCATAGCTCCCCTCTATTGCCCTTGAGAAGCCCCCCTTAGGTACTAATAACCCCTTCTTTGTAGCTGAAAACCCATGCCTTTGAACTTGAGGACCTTCTTCTGGATTTGATGGACCCTCCGAGGGTACTTCTCCTGCCCCATTTGAGTGCCCCTTCTCTAATACCATGCATAGGTCCCCTCTATTGCCCTTGAGAAGCCCCCCTTAGGTACTAATAACCCCTTCTTTGTAGCTGAAAACCCATGCCTTTGAACTTGAGGACCTTCTTCTGGATTTGATGGACCCTCCGAGGGCACTTCTCCTACCCCATTTGAGTGCCCATAATCCCTTCTCTAATACCATGCATAGGTCCCCTCTGTTGCCCTTGAGAAGCCTCCCTTAGGTACTAATAACCCATTTTTTGTAGCTGAAAACCCATGACTTTGAACTTCAGGACCTTCTTCTGGATTTGCTGCACCCTCCAAGGGTACTTCTCCTACCCCATTTGAGGGCCCATAATCCCTTCTCTAATACCATGCATAGCTCCCCTCTGTTGCCCTTGAGAAGCCCCCTTACGTACTAATAACCCCTTCTCTGTAGCTGAAAACCCATGCCTTTCAACTTGAGCACCATCTTCTGGATTTGAGGGACCCTCCAAGGGTACTTATCCTACCCCATTCGAGGGCCCATAATCCCTTCTCTAATACCATGCATAGCTCCCCTCTGTTGCCCTTGAGAAGCCTCCCTTAGGTACTAATAACCCCTTTTTTTGTAGCTGAAAAGCCATGCCCTTGAACTTGAGGACCTTCTTCTGGATTTGATGGACCCTCCGAGGGTACTTCTTCTACCTCATTTGAGGGCCCATAATCCCTTCTCTAATACCATGCATTGCTCCCCTCTATTGCCCTTGAGAAGCCCCCCTTAGGTACTAATAACCCCTTTTTTGTAGCTGAAACCCATGACTTTCAACTTCAGGAATTTCTTCTGGATTTGATGGACCCTCCAAGGGTACTTCTT
The DNA here is from genome assembly GCF_043159265.1 of Tasmannia lanceolata. NCBI lineage: Eukaryota > Viridiplantae > Streptophyta > Magnoliopsida > Canellales > Winteraceae > Tasmannia > Tasmannia lanceolata. The sequence goes on along the minus strand of NW_027518695.1, from coordinate 57,850,271 downwards.
CTACCCCATTTGAGTGCCCATAATCCCTTCTCTAATACCATGCATAGCTCCCCTCGGTTGCCCTTCAGAAGCCCCCCTTAGGTACTAATAACCCCTTTTTTTGTAGCTGAAAACCCATGACTTTCAACTTCAGGACTTTCTTCTGGATTTGATGGACCCTCCAAGGGTACTTCTTCTACCCCATTTGAGTGCCCATAATCCCTCTCTAATACCATGCATAGCTCCCCTCGGTTGCCCTTCAGAAGCCCCCCTTAGGTACTAATAACCCCTTCTTTGTAGCTGAAAACCCATGCCTTTCAACTTCAGCACCATCTTCTGGATTTGATGGACCCTCCGAGGGTACTTCTCCTACCCCATTTGAGGGCCCATAATCCCTTCTGCTGTAATTTAATTAAGAAAATATTATATCCTTGCCAGATGTAACATGTTAAACTAATTTCTCGTAGATTTCGTCTTTAAACTAGATTTCGTACTGTGACCTGTATACTTGAAATGCAATGTTCAGTTATGTTAAATTATTTCCATGCTTCAGTCTGGTATTAAATGTACTGAGAAAAAATATGTTATCATCTTCTTCTCATGTTTAAGTCTTAACCATATCATATACTCCTTTTGCAGACAAGTTTTCAATCAGGAAGGTCATATTTTCTTCTTTCAACGTGTGTCTCCGAAGGTTTTGCTTATGTCGCCCTCTATTTATTCGCCTTGAGAAGCCCCCTTTACGTACTGGTTCTTATCATTTGTCTGCCCTTTGCAGGTCTTCGTAAACTGGCACGCACAATGCTTTCTCTACTGTTACACTATGATGGCATACTGAAGGATGAAGTTAATTGGGAATATGTTGGTGGGAGTTAGAAATTGTTATTGGTAAGCCCCCGAATGAATCTTAAAGAATTGGAGACTCTAATTCAGAGTCGAATTGGGAGTATAGGAGGACGGGTGTCACTATCCATCAAATGTCGATATGTTGTTGATCCATATATAAGCACTCTAATCGACGTCGATAGCGATGAAATCTTCCAATCGTTGGTTAAGGTGCTTGAGAAAGATAATTTCAACTCTGTGATGCTATACATAACAAAAATTGACAATGGCCTAAATTCATCTTATTCTTCAATTCTGCCTACAAACAATGTCATACCTTCTACTTCCTTTTCACCTCGAAATCCCTCTCATAACCTGCCCATACGTTTGACTTCTGTACCACCGATTCCCTCTCAAAATCCCTCTCATAATGCATGCATACCTCCTACTTCCGTTCCACCGATTCCACACCTAAGATATCCATCGGAACGAGTAACTGTCACTCCCGACTCTCGTTTTGAAGTAGACTTAGAAAGAGAATATGAAACAGAATTGGGTAATACAAGCATAGGAGGTGACTCGGCACAATTTAGTTCAAGGTATGTCTTGTACAATTTGATTTATATTGAAGTACTCAATCTACTATCCTAATTTTATATTGTTGAACTGTGTAGGGTACGAGTTGATACAGATGTGCCGTTGGAGCATATTAACGTATTGGAGGATGATTTTCATGTCTTCGGTTGTGATTTCGAAGAATTTAGAACTGAAGATGACAATGATGATGATCCTGCAGAGGATGATGATGAGGATGATGACGAGGCTGAGGCTGAGGCTGAGGTTCAGGATGAGGAGGGTGATGAGGCCGGCCATGATCCTGAAAGTTATAATGGAAATGAAAATCAGAACGAAGATTCTGGTGAAAATCTTAGGCCAACAGAAGTGGCTCCCCCTACCGCCAATGGTTGGCCATTTCTACCTGCCGGCACAAGTCGGCCACTGGAAGTAGACGACATGTATGTTGGGGCTGATGAGGTAGATGCAGATAATCTTCAGTTCGATGAGTTAACTGTTGGGGCTATGTATCCAAATATGAAGCAGTTCAAGAAGGCCGTTAAGGAGTATGCAATTCGGCAGCGATTCATGTTCAAGAAGTCACGGTCAACTCCCAAGAAGTATGCCGTTGTATGCAAGGAACCAAGTTGCAAGTGGCGTATATCAGGCATTAGCCGTATGACTTATGTGTTAGTGAAGAAGTTTGTGAGCGACCATACGTGTACATCTCACTTAAAGGGAAATGATAATCATCTAGCTACATCCCCATGGGTTGCCGAGACATGCTTACCCCTATTTGACCGTCCAGAAGATGTGGGGACAAGGATCATAAGACAGTACATCAAGTCGCACTGGGGTATAACCATGACCTACCGTAGAGCACACCTTGCGATGAACATCATCCTTGAAATAAAGTGTGGAAATGTGGAGGACTCGTACCGCTTGCTCCCTGCACTGATAGTTGAGATGATGAGAACAAACCCGGGCACCTACATGCGTGTTTTTCGAGCGAGAGATCTACGTCCAGGGGGAGATGATAAATTTGCTCGCTTATTCTGGGCATTTGGTCCCAGCATACGTTCTTTCCAACGAACACTCAGATCGATAGTTTTGGTCGATGAGACGCATCTACGTGGAAAGTATCTTGGAATCTTACTGATCGCAGTTGGGGTAGACGGGAACAACGGATTAGTTCCATTAGCTTTTGGTGTTGTCGAGACTGAGAACGAAGATAGCTGGTGCTGGTTCCTCTATTTGGTGAAGCGGCACGTATTGCCTGAGGGGATAGGCGCATTGACCCTATGCTCCGATCGACAAAAGGGGTTGATGCAAGCAGTGCCTAAAGTAATGCCTATTGCAAACCATAGCTACTGCATGCGTCACCTCGCCGCCAATCTGTACACCGACTTCAAAGACCCTTTACTTAAGAAATTGTTCTGGAGAGCTGCTAGGGCTTTGAGAGAGAGTGTTTTCATAGACACAATGGAGAAAATAAAGGCGAGGAATGAAAATGCACACAACTGGATAGCCGCTATTCCGAAGGAAAACTTCAAGGGGGAAAGATATGATGTGTTGACCACCAATAGATCGGAGTGTTACAATGCAGTGCTAAAGGATGCCAGAAAATTGCCGATTGCAGCTGCGGTGGAGCTAACTCGTTTTAAGAGCTCCGAATACATACAGAAACGTCAAGCGATGGGCCTTCAATGGGAAACAAAGTGCACGCATTATGCAGAAAAACATTTGGGACTGGCCAGGGAACAGGGTCGCGGATATACTGCTTATCGAGTAGGTGTGCACGAATTTGAAGTAAGGTCCCGTGATCATCATGATGTCGTAAACTTGCTGCAACAAACCTGTACATGTCGTGAGTTCCAAACGCTTGGGCTTCCGTGCGGACATGCCATGGCAGCCATTGCCATCACAGATTTTGATGAGTACGAGTATTGCCATAAATGGTTTCGTATAGAGATGTATCGGGAAACGTACTGTGAGGTGCTTCACCCTACAGTAGATCGCACTCAATGGGAACTGCCTCCAGAACCTCTGCAGACTGTATTACCTCCAATAGCGAAAAGACCACCTGGACGGCCGCGAACGAGAAGATCTGACCGCGAATTGCATAGTGGAGTGCATCGCAAATGTACGATCTGTGGAAAACTAGGCCACAACAAAAGGACTTGCAGAGAATCTCCCATGGAGAGACAACTCCCTGATGAATCTGCCATTGGACCCTCTGCCCCCGTTTTCAATAGGTACATGATACGTAATATATTGAGGTCAATAAGTAGTATAGAACATCCCCGATTCCATACTTATTCGGTGTGGTGGTGGTGTTGTAGGTCGGGTGTACCTTGTGCAGCTCCTTTTTTCACGTAATGTGGACGCGGAGAATGCATTGGAGGCTCCAGTTGGATGAAGGAGGAGAAGTGGATTAATTGAAAGTGTGCACAGTAATTAGTTGCTGTATATAATAATTTTTTGAGGGAAACCCTTTTTTGGTATACTGTAATTAGTGGTGTGCATAGTTGAAGGCTGGCCAGTTTTCTGAGGAAAACCTAATTTTCTGAAGGTGGAATACTGTATTTTTTGTTATACTGTAATTAATGGTATACTGTAATTAGTGGTGTGCATAGTTGAAGGCTGCCCAGTTTTCTGAGGGAAACCCAATTTTTTGAAGGTGGAATACTGTATTCTTTGTTATACTTTTCCCAAATGGTATACTGTAATTACTGGTATACTCTAATTTTTTGAGGGAAACCCTATTTCTTAAGGTCGAATGGGTTGTCATAATTGAAGGCTGCCTAGTTTTCTGAAGATGGAATGACTTCTACCGTGCAGGCATTGTTAAAATAAGCTTTTCCCTGCTGGTAAGAAAATTCAAGAACATCGATACCAAATTGGTTGTAATATTATTGACCTTTTTGTTCATTTTGCAAAAAGTTTGTCATTTTGCAAAAAAGTTTGCAAAAAGCCTTTCCCGGCTGGTAAGAAAGGGCCAAAAAAGTTTGTCATTTTGCAACCTATATTTATTGACCTTTTTCTTCGTTTGAAGGGCATTGATGTCCCAAATAAATGGAGCATAGAGCTTTGCTCCCCCTTAATATATGCATATTATTATGACTTGGGAGCTCAAATATTCTCCCCCTTTTGTCATCACCAAAAAAGGTGGAACAAAAGGAAAGAGAGTAGGTGTGAGCCAATGAAAGTGCATACAACAAATCAGATGATGTACAAGTGACATGCGGCGGGCTTGGTCCACCTTGCTTTTTTCTTTTTTATGTGCATGCATTTAAATCACATTATAGTGGAATATAGATTTCATTAAATTAATTGTTTGTTATCCAAGGTATTATTATTAATGTATACATTTACAATTATAAGGTTTAAATAACATATTTATATATCTAATACATAGCCTAAGGTCTTAATAGAGAGAGATTTACATTTATATGGTTTTGAACCTTTTGAATAGCTAAGGGCCTAAGAGATAGGCTTGCATTTATAGGAATTTAAATAGCCTAGAGGATTAATAGAGATAGATTTACATTTCTAGGGTTTTAAATAGCCTAGGGGCTTGATAGAGAGATTTACAAAACAGCCCGGATTTTCATTTTCTTATTTACATTGGGTAAAAAAGATAGGGATTGCTAATGGCAACCCAAATGTTTTATTTATAATTAGTATAGATATAAATATAGATAGATAAATGACTTTGTAAATTTTCTAAATGGCGTGGGAGATGGGCATGGCAACCCATGTTTTCCCATTATGTATACGGTATAGCATAGATAAAGCCCCAACAAGAAGGCCATATTACAACAGAAATTTTTTATGATCAGAAAGAATATAAATTTCAAGTCCACCAGATATTTAAATGACATTTACAAAACAGAAATCTCTACTTGATATGCTTAAAAATAGTGTAAAAAGAAAAGAAAAGAAGAATAGCAAAACAAAGGACAATGCAATCATTACCTCATAAGTATGGGCAGTTCTATTCCGAACCATAAATCCAGGCCATTGTGTTCCATCCTGTCTGTCATTCTGGTTTGCTGTATTATTTTCCCCGACATGAGTGGCTTCAACACCCTTGTCAACAGAAGAATTGCGCACGTCCACATCTATCGGATTATGTCCTTCCTGATTTATTTGTTCAGTTGGCGTGTTTGATAATATTCTTTCAGCCATTTTCAGAGAATCCGGAAAAGGATCTTCCACAACTGTTTGTAGATTTATACAGCTGGATTTAAGGTCCTTTCGTACTTTATTTACATCGGGTGTAGACAGGCTATCATATTTATTCCCCATTCCACAGTTACCCACATTCACAACGTGAGAACTGCCCACTTCTTTGGGCAGCATTCCAATCTCTCTTTCCTCAATGAAATTTATGTCTTGAATGGGTACATCTTTCTCTCTAGGCTTCTCACTTTCCTCAGTCGAATTTATATCTTGAATGGATACATCTTTCTGCCTAGGCTGTGAACTCCCTTTACATTCGTCTAAGCAATGTACGTCAAAAGAAAATTTTCTCAGATTGATTGTTGAATTCAGAAAGATAAAATAACAAACAAGTATAGTATGTTAGACCAAAACAATGAAATACAGCATTAAAAATATAAAATTACCTTACACATGCATAAGTCATAATCAGGCAATTGCTTAGTTTTTTATTTCAAAATGAAGACTGATAAGTAAACTTTCAAGACAAAAAATAACAAAAAACAGATAACTGTTATGTGCCTAGACGGTTCCACTTAGGGTAGAATAAATTAATTTATAACTAGAGCCATCTACTGGTCCGAAGGAGGCGGTGGGTGATGAGAAGAACTGCCCGGTGCCTGGCCCCACTGACCACTGGAGATGTAGCGATAATAGGCGGCCCACTGGTTATCAAAGTGGGAAGTCATGGTCTGGAAGCGAGTCGAAATTGCAGAGTCGACATGGGTAGACAACTGCTGAAACTGAGAGGCCATGGATCGCTCAATGGCCTCCTGCATGTGAGCCAAATCCTGGCGAGTGCAGAACTGAGATGTATCTTCTGAAGGCCGAGGTGCCGGTGCAGCCTGGTCCTCGGCTTCGTAGCCTCCTCCATCGTGAACATCGATGTCAATCGCTGCTTCATTAAGAACCATGCGGTTAAAGGTCGGAACATCAAACGGGGCAGTAGGAGTCATGGTCATCTCTCCATCCAAGGCGATGCTAAAGTGCCGGAAGATACGGGTGAGAATCATGCCATATGGCAAGGAAGATCGGTAGCGTTCAGGGGTCTGAAACATGAAGCGAAACATGATATATGGCAGACAAAGCTGGCGGCCCTCTAGGATGCTGTAGATAATATATGCCTCTAAGGGTCTTAGGGCTTCACGCATCCCACCACGAGGTATGAAGATGTGGAACATGAAGTTATGGAGCACGCGCGCAACCGGAATGAGGTCGGCAGATTGTACGGGCATATTAGGGTGGTAGCGCCGTGTTATCCGACCATAGACAGTATCATGATCAATATCATCAAGTTCATGCGTCCCATCGTCCGGCCAAAAATAGTGTAAGAGGCCCTCATTGGTAATCCCAAATACTGTGGCAAAAGTCTGATAGGTGAGTTTGATGACAGTTTTCTTGACCTTAGATTCGATTTTGAAGAAGGAAGGGGAAATGGTGAGATTGGCATAGAAGAGACGCACCAATCGAGGGTAAACGAGTTCGTTAATGTGAAGGATGGGTGTCCAATGAAGAGCATCAAATTTGGCCTTTAAATCATAATTTTCAAGGACAGGGGGATCAATGTACCTACCGGTCAGGACGCGCCTAGTGCCGACGTCGTCCCAGAGTTTCTTGGCCTTATCCCCAGTGAAGTAGGAGTTGGGGACAACTTCGGCAGCCACAGCCTTCGCCTTCGCCTTCTTCTGTGAAGGCCCTTCTTCCATGGGAAGTACTTCAGGAACGTATTCGGGGTCTCGAACTTGGGAGGAGCCTCCGATGTTGAGATTTTTGGTCCTAGGAGGCATGGTGAGGGGAAATGTGGGTGGAGAGAAAAGGAATATGTAAAAGAAATGAGGAATACCCCAAAAAATGGAGGAAAACAGGAGACTTAGAGAAGGAAAGAAAGAAAAAATGAAAAATTGGTGAAATGGTAGGGTTTTAGGAAGAAGAGAGGGATTTGGAAGGGAGATGAGGCTTGATAAGCACATTTATGTGCGAAATTTAGGTAAGAAAGCATGCATATTTTTAATGTTTAGAGCGATTCTACTAAGGTATTTTGATTATTTTTGGTGTTTCAGGATTATTCTCAAATTTTCGTGGAAAATGGAACTTCGGTTATAATGAATGGGGCCCACTAACATTATTTAATAATTTCCGAAGGATTCAGTTAGTCGTGGGAGTGCTATATGTGTAACATGTGTTGGCTCATCATTTGAAGTGTTCGGATCATCATATGGAAGCACTTTGGGAGCCCATCAATTGAACAATTTGGATCAAGCCGTGACATGGGTCATACATAGAAAGTCGGGATGAAAAATGGACGAATATATTATTTCCCTATTAAGAAAAGTGGGACCCACCCTTTCCTGTATATTCGAATTTGAATTTCTAATCCAAGAGGGTGGTGCCAATATCACTTTGGGTAGTAATCACCTACAAGAATTCAAAGGACAATCAAATTCCCATTGTGAGCCATCATTTGTGCGGTTTAGATCGACCTACGGGAATAGATTATGGGAGATAATTAATTCAAATTTTTGGCAATAAAATGGACGGTTGGATCAGTTCATGGAGGTAACTAAAAGGGACATCTATTTTAGTCCACCAATAATGTCCGTTTTGGATTAATATCCCACGCATGTGAAATATCCACCGACTAGTTTATTTTGGAAAGTAGCTTGGTCATTTCTTTTTTTATATCATTTGAAAAAGGAGAAAGTCCTCACTCTCTTTTGATGGTCAAAGAAGAAAAGCAAAAGCTTCCATATTTTGGATTTAAAAATTGGCAAGTATCGGTTTGTTTGAATTAGCAATATGGGCTACTATTACGAAATTCAAGTGTAAAGTAGGCAATATTATGAGCTCGTATGTCTATGATTTAACTTGCACAATGGGTTTTCAAATGAACGGTTTTGATCACCTACCTACTGGAATGGGCGTGCATGTATATTTTTCGAGGAAAAATTTGCGGTCAAGAAAAGTGGGACCCATTATAATTAAAGAAGGGACTAATATTCCTATTTTGCCGAATTTCACACGGATTCTGCTCTGGATTGCATACCACAGTTTCGGTCATATGGGTATTGGATTTTGGACATCATGGATATTATTGGAAAGGAATATATGGGAAAGATTTTACACTTTCTCAAGTAACAAAACAAGCTCCTCCTCTCTCTCCATCCTTGATACAATTCTCCACCATTCTCAAGCTCTCTCTCTCTTAGGTTTTCTTGTTCTCTTTCATGCTCTTTTTCTTTTCTACTCTCAACCAAGGATCAATCATCCACCATTCAAACTCAAGGTGACATTAAAGCTTGAAGGAGGAAGATTCAACCAAAGATTGGAGGAGAAAAAGAATAAGTTCTTTTTGTATTTTGTTCTATTTTCTAGTTCCAAAGTGATGTATTTTTTTTGTTTAATTTAAACTAGTGGAGAGTTTATTTTTCTTTTAGTTTTCCTTTTAAATAATTATATGGCATCTCTTCTCTTTTCTTTCTCCTTTATTTTTGTTTTTCTTCACTTCTTCATGAGTAACTAAATCCTATTTACTTAGGGTTTAGTTGAAGCCATGGGGAAGGAGAAATAATTACAATTAAATCAATCTACTCAATTAAAAAATTGTGTAGGAGTTTGTGTTTGGAAAATCCCAATCATTCATGCCATTGGCTTTTCCCTTTCGTATGAATGATTGTTGATTAACAAATATAAAGTTCTATATAATCAATGTAAATTGGAGAGTGGATTTGATTAATTACTTATAAGGAATGACATCCCTTTGATCTTATTCCTTATTGACTAGTTAATCGAATTTTCAACCCAATTCAAGAGTTGTTTTAATTAATCAATTTAATCCAAACCCATGGTGGATTCTAACCCTAAGTAATCTTTTATATTGAATTAAGGTTTTTACACTATTCCAAATTACTTTCGCAATTTTTCAATTAATTTAGGCCTTTAGAATTTTAGTTTTCTAATAAGATTAGATAAGTAGTTAATCAAGATCATTAGAATTTTGGTACACTTTGCCTAAATTAAGATTTCCAAGTCAAGATCGTAGTTGAATCCGATTCTTAGATTGAATAGAATACACGCTTATATATAGTGTTGGCTCCGAGGTCTAAGTCCACGGAAATCCTGAGTCCATTCCAGGCAACATTATATCATAGCTAGTATTCTAATCGGTAAAAGAATAGGATTGACAACTAGATTTCTCTTCCTTGAGTTCGACCCGTATTTACACGATCCGTGCACTTGCGGTTATTTAATTTTTCAATCAAGGCTTTTGGAGGATGATGTAGGGAGAATATGAGAGAGAAAACGAAAAAATGAGTTAGGGTTTGAAGGGAAGTGGAAGGAAGAGGTAAAGAGTGAAAGAGGGAAAGAGGAGAAGAATAGTTAAGAAAACCAACCTGGACGGTTATAACGTCACTGGCCGGATCTCGGAGCTCCGAGACATTTTCTCGGAGTTCCGAGAATATGTGAAATGAGGTTAAATTCTACTGGACTCGTTGTCGGACTTCCGAGAAATATGCTCGGAATTCCGACATCGTGACGGTTCGGATCTCGGAGCTCCGAGACATTTTCTCGGAGTTCCGAGAATATGTGAAATGAGGTTAAATTCTACTGGACTCGTTTTCGGACTTCCGAGAAATGTGCTCGGATTTCCGACATCGAGACGTTTCGAATCTCGGAGTTCCGAGATATTTTCCCGGAATTCCGAGATGGGACGGACTGCAAAAATTTTCCTACTGGACAGAATCTCGGAATTCCGAGAATCATACGTCGGAGTTCCGGGATTTACCTGGACGAATCTCGGAATTCCGAGATATTTTCCCGGAATTCCGAGATGGGACGGATTGCAAAAATGTTTCTACTGGACAGTATCTCGGAATTCCGAGATTCATACGTCGGAGTTCCGGGATATACCTGGACGAATCTCGGAATTCCGAGATATTTTCCCGGAATTCCGAAATTGGTCGGATTGCAAAAATTTTTCTACTGGACAGAATCTCGGAATTCCGACAGTTTTGGTTGGAGCTCCGAGGTTTGCTGGGTGAAATCTCGGAGTTCCGAAAATTTTGCTCGGAACTCCGACAAAATGTCAAGGTTCCTGCTGCCAATATTGTCAGAGATCCGAGACAAATTGTCTGAGCTCCGAGAATGTAAAATTTTTATTTTTTTTCTTCACAGGACCACATAGGAAGTACAAAACATGATCTAAATGCATGAATTCCTATGCTGTGGGGTGGACAATCCATTTGGAGAGAAGGGGGTGGCTGTTGTCATAAATGGTGTAAATTTAAATTTATGAACAACTTTCCGGAAGATTTTTTTTCTTCCCAACAGTTAAACCAACCAAACAAAACCGGAAATAATTTTTCAAGAGGGATAACTTATTTTCCCACCAATCTCGAAGGGAGATTTTTCTTCCTCAAAAGTATGAACAACGTGCAATTTGGGGCTCTATCAGACAATGTCCTAACATTTTCACCTAGCATAAAAATATAAATACCCGGAAAAGCACAATAAAAAGGGCTCCCACTGCCAACTATGACGATGAAAATAAATTAAAACTACAGAAAATAACCACAATTCATTACAAATAAATCATATTTCAATCCAATAGAAATATAAATTCCACCAAAACTTTATTCAAAAATATTTGATAATTTTGAAAGTCCTTTACCATATTTCGCAATAAACCCAATGCCACAACCACCAACACTTAACAGAACTTGATTTTTAATTACAAATACATAGTTGTCAGTATGCTGAGCTACAAACAAACCATACCCTCCCTCTGTGTCTCTACAGCCTGCTTTCTGTCCTACACATATGCGCCCAACAATTACAAATAATTTACCCCACTTTACCCCATTTTGCTTACAAATAGACACAAAACTTCACTGCAAAAGACCATCAATGTCCATACTGTTTACAACATCCATCAGAACTTGAAGAGCTATTCTTCATATTTCAGTCATATATCCCCCTTACTGAAATCGCCACAGTCCCCAAACTCTCCACGCAAGAATCTTTCGCACAGCTGCAGCCGATAAGCGGGAATGTCAGACTTGCTGAAAGTGAATGGATCCTTTGCATACAGATGGTCGATCGCTTTAAGCATGAACAAACCACAGTCGAACCTGCATAACAATTGTTGTATTGAGCGAATCAAAATCATAGCCTAGAAAAATAAACATTTAAATATACTAATATACTAACCCATTGGCCTGTTGTGGGAAATTTTCCATCTGCGCATATTGAAAGTGGTCTATATCACAGCCCCTTTCCTTTAAGTACTCCTTCAACAACGCAACCTGCAAGTGGTTAACATTGACAGGTTTAGGAAACATAAGTGTTATACGTATAGATTTATAAGTAGGAAAACATTAAAGATGCTAACCCACTTACGGTCAATCCTGCTCTTTCCTGGAACTCCATTCCTTTACAGGAATTGCATTCGTGGAAGATTTTGTTGACCATATCGACAATGAGGAGAACCCAATGGTTGTCTTCACATAATGGTAATAGTACCATTTTTACTGCTTCGAGGTGGTGGTTTATAAGTCTACTGTGCAGAGCGTCCTTCGCTGTCTTCCACTTTTCTACCCTCAGCTCCTCAGTGACTTCGGTCCCCACTGCAGTCAGAGTTCCCTAAAAAAAAGGAATTCAATGGGATACTACAGATAAAATCTTATGTAAACCTCAATGTGGGATGATAGAAATTACACTTACATGTACCACCGATGGAACGAAGACAATTCCCCCCATTGTAGGATCTGCTAACCCATCGTCGTTGGAGGACTGCATGTGCTTCCCATATATATCGACAATCTTCAAGGAAGAGAAGTAAATGTCAGATGTACATTATTACCTACAGTAATGTAGAAATTAATGATAAAAAATGACACTTACAGTGCCAGTCAGGTATTGTCTGACATTCCAAAGCTGTTGTAGGTCTTCAGCTATTAGGTGTACATCATCCGTTTCCATGAGGATATCACTGCAAAATTGTATTAAATTGTTAGTTAATAATTTTCAATTCTGATCAACTTAAATCATGGTATAATATAATTCACATCTACTTGCCTTTTTTCATGCTTTAGAAGTCTCTCTATCAGAGCTGTTCTCCTTCCCTTACGCATCTTCCCGTCATCCCCTTTCTTCTTGGGCGGTGGTTTAGGTATGTCGGGGTCCTCCCCCTGTTTCTTCCCTTCCTTCTGCCTCCTCTTTCGGGTCTTCCCTGAATAGTAGGGGCTTTTTCTGGCTCTCCCAGGTTTCCTACTCCTTCCATCCATCTTCACACCCCTCACAATGCTCCCTAATTCGGAATCCACCATCTCATCCCTTAGACCACTCACTTTCATCTCAACTTCAGTAGATGGTGCCTCTTCCTTGGTCACCTCCATTTCAAACAATCGTTGTAAAGGGTTAAGGGTCACCCCGTCTGTGGTGCCGAATATTTCTTCATGTGACTTGGGGTTCTCAGCCGATACATCTATTAGGGTGGCGGCTGCATCCATGTCACATCCAAGGTCAGCTAAATCCGTCCAATCCTCGCACAGCTGCGAAGATAATCGTGCACCTTCAGATGCATTTTCGCCCTTCCTCTCCTCCTCAACCCCCTCCACCTCAACCCCCTCCATTCTTCCCCCAGTCCCTTCATTTGTTCTCCCCATACGCTCCCATCCTTTTTTCAAATCCTCCTCTTTCTTTCTGACATCTTCCTCTCTTTTTCCAACATCTTCCTCTCTTTTTCTTATATCTTCCCATGCTGCTCTAATCATCTGCCACTGTCTATCAACTACATCTCTCTCTCTCGCCAAAATTTTTATATGATTCGACTCATCTTCACTACTTCCTTCCTCCATTTCACTTTCTACTCCCAAAACTATCCCCTCAGATTGCAACTGTTCCTTATCGGCTTCCATTGTCTCCTCAACATCTTAATGTTTAAACATGACAGTCAATGATCAAATTTAAAAAATCAAAACGTAAAATAAAATAACGTAGGCAACATAGTCCTGCTCGACTGCATTACCTCATCCTGTAGGTACTGTGACTTCTCTAACAGAGATACTTTCAATGTCACCAGCACCTGAATTTTTGGAAAACATAGTCAGTTATCAAGATACTAGTATTGATATATACGTTAACAAATTTTTCATATCTCACCTCTGATTTCTTTATCTGCTTCTGCTCCACTAATCGATATGTCTTTGATTCGTTTGCTTTCCAGTCCCATTTAAGGACACGTGGACGAGCAGTTGGATTGGTGGGAATCCAAAATGTGGTATGCTCGTATAACCATACCTGCATACATACGAAACACCATGTTAATCAAACTATAAACAGCACGGTTAGAATATTAAATGTCATGAGTCCAAATTACCTGAATTACCAACGAGCAGCCACCAAGGTACCTGCCACCCTTGCTGACTCTGTCTAGGTAATCTACGAGCCAGTCATACACTGCCATCGCCCAGTTATAGTTGCCAATGTTTCCTATGTCGTCGATGTAGGGCCAGAAGAGCTCGTCAGCTCGATGTGCGCTTTTTGTGAAAAGGACACAGGCAAAAAGATGCAGGAGAACATATTTCACTGTCTTCTCTATCGAAACTTTATTGCGTTCTCTAACTAATGCTATAATTTCATTCTCAATAACCGATGCCTTGACGTTGGCCTCTGGAAATGGCCAGCCAGGCACTTTAGGTTGCGGTTTTGTCCTGTCGAATGACAGAACCCTCACCACGTCCATTCGCTCTCCACTAAGTGGCAGTCCTAATGCCAATGCCACATCTCTTGGAAGGAAGGGGACATTTATACTCCCTAAAGTGAACGTGTTAGTGCCGGGAATCCACTTATCGTGGATAGCTCTTATGAGAGGCTTGTGCATAATAATGTCCTCCATGCCAAACAGATGTCGGAAAGGAGTCTTTTGTATGGCATGAAAATGGACTGGCTTGAACTTTATCCTGTCCATTGCCGATTTGAAAGAAGCTGGAGAACATCGTGCTGGGACGTATGGAGCCTGCAAAACAAATTACATCGCCAAAATATATGTGGTAAATGAATTAACTTACTATGATTGATACAATTAACAACATACACACTTACATCTGTTCCTCTCTTCTTCACAGCTGCAGTTTTCGTCTCCTCCCCTTCTAAACTCCTTTCTGTCCTTCTTGGAGGCTTTGTTACTTTCACTCTATCACTTTTTCGCATCACCATCTTTCAAGGCTTTGAATGGCTCCTGACCGGATAAAAACTGTATAACAATGAACAACCAAATCAAAATCACCGAGATCAATTCATAACCCAAAAACTCAGTTATATTGACAATCATTAAAATTCTCGTCCTCATCTTCTCTAAAATAAATTACCAAGAAAAGCCTAGCATAAACAAATAGCAGACGACCATTTGCATTTATTTTACTCTGTAGGTGGAAATGCGGTAACTGATATGTACATGAAATGAAATCGCATTTCTCCATTCCAAAAATTAACGTAAAAAATAAAACCCTAGCATAAATGCAGAAGAAGGTCCTGAAGTTGCAAGTCATGGTTTTTCAGGTACAAAAAAGGGGTTATTAGTATGTAAGGGGGGCTTCTCAGGGGCAACAGAGGGGAGCTATGCATGGTATTAGAGAAGGGATTATGGGCCCTCAAATGGGGTAGGAGAAGTACCCTTGGAGGGTCTATCAAATCCAGAAGAAGGTCCTGAAGTTGAAAGGCATGGATTTTCAGCTACAAAGAAGGGGTTATTAGTACCTAAGGGGGGCTTCTCAAGGGCAACCGAGGGGAGCTATGCATGGTATTAGAGAAGGGATTATGGGCCCTCAAATGGGATAGAAGAAGTACCCTTGGAGGGTCCATCAAATCCAGAAGAAAGTCCTGAAGTTGCAAGTCATGGGTTTTCAGCTACAAAGAAGGGGTTATTAGTACCTAAGGGGGGCTTCTGAAGGGCAACCGAGGGGAACTATGCATGGTATTAGAGAAGGGATTATGGGCACTCAAATGGGGTAGAAGAAGTACCCTTGGAGGGTCCATCAAATCCAGAAGAAAGTCCTGAAGTTGCAAGTCATGGGTTTTCAGCTACAAAAAAGGGGTTATTAGTACCTAAGGGGGGCTTCTCAAGGGCAACAGAGGGGAGCTATGGATGGTATTAGAGAAGGGATTATAGGCCCTCAAATGGGGTAGGAGAAGTACCCTTGGAGGGTCCATCAAATCCAGAAGAAGGTCCTGATGTTGAAAGGCATGGATTTTCAGCTACAAAGAAGGGATTATTAGTACCTAAGGGGGGCTTCTCAAGGGCAACCGAGGGGAGCTATGCATGGTATTAGAGAAGGGATTATGGGCACTCAAATGGGGTAGAATAAGTACCCTTGGAGGGTCCATCAAATCCAGAAGAAAGTTCTGAAGTTGCAAGTCATGGGTTTTCAGCTACAAAGAAGGGGTTATTAGTACCTAAGGGGGGCTTCTCAAGGGCAACCGAGGGGAGCTATGCATGGTATTAGAGAAGGGATTATGGGCCCTCAAATGGGGTAGGAGAAGTACCCTCGGAGGGTCCATCAAATCCAGAAGATGGTGCTGAAGTTGAAAGGCATGGGTTTTCAGCTACAAAGAAGGGGTTATTAGTACCTAAGGGGGGCTTCTGAAGGGCAACCGAGGGGAGCTATGCATGGTATTAGAGAAGGGATTATGGGCACTCAAATGGGGTAGAAGAAGTACCCTTGGAGGGTCCATCAAATCTAGAAGAAAGTCCTGAAGTTGAAAGTCATGGGTTTTCAGCTACAAAAAAGGGGTTATTAGTACCTAAGGGGGGCTTCTGAAGGGCAACAGAGGGGAGCTATGCATGGTATTAGAGAAGGGATTATGGGAACTCAAATGGGGTAGAAGAAGTACCCTTGGAGGGTCTATCAAATCCAGAAGAAATTCCTGAAGTTGAAAGTCATGGGTTTCAGCTACAAAAAGGGGTTATTAGTACCTAAGGGGGGCTTCTCAAGGGCAATAGAGGGGAGCAATGCATGGTATTAGAGAAGGGATTATGGGCCCTCAAATGGGGTAGAAGAAGTACCCTCGGAGGGTCCATCAAATCCAGAAGAAGGTCCTCAAGTTCAAGGGCATGGCTTTTCAGCTACAAAAAAGGGGTTATTAGTACCTAAGGGAGGCTTCTCAAGGGCAACAGAGGGGAGCTATGCATGGTATTAGAGAAGGGATTATGGGCCCTCGAATGGGGTAGGATAAGACCCTTAGAGGGTCCATCAAATCCAGAAGATGGTGCTCAAGTTGAAAGGCATGGGTTTTCAGCTACAGAGAAGGGGTTATTAGTACGTAAGGGGGCTTCTCAAGGGCAACAGAGGGGAGCTATGCATGGTATTAGAGAAGGGATTATGGGCCCTCAAATGGGGTAGGAGAAGTACCCTTGGAGGGTGCAGCAAATCCAGAAGAAGGTCCTGAAGTTCAAAGTCATGGGTTTTCAGCTACAAAAAATGGGTTATTAGTACCTAAGGGAGGCTTCTCAAGGGCAACAGAGGGGACCTATGCATGGTATTAGAGAAGGGATTATGGGCACTCAAATGGGGTAGGAGAAGTACCCTCGGAGGGTCCATCAAATCCAGAAGAAGGTCCTCAAGTTCAAAGGCATGGGTTTTCAGCTACAAAGAAGGGGTTATTAGTACCTAAGGGGGTTTCTCAAGGGCAATAGAGGGGAGCTATGCATGGTATTAGAGAAGGGATTATGGGCACTCAAATGGGGTAGAAGAAGTACCCTTGGAGGGTCCATCAAATCCAGAAGAAAGTCCTGAAGTTTCTTGGCATGGGTTTTCAGCTACAAAGAAGGGGTTATTAGTACCTAAGGGGGGCTTCTGAAGGGCAACCGAGGGGAGCTATGCATGGTATTAGAGAAGGGATTATGGGCACTCAAATGGGGTAGAAGAAGTACCCTTGGAGGGTCCATCAAATCCAGAAGAAAGTCCTGAAGTTGAAAGTCATGGGTTTTCAGCTACAAAAAAGGGGTTATTAGTACCTAAGGGGGGCTTCTGAAGGGCAACCGAGGGGAGCTATGCATGGTATTAGAGAAGGGATTATGGGCACTCAAATGGGGTAGAAGAAGTACCCTTGGAGGGTCCATCAAATCCAGAAGAAAGTCCTCAAGTTGAAAGTCATGGGTTTTCAGCTACAAAAAAGGGGTTATTAGTACCTAAGGGGGGCTTCTCAAGGGCAGTAGAGGGGAGCTAATGGGCACTCAAATGGGGTAGAAGAAGTACCCTTGGAGGGTCTATCAAATCCAGAAGAAAGTCCTTAAGTTGAAAGTCATGGGTTTTCTGCTACAAAAAAGGAGTTATTAGTACGTAAGGGGGGCTTCTCAAGGGCAATAGAGGGGAGCTATGCATGGTATTAGAGAAGGGATTATGGCCCTCAAATGGGGTAGGAGAAGTACCCTTGGAGGGTCCATCAAATCCTAGAAGAAGTCGCCATAGAGGGGCCATCAACTGCCCAACATGGTCCCCAAGTTCACAGAAAAGGGTTTCCAGCTTCCTAGGTGGGGTTACTAGTACCAAAAGAGGGTTTTCAAGGCCAATATAGGGGAGCTCTACATGCTTTTGAAGAAGGTGTTTTTGAAATCCCATTTCTCCACTCCACAAATTGTAAAAATAAAAGACTAGCATAAACATATGTACAAGAAATGAAATCGCATTTCTCCATTCCACAAATTAACGTAAGAAATAAAACCCTAGCATCAACAAATACCGTAGCATGCAACTCTATTTTACTCTGTAGGTGGATACGCATATATGAAATGAAATCCCATCTCTCCATTTCACAAATTAATGTACAAAATAAAACCCTAGAATAAATTAACAGCAGAAAGTTTCTCCATTTCACAAATTAATGTAAAACATTAAACCCTAGCAGCAACAAACAACATTTACAAGCATTTACAACTATTTTACTCCGTAGGAGGAAATGCAGTAACTTACATGTATATGAACTGAAAAAAATAAAAAACATATTGCATGAAAAAGGATTTCCCACCCCCCCCACCTTTTGCATCTCTCTCAACCTGATTTTCCTCTTCAAAAATAAATAAAAATGAGATTGAATAAGGGAAGGGAAGGAAACGACGTACCAGGTAGGGTTTCCTTCAAATGCGAGGTTTGATACGTGCTTCACCTTGGTCGAGATCACCGTGGAGATCGCCGGAGTGATTGCCGTAGAGATCGCCGGAGGAAGGAGAGGACGAAAAAAATTTAAACACAGACGAGAGGAGAGAAGAGGGAAGAGAGAAGAGGGAAAACGTGTTTTTTATTTTATTTTTCTAAGTCATTTCACTGTTTCTGCCAGAGGGGCATTCTCGTCATTCGAAATTTTGAAATCCTAATTTTGACCCCCTTCCGTCATTTCCAACAAACCCTTGACCCCTCTGATATTATGTCTTTTATTAGTCCCCCCTGTGTCAAAACTTCTAAAAGGAATATGTCACTATCAAGTTGTTACAATATTCAGATCTCCGTACAACTGACTGACAGATTCTTCCCTCTTACAACTAATTACAATTGAAATTGCATTTAACACACAACTACCAACTAATGACTCTATTATCACTTAATCTGGTTCATTATGTAATCTCCCATCCACATGGGTTTGCGCTAGGCCGTTCTTCCACTGATAACTACTTGATCCCCATTCATTTCTTCTATTCCCTGATTTGATTCTGGTTCACTTATCAGCCCTTGATCTAAGGATCTATCACCTACCCAAGGCTGAAGTGGGCAGTTCAGATCAATCAAAAGTGGGATAAACTACCTAGAAAGAAAAGGAGCATTCATGAAAATTTGATGATAAATTTTCACCTAGGTTTCTCTTATTTGGTTTATTTATTCCAAACAGCTGGGCAATTAGAATTTTCTAGGCAGAGCAAACTCTGTGTAGTTCTAAGTATGTATATATTTTGCGTGTGCTTAAGGAAGTTAAACTGAAAGCTTCCTAAATGTCATCTTTATAACAAAAAAAAAATGGTGGTCTTTTCACTTTCAATTTTTTAAATATTATTTATTTTTCTATGTTATTTATTTCGGGGCTTCGTATACCCTTTATGAGATAGATTGGTTTGTTGTTGGGGGTTGTCGTTGGGAGGAAGAAGAGGAGTGAGGGTTTTTCAAGAAAGAGGAGGGCTGTGACTTTACTTTTTTATCGTTCGTTTTCTCACTCCTGATAGAGGAGTTTCTAGTACGGGTGCAACTTGGGTCGGGTCGGGTTGAGGCCAACCCAATGTTACTTGGAACGCGGTTCATTCCGGTACATGGTACGGGAACGGGTACGGGGTACGATGGTAGCCCGGTACGCGAGTACGATGAGGGTATGCTATATTGGTTCGATATTCAGGTTCGCAGGTCAGTTTGGAGTACTAATTCGGACTCACACACACACACTCTCTCTCTCTCTCTCTACACACACACACACACACACACACACACACACACATATATATATATATGAGAAAAGGGTTCCTGCGCTCGAGTGCTGGAAACAGGGGTGGGGCCACATTGGGGGGGTGATCCTAAGCATTCATTTGCCAGGCTCCATCATGGATGGGGGGTGTACAAAAAATCAGCTCCATTGCACCATCTTAGGGTGTCCATTTGTGGGGGAGAAAATGGACAGTTACTGTTTGTCCACAAATCTGCCCATTTTTCACCCCAAAAATGGACACCCTATGGTGACCCAATGGAGCTGATTTCTGGTGGGCACCCTATCCATGAAAGGGCCCATCAAATGAATGCTTTGGATCCCCCGCCCCCCAAATGTGGCCCACCCCTGTTTCTGCACTCGAGTGCAGCGTAGATAAGCTTATCTGCGCTCGAGTGCAGAAACCCTTTCCTCTCTCTCTCTCTCTATGTGTGTATATATATATATATACATAGAGAGAGAGAGAGGCTCTCTCTCTCTATGTGTGTATATATATATATATATACATACATAGAGAGAGAGAGAGAGGAAAGGGTTCCTGCACACGAGTGCAGAAACAGGGTGCGGGCTCACATTTTTTGGGGGTCCAAAGCATTCACTTGGAAGGCCCTTCCATGGATAGGGTGCGACCCAAAAATCAGCCCCATTGGATCATCTTAACCCTGCCATTTGTGGAGGGGAAAAATGGGCAGACACATGGACACGCATCTCGTGACCCCGGAACGCGGGTCGGAGGGCGGATGGGGAATCCGGTAACTATGGGCCAACCCAACCCGAACCCGATCCGGCCCGACTTCAACCTGACCCAACCTGAGTTTTTAAGCTTAAAAAATGCCAAGTTTCACTCGGGTCGGGTTGCCAAACCGTCAACCTGAACCCGACCTCAGTTGGGAAAAGTCAACCCGAACTCGAACCCAACCCGAACTCAACCCGATCCGGCCCAACCTTTTTTGGGTTTACCCATCGGGTTCGGGTTGAACCCGACCCGAGTTACACCCTTAGTTTCTAGGGAGAATTTCATCTTTTCTTCTACCATATGACGGAATTTTTAGGGTGGAAAGTATGCCTACAGTGCAGCGTCAATGGATTTCGCCACTTTCCGAATTTGTGCAACATAACACACGGATTTTTTCGAAAATGTGAAAATTGACTTATGTTCCATTTCCTTTCTCCCAGAAGTTGGTTAACTGAACACACACAAAGAAAATACACCTGAGTTTCTTCTTGACATACCCTAATACTTTCTTCTTGAAAATAGAACTTAGTTTGCTGATGGGCTTTGGACAAAAATTGCAAGCAAGAGATCTAGCTACACAAAAACTACTTTATAACCAAGTTCACATGAAATCAGATAATGTAATTAAGATAAAATGATAATTAATATCAAAGCTATACTAGCATTCCTCAATGATAGAAAAATGGATAAAAAAGATTAGCATGCATACCATACAGCTTTCAACTTATAATCCACAATGGTCCCAAATCATAATGGCCGCCATAATTTGAATCCCTCCTTCAAAATCCATTGCGAACAAAGTTGGAAAGAAATACGAATTTTCTTGGAGGCGCATCGAAACAACAGATTGATCGAAAAAACTTGGCATGGTGTTCAACTAAAGTATCTTCGTCATCATCGATTCTAAATTTTTCTCCACCACAAGATCAACCTTCTCAAGATTCAATTTTCCTTCATCTTTGCACATGTCCTTGATTTCCATGTGGATTTTGTTCAAGCCTTCTGCAAATTGTTGTTGTCCTTCCACCATTTTCAAGACAAGGGCTTTAATCTTCTGCAGATCGTGACGTATAGAATCCCAAAGCTCCCTAGACGTAGCCAGAGCGCAGAATTGACAGCTCTGATACCACTTGTTATGTGCCTAATTGGCAGTAACACAAATAAACGAAAAAGAAATAGAAAAGAGGGGGGAGAGGTTGATTCGAGGCAACCGGACCTCCTAATGGTTCAATTCGAGAGAACCATAACTCTCCTCAAAACAAAGTTTCCTTTGCAATAAAAATTCTTTTCTTCTCCCCTTTCATTCAATTACAACTACTTAGATACAATTAAAAGAGAATGCCATATCACAAGTCCATATATGCTTACAAGACACATCACCAATAACTAACCCCATGACTCTAAAACACATAGCCACTACATAATAACTAGATAATAACTAACCCCATATACACTATTAACTTGCACATATCAGAAAGAAAAGTAAGAAAGATACTAATCCTTCTATGCTTAGGAAACAAAATCCTAATAAATCAAGAAAGCCAACACCGGTTTTCCAAAAAGAAAAAAAATCCCAAATAACTAGTAAGCTAGTCTCCTACTGCATAGCAATAGATATATTTTTTTTCATCTTGGAGCATTCAATGGACTCTTGGACTATTGCAAAAAGTGTAAATTAATCAAAATTAACAAAATCTTTGAAACTATATTATGGATCAGGTAGTTTGTACACAAAAAGAAGAAATTCTCACCATAGGAATCTAATTCATTCACATAGTTTCAAAATTTAGTGGAGAAACTCAACTCTCAACAATTGAAGCGGTGTATCTCTCGCGTGTTTTAAGCACTTGGAAAGAAAGACATTAGAAGTGCCTAACTTGTGATGTTAGACGTAGAATATACATGTATTTAAGTAAGAACGCAAGGACAAAACTATGTTCTAGTACTCCTTTCTCATTTTCAGAGTGTTTGAAGAAAGGAAATTCAGAAGATGAAAACAGAGTTGTGAATTGTGTAGTCTAACCGTAGTGTAGAACTAAAAACCATTGAATAAAAACTGATCCTGTGAAATGACAGTCAAGTAAAGAAATGTTTCCAGAACAGAATCCGTCCAATAGTTTTGTGACAAAGAAAATGGTTTGAATCTAAGAAGGAAAAGTACAAGCTTTTATCCAATTTCTAATTCATTATCTAGTTGATTTGCTCGGACACAACGAAGAACAAAAGCTTAGAATCAAGTAAGATAAGAAGTTTTTGCAAAGGAAATTCTTAAAAAGAGTACTAGAACAGACTCAAGAACAAGACTATAAAGAGAAGAAAGTCTCCATCGAGTGAGAATTACAGACTGAAAAGAGAAAAGAATGGATAAAGTTATTATTCAGAGACTCCTCCAATTCTTCTACTCAAAACTCTCTCCCCTTCCATCTCTTTCACCTCTTAGAGTAGGGCAATTCCCTCCCTCTCTCTCTCTTCTCAAGATTTTCCAAATGGAGACTCCTCTCCTCTATTTATAGAGGGAGGTGTCATCCTTGGGCCGATCAATAGCTGCCATTTATTATCATTGACAGCTCAAGGACAGCTCAAGGACAGTTGGACTGATGACATGGCATGCCACATGTCAATGCCAAATGCAACGAGCAATAGCTATTTGTCTGTATTACAATCCTACCACAAGCTATTTACAGCTCTGCCCTCAACAATGCAAAAATGACCACACTATCTCTCTTTTGCAGCTTTAATCTTCAGTCTTTCAGATCTTCGTAGGGTTTTAGGATGCTCCCCCAGATTCAAGTACTCTTCTTATAGAGAAAGACGGATTTCACAACACCGGAAAATCCTCTTCTCAGATAGTGAAACCAAAGTTTACACTAGCCCAAGAACAATAACCAAATAAGAAGAAGAACAATCACCACAAGATGTAATCCAATATATATGAGAGAAGAACAAAACTACAAGTAGAAAGCTTCAGGAGGAAAGCTTCAACACAGAGAAAATATGGAAAGTTGATCTTTGCTTCAAACCTAAGCTTGCACACAAAAGCTTCAATGGAGGTCCACAAGAGAGCTTCAATGGAAGTTGCTAGGTTGTGGAGAATCTCTTCAAAAGTGAGTAAATAAGAATAGGCTTAGTCAATGGAAAGTAAAGAGAAAATAGCTTAGGTAAGTGGTAGTGGGTGTGGGAAAGTGGAGTCTTTAATACTTAGGGAAGTGGTGGGTTTGGAGTTCCTAGTAAGGGTTTGAATTTGAAATAGCTGGGTAGTGGGAAAAGATTGAGCAAACATGTGTGGCTCACACATGTGCAAGCTAGGCAAAAAGACCAACATGCCCATGGACACAAAACTACAATTCTATCCTCACTACATCACTCAAAATAAAAATAAAATAAAGCTACCCAAAAAACACACTTTAAAATTTAACACTTCTTCCATGGCTTCGTCTTCGTCATGTAAGACCATGTTTTCATAAAAAACACACATATATGCATACATAAATATTTTCTTTCAATCCAAACATGGCCTAATTGTTGCATATTTCTCTAAAGAGGGTCAAATGTTTACTTCATAAATTTATTTGGAATCCCTGCAAGTGTAAGGCTTTAGCTATCTTAATGTAAGTGTGTGGGATGTCATGCATTTAAACCCATAACTTTATTTAAGACCTCAAAATTTTGCGTGGGGAAATTGTCCAGTATGTTGGGGTACATGCACATGATGGGGGTATGAAAAAATCACAAAAGTACCATAATTGATATTTGGTTCAACAGCTGCCTCTTAAAGACTCAGTTGTTTCTAGATCAAATATGAAGGATGGCACCTTGATTGCTTGGACACTAGACATAAACTCGTATCAGACATATAGAGTTGATATTTAAATGATTGTATATTGACACTAAATATTGTATATACAAATAATTGAATTAAGAGAACGCACACATATATATAGATAGATAGATAGATAGAGTGTAAGCCCATTGGTTTCCACCTTGGCATTCCTATCTTATTTTGATGATTCCAATACACAAGTGATTTATGATCACTAATGTGTTTGATTGCTTTAGTTGTAGATCTCATTGGAACTAAGACATCATTGCTTGGATTGAGGCCAAGAAGTTCCCATTGGACCACATCATGAAGGCCAAAGACATCAATATCCAAGACAATTGAAGACTTGAAGAATTCCATTGAAGACCAAGTCATTGTAAATTGTATAGATCCAATCCTAGCTTAGATTTTGAATGGCATAAATTAGTAATAACACACACTCCCTAAATCTTTAGGTGATTGACTTTGTGGTGTTCCAAATACCTTGGAACCCTCATTACAATCCCAAATTTGTGAAAAGTTGGAAGCCCAAAAACTATCTTGAAAAATCTGTTTTCATAGGCTTCTCGGAACTCCGAGATATTTCTCGGAGCTCCGAGCTCGGAACTCCGAGCGATTTCTCGGAGCTCCGAGCTCGGAACTCCGAGCGATTTCTCGGAGCTCCGAGAAATGGTCCAGTAGCTCAATTCCAACTTCTGTGTGTATTCCCGGAACTCCGAGATATTTCTCGGAACTCCGAGAATTTTCTCGGAACTCCGAGAAATGTTCTCGGAACTCCGAGAACACTATAACGGTCGTATTTTTAGCCGTTGGGAATTTTCCAGAATTTACAGCAATGCCACTGAACGGTCATATTTTGGTTTTCCTATAAATATGGGTGTTCTAAACATACATATTATCAATCCTAACACTCTTAAACTACACTTGAACATCTCAAGAGTGAATCAAAGCTTTTCTATGCCCTTCATCATCCAAGGTTAGGATTTGGATCATAGGCCAAATTTGTACATCTTTTACTCTTCTTGTAAACCCTTGTGAGGGATTTTGTTCTTTCTTTCTTTATTCAAGAATTTGTATTTGGGCGAGTGTTTGGAGAAGCGTAGCCCACTCTCCGTGGTGAAGATCGCCACCAAGGTTAAAGGCGGTTGGAATTTGTAATCGGCACCGATCTTCGCCGAAGTTAAGAAGATCACTAGTGAAGCCATCAACGGATTTTTGTTGGTGGAGTGGAGTAGGCCTCGCGTTCTGAGGACCGAACCACTTTAAATCTCGGGTGCATTCTCTCTTAACTCTTTGCTCTATATTTGCAATTGCACTTAGGATTTAACTTGTGTGCTTGAAATTTTAATTGATCTCTTAATTTCCAAATTGGGTTTGAGTTTTAAAAAAAAATTAAAACTTGTTAGAACCTATTTAATTTTTACTCCTCAATCGTTGCCAACTCGGGACCACCCTTGGAATTTCACTTGGTATCAGAGCAAAGGCTCTTAAAAAGATTTTCTTTTATAAAAATCTTTGGTAAATTTTTTCTTTAAATTTCAACAAGGGAAAGATCATAAGATCTTTGGCAACTTTTCTAATTGTGAAATGGCAAACAAAAATGGAACCGGACTTCCGGAGGGCCATTCCACAACTAGACCTCCCTTCTTTGATGGGTCCAACTATGGACATTGGAAGACAAGGATGCGCATCTATCTTCTTTCGATAGATGTGGAACTTTGGCATATTGTAGAAAATGGCTACTCTTTGCCTTCCACACCATTTGAAGAATGGGATACTATAGAGAAAAGGCATGCTAATTTGAATTACAAAGCTATAAATTCTTTGTTTTGTGCCTTATCTACGGAGGAGTTTAATCGAGTTGCTCTTTTTGATTCCGCCAAGGCTATTTGGGATACACTTGCCGTTACCCACGAGGGAACATCTCAAGTCAAGGACTCCAAAATAAACTTGTTAAAGAGCAAATATGAAATGTTTAGAATGGATCAACATGAAAGCATTTCCGAAATGTATACTCGTTTTTCTAAAATTTCTAACGAACTAGCTAATCTTGGTAAATCTTATCCTACTGATGAGCTTGTGAGTAAGTTGCTTAGGTCTCTTCCTCCGTATTGGGATCCAAAAGTAACCGCAATACAAGAATCCAAGAATCTCAAGACGCTAACCATGGAGGAGCTTGTAGGATCTCTCATCACCCATGAGATGCTCCTCACTAGCCGACAAGAGGAGAAGAAGCCGAAAGAAAAAGAGAGCCGTTCTCTAGCTCTAAAAGCCTCCAAAGCTAACTCATCATCCTCTAGCGAGGCGGATAGCGATGAAGAAGAAGCTTTGCGAAAGTTCAAAAGCTTATGGAGAAAGAAACATAAGAAGAACAAATCAAAGAAGAAAGAAGAAAGTGAAGTAGAGGGAGCTATAAGGTGCTACAATTGCAAGAAGATCGGACACAAAAGACCGGATTGTCCTCTTCTCACGTCATCTTCCTCAAAGCACAAGGGAAAGAAGGATTGGAAGAAGAAGATAAAAATGATGATCTTTGCCTCATGGCACTCTCCCATGAAGTTGAGGTAACTTCAAACCCTTCTTATAATTCATCTAGTAGTAGTGATAGTGAAAAAATTTCTTATGATGAATTGTGTTCAACATTGCATACTCAAATTTCAAAAAACAAAGTTCAAAAGAAATCTATTTTAAAATTAGAAAATGAACTTAACTTTTTGAAAAATGAATCTTCTTCCAAATCTCAAGCTCAACTTGAAAATTTTAAACTTGAGATTGAAACCCTTAAGGGTTCTTTGGATGAGAAAACTTGCCAAATTGCTAAACTCCAACATGTGGCAAGCTCTTCCAAATCTTATGAAGATGAATTTAATGATTTTCTAAATCAAATAACACATCTTCATAATGAAAATGAACGGTTAAGATTATGTCTCCATGGATTTCTAAATGATGACAAAATCATTGACATAATCTTAAGAAAAACTAGTCATAAACCCACTCATGCATTTTATGATAGGACTAGTTTGTCTAACCCTCATATTAGATGCCATTTTTGTGGAATTCATGGTCATTACCAATTCCAATGTGCATCTAAGATTAGGGAGAGTGGTGTACCCAAGAAGGCTTGGGTTCCCAAAGCCCCCATATGATTTTCATTATATGTGCTTAGATTAGGGGCTTATGCTTAAATTGAATATCTTTATATGGGTAGTTTAAATATCCCCTCTTAAATTGAATAAAAATTCTAAATAGGGGGAGTTCTTGCTTTGTCTTTTTCCTTGAAAAAGGGGGAGCTTTCAATTGCATATTCCATCCCTTTGTTTTTTTCTTTTACCCCAATCTTTTTGATTGATGCCAAAGGGGGAGAGAAATCTCATGTAAGGAAATATATGTGCTTTTTATTGAAAAATCTCTTGTGCTTGTCATCATAAAAAAGGGGGAGATTGTAAGCCCATTGGTTTCCACCTTGGCATTCCCATCTTATTTTGATGATTCCAATACACAAGTGATTTATGATCACTAATGTGTTTGATTGCTTTAGTTGTAGATCTCATTGGAGCTAAGACATCATTGCTTGGATTGAGGCCAAGAAGTTCCCATTGGACCACATCATGAAGGCCAAAGACATCAATATCCAAGACAATTGAAGACTTGAAGAATTCCATTGAAGACCAAGTCATTGTAAATTGTATAGATCCAATCCTAGCTTAGATTTTGAATGGCATAAATTAGTAATAACACACACTCCCTAAATCTTTAGGTGATTGACTTTGTGGTGTTCCAAATACCTTGGAACCCTCATTACAATCCCAAATTTGTGAAAAGTTGGAAGCCCAAAAACTATCTTGAAAAATCTGTTTTCATAGGCTTCTCGGAACTCCGAGATATTTCTCGGAGCTCCGAGCTCGGAACTCCGAGCGATTTCTCGGAGCTCCGAGAAATGGTCCAGCAGCTCAATTCCAACTTCTGTGTGTATTCCTGGAACTCCGATATATTTCTCGGAACTCCGAGAATTTTCTCGGAACTCCGAGAAATGTTCTCGGAACTCCGAGAACACTATAACGGTCATATTTTTAGCCGTTGGGAATTTTCCAGAATTTACAGCAATGCCACTGAACGGTCATATTTTGGTTTTCCTATAAATATGGGTGTTCTAAACATACATATTATCAATCCTAACACTCTTAAACTACACTTGAACATCTCAAGAGTGAATCAAAGCTTTTCTATGCCCTTCATCATCCAAGGTTAGGATTTGGATCATAGGCCAAATTTGTACATCTTTTACTCTTCTTGTAAACCCTTGTGAGGGATTTTGTTCTTTCTTTCTTTAATCAAGAATTTGTATTTGGGCGAGTGTTTGGAGAAGCGTAGCCCACTCTCCGTGGTGAAGATCGCCACCAAGGTTAAAGGCGGTTGGAATTTGTAATCGGCACCGATCTTCGCCGAAGTTAAGAAGATCACTAGTGAAGCCATCAACGGATTTTTGTTGGTGGAGTGGAGTAGGCCTCGCGTTCTGAGGACCGAACCACTTTAAATCTCGGGTGCATTCTCTCTTAACTCTTTGCTCTATATTTGCAATTGCACTTAGGATTTAACTTGTGTGCTTGAAATTTTAATTGATCTCTTAATTTCCAAATTGGGTTTGAGTTTTAAAAAAAAATTAAAACTTGTTAGAACCTATTTAATTTTTACTCCTCAATCGTTGCCAACTCGGGACCACCCTTGGAATTTCATAGAGAGATAGATATAGGTAAGCTGGGGTTAGGTGGACCCTTGCCACCATATTGAAATTAAAGGATAATACGTGATTTTGCATATTATTAAAAATCCATCCATGCTATAAATTAGTGGAAATGTGGCATTCCCCATGGCTTACCCCACACACGTTTTTTAAAATTTTTATATTTTACATGGGACTTGCCAGCAAATTTCATGGAAAGCTATTTCATGGCTGGCTTTTGCATGTGAGAACAGCCACGTCATATAAATTAATTGAGTAGGACAAAATCTTCCAAAAAGTTAACTTGTGTGTCAGTTCTCAAGTGAAAAAGCCAGTTGCGAAATGTCTTCCCTCGAAATTGGCTTAGCAAATCCCTACTTAAAAATCTTTCTCTCTCCCTTAACAATAGACATGAAACGTTCCCTGGATCAAAACGACTAATACACAAATAATGCGTCCTCTCTCTCTCATTCAAGTAACAAGTAATAGAGCAAAAAATGTTCCCTCTCTCAATACACATAATACATTTATACTGCCCTTGACCTGTTTATTACTTTCTAGTATAAAACTTTTTGTAGAAATTAAATATCTTCAAACCCTAGTAACGCAAATATCTTCCACCAAATTTGTATATAATAGGCAACCGTGGTTAGCCTGAGTATTATTTCTAAATATAAAAAATTATAACTATACCAAAAGAAAACTATAGTAATGGCGTTTTGGGTTATTTTGTCACATAGCTTCTAAATAAGATTTAGAAGGGAAGGAAATCATTTCAAAATTTGGATATAGAAATTAAATATCTTATAACCTTAGGAACGTAAATATCTTCCACTAAATTTGTATATAATATTCACCTTGGTTAGCCTGAGTATATTTTCTAATTATAAAAAATTATAACTATACCAAGGCGTTTTTGTTATTTTGTCACATAGCTTCTAAATAAGATTTAGAAAGGAAGGAAATCAAATAAGATTTAGAAAGGAAGGAAATCATTCCAAATTTTGGATATAGTAATTAAATATCTTATAACCTTAGGAACGTAAATATTTACTAATAAATTTGTATATAATCGGAATATGTGGTTAGCCTGACTATTTCTAAACATAAAAAATTGGAGCTATATTGCTTATTTTGGAATAAAAAAAAAGGGTCATTACTTGCTATCATGATGCTTCTTTGTTCTATTTTATATATAAATACCCATAATCAAGTAGAAGAGCATGTGATGTAGAAGTTAGTGAATGGTAGTCTGAGTGTATATTCCTTATTTTTCTTCTTTCTATGAGTTATTGGACAGATTTCTTGAAGGACAAAGTTGCATACTTCTATCACTCACTAAAAATGGGCGTCGTTGTGCTACCCTGTTTTATCCTTTTGCTCTCTACTTTGTTCTGTTTTGGAAGTTGGACCCATGTAGAAGGTGCCCCAATCGTTGCGAATAGGTTCTATATTTATAAATAACATCCAAGCAGTCTTTTTCGAATTAATAATAATTCCAAACTCAAAACTGTGTTTCTGCGCATAGAACCTTTGTTAAAGTATAAAAGAAAAATAACGCCTCTCTCCAACAGCTTAAGCTTTTGGAAAAGTTTGTAAGTTATCATGGTATCAGACCCATTGATCTGATCTGGCACTGACCACAAAACAAGCACTTCCGCTCTCTAGCAGACGGCGATTTTGCCGTCCGCCTGGCCACCAACTCGCCCGGCTTTGCTTCTACTGCCCTTTTTTTCCCAACATCTGCACAGCCTCTGGTTTCTCCTTTCTCTCTAGACTTATAAAAACAAACATATTTCACCCTCTCTTATCTGTTCAATCTCGCCGTTGTTGCCCGCCCAAGTATCACAGCAATCTCCTCCCCGATTTGCTGCCTCTAGTTTGAAGAAGAAATAAAAGATGGGTTCTTACTCTTCCTTTTACTTAATTAGAACAGAAAGAAAGGCATGGAAGTCAAGTTATGCATGTCATGAGTCATGATGACTGCAATGTAATCAAAAGCACGGCCTATGGTTTCAACTTCCTAGATATTTGTATTCCCAAGCTCAGTGATGTTATGGGTCGTGGATTCTTTGGTTCCCATATCCCATTTCATTCCAACTCTCTTTCCTTTTGTCCTTTGCAAACTACTCACCCCTAGGTTTCCGTTTCCGTGCTGAGAAGTTCTTTTGCAATAACCCTCTTATAGTTGGTCCTCTGCTCGGGTTGCTCAAGGAGAAACCCCCTGATCCAGGCATCCCCCAAGCTGTGAAAGAAAACTTGAAGCAGAATATGGTTTCGACGACCTTGTTTCTGCTCATAACTCTCCTGAAAAAAGTTTTTCTGAACATTCAGACCCAGGTAAGGACTCCCCTCTGGGATTTGGAGATGCTATCCAAGCAGGCCATGGATACTAACCAGATGAGGATCTTTCATTTCTGGATAATGATCTCGAAAAAAATCTTGAGGGCCCAAGCTCTTCAGGTCCCCCAAAAAGCTCAAGGACCCAAGCCCTTCCGGTCCCCCAAAAAGCTCAAGGGCCCCCCTCCAGATATTGATTAGAGAAAAGGATATCTATAAAAACATAGCAGCTCTCAGAGAAGGAAGATACGAGGAAGAAGAAGTTACACAAGGTTTCGACCCCACCACGCATTTCAAAAGAGGCACAAGGGTCCATAAATTTTTTGATAAACCAGAGGTGCATCGCCCAAAAACACAGGTAATCAAAGCCATGGCAAAGAGCAGAAGAAGGAGAAAAATCCTAAAAATCAGAGAACAAAGCTGCTTGAAGAAGTGGACAACCATGCCGATTTCACCCCACCCTCAGCCTCCAAGCTGAACCAATATATATTTCCTGAAGAGGCCATCCATGGATCAGAAGAAACAAAGGAAGAGGAAGGAGAAGGAAAATTTGCTATTTGTGGAAATATTCCCCAAATCCTCCGACACAGTCCATTAAAGGAAAGCCTAGAGCCTAGGCCTAGATCTGAGGGGGATGTTGCTTATCCGATGGATAATGCTAACCACCTGACGAGTAGGTCTCTTGAACCCCACGCCCAAACAGAACCGCCAATTTCAATTTTTGAAAGTCAAGGCTTGGATAGCACCGTTGAGGGCCCAAACGAGACCAGAGAAATTTTGAACGCTTCACAAAAGGCAGTGGTTGAATCGGATTTCCCCCACCTACTTGCGTTGGGAAGAGTTATTAGGACAGCATCAATCAGGAGTGACTCCTCTAGGCAGGAAAATGAAAATTCGAATATGCTGCAAAAGTCAAGCTCGCCTCAAACCCAAGAAAAGTACAAGCCATGGAACCCGTTGTTCTCTCAACAGGAAACAAAAGTTCCCCAAACCTTGACCAACTCCCGCGGATCCAGAGCAAGGATAGTGAAATTAACATAGATGTGGAAGATGAAGAAGTATCGGAAGCAGAAAGCAAGTGGGAAAGTTGTCTGGTAGGTTATTTCCTGGGGCGAAGACCTTATTTTCTGGCTCTGAGAGATCATCTAGCCAGAAAATGGAAGTTGAAAGGGGATGTACAGCTCATCGCCATGAGTAATGGGTTCTTCCTATTCAAATTTACAAACTCAGAAGACTGTTCTCAAGTGCTGGAAACCCCGGCCCACAGCTATGGTGGTAGACCTCTTATTCTAAGAAAATGATCCAAAGATGTTTTGGTGGAAAAGGGAAACCTGCAGTATATCCCAATCTGGATTAAATTGCCAAATCTTCATCTAAAATTCTGGACGAACAAAATCCTTAGTAAAATTGCTAGCGGATTTGAAAAACCCCTCTACATGGACAGCCAAACAGCTGAATCTTTGCGATTGAGCTTTGCTCGTATTTGTGTGGAAAATTGAAGCTGGCACAATCCTCCCAGACACCATCCAAATCAGAATTTCCTCTGAAATTAATTCCCAACCTGTCAAATATGATTGGAAACCCAATTCATGCCCCAAATGCAATACTTATAGTCATTTGGCAAAGGTATGCCCCCTCGGTACTAAAAGAACTGTCCCAATTGTTACCTCAAAGCAGGAGTGGAGGCCCAAACAGACAAAGAAAGGCGGAAATTTGGAAAACCAATTTAAAAAAATGACAGACACAAGGGAAAACTTTCAAGTAAGAAAGAGCAAATCCACTGAAGTGGAAAGACCCTCAAACTCAGTTCAGCATCCCAATATTGTAACTCACAACCACTTCAATGTGTTAGAAACTCTGAATGAAGATGAAGAGGCAAATGATCAGAAAGAAGAAGAGGAGCAAAGGCCGTCAGAAGAACAAAGTGAAGCACTCTCAGACCATGAACCCCCCTCAGCATTTGCTAATCTGACAAAAGATTGGTCCCCTGGCTTAGCCCTATCCATCAGAAATGCCCAGGAAAGTAGAACTGAGATCCAAACAAAAGGCCATACCTCGATTGAACAGAAATTAAGCATGGATCAGGGGAAGCCGGAGGAAAATATCACGATCATCGCAGGAAATGGCTCAGATCAATCTCCTCGGAATTGCGCTCCAATTGAAACAATAACTGATCCGAAGTTTAAAGGGGCGAGCTTAGGTACCAGTTCTGCAGACTCTTCAGGAGCCCAAATCACCTTGAATCTCACAAATCAATGAATATTATAGGGTCTTGGAACATCAGAGGATTGTGCTCCAAAACAAAGAGGGATGAAATCAGAGATTTGATCAGCAAGCATAAATTGCCCATTTGCTGCATCATGGAAACGAAAGCTAGAGCCCATAAGCTTAGAGAATTTGTCAATGACATTCAAGAGGACTGGAACTATTGGGAAAATTATCAGAACGTTATCAAGGGTAGAGTTTGGATTCTTTGGGATCCGGGTAGAGTAAAATTATAAATGAAGATGGAAACTAGCCAGTTCTCACATGCTGAAGTTCACATGAAACAATTGAATAAGAGCTTTAGTCTAAGGGCTGTCTACGGCCACACCTACAACATTGATTGAAGAATTCTGTGGAGGGACCTGGAGCAAATTGTAAGTACAATTAGCCAACCTTGGATTCTCATAGGAGACTTTAATGCAATAAGGTACCATAGCGAAAGAAAGGGAGGAGCAATGCCGAAAATCCAAGATATAGATGAATTCAACGAATGCATCCAAAACTGCAATCTAAATGATCTTCGATCGATTGGAAATCCATATTCCTGGAATAATCGAGCTCTAACCAGAGAAAAAATGTTTGCTAAGCTAGATCGGGCTCTGATAAATGGTGCATGGCTGACCCAATACTCATTGTCCTATGCGGAATATTTAAACCCATGAATTTCTAATCATAGCCCAATTATCGTCAAGCTGCGAGACTTCAAAAGTTTAGGGCCCAAGCCCTTCAAGTTCCTAAATGCTTGGTTGCAAGACCTATCTCTGTTCCCAGTTGTGGAGAAAGCATGGAGAATTGAGGTAAAAGGCAACCCCATGTTCAGGTTAACTCAAAAGATGAAGTAAAGAAGCATATAACCATATGGAATAGGGAAGTGTTTGGTCTGATTGGCATCACTTCTCCTATTATCAAAAAAGAGCTCGAGGAAATCCAGATGAAGATAGTTGCTAATCCAAATTGTAACAGCCTGAAAGAGGAAGAGACAAACCTCATAAATGAATTCTTAAAAGTAAAGATCCTGGAAGAAAATATAGCGAAGCAGAAATCAAGAGTCAGCTGGTTGCAGTTGGGAGACTCCAACACAAAGAATTTCCACTCGGCAATAAAATCCTGATTAAGTTCCAATCAAATCATCGCGATGAAAACGGAGGAAGGAGCTCTCACTACAGAGCCAAAGGAAATTGAAAACATCCTTATTGATTATTTTCGGGGCCTGCTGAACACAAACAAGAGGAGTGTAAAGGATCCCCCAGAACCTCTTCACAAGTTGACGGCAGATGAAGCTGATCATCTAACTCATCCTGTATCCACAGAGGAAATAGAGGAAGCAATTCATAAAGAAGATGGTGAAAAGGCCCCTCGGCCAGATGGCTTCAATGCAAGTTTTTTCAAGCATTTCTGGTATCTTACTAAATATGACTTTGTTGCAGCAATCAAAATTTTTTCAAAAGTGGTAAATTGCTGGCTGAGGTGAATTCGACCTTCATCACTTTGATCCCAAAAGGCCTGGACTCCACCTCCCCCTCCAAATTCAGGCCTATTTCATTATGCAATGTAATTATAAAACCATTACAAAAATATTGGCTTCAAGGTTAAAAACAGTGATTGGTAAGCTGGTGAGTGCTCTGCAATCAGCTTTCATTAGAGGGAGACAAATTCAGGAAAATATCTTGCTGACCCATGATTTATTACACAATTTTCATAGGCCCAACCATAAACTTGCAATGTGTTTAAAAGTTGATCTGGCGAAAGCATTTGACAATGTCAACCGACAAACCATTCCAGGTTTCATGCTTAGGCAAGGTTTTAACCAGACCTGGGTAAATTGGATCATGGAGTGAATCTCAAAGCCCTCTTTTACCATCATGATTAATGGCTCTCCGCGCAGTTACTTCACCTCCTCCAATGGAGTAAGGCAAGGGGACCCGCTCTCTCCGTGCTATTCACCTTAGTCATGGAGATCCTAACTCTGCTCCTGGAGAAAGCTAGACAAAATCACACCTTTTCTACTCTTTTCGTTAAGGGCGAACTCACAGTATCTCACTTGATGTTCGCGGACGATCTGATGATCTTGTCGAATGCAACCAGGACAGCAGCAAAGGGGCTGATGGAATGTCTGACAGATTTTACTGATATAACTGGTCTTGAAGCTAACAAATCTAAATGTGAAGTGTTCTTTGCAGGAACAAGCAGTCGTAAAAAGGAGCAAATGAAGAGGACCTTGGGTATGCAAGAAGGCACCCTGCCAATTAAGTACCTGGGGTTACCTCTTTTCACTTCGAGAATGAAGAAGGATGATTGTCAACTGCTGATTGGAAAGATCAGAAAGAGAATTCAATCCTGGGCTAGCAAATCCCTATCTTAGGCAGGTAGAGTGGAGCTGGTGAAATCGGTTTTAAGCACTTACCAGTTATACTGGTCTGCTGCTTTCAATGTGCCTTCTGGAATCTTGGAAAGCATTGAGAAGATTTTCCGATACTTCATCTGGGGGGGACAGAAGAGAAGCAAAAAATTCACACAATAGCATGGAGCGACATTTCCAAGCCTAAAAGAGAGAGAGGCCTTGGTCTAAGAAGGCTGGCAGAGGTAAACAAGAGCATGCAGATTAAGAACCCTTGGCACCTCATTAGCACAAAGAATTCTCTTTGGACAGCCTGGTTCCAAGCAAAATATGTAAAGCACAAAAAAATTTGGACCATCCCGGTTCCAGCAAAGCCATCGCGGGGAGTGAGAAGCATCCTCAAATCCAGAGATATAGCAAAACAGCATGTTTGTTATCTTGTGGGGGACGAAAGCAGCATCAAATTATGGAATCAGCCGTGGCAACCGAAAGGGGTGCTGAATACACTCATTTCGAAAAGAAGTACCTACTCCTCCCTTGCTATAATGAAAATTGTGGACAATGTCACAAGCCAAGGAGTATGGAACCCTGTCTTGTTTAAGGAGTCCCTGAAGGAAGAAAAAATAATTCTGGGTCAAATTCTGAGGAATGGAAGCAAAGAAAACCTGCCAATATGGAAACCGGAACCAAGTGGAAAATTTACAGTCAAATCAGCTTGGGAAGAAATCAGAAAGCATCATGGGAAGCCTGAATGGTGCAAAACAATTTGGTGCAAAGGGTTCAGCCACCGTCAAGCCAATGTTACTTGGAAGGCTATCCAGGGAAGGCTGAATACGAAAGAAAGGCTCGCTCATCTGGGCATCCGTATCGACACAACCTGTAATCTATGTGGAGCAGCTGCTGAAAGCACCGATCACTTGTTTTTCAAATGTGGGTACTCTGCTTGGATATGGAGGTCGATTCTATGGCAAATAGGATCAAGAAGAAAACCAAAAAATTCAATTCTGGAGGAAGAAAATTGGATTAGAGAATCCGTTAAAGGAAGAGGGCAGAGGGCCACGGATCTAAAATTGGGTTTCCAATCTACCATATACTGTTGGAGAGAGAAAAACCAGCAAATTTTCGAAAATAAGTCCACCCATAAAGCTCTGATCCTCAAGAAAATCATCAGCGACATCCGTATTCGCATTAATGGCCTCGCTCTTCAAGATAACCCGACTGAAACAAATTTCCAGGCTGCTACACGCTTTGGACTTAAATTCCTCCCATCATTAGATACGGAAAGGTACTGCACATGGGAGAAACCTGAGAAAGAAGAGGTCAAATTAAACAGTGATGCATCTCTGGAGGAGGAAGGAGCCATCATTGGCGGATTACATCGAAATGACAGAGGAATAGTCATGATGGTATACTCAGAAATCGTGGCATGCGATGAAAGCGCTGATATCAACATGCTCGAGCTTCAAGCTATTCTTCATGGCCTCAAAGCGGCAGTGGCTATAGGAATTAAGCGAATTTGGATTGAAGTGGACTCTTTGCCGGCTGTTCAAATCATACAGAATAAGGCCTGTACGCCATGGAAGGCAACCCAAATTGTACATCAGATCATATCCTGTTTGCTTCGATTTTCGGCATGGAGAATCTCGCATATATGGCGAGAAGGAAATGCGCCTTTTCTTCTATTTTTTTCCCAAAGTGTCTTCCCTTTCCTTTTTTTAAGCCCATTGTTTTCTTGAAAGCCCATCTCATCTTACAACCCCAAATTTGATATTTGCACCCCATCCCAAATTCAATAACACTCCTCATATCTGATATGTGCACATTTTTTTCTTGTCTTTTTCAAAGTTTCGTCTTGTTGTTGCCGTCAATACATTAGTCGTTTGTTGTTGCTCATCTCATTTCTCCTTTCTTCCAAATCTTTAATTTTCAAATCTCCATTTCTTATTTCAGTTGAGGTACCTCTTCGAGGTCCGTGCTTGAAATTGATCTTGATCGCTCTACTCAGTTGAGGGGCTTCGATTCCTCGAGGTTCGTGCCTGAGAGCGTAGTTTCAAATTCCATGGGGATCGGTATTCGACCTATGATGTCTTGGCCATCAAGCCTTTGGTCCATTGTGACCAATTTCCATAAGGATCGGTATTCAAAACGGGCCCAAAGACTCTCATTCTGGCTTGAGTCCAATTTCGTTCTTTGAGGCTCTGTGCGGCTCATCTTTCATGCGACACGTTCTTCAACAACAGGCGGCAATTCTATGTTCAACAATATTAACAACACGCGGACATCAATCGTAGCAGTGTGCATCAAAAAAAAAAAATTTGAAGAAGGCAGACTTATATAAATAAAAAGAACTAAGATGGTCCTGAAGAGATACAAAGAGGAAAAAAGAAGAAATTACAATAACTCAAGGTGGGAGATAATCAAACCACTCTAAACCAGATCTAAGAACACCTCCCCTAGCTAGAGAATATGCTTCAGCATTGGCAGTTCTCCTTACATGCTCAAACACAATAGAAGACCCCTGAACCAGGTCCTCAATCTCCTCGAATAAAGGCAAGAATCTCCATGGAGGGATCACCACCCCCGAAAGCCAACGAATTACATTTAAGGAGTCACCTTCCACTATGATTTTATCAAACACCGAGCTATCCAAATGCTTGATCCCACTATGAACAGCTCTTACCTCTGCTTCATTTGAGTCCGCTACTCCGATAGGCCCCAAGTAAGCCCAAAGAAATTCCCCCTTGTCATATCTACACAAACCCCCAATTCCTGCATCACCAGGATTACCAAGAGACGAACCATCGAAGTTAAGCTTTAGTAGCCCATCTAAAGGAGGATGCCAAGATTGAATGATTTTCTCTTTACTGACCCCTTCCTTACAAATGGTCGCCCATCCTTCCCAAAGGTCAAAAGCTGAAACAAAGCAAAACAAAGGAAGGCTCCTTGCCCAGGATATAACAGCAGCTATCATCTTTACATAAATCCAATAAGGTGACCTTGCCTCTCCTTCAAAAACTCGTGCGTTCCTCTCTTTCCATAAGAACCACCAGGTAGCCACAAGGCACATCTTCCAGAGAGTTCTGCCTTTCTTTCTCCAAGGATTCCACTCCCAACTCCTAATGAAGTCTGCAATGGTTGTGGAGGGAACCCAACAGACCCCAAAACGAGTGAAAATGAGGCCCCAAATATCTCTTGCTACCTTGCAATGGATGAAAAGGTGATCTATTGTTTCGCCATCAGATAAGCAGAGAGGGCAGTGATCCACCAGCCACATTCCACGCTTCCTCAAAAAATCCATTGTCTGAATACTTCCACTGCAAACAGTCCACCCGAAGAAAGAAACTCTCGGCGGACAAAAGAACTTCCATATTGAGGAAGAAAGAGGCTCTGCTTCACTAAAATCATGTGATGGTAAAAGGTTTTAACTGAAAAGAAGCCAAAAGGGCACCAAGTCCATACTCGGTAACCTGCTCCCCTTTTCTTGATATAGCAATCTTCTATCAAAGACAGAAAGCCTTGAAGAGAATTTAATTCTCTATCAAAAAAGGCCCTTCTAAACTTGGGAGTCCAAACCACTTTCGCGTTCACTCTTTCGAAGCAATCCTTAACCCATGCCCCTTTCTGAGAAGACACCAAGAATAACTCTGGAAAAAAATCCTTGAGAGGAACAGCCGAGCACCAAGGATCCAACCAAAAGCGAATCCTATCCCCACATAAACCTTAAAACGAATGCCTTTCATAAAAAGAACTTCCACCTTCAAAATATCCCTCCAAACCGATACACCTTTGAATTTATAATTGTCAGCAGAGCACCATTTTCCTTCCTTAAACCCATACTTGCTTCCAATAACTCTAACCCACAAAGAAGATTGTTCTTCACCAAACCTCTAGAGCCACTTTCCCAACAGAGCATTGTTAAAACCTTTTACCCTCCTGAGTCTCAATCCTCCATTTTTTATAGGGAGACACACCGCACTCCATTTAACCAAAGGAAACCCTTTTGAAGAACTCGTTCCTCCCCACAAAAATCTTCTCTGGATTTGCTCAATTCTCTAAGCTACACTCACTGGACATTTAAATAAAGAAAAAAAGTATATCGGAATATTTGATAAAACTGCCTTTATGAGAACCAGTCTACCACCTTTGGATACCAAATTGCGCTTCCAGGTGTCCAATATCCGCTCTATTATGTGAATAATGGGGTTCCATAACTTTTTGTTCAGTCTTCCCACTCCCAGCGGAAGGCCAAGATAACAGGCAGGTAGAAAATCTAAGGCACAACCCATATACGTTTGAGGGGGCATATTAGATTTCTTTAGGGATATCTATTGTAATTGACATATATCGATTTTCAATCCATATACGTTTAAGGGGTAATATTAGAGAATAAAATCAGATTAAGATCAAATCTCCTCATATCTGATTTGATTGGGCTATTTTGAGTAGTTGTGTTAGATTAGGCAAGTGAATATTAGATTAGG
This sequence comes from Tasmannia lanceolata, assembly GCF_043159265.1. NCBI lineage: Eukaryota > Viridiplantae > Streptophyta > Magnoliopsida > Canellales > Winteraceae > Tasmannia > Tasmannia lanceolata. Next base: position 57,809,531 of record NW_027518695.1, on the reverse strand, counting down.
TTTATCTCTTTCCCTTCTTATCATGATCTATTTCTATGTTTATCCCTATGGGTGTTTTATATAAACACACATTAGGGCTCTTTGTAAAGCAGCTAAGAAATCCAAGAATAATAGAAATTTCTCTAAATTTAATATGGTATCAGAGCCAAAGGTCTCAAGTTCAAACCTCCCGGAGGGCAAAAATCCACAAGCGATGGTCGGCCCAAAGTGAGACCACATGTTCCATGTGTTTGCCAAGTGGGCCACACGTGCAAGGGAGTGTTAAAGTATAAAAGATAAATAACGCCTTTCTCCAACAGCTTAAGCTTTTGGAGAAGTTGGTAAGTTAACAACTTTCACTCGAAGTGGGTCCAGAAGCCTGATCTTCCCACTAAGAAGATCAATCATGTTGCGAACTGATTCAGGTTCGTAACCGATAAATGTTATGGTGTATATGCTTTAGTTACAAAGTAGTTATTAGATAGTTATCTACATCAAGGTTGTGGGTGTTAGTTTTTATATGTGTCATGGTAGTGGAAAAATGAGTTGATGATCTGGCACTCTTTTCGTGCTAGTATTTTAAGTTCTTATATTTCAATGAATATGTAGAGAATTTGCAACCAAAGCAGAAGCTTATGTTTCAGGAGAGTTATGGTTCCTCTCGAATTGAACCGTTAGGAGGTCCAGTTGCCTCGAATCAACCTCTCTCCCCCTCCCTTTTTTTGTCTTTTCATTTGTTTATTTGTGTTACGGCAAATTAAGCACGTAACAGTAAGAATATCCAACCAGCACAGAATGACAATTAAACAAGATGATTTAGAAAAAGCAATTTCAAGTTAGAAAACAATAATTGTTTTTATAATTGCACTAATTCATATTGAATTTTATTGTTTAAACAGATTTAAAAGGTTATTATAGTTCCCAAAAAGCTCTTGGAAGCCAATTAAAGAAGAAAAGACAAGCTGATTTTGTGCAGTTATTAAAACATGGTATTGCCAGTATCAGTATCCTTGAGGAAAAGCAATTCCAATTCAGAAAACTAAAATTAAACATCAGACAACCAACCTATCTGTGCTGGTTCAAGCACAGTTTCGTTCTCCATCTCAACAGGGGAATCCAATTCCATGCAAGTGACGCCATCACCTAACTCAATTACACTAACATTTCCAACCAAAATCCGCGCATTTTCCTCCTTGCTACAAACCATTTCCGCAGCAAATTCCAAAAAAGAAGGACCCAATTCTCCCAATGCTTCCTCCAAAAAAACCAAAACACATTCCAAAGCATCCTTTCTCATATCCTTCATCAAAAAATTATCACGAACACTCTCATTCCCAATCGCCTCTATTATCTCATCCCTCGATTCCCTCAACCATTCCGAACCCAAACCAAAACCCTCCATCTTAGAACCCTAATATTCCAAATTCTCTCAACATAATTAACACAATTCTCTTGGAAATACTTCGCAGCGCATTCCACTGTCACCGCACAGTATGCGGCCTTCATCGATTCCGAAACCCTAATTCCGATTCCACGGTCGATCCATTCGATTGATTCCAAGGAATCGAGAATTTTCTCTGTGATTGAACATTTCAAAAGTGATGTACAGATTCTTCTCAAGAGTATTGTTTTCTTTAGACGGAGATCGTGTTTACGAGTGGGGAGAATTGAGATGAGTCCGTTGAGTAGCCAGTCTTCGATTGGTTGGCGAAGGAGGAATTCGAGAATCCATGAGCCTTTGTGGATGTCCATTAGGGTTTGTAGAGATGAAACCCTCACATGGAGTATTGAGGATTTTTAGGGTTTTGACGTTGGAACAGAGAGGGCGGGGGGGGGGGGGGGTGTTGGGGGTTTAAGGGGTGAAAATCTCCCGCCTGTTTGTTTCGATGGAGCCTCAAATTGCACGTGTGAGAAAAGGCACAAGGGCAAGTGATCCAAACCGTTCATCTTATGGGGTATTGGGTGATCATCCCTAGATATGGTCCCGTACTAAGAAAAACATTTTTAACTGAAATTTTTTCATGGGAAATTTTTTCTTTCAATGATTTAGAAGGAAATTATATGATTATGGTTAATTTAGAGGGATATTAAGGTCCCTCTAACTGAAAATTGAATAGGGTTGGTTTATTTTATCTTTTTTACACGAGTACAAAAGCAAGAAATTTTAGTAATATTTTTCCTTTCCAAACTTCTTCCCAAAAACTTCTTTGAATCCAATGAGGACCTTGTTTGGATTGCAGGAATCAAGGTTGGAATTGGCACCCCATTCCTATTCTGCCGGGCATTTGATTTAAAAACCTGAACAAAAAACCAAGGGGCAAAAATGACATTAAGGGGGAATTAAATGGGGGAATGCTTGGAATCTGTTTCGTGTCCCAAGAGGTTATACTCTCAACCCGACCCAATTGGAATGAAATTTGTATTTAATTTTTTCTAATTAAATTTTTTATTCTATTTTTTCATTTCATTTTCTGGCGAATTTGGATAGGAATCAAAATATGATGCTAATTTTGATTCCTCAGTCCAGTCATCCAAACGCTCCTTGAGGACGTGTTTGGCAAGGCAAAAAAAAATCTTGTGAATCTCATTCCGTCCACAGAGTTGATTTCCTTCTTTTCTCTTCTTTTTTTCTGCTGACAAAATGATGGAATTTTTTGGAGCGAGTCGGAACCACTTCGAAGATTCTAATTAATCTATTTCCACCTGATTTTTCGGGAGAGAATGGGAAGTGTTACCGAACATGCCCGAGGAACCCCTCATGGTAAAATTATCCAAACACAAATGACTCTTACAAGGGGATTCCCTCTCTTCTTTACATCTTATGTGACGAAGTGTTATCTTCTCAGTTATCTAAGCTAGCAGAGTTGGAGAAGGTAAAACCAATTTAATTCTCAAGTGGTAGCCCAAAAATCTCATTTCTCAGGTTCGCATACAACAATTTTTCTTTAGGCAACTCTCCTTAAAAACATGTGTGGAATTGAAATAAATTCTCACTTGAATATAATCTCCAGGTCAATCAAGATGACTGATGAAGGTGGGATTCGATCATCCAAGATCGCTACATGTGGCACAAGATTGAGAAATATTCGAAGGTGGCAAGAAAATATGTACTCCACCAGTTCATAGGAGATTTCGCAAGAGAGAAATCTCAATACTGTCACCACCTGAGGGACTCCACCATATCTGAACAAACAAAAGCTCTATCGTATCCCAGAAATCTTACTATAAATGTATACGGTTGTTAGAGTTAGTGCCTTAAAAAGCCAGTACATTGTCATTTAAGTATTTATAAAGGTTTCATTCCATGACATATATTAGCTATTATCTAATTGAATATGTGTGATGTGTGTATTATTTGACACATATTCATCCCTAGGTAGCAATGTAGGAATACCATGCTCAAGGATTCATAGATCCTAAGGAGCAAGGAGATATGGTATCCCGATCCCTTGTAGACCTTAAAAGTTCTTGGTTATGGTCGAGACTATTCTTCCGTTAGGGAGAGTGCCCCAAGACGTTGTTAGTGACATAGACTTAACATTTTTAGTCGCTGCTCATGAACCCTAGTTACACATATATAATACATGTTTTGAGAGCGAAAGACATTGAACTCTCTCATCTCTTTCCTCCCCATCTCTTCTCTCTTCTCTCTTCTCTCTTCTCTTTCTTTCACTCACGGATGTTAGGATATCACTAATAATATCTTTGTTGGATATATTTTTTGAATGATGCATCTTTGTTGGATATTGTTCTTGAAAGCGTGAATAACGTTGAAGATCTTACACTCTAGGAGATTGGTTCTTATGTTGGGGATTCTAATTCAACATAGAAAATTAAGAACAACTAGTTTTATAAAATCTACTGAGCTGCAGCCCGAAGGGGGTTTCCTTGTGATGAAAATAATGAAAAGTAAACCTCTTACTGCTTCAAATGTATTACTAAACTGCTTCAAATGTATTACTAAACTGCTACCAAGGAACTGTTAAGTTCTAGAGAAAAAAAAGAAAGAAATGGAGAATGGCGTGAAAGAGAGTTAGAGTTTTCTTCCACACAATTTCATATTTATATGATGCATATATATTACAAAGACAAAAATAGCCTTTAATAGAAGAGAGAAGTGTTTCTGCGCAGCTGCTCAGATAGTTATCTGAGCAGCTGCTTCAAAAACTCATGTGGCCCCACATTTTTGGGGTGATCCAAAGCATTCATTTGGAAGGCCCTTCCATGGATAGGGGGTGTACCAAAAATGAGCCCTTTAGGATCATCCTAACCCTGCTATTTGTAGAGGGGAAAAATGGTCAGAAATAGTGTCTGTCCATTTCCCCCTCGACCTTTGATTGGGTTAGGATGATCCTATAGGGCTGCTTTTTGGTACACACCCTATCCACGGAAGGGCCTTTCAAATGAATGCTTTGGATCACCCCAAAAATGTCGGCCACATGAGTTTTTGAAGCAGCTGCTCAGATAAGCTATCTGAGCAGCTGCGCAGGAACACTATTCTCTTAATAGAAACCATATATTCTTTTTTCGTATCATCCAGTCAACTAATGAATCAGTATCAATGCAAAGAAAAGGCACATGAACTGATCATGACGATGAAATTAGAACTAAATCTCCGAAGAAATGGTTGTTTAATTCTTTGTGAGAAATAAAGAGAGAGACGACCGTTCAACTTGCAACAAAAGAGATGAAGGAAAGATGAGGATGAAAGAGGAAAGAGGTTTGTTAATTTAGGATCATCTACAATGAAAATAAGGGTGCATTCTTTAGGGCGTGTTTCTTGGGAATGAATTCTCACATTTTTCGCTCCCTGGGAATAAAAATCGAAAAGAATGTCGTTCTGTAACTACTTTAATATTCAATTCAAAAAAAAATCGTCCTTATTTTTTGGCATTATTTTTGGGAGCGACTTTTTCTCGCTTCAACGGATGTGGAGTGATTCCTCGGCACGTTCATTCTCTCCTCTCACAACTCTCTTCACGTTTCTACGCCCATCATTGCCCGGACCGAATCTTCAGCTATTCCTGTCAATCTTCACCTGTCTCAACAAATATCAACCATTGTTCATAGGGCTTCATCTAAGAAAACCAGTGGTAGTGACTAACGGAGAGGAGCCGTGAGAGCACTTAGAACGATTCCGTGACCAATCCAAAATTTATGTTCTTCATCTAAAACATTTTTTCTCCGCTGTGAATCTTTTCTTTAACATGTTTTCTATTTATTACCTCAAGATGATGGCCATCCGACCTAGGTTTCTTTGTTCCCTGTATTTTTTTTCTTCAAGAAGACAACCAGACTGTCTTCCATCTTCTCCCCACCGTATTATTCGCACACCAAATGTTTGAGAATGTTACTACTGTGTTTTTCCATTGTATTGGTTGATTTTTTTCTCTGAAAGTGTAACGCTTGTAAATTGTTAAGTTTTCCAATGGTCTAACATTGCTAGATATCAAAGCAAATTCTAGATTTGTTCCTCTGTGTTATTCGTAGCCTGGTTGGAACTTGAACTGTTTGTTGGTTTATGACTTGAATTCATCATATAATGTTCCAATTTGTGTGTTTTTCCACTTGGTTTTGTTTTTTGGTTTCTTTGATCTTTTTGGTTTTCTTGTTCCTTGATGCTCTCTGCTGACCATTGCTTTGATTTATAATCTCTTTCCTGGGAAGTTAAGAAAAATCCAGAATTGTTCTATTATTTTAGAAAATTTTTGGGAGTTCTCTGTTGTGACTTATTGTTGGAATGGACTAACACACCAAAGCATGGGCACTTGAGTAAAAAAAAAAAAAAAAATCTGCCATAGGCATTTCGGTCACAAAATGGTGGCATGACTTGATTTGCAAATTTCTTTCAATTGTTTTCCAATTACGAGAATGTAATTTTATTCTAAAAATATTGAAAGAAAAATTCTCTGAAATGAGTTCAAAAACGTGATTCCGATTCAAGAAGCACTCCAAAGAATAAGAATTGAATATGACTTCCAGAATGAGAATAAGGAGAATCGTTAAAGAACACACCCTAAGTAAACAACGAGAAAAGAAAATTAACTTTAAGAACATGGAAAATCTATTCTTTCTCTATCAAAAACCAATGATCTGTTTAAAATTTCGGTATGATTATTAATTTAAGATGGTTTCTCTGCAAAGTAAACACAAATAGGTGTCATTATGTAAAAATTGATAGTTGAGGAGTTTTTCTAAGAAAAGATCTAAGTACATGTGAGAACCTAGGATTTTAATTGTCGTTTAGCATGCATTATTAATTACATATTTTCATACCTTTAGTTATATTACCATAACTATATTGTGTCACTTTTAATTAAAGTATAAATTATACTAATGAATTATAACTTTATGATGAAGTGACCTCCTTGTATAGCATACCGTATATCTATAAGATATAAAATATTATTGTGTATAAATTTTGTAACACTACATTGGATAGAGGATGATTAAGATTAAAAATGTTAGAACATCCTAGGACTCTTAATTAGACTCCATTTGGAATTATGTTAGACTTGGCTTTGATGGAGGTCCACAAGGCTAAAGACCCAACCTATTAACCTAGGATTAGAGGATGATTTAACCTTTAAATATAGTTAGGGATGTATTATTAAAGAATTGTAAATTTTATTTGAAGAAAGAATAGAATAGACTTTTCATTTGAGGTGGCAAATTTGTAAAATTGTGCGGAAAATGGAGGGCAAAAGTCTACTTAGAGGTTTTCTTGCCACATGTCCACATAACATGAAGCTAATCCTTTAATAGATAGGTGTCTTTGCCAAGATAGTCCCATCACACATTAGTGAAGTCAATCCCCAACACCTCACCATTATTAGTACTAATAATTAACAACTTTATTACAACTAACTACTTCTAAAGTTAATAAAATTATAGAAACAATGAACATGATAGAAATAGAAAAAAAATTTGTGCTAGAACTTAGCTAAAGTGAAAACAAGAGACTAAAAGAAAAGAAAGAAAGGAAGTGAGGAGAGAGAGAGAGAGAGAGAGAGAGAGAGAGAGAGAGAGAAGAGAAAAGGCAGAGGAATTTTCTTGAAATAAGCTAGGTTCCTAACTTCCTCTTAGATTGGAGTGTATTTTTTATTTCAAGTGAAAACTTGGTATGATTTTGTTCTTAAAGTCCTATGGTTTTCCTTACTAGAAATCTAGTTTACAATGATTCGTGTTTTTACCAATTTTTATTAAATACTGGAAAAATAGTTTTCGTTTGAATTTTACTTTGAAAATTTTAACAGAAAATCATATGTGACATTTAGAAATGTGGTAAAAATTTCAGAGTATTTGGATCACAGGATTTGTCTGTAGAATTTTTGTTGTAATCATCAGAATTCATTGAAATCTGACGCATGTAGTAATTCTATTATAGTTAATTTTATGATTATGAAATTGAAATCATGTCTCTACAAGATTTTAGTACATGAAAATATCTTTGTAAGGCACAAATTTTATAAATTTTGGACACCATTTACTATAGTTTTGACTCAACTCAAGTTTAAGGATACTGGTCGGTATTCATTGAATTTCGTTATTTTTGTGCATTGAATTTGAATCCCAATTTTTTATGTGTTGATTAGCACTATGTAATCTACATGTAGTTAAAATTTGAGTGCATTTGGACTTCTATATTTTTCTAAAAATTTTCTAATGTAGCGAATGGTCAGAAAATCCCTGTGCTGAGCTTGAATAAGATATGTTGGTACTGGTGGTTGTGAAAGAGGTCAAGGCAACCGACCCCCTCTTCGTTGTAATCATTGTGGGAAAACTAAGCACACTATTAGTAGATTGGGTGAAGTACCCTCACCTAAGACCCAATCAAAATAGAATAGGAGAATCTTCATCTGCTCATGCTCAAACTGCTGATACTCATATCACTATTGAACAACTGCCCCAACTTATTCAACAGTATGGAAAAATAGATCTTCCTCCACACAGGACACTACTCGTGAAACTGGTAATCTCTGTACTCTCCAATCTAGTGTCTTGTTTGATAATGATAGTTGGATTATTGATTCAGGGGCTACTGATCATATGACTGGGAATCAAAATTCCTTAAGCTTTTATAAAGATGTGTCTAATAAAACCCCTGTTTCAATTGCAATTGGTTCCCTTGTTCCAGTTAAAGGGAAGGGAAGAACCAATTTCTTTTCAGAAACTACTAATTATGTTGTCCTTTCTATGCCTTCATTTCCCTCGAATCTTTTATCTGTCAGCAGACTAACTCATAACTTGAATTGTAATGCAATTTTTTCTCCATCCACTGTCTCTTTTCAGGATCGGGTCACGGGGAAGACGATTGGTGAAGGAATAATGTCTCGAGGACTCTACTATCTAGATCATAAGAATAAAGCTATGATGGCTAATAATGTTGACATAAGTAAGACCTGGCATTCTCGACTCGGTCATCCTGCTACTAAGGTCTTTCATTGTTTAAAACCTTATTTACCTTTCGTCTCTTATAATTGTGATGTGTGTCATTTCTCTGAGCAGCCATGACTTCCTTTTCAGTCCTCCGAAAATAAGGCTGAAAAACCATTTGACTTGATTCATTTTGATGTGTGAGGACCAGCCCCTATTGAGTCCTACAATGGACTACGATATTTTGTACTTTTCATTGACGATTTCTCTAGAATGACATGGATATTCCTACTTAAATTTAAAAGTGAAGTTTTTGAAAATTTTAAGGAGTTTTCAAATCAAGTTAAAACTCAATATAATGCTAAGATCAAGATTTTACATTCAGATAACGGAACCGAGTATAGAAATAAATCTTTTTGAGAATATCTCATAGAACAAGGCATTCTTCATCAAACCTCATGTATCTCCACACCTCAACAGAACGGTGTGTCTGAAAGGAAAAACAGAAACATGTTAGAGGTCGCTCGATCTATTATGTATGAGAAGATTGTTCCAAAAATTTTTTGGTCAGAAGTTATTCTCACTTCATGTTATTTGATTAACAGGCTCCTAAGCAAGATTCTTGGAAATAAGTCTCCCCTAAAAAATTTGAAAGGTAGAAAGATTGATTTATCTCATTTACGTATTTTCGGATCTGTTTGCTTTGTTTATAATAATTCTCAACTAAGAGATAAATTGGATCTGCGTGCTATTAAATGTGTTTTCTTAGGGTATTCCTCTACAAAAAAGGATACAAGTGTTATGATACAAAAAATTAAAAACTTTACATCTCTCGGGTAATGAAGATGAGTCTTTTTTCCAAGAACACGGTTTAAATAATCCTGAAAAAAGGACCCAGGAGGAGTATTATGGGATGTTTCCTATAACAAATAGTGAAAATAATAAAATTGATGTCTGAATTCAAGAAGATCAAGAAAGACCTGTAAATAAAGATGAAGAAAGTAGAGATCAAGGAGGACAAGGCGACCATGAATACGAAGAAGTACCTGTGGCCCAATCCTCTGAAAATGATCACCCTCTTGACTCTCCACCCTTACGCAGGTGTAATCGTATCCCTCATCCTCCTCCTCACTTGAAAGACTTTTTTACATATCATGTATGTTGATATCCCATCCAAAATCATGTATCTTATTGCAATGTATCTGCTTCACATTCGATTTTCCTTTCAAATATTTCTGAAAAAGTTGAACCCACCTCCTTTCATGATGCTAATTCCCAACCTGTGTGGAGGTGGGCCATGAAAGAAGAACTTTCTGCATTGGACAAAAATTATACATGGGATATAGTCCGAATGCCAGTTGGAAAAAAACTTGTTGGGTGTAAGTGGATTTATAAGATCAAGTATAACAGTGATGGCTCAGTTGAGTGATACAAAGCGAGGTTGGTGGCAAAATGGTTCACTCAAACCTATGGGATAGATTATAAGGAGACGTTTGCTCCTGTTGCTAAAATGGGAATTGTTAGAATCCTTCTCTCCATTGCAGTTAATCATGGATGGAATCTTTATCAAATGGATGTTAAGAATGCCTTCCTACATAGAGATCTGGAAGAGGATGTCTATATGAATCTTCCTCTAGGACATCCAATGGAAGGAAAGCCTGGTATTGTATGCAAATTAACAAAAGGTGTTATATGGATTAAAACAATCTCCTAGGGCTTGGTATGCTAAGTTAAGTGATGCCCTATTGAAGGTAGGATTTAAAAGAGGCACCGCAGGAAATGACGAAGACGGGATTTCAAACTTAAAAGCTTACTTTCACAAAAGATTTGATATTAAGGATTTAGGAAAATTTAAATATTTCTTAGAGATTGAAGTCGCATATTCAAAAAAAGGGATTTTTTTTGTCTCAACGAAAGTATGCTTCGGACTTGTTAAAATAAACTGAAAAATTAGGTGCAAAACCATGTGAGACTCCTCTTGAAATAAACAAAAAGATGAACCAATCTGATGGGAAATTGCTTGAAAATATTGGGAGATATCAGAGATTGGTAGGGAGATTAATATATCTCATTATTACCCGCCCTGATATAAGTTATGTCGTTGGAATTGTCAATCAGCATATGCATGCACCTAGAACAAATCATCTTGATGCTGTTAAAAGAATTCTAAGGTACGTAAAAGTATCTTCTGGTAGAGGAATTTGGATGAAAAATAATTCACACGTAGATATTATGGGATATACAGATGCAGATTGGGCAGGAAGTCAAGATAGAAGATCTACAACCGGCTACTGTATGATGGTAGGTGGTAACCTTGTCACTTGGAAATGTAAAAAGCAGTCAGTAGTTGTCAGATCCAGTGTTGGAGCTGAACATAGAGCTATGGCGGCTGGAACGAGTGAAATTGTACGGATAAAGTTTCTCCTTTGAGACATGGGTTTTCACACTAAAGACCCAATTAACATGTTTTGTGATAATCGTGCTACTATTCACATTGTTGCTAATCCCGTTTTCCATGAACGAACCAAACACATAGAAGTTGATTGCCATTTTGTTCGCGAGAATGTTCAAGATAGAACTATCAGCACTCCTTATACTCGAAGTGAAGATCAGTTTGCAGACATATTCACAAAGGCAATTTCAAAGTCAAGACTTCAGCGTATTCTTTCCAAGTTGGGTTCCATTGATATCTTTGCACCAACTTGAGGGGGAGTGTTGGAAATATTAAAGCTGGCATGTTGCCTTTCTTCATTCTTACCGTTGCAATACTATTGCTATTGTTAGAGGATTTGCTATCTCCCTTGTATGGAAGATTGGCAAGATCTCATGAGATATGATCGAGTAAATTGGGCAATAACTTTGTATCTTCTCCTCTATATATATTGGCATCTTGTATTGGCTTTCTCATGAATAAAAGACAAAAGGAGAGCTCTCTCATGACCGTGGAGTAGGCATTGCCGAACCACGTAAAACCTTTGTCTTGTTTGATGTTCTGTGTTTTCACAGAGCATATCCGTATGTGGATTGCAAGAAAAACATTATTGATGGGAATTTTCTCTTGGGATTTTTTCTTTCTTTACGTGATTTAGCAGGACACGATTAATTTTTAGGGGATATCATCATAAATTAAAGCTCCCTCTAAATAAAGTTGAATAAGGTTGGTTTTCAGTTAGACTAATCTCAGCCATACACAGTCAAGTGAATCGGGCTAATCTCTAGCTGACGCACATAGTGGAGACAGGTGAAGTCCACTCTAGTTCAAATTATCTTTTCCAGTGCCTAAAATGTAGGAATTATCCGAAATATTTTTTCTTTCCAAACTTTTCCAAAACATTCCTCCAATCCAAGGAGCTGTTTGGATCTATGGAAAAAAGTTCACAAGAAAAGCTTTTCTTAGAAAGTTGGTTTTCCAGCATTTGGTTAACTTATTTTCCATTGAACTTTATTTTCAGATGGCAAAAATTTTCGTATTTTATAGGGAAATTTCATTCCTGTGGCAACTCCTGAATCATTTTTCAAGGAATACTTTTCAAGGATAACTTTTTCCAAGAAATTCTTTTCCCCAGAACATCCTCATGGAAATGGGCAAATTCCTTGAATGGAATTGATCATTTAATAGGACAAGTAAAGATCAAAATCACAACAATGAAACAATCCTAACTGTTCAATCCAAAAATCTCACCAATGAAATGAATCCTCATCTATAGTGATGGTATCCTCTATCAGATGCTCCATATAATTTATATTTTTAAGAAAGAAATGTCATTTTTTTGTTACCGTATCTGCAGTTCATCCACTCTTGCCGTTGATCGAACTATTGAAGGTGCATGGAAAACTGGTTATGGTGGGCAGGCCCGAGAGGCCGCTCGAGCTACCTGTTCATCCTCTACTTGAGGGTAAGAGAACACCATATCTATCTATCTATGTACTGTTGGATCGGATCATGTGACTCGCGTGACCCCAATATGTGGGGTCCAAATTACGTAGATATGTGGGACCCTAGTCGTCTACAAATAAATGGATCGGATCATGGGATCCACATGCATCTTTTGTTGCAACCAATGAAATTGCTTCTAAATTTGCTTCTCACATAATTCTAAATACATTTCTTTTTCCCTTTTAGGCGTGTTAGACCTAAAATCGGTAACAGATGCGACAGTGACGTTTAGAGCTGAGCTGGAGGACCCGAGGAGCCGAAGTGAGAAAAGCGGGGGTCTGAGGGATCGAAATGAAGGAGCTGAGTCTTGCACAGAAAGCTGAGTCCTGCACAAGGGCAAACGAGGTCAGAAGACCAACGCGAAGGCATTACTCCGGACAGGCCCTTCGACATTCAAGTCAGTATGAGCAGGAATGCAGGGCTAGTTTTAAGAGTTTAGGTGGGGAGAGCTATTACCCATTAGTTTGAGCTTTGAACCCCCTTTTATAGAGGGAAACTTGATGACGTGGGATGACTCACCCCAGGACAGGTGTCGGCCTGTTATAGGTTTGAGGTCACCTACTTCAGGACAGGTGTCAGCCTGCTATAGGTTTGAGTTCATCTACTTCAGGACAGGTGTCAGCCTGCTATAGGTTTGAGTTCACCTACTCCAGGACAGGTGTCAGCCTGCTATAGGTTTGAGTTCACCTACTCCAAGACAGGTGTCGGCCTACTACAGGCTGCTGTTTTTACACCCCATCAGTTGCCCCCCAGTTCTCCAAGTCATTTTAGTGATTTGGGGAAGTGCGATGAGTTGCATTTCTGACTGGGGGGGAGTCTGTCCGGTGAAGCCGTTTGTCCGGCCTGTGGAATCAGTCCGAAAAATCTGTTTGCCCGGCCTGGGAGTCAGTCCGGTTTTGTCAGTCCGGCCTGGAAATCAGTCCGGGAAATTCGTCAGTCCGGAAAGGAAGTGAGTCCGGAAAATCTATTTGTCCGGCCTGGGAGTCAGTCTGGTTTTGTCAGTCCGGCGTGGAAATCAGTCCGGGAAATTCGTCAGTCCGGAAAGGAAGTGAGTCCGGAAAATCTATTTGTCCGGCCTGAGAGTCAGTCATGTTTTGTCATATCCAGTCCGGCATGGGCCGGACTGACTTTTGTCGTTTAGCGAACGCGCCATATCCAGTCCGGCTTGGGCCGGACTGACTTTTGTCCTTTAGCGAACGCGCCATATCCAGTCCGGCTTGGGCCGGACTGACTTTTTGTCGTTTAGCGAACACGCCATATCGAGTCCGGCTTGGGCCGAACTGACTTTTTGTCGTTTAGCGAATGCGCCATATCCAGTCCGGCCCAAGCCGGACTGACTTTTGTCGTTTAGCGAACGCGCCATATCCAGTTCGGCTTGGGCCTCCGGCTTGGGCCGGACTGACTTTTGTGACGTTTAGCGAACGCGCCATATCCAGTCTGACTTGGGCCGGACTGACTTTTGTCGTTTAGCGAACGCGCCATATCCAGTCGGGCTTGGGCCGGACTGACTTTTTGTCGTTTAGCGAACACGCCATATCCAGTCCGGCTTGGGCCGGACTGACTTTTGTGACGGACACAACCGCTATATTCTGTCCGGCTTGGGCCGGACTGATGTACGAGCACTTCACGGAAACCCTTAGCTTCTTGGGGATACGCGCGTATTCACTCACGCCTTCGCCTCGAAGTGTGTGTGTCCGTCATTAATAAAAAGACACGTGGCACCATTCAAGCACCCTCGAAGTGTGTGCCCTTCATTAAATGCACACCGCCTTAGCCAAAGCTTATAAAAGGAGGTTTTCACCTTTCATTTTTCACTTTTTACTTTCCTCTCGCCTCCTCCTTTCTACTCTGCCAGTTCGGCTTCCGTAGTGCGTGATTGTGATCGTCCACGGATTAGGAGCATTCTATTCTGACCGGTAATCTTCTTGAGCCTTTCTTTTTTCTGCATTCATGTCCCATAGTAGTTCTAGTTCTGAGTCCGGTTCAGGAGAGTCATCCTCCAGTAGCTCAGAGTCTAGTCCGATTCGGAGTCCAGTAATGACAAGTCCCGATATTAGAGTAGAGATCGTAGATAGCGATAGTGATGACGAGGTGAATCAGGACGATGTGATATTGGATCTGAACGCAACCCCGCTCCCAATGGATAGTTATCTCCGAGCAGAAGGGAGTGTTGGTAGTGACGCCGCCAAGGCGTCCACAACGTTTCTCCCTGGCCGGGCCGTTGAGGTCGTAGCCAGGGCCCGGATGGACGCTAACCCTAAATACAACATACGGGCTCTTGTCGAGGAGAATTACCTTGATGAGTCCATGATGAGGGACATTAGGGACAGATACTGTGTACCCCCGAGGTTTGGGCTGAGGGAGGCGACAGAAGGAGACAGGGCTTGTAACGAAAGCTCTGACGTCTGTATATACGATGAGTCATTGAGTGCTGGACTCAGGTTCCTCTTACACCCATTTTTCACCGCGGTCCTTCGATATTATGGGCTGGCTCCGGCTCAGGTTGCTCCGAACTCGTGGAGGATGCTGACCGGCTTCGTGTACCTCGTCCATGGCCGGCTTTAGAGGAATTTATCTGTGCCGTTATTCCGCGCTTGTACGCACTTGAAGAGGCATAAGGACGGGGGCTGGATTTACATTAGCCAGCGCCCTGAGGTGAAAATGATCACGGGCATTCCTTCTTCCATTCACTTGTGGAAGAACAGGTTCTTCTACGTCGAGGACAGAGAGTCCACCGAGCCCTGGCCAGTTCCTCTGAAGTGGGACGCCCCGGACACAGTTGCGATGAGTCGCAAGTCGTTCCTTGAGGGCGAGGACACGGAAACGTTTGAACTAGTCCGCGAGGAACTAGCCCGTGAGGGACTCATTCACTGTGCAGAGTTCTCTGGGGAAGCGGTTCTGGTCAGGCTTGGCCTTAGTACTGCGACCCCGGCACGTATGTGGCTAGCCTTGTTTCAAATTCCTTTCTCCTTTTCTTTTTACTGCTGACTGGTTTGTTTGTTTATGTTGACCTCCAGAGATGCAGCAACAGTCGAAGATTGAGAGAGTGAGGCAGGGGCCCTTCGGAAGGGCCCAGCAGGGCCAGAAAAGGAAGGCCGCCGAGATGGCGAGTCCGGCTCCAACTCAGGACGCGGCGCCCCCCAAGGGCAAGACTACCGTGAAGCTGGTGGGCGCCTACGGTCGAGAAGCCGGCTCTTCTAAGTCGGGTGGCACATCTGCTGGAGCTGGAACCCGTCCTCGCCGGGCGAGGACGGGATACAATGTTTTTCGGCCCAACTGGGCCATTCAGAAAGATGACACCGGCCTGGGCGAGAGCCGGGTCGCTGCGGAGCTCCTTAGCAAGGTTATCCTCAGGAAGGATAAGCAGCAGGTTCTTCATGAACCTCCAGCTACGGCCGACGAGGCCATATTCTCCTCACTCTATCCGGTAAAGTGGCCCACGAGTACGTTCGTTTCTTGTTCTTTGTCTTTTGCCTCGCTTTCTTGTGTTAACACTTGCTTGCCTATAGATTGGAGTGTACTATAATGATCTTCGGGAGAAAAGCAAGAAGTTCTCCGAGGCAATAACGAAGTCAGAGGAAGAGAGTAGGAAGCTGATGAAGGAGGCGGAAGAGCTTCAAACGTCCATTGGGCGAACAGAGGCAGAGAACAAGCGGCTCAAGGAAGAGTTGGCCGCTCAGAAGCAGAAAACTGCCAAGGCCCTCAACTCACAGAGAGAGAGAGAGCCCGTGAGAGACAGATAGCGGCCATCAGAGAGGCTGCACAGAAAAAGGAGGATGAACTTTTCAGTCTGTCCAGCGAGTCCTACAAGGTGGGATTCTTTGACTGCCTCGAGTAGGTCAAGCAATCCAACCCAGCCGTGACCCTGACGGGGTTGGTTCTCCCCGATCCACCGGTTCCTGACGACGATGAGCCGGGTACCACCGCTGCCACAGTGGTCCCGGAGGTGGACTTATCACGGGATGGTAGCCACAGGGCCTCTTGAGCTCTCCTTTCTTTTCTAAGCATGTCCTTCGATTCTTTTTGTAATGGTCCTGAGAGACCCAACTTTTGTAATCAGCCTTTTGAGGCTTTACTCCTTCATGAATGGAAATCACATATTGTGGTCCACCGATTTTTCACTTGACTACCTTTGGCTAATATTTTTTGATTCTATACTGCGGGCAGGCATTCGAGGCGAACTAACCGGCGAGTACCCAAGTTTTAGCGAACTGGGTTTCCATATAACGAGTACCCAAGTTTTAGCGAACTGGGTTTCCAGATAACAAGTACCCAAGTTTTAGCGAACTGGGTTTCCATATAACGAGTACCCAAGTTTTAGCGAACTGGGTTTCCAGATAACGAGTAACCAAGTTTTAGCGAATTGGGTTTCCATATAATGAGTAACCAAGTTTTAGCGAACTGGGTTTCCAGATAACGAGTACCCAAGTTTTAGCGAACTGGGTTTCCAGATAACGAGTACCCAAGTTTTAGCGAACTGGGTTTCCATACGATGCACGGAGATTTGCAAAAGAGTTTATCATTCATATTTAACATATATTTACAAAGTCACCTTTCACACCGGGTGATCTACTACTGATAGTATTTTCGGAGATTCTTTGAGTTCCATGCATGGGGTAATAGGTGCTCCTCCAGTGTCTCCAGCTTATAACTTCCCGGGCGAATCACTTCTTTTACTTGGTACGGCCCCTCCCAGGTCGGGGAGAGTTTTCCGACCTTCTTCGGTTGGGAGACAGGAGCTTTCCTTAAGATCATATCTCCTGTTCAGAATTCTCTGGGGCGTATCTTCGAATTATGATAGTTGGATACTTTCTGCTTGTAGGCGGTGACCCTGATTCGAGACTCTTCCCGGACTTCTTCCAGTAACTCCAGATTTGCACGGAGCCCATCTCCATTGAGTTCCTCATTGAAGTTGGTGACTCTAGGAGACGGGACGCCCACATCGACGGGTATTACGGCCTCCGTCCCAAAGGACAAGTTGAATGGCGACTCCCCCGTCGATGTGCGCGGCGTGGTACGGTATGCCCATAGGACATGATAAAGCTCGTCTGCCCATCGGCCAGCCTTCTCGTCCAGCCTCTTTTTAATTCCCTGAAGCAGGATTCTGTTTGTCACTTCCGTCTGCCCATTCGTCTGAGGGTGTGCTGCTGAAGTAAATCTGTGCTCGATCTTCAAATCAGAACAGAATCTTCGGAAGTTCCGGCAGTCGAACTATCTCCCGTTGTCTGTTATCAAGGAGCGGGGGACCCCGAATCTGCAAACCACGGACTTCCAAAAGAAATTTTGTACGTTTTGCTTTGTGATCTGGGCTAGAGGTTCAACCTCCACCCACTTGGTGAAATAGTCAATAGCCACTACTACAAATGCACGTCTTCCGGAGGCCGGTGGAAAGGGACCCAAGATGTCCATCCCCCATACTACGAAGGGGAGTGGGCTGATGATTGGGGCCATCGACACAGCAGGCTGGTGGATGGTGGGAGAGAATTTTTGGCATATCTCGCACCTTCTGATCAGATTCAGTGCGTCTTGTCTCAAGGTAGGCCAGTACAGGCCTCTGAGCAGCACTTTGATTGCCAGGGCCTTGCCCCCAGATGTTCTCCACAGATCCCTTCGTGCGTCTCTTGCAGGGCGTATGCGGCGTTGCTTGGCCGGAGGCACTTCAGGTACGGGAGGGTGTACGATCTTTTGTACAGGCTCTCACCATCAAGGAAAAACCGGGCTGCTCTCTATACCACTTTGCGGGCTTCCTTCTTGGCTTTGGGAAGCTTTTCGCTTTGCAGATACTCAATGATTTCATCCATCCAGCAGGGTTCATGTTCCACATGCATTACTTCAGCGGCCTTATCATCGATACTGGATTTCTGTAGAAACTCCATGCATATACTCCCAAGAGCGGTGTATCCGGATGCGGCCAGCTTCGACATCACATTCGCTTTTGTATTTTATGTTCTGGGAATTCTGATGACCTCAAAACTTTTGAACTTGCTGGCTAGCTGGCGGACCAGGGAGAGGTATTTGATCATACGTTCGTCGCGGGCCTCATAAACCCCTTGAATCTGATTTGCAACCAGCTGGGAGTCACAGTATGCTTTGAGCCTTTGGGCACTGGTTTGGACTGCGAGATTCATTCCGGCGAGGAGGGCTTCATACACTGCTTCATTGTTGGACGCGCGGAATCCGAACCTCAAGGCGTAATTTGCGGTGAAGTTGTCAGGCCCGGTGAGAATCAAGCCGGCTCCACAGCCACCCTTGTTCAAAGACCCGTCCACGTATACTTCCCAGAGTGGTTCAGTAATTGATGGATCATGTCCTGCTGGTACGGGGACCGTTTCTGTTTCAGTCCCATCTTCTGTTCGTTCCTCTGTCGTGACTACCTTCTCCACGGCTGGGGTTTGGACACTTTCGGATTCGATGATCTGCCGAGGGATGGTGCATTCAGCCACGAAGTCTGCCAATACTTGAGTCTTGATCGCTGGTCTTGGCATGTACTGGATGTCAAATTCACTCAGCTCCACGGCCCATTTCACGAGCCGTCCTGAGCTGTCTGGTCTGTGGAGAACTTCCCTGAGCGGCTGATCGGTCAGGACCTTTATTGTGTGGGCTTGAAAATACGGCCTCAACTTCCTGGCTGCCATCACCAGCGCGTAGGCCAATTTCTCGACCCGTTGGTACCTGATTTCGGCATCGTGGAGAACTTTGCTGACGTAGTAGACAGGCTTTTGCTGGCGGTGTTCTTCACGAACTGGGACAGCTGCTAGAGCCATGGGGCTTACGGACAGATACAGGTGTAGCTCCTCACCTGGCTCCGTCTTTGTCAATAGTGGTGGAGAGGACAGGTACCGCTTCAACTCCTCGAATGCGGTCTGGCACTCCTCTGTCCAGGGCGCAGTTTTGAGTCCTTTGACTACGTTGAAGAAGGGCAGGCACCTCTCTGCAGATTTCGAGATGAAGCGCCCCAGTGCGGCAACCATTCCTGTAAGCTGTTGCACTTCTCTGATAATTTTTGGTGGAGTGAGCTCCACCACGGCCTTGATCTTTTCTGGATTGGCCTCTATTCCTCATTGGCTTACCATAAACCCTAAGAACTTTCCCGAGCTGACACCAAAAGTGCACTTCGTGGGGTTGAGTTTCATGTTATGCTCTTTTAGGACCTGAAATGTTTCTCTTAGATCAGACACATGATCCTGTGAACTTTGGCTCTTGACTAGCATATCGTCGACATAGACTTCCATGTTGCGGCCGATCTGATTCTGGAAGAGCTTATTCACGAGCCTCTGATACGTGGCCCCGGCATTTTTCAGGCCGAAGGGCATGGCACGGTAGCAGTACGTCCCCTGATCTGTCACGAAGGAAGTCTTTGGTATGTCCGACTCATACATTCTGATTTGGTTGTATCCGGAGAAGGCATCCATGAAGCTCAGTAGCTCGTGACCCGTAGTGGCGTCAATGAGCTGGTCGATTTTTGGGAGCAGATAACTGTCCTTGGGACAGGCCTTGTTCAGATCAGTGAAATCAACGCAGGTCCTCCATTTTCCATTTGTCTTCTTCACCAGGACTACGTTTGCCAACCAGTCCGGGTATCGGATTTCTCGAATGAAGTCAGCCTTTAAAAGCCTCTCCACTTCATCTTTTATCGCCTGCCGCCTTTCAAAAGCAAAATGCCTTCTTTTCTGTTTCACCGGCCTACAGGTTGAGTCAACACCAAGTCTGTGCGTGCTGATCGCTGGGTCAATGCCGGGCATATCAACAGGAGCCCACGCAAAGATGTCTGCATTATCTTGAAGGAATTGGGTGAGGCGGTGCTGGATGCTGCCGCTTAGAGAGGAGCCGATCTGGACGACTTTCTCATTATCGTCCTTGCACAGAGGGATGGAGATGAGGTTTTCGGCGGGCTGAGTCCCTCGAGATTCGTCCTTCAGGTCGAGTAGCTCAATTGGCAGCGATTCCACTGCATTTTTGCCTTTGAGTGCCATTGCATAGTACTCCCTGGACTGGGGTTGGTCTCCCCGAACTTCTCCCACGCCGTTAGGCGTTATGAATTTCATCTTCTGGTGATACGCTGAAGCGACTGCGCGGATCAGGTTTTGGCCAGGCCGTCCCAAGATAGCGTTATAGACCGAAGTGGCCCTCACTACTAGGAAGTTCACCATGGCGAAGGCTTGGCAGGGCGGCTCTCCGACGAGGACTAGGAGTTCAATCTGTCCCTCCACTTTCACAACCTCTCCTGAGAAACCGAACAGATCCGAGTTCGCCGGCCTCAAACGGTCGTCACCTATCATCATCTTCTGGAAAGCATGGTAGTACAGGATATCTGCCGAACTCCTGTTGTCGACAAGAATTTTCTTCACCTTCCAGTTCGCAACGAGCATGGTTAGGACCAGGGCGTCGTCGTGTAGCAGTATCAGGCTGTCAAGGTCCGCATCTGAAAAGGAGATCTCATTCTCCACCTTCATCTTTTTGCTGTATGTGTGCACGGCGTTTACCCGGCGTGCATAAGCTTTACGAGCAGCAGTTGACGTGCCCCCAGTGGCCGGTCCGCCCATAATTGTGCCGATGACCCCCCGTGGCTGAGATCGCTGTGCCTCCGACTGCGAACTGGATGGGAGAGGAGATTGATTCCGGACAGGGGGCGGCTGCGACCGTCGAGGGGTGCGGCCCTTAGGACTCTTCTCTCTTCGCTCTGGTCTGCGGCCATCGCTTCGGACCTACTTCTTCAAGTAGCCCGGGCCTATCAGCAGCTCGATTTCTTCCTTGAGCTGCCAGCATTCGTCTGTGTTGTGGCCGTGGTCCCTGTGGAACCGACAGTACTTTGATTGGTCTCTCTTATTTCCCTTGGAGATCATTCTAGTTGGTCACCTTAAGAATTCTTCTCCGCTGATGGCGGCCAGTATGTGTTTCTGGGAGGTGTTGAGAGGCGTGAAGTTCTCTTCTCTCCTCTGGGGGGGACTTCTCTCTTCTGGGGGCCTTATCATCCCTACACTGCTTGGTAGGGTTCTTGTCTTCAGAGGTTCTCCTCCGAGTCGAGTCCAGGGCTGCCAGCGTTTCCTCCACTGCTATGTACTCTTCAGCTAAAGCCATTAGATCCGCTAGTGAGTGCGGATTTTGGCGAGCCACTGAGTGGCGGAAGTCGTTGGATCTGACGCCCGCGAGGAGCGCGCTCATTGCCGCTGAGGGATCCAAATTTGGTACTTGGAGTGCCTCCCTGTTGAAGCGGCGGATGAATGTTTTCAGGGGTTCATTATCCTCCTGCCGCATGCTGTTGTTTTCCTTGGCCTCCGGCTCCTCATGGAGTGGCGGACCAGATCGTCCCCAAAATCTTCAAAGTTGTTGATGAAGTTCGGTTTGATCCTCGAGTACCAGTCCCGGGCCGCACCGGTCAGCGTGGTCGGGAATGCCCTGCAGAGGAAGCCATCGGATGCGCCATGGAGGAGCATCACGTTCTAAATGTCTCCAAATGATCCATAGGGTCAGTGGTCCCGTCGTATTGCGGGACAGTTGGCATTTTAAACCCTGTGGGAGCCGGAGCGTTCCTAACATCGTCGGTGAACGGCGTCCTGCTTGAGAACGCCCGGGCAGCAGGCCGACTCTGATCTTTTGCGAGCTCTTCTATGCGGTGGTCCATTTCTTCCATCCTTCGATTGGATCAGCTTTACGGGCTGGCTGGTCCAGCGATCTGTTCCTCCCTATTGACGGGCTTGCCGCAGAGCCGGACTGACTCTCCGGACTCTTTGGACGAGGTCGGGATCTCTCTTGCTGTGTGAGGTTTTCACGAGCTCGGGGCCTTCGCGGAGAGCGGGACCACGACCTCCGTCGGCGGTGAGGCTCTGTATGCGCATGCCTGGCCCTGGAGTGATGGACTTGCCTTGAGTGGTGAGTCCGGTCTTCATCGCGGCGTGCTACCTCTCCTCTGTGGATATTCAACCTTTCCTGTACGGGTCGTGAAGCTTCTGGAGGAGGTTGGGGAGGCGCTTGGAGTAGCTGCTGGTACTGACCGACCAGAGCCGTCATCTGTTGGAAAAGAGCTTGAACCTGATCCGGAGTGGGCATAGGGTTGAGGTGTTCCGAACGAGCTGGGCTCTGTTCGGCTGTAGTAGAGGTAGCTACCACCTGTGAGGCAATTAGCTCGCTCCGGGTCCTGCGAGGCAGCACGGTTTGATTAGTCCGTGCAGTTGGTAACCGCGCACTCTTGCACCCTGCCATTTTTGTAAGGAGATCTGAACAGCTTTTAGTTCAGGGTCCCACGGATGGCGCCAATCTGTTAGACCTAAAATCGGTAACAGATGCGACAGTGACGTTTAGAGCTGAGCTGGAGGACCCGAGGAGCCGAAGTGAGAAAGGCGGGGTCTGAGAGATCGAAATGAAGGAGCTGAGTCCTGCACAGAAAGCTGAGTCCTACACAAGGGCAAACGAGGTCAGAAGACCAACCCGGAGGCGTTACTCCGGATAGGCCCTTCGACACTCAAGTCAGTATGAGCAGGAATGCAGAGCTAGTTTTAAGAGTTTAGGTGGGGAGAGCTATTACCCATTGGTTTGAGCTTTGAACCCCCTTTTATAGAGGGAAACTTGATGATGTGGGATGACTCACCCCAGGACAGGTGTCGGCCTGTTATAGGTTTGAGTTCACCTACTCCAGGACAGGTGTCAGCCTGCTATAGGTTTGAGTTCACCTACTCCAGGACAGGTGTCAGCCTGCTATAGGTTTGAGTTCACCTACTCCAGGACAGGTGTCAGCCTGTTATAGGTTTGAGTTCACCTACTCCAGGACAGGTGTCGGCCTACTACAGGCTGCTGTTTTTACACCCCATCAAGGCGATTGTGGGAATTTTCTTGAAAAGTTTCCTTGTTTGATTTCATATGAAAAAAAATGTAACTTGAATCAACACAATTAAAGTTTTATTTGGAGTGACGTTTAGGCCCTGTTTGGATTCTAGGAAAATTTTGAAAAGGAAAAATATTTCTAAAATTTTCTATTATTTAAGATAACTTGAACAGTTGAATGAAAGCTTTTCAATTTTTATTTAGAGAGACCTTCTTTATGATGTATTGCTCTAAATTAGCAATAATTATACAATTTTCCTCTAAATCGTGGTAATTCAAAAATTACCCAACAAAAATTTCTGTCACAAATGTTATTCTTGCGAACTAAACAGGGCCTGAATTTATGATTCCAACAAAAAAAAAAACGGTGCCTTAATTTATAATGACATCTGTCTACTTTAACTATATCAACATTGTGGAAAAGAAAGTAGGGCTGCAACTCGGGTTGGGTTTTGAAGAACCTAACCCTACCCGAGAAATATCTCAGGTCGGGTGGGATCGGGTTTTTTTTCGGAAAACCCACGATTCCCAAACCCGGCCCTACCCATGATAAATCTCGGGTCAGATCGGGTCGGGTCGGGTTTTTTATGTTGACGCAATTTTTTAAGAAAAACTCTTGTTTGGCAAGGCAACTCAACTGATAGAAGTAGAAAAACTCAAGCATAGCAAACTCTTTAGTGCATTAACTAATAGCTAGTCCAAAGAGAATAAATTGATGCATTACTAAATGAAATGATTATACTCATATGAGATAAACAACAAACTATTTAGTGCATTAACTATTTAGTTGAAACTTGAAACCCTAGAGCTAAAGGGGGGAAATGAACAAAAGATGGAAAAAGTCTATGTGATTGCGTGCGAGTGTGAATATTACTTTTAAGTTTTCACTTTTAAAGTAACAAAGTTTTAGGGAAAAAAAATACATACTATAACTTAAGTAACTCAGGTCAGGTTGGGTCGGGCCCCTTCAAACCCGGCTCGACCCGAGATTCATGCGGGCTTTTGAATCGTCGACCCGGCTCGACCCGAAACCCAAGAAACATGAACCCGACCCAAGCTATTTTTAGGTTGGGTTGATGCGGGTCGAGTTTTACCCGACCCAAGTTGCAGCCCTAAAAGAAAGTAACAATTACTAGGAAATTGTTTTCACTAGAAATGTTTTTTCTGCAATCCAAGCAAGGCTTAGTCTCTTTGATTAGGTTTAAGTCAGGTTTAAGGAGTGAGATTTCTTCATTTTGAATTCACAGGGGAAAGATTGTGGCGGGAATTCTTATAGGCCGAAAGAAAGAGACCCAAGAAATGACTCGATTTTGCCGGCAAGCATAATATAATAGCAGATATCAAGCTTGTTCCAATGTATTATGTGAACAAGGCCATGGAGTGGCTCGCCAAAGCTGACGTTAGATATCAGTTTGTAATCGATGTTGGAAACACCTTGACGGCTTCATGAATAGCCCATTGAATCGGGGTCGACATGATCGAAAATTCGTTGCTTTTCCTTTCAGTCAGTTCAGGAAGGCCAAAACTTGTTACAGAATAATTCTTCCCTTATTTTCACCAACAACACTCTTAGTGTTTATGATTGTGTTTTAAGAATAACGCTTCTTTTGGTAGTTCTATAAATTATTTACATATATTCTTAGGCAAATGATATATTCGCCCCCGGGTCACCTCACCCCTCTCCAATTGTATTTATGAGTCATGACTACTCTTTTTACATTACAAGGGGTGGCCCGGGGAAGTAAATGTGACAAATATATCACTTTCCTATTCTTATTTATCCCATCCGCGAAATTTTGTTATAATCTTATTCGCATAAAAACTTTGGGAAATGATATCAACACAGCCATATATTAATATATGCGCTCAGTATATTGTCTTCCAGTATTTAAAGAGCTCTCAAAAGGTCATTACGGTTCCCAAAAACTCTTACAAGCCAATTAAAAAAGAAAAAACAAGCTAGAGAGCATGCATAACAAAAAGTTAGTTTGCTGATATCATTTCCCAAAACTTATTGTAACACATAAACCTTTATGATTGGTCCCTTGGGGTTCTTTGGATATCAAAATCAAAGAATTCAATTCCGAGAGAGAGAGAGAGAGAGGGGGGGGGGGAGGGTAAATATACCATGAGTGAGTGGGCAATTTCTCCTCTAATTTTTTCCGGCAGATCTTTATTTTCCGGCGGATCTTTAAAGTCCCTTTGAGACTTTAGGTTGATGGAAAGCCTCCGCTCTTAGATGTGGAAAAGGGCACTTGTTTTCTTTTCTCCAAAACCAAAACAAGAGAGATAGAGTATGTGATTTTCCATTAACCAGTCATTACACCCAATGTATCTAATTTGGAATAACAAGTTTGTTGCCTCTAGCCCCTATATATATATATATATATATATATATATATATATATATACACACACTAGGGTTAATGACTGGTTAATGGACTCTAGCCCATGTAGACCCACTACACCTGTCCATTATCTTATTGGGCTTATATTAGAACATACATGGGTTATATTATATACCCAACAATCTTCTCCTATGTTCTACATATAGCACAATCCAATAGATAGATAATGTGATGTTCAAACAAACTATTGAATCATCCATAGCACCATATCAAAAAAGATCTGTAATCCAACTGAAAACAAGAATACTTTTAAGACTAACCAAGAGTTTTAGAAATAATCTAAACTCAAACAAAAGCAGTTTCAAGTGTAAGTGAACTATTTTTTCAACTGAAAAGAAAATAATAGTCCCCACTGCTCTATAAGGATTCACTCATCAAGTAAGTCATCCCCATCAAAATCCAGATCGAGGCAATCTCATCCATTTTCGCCAATTCTTGTAAATTACCAAATATGAATTTCATGAAAATGAATCCAATCATTTGTGTAAAATACAAAAGTATCTAGTTCTACCAAAAGAACTTAGTACCATTTCATATTGGCTGAAAAAATAAATATCAATAAGCATCAATGTCAAGTTTCATTCAAGAACAAGACCTAAATAGTTTCTTTTGCAAAGAACCATTCACTAGTGTCAAGTTTCAATACAAGAACAAGACCAAAATAATTTCTTTTGCAAAGAACCATTCTTTGTTTCCATTTGGAATGTTATACCCATCATATCCAAATTGAGTTAAGCTGTATCATCAAGTTTGGAATGAAACAACCTTTCCCAAGAAGGACATGTCATCAAATGTGGAATGACATAAAGACAACTATAAACATCATTGAAACATATCAAGTGCTTATCTTGGCCAAGAAAGGGAGATTCAAAAAATTCAAAATAACATAGATGTAGGTTAAGACATGTCTACATAGTCTTTAACCCCATCTCCCCACGGTTTTGAATATTCGATCTTTGTTCAGTGCCTTCGTAAAAGCATCGGCCATATTATCCTTCGATCTCACATCAACCAAAGTGATAATACCTTGTTCGATAAGATAATTCAGTGTGGCATGTTTTAGCCTGACATGTCTCCTCTTACCATTAAAGAGTGAGTTCTTCACAATCGTAATTGTAGCTTGATTGTCACACAACAAACTTAAAAAGTTAATCTTTAAATGGGTCAATGGAATGTCCAGGATCAGATCTCTTATCCACTCTGCTTCATCTCGTGCAGAAGCTAGAGCATAAAGTTCTGATTCCACAGATGACAAAGCTATACAAGTCTGTCTCTTTGACTTCCATGCAACAGCGGCTCCACCCAGTGTAAATACATAACCACTGATAGATTTACTGTCTCCTAATTCTGAGCCCCATGATGCATTAGAAAATCCTTCCAGGATAGGAGGATGGCCATTATAACATAGAGCATAACCTTGAGTACCCTTAAGGTATCTCCTCAGCCATATAAGGGCATCCCAGTGCTCCTGGCCAGGATTACTAGTAAAACGAAGCATGCCAACTATAAAGGCTATGTTTGGTCTAGTGCAACTCATCGCATACATGAGACTACCAATGAGTTTAGAATAATCCAATTGATTCACACTGGCTCCTTCATTACGTCTCAGCTTTTTGGTATGATCAAATGGTGTCTCAATCGGTTTACACTCACTGTATCCCCATGTAGAAAGTAGTTTCTCAATATAATGGGCTTGGCTAAGAGTGATCACTTGCCTATCAAAACTTACTTTCATACCAAGAATGGTGTCTACCACACCAAGATCTTTCATCTCAAATTCGTTAGCCAACATTGATTTCACGTCACTCACTACAGAGAGATCAAAACCAAGAATCAATATGTTGTCTACATACAAGCAAATAATTGCAACCTTATTCGACACAGAATGGAAGTAAAGGAATTTATCTGAGTAACTGGTCTGAAAACCAAAGCTCTTTACTACCTTGTCAAATTTTTGATGTTACATTTTAGGTGCTTGTTTAAGACCATACAAAGATTTGTTTAACTTACAAACTTTGTGCTCAAATCCTTCCATGACAAACCTTTCAGGTTGGTTTATGTAGATTTCCTCTGGGAGGTCTCTATTAAAGAAAGCCGTTTTTACATCCATTTGATCCACAACATATTGCTCAATAGATGCCAAAGCAAGAAGAATTCTTATCGTGGACAAATGACAAACCGGTGAGTAGACTTGCTTGACCTAATTCCTCTAACAATTTCTTCTACACCTTTTGTCAATGCAAGAATGTTTCCATGTTGTGAATTACACTTGGCCAAACTTTACAAAGAATGGCTTATGCCCAGGCCACCTAAGAATAGCAACATTCTAACATTCTACCACTTGGCCGGCGTGGGCTTCCACATTGATCGGCATACTTCATGTGCTACGGTTTTTCTTACTATTCCATTCAGTGAAGATAAAAGCAACAGATAATGTAATCATTGGATTAATTCTATCTAATAACCTCCCCATGGCCACAGAGCTACTATCCCCACCAACATGATTACAGTCAACCTTATGGTCCACTTTATATCTTTTATTGGCACTTTGCTTGTTTTATAACATCCATTTATGTGCACGAAACTAATTACGGAGCAACACATAGTGTAAAATATTAGAATCAATCAAAACATATTGTGATCACAACACAATTGTCTGAACCTTTATATAGTCTCCCACTATCCAAAGCCAGTATGCTTGTCCACCAACCTAATGCATGCAACACGCTCTTTACCGAGCTCCGATGGCAAGCCTTTGGTCATGGACACAAGTGTAGTGCTTATGTGTTCCACAAAAATTTAAGATTTTGAACAATTTTCCTCACAACAAGTCAAACTATATTAACCCCTTAATTTCTTGTTCTTGTAACGAAAAACCGCAATGGAGTTATCACAATAAATTCTCATCAACTTATTGATAATTTTAACAACTTGATGTCTTGAGACTAAATTCCTCCATCACAAGGCATAACACAAAGGCTTTGAAACAAACAATAAACTCTATATCTTTAGTGCAAGTAACTTTCTGTGCCAAGTTGACATTATTCCTGTAAGTTGGGCGGATAAAGGGATTTGGAGGCACAACGAAAGGCTTGGAAAGGAACTATTTCAAAACTTCTTAATCCCTTAGCCCTTTTCCAAAGATCATAGTTACCAGATTCACAATGGTTGTCAAAAGGAAATACAGGAGATTAAGAATCTATACTAAAGTGATTGTTCGACTAATAGTCTCTGCTGGATCCACACCCCAGCAGCTTGGCTTCTAATCTTCTCAAGATCCATGTGCCTTGGTCTTGATAGATGAGACTCACCACAATTACATGCAATCTGGGGAAATTGTTGACAGTTGCTAGTTTCACCAATTTATCCCGGGCTTGATAAAAGAGATCCCTGTTCCATCAATATAATCCTCCCTCATTTTTATCCATATATAACCTGAACATATGCAAGAAGCATGGAGAAAAACTGCTGGTGCTTCTGTCAAAATTAAAATTTACATACTTAGGATTATACTGCCTATTTTAATTGATTGTATGCGAGCTACATCCATTTACTTAGAACCATGCACCTTCAACCTAGCAACATACTTCTGTCTTCTTCTGTGATTTTCATTTTTTGGTATGAAACTTGTGCTGGTATCATGCTTTCCTCTCTATATTTACACATTTTCAATTGTTAGGTGAACATAATTTTGCTACATCACAGCTATGAACCTAGGCTTTCCCCTAAAAGATATGTGAATGGTAGTTATCCTTTCTCTACTATATTCATAATGATCTATTCATAAAAATTCGAATCTATCACTCATATTTTCTTCTAGGACGAAAGTGTCAGTCTTTGCTATTGTGTGCTTCTTCGAGAAATGTACATTTCCACAACTTTCATAGCTTCGATAAATAGTTCTAGTCCTCTTGCATTTTTTTTAAAATGTTATCTCCGTCTTAATTTCAGATTTCTCATATTCTTCTTTTTTGCAGTCTGTCAGATTATACATAGGGTCTTGTGGCTGAGGCATTGAAGAAGTTAGTTGCTATTGCTCCCATTCATTGCCATTTATTTATAAATGAGCTAGCAGTTTCTATGAAAAAATTGTGTAAATCTGCAATGAGTGAATTGCATAGCTACGGTGAGGCAGAAAAGGCCCTTCTGAGCACATCTTCAACCGATGGGAATGCAATCTTGAGAGTTCTACAGGCATTGATCTCTCTTATTGCATCATTACTTGAGAAGAAAGATCCTCAGCTTCTACCTTTAAAAGAGTATAATGACAATCTTTCTCAGGTTTGGGACATAAATGCTTTTTTGGAGCTACTGTGGATGGAGTTGAACTTTTGCATAAGCAAAATAGAGAGCTGTTCAGATTCTGCATCTGATTTGTCTACTGTATATGGGAGCTCTGCATCCACCAGCATTGGTGTAATGGATCGACTTCCAGCAGGTACCCAGAATATTTTTCCATACATAGATCGTTTCTTTGTAACCTGTGAAAGGTCACATCCCCGGCAGTCAGTTGTTGGCCATGACTTCAGCACCGTCATGACTTCTAACGTTGAAGATGCCACAACTTCTGGTACGCAGAAATTATTAGTGACCCATGAAAAAGCTGATGATAAACTACTTGCTTTTGTATAGTTAGCTGAAAAGCACAGTAAACTATTAAATGTTTTTATTATGAAAAACCCTGGGTTGCTTGAGAAGTCATTCTCTCTTATGCTGAAAGTCCCTCGTTTTATTGAATTTGATAACAAATGGGCTCATTTACGATAAAAAATAAAACACCAGTACGATCATCATCACAGTCGTCTAAGAATTTGAATGAGAAGAGCTTTCGAAGATTCATATAATCAACTGCAGATGCATGCCGCTCAAGATCTCAAGGTTAAGGCTACCTATCATGACATTGAGGCCATAGCTTTTCAATGTGTTGATCCCTCGGGATTTGATATTATAGGGAATCAATATCATGACATTGAGGCCATAGCTTTTCAATGTGTTGATCCCTCGGGATTTGATATTGTAGGGAATCACACCAGGTAGAACTTGTCCCTAAAAGCTAGCCGTTAGAGGGAGGGTGCCCATTCCCTTATAACCCATCCACATCCATTTCACATGTCCGATGTGGGACTATTCCTTACGCCAATAACTTGTATACACTTTAGGATGCTCACCTAGGGTTTTAATTTTAAATTATCTAATTCCACTAGAAACTTGTTTCAATGCAGACCAAGATGACTCTGATGGGTAGAATTTTCGGTCAAGAGCGGACAAAGTTCTGTAAATCACTATGTTTTCAGGTGCTAATCTGTAATTGTGGACTATGAATCCTCTTCCATTATGGTCTTTTCTCCCCTATTTTCCTCCTACGTGGAGTTTTCTCTCCATTTTTTAATATGATTGTTCACATCATATGGTCTTTATTTTATTTTTTTGGAATGGCAACATAAACTTTTTTAAGCAGAAAAAGGAAGGGAAAAACCCAGGGACCAAGAATGTCAGAGTAAACGCGAAAATAAAGATAAAATAATATTAAACATAACTTTACCATTCAAAAAAATATAGGATTTGCCAGGGTCCATCGCAAAAGGCATTTCGCGGCTGGTTTGTCGCATGTCAGACCAGCCACCTCATGAATAAAGACAACAGCTTTTGTCTCCATTGACGAGGTGGGTGTCTGACATGCGACTGACCATCCGCGAAATGCCTTCTGCGATGGACGCTAGCAATTCCCAAAATATATATATTAAACATAACAGAGTGATGGGGAAGAAAATAAAAACTCTGTAGGCCCTGTTTGTTTCAGATTATACAACAACTGATGGTGATTATGGCAACCGATTATGCCAAGCATCAATTATCAACATAATCAGTTGCAACAAAAGTGACTTCATCATCATTTCATAAGTGATCATGATACACTTACTGTAACGTTAAATGGCTAAATACCCTTCAATACGTAATAATTTGTTTATTTTACAATGCATTTATTAAAGGACGACTATTTTCACAAGCACACTTTTTACATGCAATAAACAGAAAGCAGACAATCATTCTTTGGGGATCATAAATCCACCCAATCAACAAAGATATTCGATTATCAAGTGATTAAAATTTTGAACTCAAATTCATCAAACAAGCAGCCCTAAAAATCAAATGAAATCTAATCAAACAAACTGAAACCAATATCATCATCTGAGTCTCCGAAGCCATTTCAAAAAAAATCATCTGAGTCTCCGCAGGTTGTCTTTCTTCTCTTCCTCCTTGGGGGCAAGTCACCTACATCAACAAACTTGCTTGGATAAACAATTGATCAATGAGCTAAAGCAAATTAAATATCTAATCAAAGAAATAGAACAGATCGTAAACCGTCCTAACCTTCAACTCTGTATCTCTCCTCAGTATCTCCGTGGCAGACAAAAACTTATTCTTCAAGGCCCTTTCCACTTCTTTCTTTTCTTCTCGAACCAAATCTCTGGTTTTCCTCTGAGAAAGTCTCACAGGAAGTCACAGCATTTCTGCAGATTGAGGATTATGCCAATACTTTCATGGAAAGCTGTCACAGTGAAATCAACGTTGAGCGTTCGGCCCTATTGGGTTGGTTTAAGACTCTAAAAGAACCCTCTAAGGCCAACTGCACCTTCACCAATATCATTGATCCCTCCCATAAAGCTTGAATAAAGAGACCTTCCCACGGGGATGCATTTCTCTGTTGGGCACTCTCACAGGATGAGACAGATTTCTAGTAGCATCAGCAGGACTCTAGGAGTGTATGTCTGCAAACAAGTAAAGCCAATGGCTGATGAGAAAACAATGTATTTACATAAGTTCATAACAGAAATTTCAATTATTAGGGGCCTGAAAATGCGTGTTAAAGGACAATCAATCCCAACTGCTCACCGGCAGAACCTTCTCCCATCCAGCAGGCAATTCGCCAAATGAGTGACTTCAACTCTGCCGCTTCCTCTTTATACTTCTTCTCATGTTCTGAGAATTTAGCATTCCTTCTGCTTCAAGACCAACACCTTCTGGGACTTCTCGTCTCCAATGACTGTAAAAGAAGTGTGAGACACAATAATCAACTGCAAAAAAGTTCATTCACTTGAGAGAGCAACACAAGTCCTTCCAAGTTGAAATACCTCTTCACCTCTTTCACCCATTCACTTGATTCCAATTCAATTTTTTAGCAAAACCTCAACTTGACTCAACCCAAGTTGCACCCTTAAGCTCAATGGGAGAATTACAAAATGATGGGAGGAATGTTATTATTGGAAAAAAAGAGTACCATTCAATTTCCTTTGAAAATACCTGTCAATTACTCGAACGAACAGAACACAAGGACAACTTTCCAAGCTTTGGAAACACAGCTTCTATTTTATTAAACACCCAAAGCAGTTCATCACAATATCTCCGACCGCAATAACCAAGAGGTGGGCCCTATTACCTATCTCCCTTGAATAGAGATTGGTGGAGAAGTCAAGCAACAGTTGCACTTGGATGGATCCTGTTTAGCACAACTGGCTTTTCATGTCATACACAACATCTAAGAGTTTTAGGGAACAGAATCCGAACCTCGAATCCGTGTCAGATCTCGAGTCCGACTTTTTAGGATTTGCCGAATCCGAACCTCGAATCCATGTCAGATCTCGACACGTGAATCCGAATCCATGCAACATAGGTGCCCCCTGAATTTTTTAACCTGAAATGGAAAGATTAACATGTAAGTTGAATTTATATTCGTTGAATTTTAGCTCAAACTGATACTTCCCTGATTTGCTCCATAGATATATTACATGAACATAGAATTTCCAGAGGAATAACCTCATGGAATATAAATTTGGAGAAAAAACTACAGTACGACAAATTCTTTATGCAATCATGTTCCACTAAAGCAACATCTAAACAACACATTCAAACAGTAATGAGTGTTTATGGTAAGCCTAACTGTATTTAAGAAAGTGCCCAATAAAGACATTAAAATGAATTTAATCACCACCAATCTCTATTCAAAATAAGTTTTGCATTAGTACACTAAGAGGCAGTTAGGCAGCTGATAAGAAAATTATTTAGCCCCTCTATTAATTAGCAAAGATTAAAATGATATATGGCCTTCTTTACTTTTTCTTGATGTCCTTGACAATATCTAGCAAAAAGGCTGAGCAAATCTATCCAACCAGATATTAGACTTTGGCTAGTGTATAAGCAAGATGGCAGATTTTCTTGGAATATTGAGAATGATAATAAAAGGACAGAATATTTTGAATCTGGTGGACGTACTATTTAATCGCCATGGACATGCGCATTTCTGAGAGATTTAATCTCCCAAAGATAGATGCAAATTTTGCAAGATTGTTCATTTTTTCAGTCTCAGACGAGGAAAGAACTAAATTCTGAATGGGTGGTTTTTTCTACGGAAGACAAACGCCTAGAAAGTCATCAGTTTTCTTAGTATTTGTCGACATTTCCGAGACATCATCGTTAATAAGTTTGATCAGACATAACTTGCATCATTTTTTGAACCTTCTCGTATGCCTCTCCTTCCATAACTCAAAGGATGTGGAGCAAATCCTTCCCTAATATAACTTTGCATCCAAAGAAGAAATACTTGGCTCAAGCCATCAAATTTGTTAAAGTATAAAAAGATTAAATACTGCCTTCTCCAACAACATAAACTTTTGGAGTAACTGGTAATTTAACATGATATCATAGCAAATGCCTCGGTTCAAACCTCCTGGATAGCAAAATCCACATGCAATGGCAAAACCCAAAAGAGGGGCCACATGTGCCACGTGTGGGCCAACCCTAAAACAGGGGCCACACGTGAGGAGGAGTGTTAAAGTATAAAAAGATTAAATACAGCCTCCTCCAACAGCTTAAGCTTTTGGAGTAACTGGTAGTTTCACAAGATCGTAACTTGAGGGGTCCAAACAAGGTGGAGAGATAGAAAAAATGAATAGAAGTCCTCCAAATTGAAATTATCGTTTCAAAAGTTTAGAAATTGCTTTCTCTTTTGAGTTTCCTAGGCCAAAACAACTACTAGTTACAAAACTTTAGAAATCTAGAGCACAAAGGAAATGTGTTTTGGGTTTATTTAGAAAGTACTATTGGTCTAGGATTAGACAATTATAGCTTACACTTTAGAAGAAGCTTCTTGTGCCAGGATTTTACATATTTCACCGGTAGGGTTGAATGGAACAATTCTTGATTACCTATTTTATTGAACATGTTTTCTTGCAGCTAAAAAATGTAGTTAATGATTTTTGGAATTTTTATTTTAAATTCCTGCATGAATTTCTATGATTTTGGGAATCAAATAAAGCAAACTTTCAAATATCTACACAGGGGTTGAGATCAGTGAACAAATGTAGCTTGATTTTTATCTGTTGTCATGGAAGATAAATTCTGTTTTTGAATATGAAGTGATCATGTTATAATCTTCCTTCCAAAAGGAAAATTAGATAATTAGAACCCAAGGTTCTGATTCCAACACTACAAAAATAACAAACTGCCACAATGATATCCCTGTTGGGTAAGCTAGAAAGTCATATCCGTGAACAAAAATTCTGGGAATTTAAAGGTTTGAACGAAGGAAAACTTCTCTTATTGAAATTGTGTGGTCTCTGCTTCAAGGAAATTTTTTCTAGCCTGAATATGGAAGAATCATGATAAAAAAGACAATTTTCCTCAGCTTCTGCAAGATGATCAGTTTGGTTATTATCGGATGGGGTGGCAGATAGTTTAGGCACAAGCAAAATTCAAAACAACTTGGCACATGATTTCACAAGCATATTAGTCATTGGACTGAAATACCAAGATAGAACCATATTATGGATCCCAATATGAAATGCAGTGATTCCAACCAAGAGGCTTGAAAACATATTCAATATGTTGAAACTTGAAACTATCTAAAATGAGTTAGAGTTTATATGAAACTACACAACAAGTTGATCCTAACATAATATAATTTCTTAAATAGGCTTCCAGCGGTAAATGCTTTCAGAGAATAGATAAAAGGTTAACTTCTTGTTGTCTCTCATGTCGTATTGATTCTGATTCTGTAAAATTTTTCTAACATGATGCTCAAAAAGTTTTTCCTAAGTTTATCACATTTAGTCCAAAGTAGCAAGAATTTTGAATAACCTCAATGAATGGATAAAGGTCTCCAAAAGGGATGGAGAAGGGGAAACATACGTAAAACGTAGGAATCATTCTTTATTTGGTAGAGCTAAACTAAAAGAGTATACGAGACTTTGTAATAAAATAGAGAAATTTGAGTTTAGTAAAAAATTGCAACTAAGAAAGAATCAAAGAAGCATTTTAAGTCAACATGTGTGCATGTTAAGTTCTTATTTAGAAAGAAAAGAAGTCAATATCTGTGTGTGCCTATGTTTTTAACTCTTGATTATTTAGCCAAAAAAGGCTATGTTTGTGTGTGAATGAGAGAAAAAGTCATTTTAGGTCAACATGTGTGTGCGCTTTTAATTCTTATTTAGAAAGAAAAGAAGTCAATATGCATGTGTGCACCTCTGTTTTTACTATTGCTTATTTAGCAAAAAAGGGCAATGTGTGTGTGAGAAAGGGAGAGAGGTGCATGCAAGATGGAAAATTACCAATGCTAAGTTCTAACAGAAGTTTGTGTAATAAATGCAACAGAGAAACCTCTCATAGCATTTCATCTTATTATGACTTATGAGTATAGAGAATGTAACCAGTTGCAAATGAAATGATCAGTCAAATACCATTTAAAGCAAACCAACACTAAGAAAGGAAGAAGAACTGAGAAGTTGAATGTCTGAAATTTCAGCTACATGATCAAATATATGAAATATACCAAGAAATGATGACAAGGAACAGCCAGTGATTAATAAGGTCAATAAAAATCATGGTGGCTGGTTTAATTTTGTTAAAGTTAACTGTGCATAGACCTTACTTTCATACATTGATCAAATTCTCAAGTAATTTATACAAAGAATTTTTCTTCTTTTTTCAGGATAACCTGGAAATTATTGAAAAAGGATAACAACAAAAATAAAACAAACACTTTACCAACGGAAAAGCTCGTAATGTTAAAAAACCAAAAAAGAAATCTCATAAGAAGTAACCATAGAATCCAAAACGGAGCATAAATTCAACGAAGTATACAAGGTAAATTCGTCCAAATTAGGGTTCCTTTTTTCCTCGAATGAGTAATAATCAATGGTAGATTAGGCAAGATTAAGATAATTTTTTTTGAGATTTAATGAGAAAATCTGGTAATTTTTGGGTTGGAGAAGAAATTGGTGCAATTTTCGCTTGGTCTCATATTTTACATTTTTCATGGACAAGTATCCTTTCTTTATGCACTTGAAATTCAAGTAAAATTAATTATTTCCTTTGTTTTGTAAGAACAGAAAGTGAAAAAATGAGGAAGTGAAAGTAGATACAGAGACTGTGTAAGTTTACTTTTCTTTAAAAATAAATAATGGAGTGAAAACCATTCATAAAATTATTAAAGGCCAAGAGGAGAGACAGAAATGTACCTTCAGCAGAGTAGCCTTTAAATCAGCTTGTGATTTATCCATATTTGGGTGATGTGTGAGATGTTAAGAGGTGAGGTTCCTTAGCATCCCCTTGGGAAGGGATTTGAGATTATGACATGAGCGGATAGCGAGTTCTATAAGCGTGGGAGGAAGCAGTTCTCCTGGTAAGGACACAAGTTGCAGACAGTCATGAATTTTCAAATATTGGATGGAGGTGAGGTTGTTGGGCAAGATCTCGATATTATCAACTACAAGGTGTGTAAGCTTGTTGAGCATCCCCTCTGGCAACAACTTTACTTGAGGACACTTTTTAATTTCCAATCGGTGAAGTTTTGCGATGCCTCATCAAGGGATTTGAGATTATCGCAACTGATGATATCGAGAGATGCAAGCGTAGCGAGTAGCCTCTCCAATGACTCCAGTTGTGGACACTCAGCAATATGCAATTGATTGAAGGATGTGAGGTTGAGCAAATCATTGGACAGGGACATGAGATTACCACAACTGATGGTCTTGAGAGATAAGTGTGGTGGTTTGTAAAGCAATATAAAAAATGTGTGCAATCTCTTCGATTTATGAAAGGTCTCAAAAATTTGTGAGAAGTCATCGTGGGGCCACATCACTGAGGAATGCAACATTTGCATGGGTATTGCAGGAGTTAATGTCCTCCATTCTAACATATTCATTGCCAGAAATGGATTGTGCAAGGTCATGAATCAAGTCATGCATCTTGTAACATGATCCGTACTTTTCAGCATAATATTGAAAGGACCTCCACGTCAATTCATCAAAATACTCGGAACCTAAATCTTACAATCACTTCCTTCCTTCAGGTTGGATAAATCCTTCTGCAATCCATAGCTGGATTAGAGTGTCCTTCTCAAACTTATAATCCTTTGGATATAAAGAACAGTACACAAAGCATTGTTTCAGACATGCAGGTAAGTTATCATATCTAACTTTTAGAATTGGAATAATATTCTTTTCCATCTCTGATATTTCCCACATGTCACTTTTAAGTATATTCTTCCACCTGTTCTCATTAGTGTTTGTGCGTAAGAGACCTCCCAGAGCTTCCATTGCCAAAGGCAAGCCTTTGCACTTTTTTGCAATGTCTTTACCAATTGCTATTAAGGTTGGAGGTACATCTGAGCTTCCCACTGTGAATGCTCATCGTGTAAATTAGGACCAGCTATCATCCTCCGCTAAGCCATCCAAATTATAGACATGCATTGTGCCTATGATACCTGAAACTTCCGTAGGCTAGGTGAGGGTAGGGAATGGTTTTTCCCTAGGCAATGGGGACCAGCTATCATCCTCCGTAGGCAATGGTTTTTCCCTACGGATTTTAGCTTGCACAACTTCCGTAGGCTAGGTGAGGGTAGGGAAAGCCTTTTCCTTGCGGAAGTTAATAAATATTGTAGGTAAATTGTACTTTTCCATACGGCTTTTTCCGTAGGCATAGATCATATTTCCCTACGGAATTTCAAAAACATTCGTAGGGAAAATTGTGCTTTTCCCCACAAAATTTCCAAAAAAAATCCGTAGGGACAGCCTTGTCTCTACGGAATTTCAAAATAATCAGTAGGGAAATGTTCTTTTCCCTACAGAATTTCAAAAAAAAAAAAAAAAAGCCGTAGGGAAAATGTGCTTTTCCCTACTGAATTTCAACAATAAATCCGTAGGGATAGCCTTTCCTATTTTTTTAATCCATTAAATATCAATTCTTTGTGACCTAGTGGATCTGTACATTCACACACATTATATATAACATCAAAATTTCCACAGTTATAACATCCATTTTCCCCCAAAATATACAAATATATAAAAACTTAACTATTTTAATTGAATATTTTTAAAATTACAAAAATTCATTAATAACAAAAGTCTCGATATTGTTCCCTCAACTGAACTTGACAAAATACAGCATTGTTAAACATTCATCATCTAATGATTTATATAACACCATCTTCATCATGTCCTCATCATCTCCTCGATCCTCATCATCAATTACTCCAGAACTCCATGTGATTTTCAGTTGAATGTTGAACTCTTTGAGATGGAAGGCTGTGCAGACACTGAACCTCTTTAGGAGCAACGGTATGTGACATATCCTGCCAAACAAAAAGTTAAAAAGAATGAAGTTCTTAGCCGATGCTCCGCAAAAATTATATATACAAGAATACACAGCATACATTACGCTTTCAGAATGAATGATCTTCAAAATGAATGATACGGAAACAACTACAACATATAGTAGAAAAAATGCATGCGTTGCACATTTATACGACCACAAGAAACACAAGTAATATTAAAAACATCAATGGCCATATTTACAAAAGAGACATTGGGTAGATTATATATTTTGTTTTATGTAATGCAAGAGTCAAGAAATAGGCTCATTCAATTCATCTCCCTTATATATCACATCAAAATATACATTGAAACTAAGCTATGTCCAAGTATCCCATATTGATGATGATACATTGACTTGCCAGCTAAGAAGGGAAGCTATGTGCTGGTCCGCTAAGTCCAATAATCGCATCAGTCATTGCAAAAGAGACTAAAACTTGACCTTGCTGACCATATGCACACCTATAAATGAATATTGCAAACTAATACATGAATTAACTTTCATTTAATGATCCATGGAGGAGCTATTATCTGAATATTCCATCGCATAGACGCCTTGACAAGAGACAACATCCATGATTCTGATCTCTTTGAAATTTGAGGCTCAAAGAATCCCTCGCGGTCACTATTTTCCCTTTGGTATGCCTTTAAAGAGGATGTGGTCCCTACATAAATTGTCTCCATTAGAGTATGAGTGATGTTTTTTTTTTTTTTTTTCTGAAACCAATTATCGCAAGAAGACCATGTCTACATTTTACCTGTCAACTCAGACAAGCGAGAGACGAAGTAAACAATACTTGTACAAGCCTAACAAAACAAGCAAGACAGACCATGCATATCCAGAGTGTACACAGGGACCTATAAAAGAGGATAAGGCTGATAAATTGGTTCAAATGTGGCCATCATTCTTCTCACTATCAAAGATTATCATGCTTGCAACAAAGCAATCGTGGAATTAAATCTTAGAGAGTGTGATATCACCTATTAAGTGCTAGTTCATCATTGACACAATTAGACACCATGGTGTCCAGATGGACAAAAAAAATAATGTTTACGAGTTTGACCACTTGAACTTTAATTACATGAAGAAATTGGAATTAGATAAGAATCTTGAACTGCCAATTGGAGAGTACCTTGGCACAGCTAGTGCATGGAGCGTCATGCTATATCCACGTTAAATCACTCCCATGACCCATGTCGATATGATAAGGCCTCGGGGGATTCCCAACAACAATGGAGACACAATACAGTCTGTATAGCGTCTAAGACAATAACAATTCAGTTAGAAATAGGAAATGACAGCAAGCATGTTACATAGCTTTCAAAAAGTGTAATTGCAAGCACAAAATCATCTAGAGTGCAGTAGAATAACTACATATAACTAAATAATATTAGAAGACACTATATCATAAACTATAAATGGAGGAATGTGAAGTACCAGAGTGAATAGATTCAGTTATAGAAACAAATGTCTGTCAGATGAGCTCTTAGCTTAAACAATATATCCGAGCATTATAATAGTAACATAATTCATATCACCTTCTAGTATGAGGATTACTCAAGAAATACATATGTAATGAAACAAGGAAACCTTTTATTTTTTTCTCAAAAGGCTGACATTTCGGTGCCACTTTTACTAACCACAAACCTAAACCTCATGAACTTGACATATTCTGGTAGAAAGAACTATGAGGGTCAAGAAAAATCAAAGAGAAGAATAATTGTGAAAACATTATTCGGCTCACACGGATCATTCATATGCCACAAAACAGCGGGCGACATGGCATTGCGAATGTTCTAAACAACATTAAGAGGCATTGTGAACTATATCAAAAAGAGATGCAGAATTGATGTCCTTAACAATGTAAAAAATACCAGTTAACTGAAAATTAATAAGAGCTATATGCTACGGCTGTATAGTTCTCATTATTGGCTAATAGCATGAAGAATGTCAAATAAACCATGATAAAACCCGATGCAGTTCCAAAGGCTTTCACGTTTTACCTGTTGAGAAAGAATACGGAGGGCCTGAACCCTCTTGAAACCATCTGCCAGACTCTTGCTAGGAAATAGGTCTTCCAAAGAACAAAATCATTGAAAGCCTGCAAAAGGACACATACATATAATAAGATAAAAAGATTTAATTTGTAAATAAAATCTCATCAGTGACCAAAAGGATAAGTGGATCAAAATTAAATACCTTGTCTGAAACGGAAAATTAATTTCAGAAAACTCAAATTTCAAAATCAAGTTTGAAGTTATTATGAGCAAAATATCTAAAAGATGGATAAAGTTTTTAGACTCATAAAGTTCCAAGGGAAGTCATGCATTAAAAATGCTAATCATCTCCCTAACAATCTAACAAATGAGGGGCTAACCTCAAGTTGAAGTTCATCATTACTAGGGAAAACAGAATTATAAGGGTATCACCTGTATGTTTTATGACAGTCTACTTGGATGGTTAGGATCATCCATGTATGGTCTGTCCTGCTAGCTAGAATCTGAATCAACCGAATGTAGCACTCATTATGTTACGTTGGTCGTGCCTTACCTTGTATACTTGATCCCATGTGCCCATCAAGTTCCAAATTGGAGTATTAGTCGGACCTACCATATGTCCACATAGTCCAGCAAGAGGGACCCACCATGGTCAGATAGGTGCTTAAAAGATCAAAAGCTTAGACAGGTCTTATTTCCCAGCTTTGATAGCTTATTAAGATCAAGAAAGAAAGAATTTTAGCTACATTAGTAGCTACTGCTCCTAATTAATTTTGATCATTTAGTTATCACTCTAAAGTGATCCACATACAGGGATATGTATTGTCACCTAGACAAAAAGGAATTTATCATATATGTGAATTAGCTCCCCCTACATACCCCAATTAGCTCCCTGCTATGGAGTACATACATGCTCTATGTTATCTAAAGTTCCATGTGACCAACTTACTATTGCTCATCATTAGCTGCAAGCCGGCATACTGAGAAAGACAGTTAATTCCATCTTTTAGATGAGTGTTATGCACAATCATTTACATACACATCAACCAAACTCGGAACCAGAATAACAATTCTGAAGTCATAAGAATCAAAGATGATCTTTCCTGATCGGATGCATAGGCCACACATGAAAAGAGAGAGGAATACCATAATAGATTTTAGCAGTATATAGTGGGGCTAATCCCTAAGTAAGACATGGGTGTTCCATGAAAAGGGAAGCAAAACTAAGATACAATTCTAACATTTTAATGCAAAACTCCATTGTTATGATACAATTGTCTGAAATGAGATCACAGAGTGAATAAAACCTGTCATATTCAAAATGGTCTGTATCAATGGCATGAAATGCATGTGGATAATGACTATGTTTTTTGGTCACCAAAGGAT
The DNA here is from genome assembly GCF_043159265.1 of Tasmannia lanceolata. Taxonomy (NCBI): domain Eukaryota; kingdom Viridiplantae; phylum Streptophyta; class Magnoliopsida; order Canellales; family Winteraceae; genus Tasmannia; species Tasmannia lanceolata. Next base: position 57,766,983 of record NW_027518695.1, on the reverse strand, counting down.
ATCTCCTCAGCTCAAAGTTAGTTACCAGGTTTTACAAAAAGCCTCTTTGTATTTGCCATCAAGTGCTGACCATAGCAATGAAAATAGAAATTTCAGAAAGAAAGACAAAGCATGAAAGAAAATCATAAGCATTGATTACAGCAATACAAACAAAAGAGAAAGTACAGAAATAATCAATGACACACCTGAAACCATAAAACTTTAAAGATGAGAAAAATAAAATCCAAGTAAAAACCCTAGGGTTCTAAGTCCAAAATCCTTCTTATGCAACCCCAAGTCGCTTTCTTACGGGGAGAGTTTTTGATAATCTGATCTGATTTCCATACTAACATCTCTTGCAGCAAAAGTCAATCTCGGTGTATAACAAGGGTTCGGATTTTCAACCCCAAATTTGTGTTTTTCTGCCTAACTTCCTTCCAACCTCTCATCTATCTACCTTTTCTTCTTTAGAAAAACCATAAGAAAAGAAAAGGCAGAAACTAGGATTGAATAACAGTCCTAGCATACAAATTAAAATATAAAATCGATTCAACAAACCATTAGCAAATGAGCATGTGGGTTCTGGGCACCAAAAGAATATTCAAAAAGGTCAATAAAAAGAACAAAAACAGAACAAAAACGCCATTATCATTCACCTGGGCCTTAAATTTAGGGCCTACACATCAGTAGTAGAGCGGCAAAAGAAACCCTAGAAACCCATTTTGCTGTTCAGGAAACAAAATCGCAACGAAAAGTAAACAAATACGTAATTAATCTACACTATTCAGGACGCAAAGACGTGATTAATTCCAAAATCACAACGAAAAGGAGAAAGTAACAAATAGAAATCTATGAAATGGTTCCTGAGCAAAGCCTCTTGCGGCAAAAGAAACCCTACCTACGGAAATTGTTTTAGCAGGCAAAACTCGGTATTTCCCTACTGAAAACTACTGATTCCTGTAGGGAAAAGATTACCGTAAGCATATCGCTCAGGATTTCCCTACGAATTGCATAGTAATCCTTAGGTAGACACTATATCCCTACAGATAAAACTAACACCTATAGGGATTTGATGTATTTCATACTGATATAAAATGGGTAGGGAAAAGGTGAATTTTTCCCTACTGACATAACTAAAGTCGGTAGGGAAAGCCCAAATTTGTTGTAGTGATTCTACTTCCTTTTGCACCAAAACTGAATGGGGCCTGTAGCCTCTGCCAGTCACAGTCATTCCATACATCGTCTAAGACGAGTAGAAATCTCTTGCAACTCACTACTTCCTTGAGTCTAACTTGAAGTGGATCGATTTCGTTAAGACAACAACGTTTCTTTGTCATTGATTCAAAAATTGCTTTTGTTATTCTACAAATATCAAAATCTTCAGAGACACAAACCCATCCTCGAACTTGAAATTGATCTTCCACCCTTTTATCATTGTAAATAAGCTGGGAAAGAGTCGTCTTTCCAAGGGCCCCAATTCCGACTATCGGAATAACAAGCAGGTGATGATGCAGATTCGTTCGAAACCAACATCAATTTCATTAACTCCTCTTTATCGCTACCCCGACCAAAAACATTTGATTCGTCTATTAAGGAACTAATCTGTGATTGCCTTTTTATTCCACGCTACCTCCCGTCATCTCCTTGTTTGAGATGGGGGGGAGGCATAACTTGCAACATTCTTTGAACCTTCTCGTATACCTCTTCTTCCATGACTCCAAAAGGATGAGAAGCAGCAAATCCTTCCATAATATAACTTTGCATCCAAAGAAGGAATACGTGTTACCAAGCCATCGGATTGTATCTTGAGGAATCCAACCAAAGTGGAAAGATAGAAAAAATTGAACAGAAATCCTTCAAAATGAAATTGAGCAGCTAAAGTATATGCCATGAAGATTCAGTATTTCCAGCTATGGATCCTACAATTCCTTATAAAGCTCCCTGACAACCCCTTCATCCATCTTGACCCTGGCTAATAGCCTAGATTGGGCCTGGGGACTGATCTTCCCGTTGGCTTTGCTACAACAGTACTCATAGTGTAAGGTCAGCGGGTGGCATAGCCAAATTCCTCATTGAGATGACTGGACAAACTCTCGACCAAATTGTTCCAGCGCAACTATTAATAGCATCTTTGGAACTAATTTCATTGAAGTAGTTAGGGCTCTAATTGAGTGAGCCGTGGATCATAAATGATGAGCGTAGCTTAATTTACCTAATCTCACAACTCAAGAATTTGGATAGAGTTAAGAGAAATGCCTAACTTATAAGAGGAGGTAGAGACCAAGTATTGTCATTTCAAATCATAAATCAAGCAATTTTCAGGGTACAACAAAATATTGTCATTTCTCTTATATTATTCTCTAATAGTCCACTTCAAATAGTAAATCAAGCAATTTTCATGGTAAAACAACCCAATAGGGTCCTCTTCAAGTCCAAACTTATGCTCTAACAGAACACACCAGCTGAGAGGTGCCTAAAGCAGCAATGCTTAAGCTATTGGGTACTGAAAGTACTATCATTAGGAGACAGACATTTAATAAGTTATGCAAACATTTACTTTGCAACTCTCCGGATTGTTGATTACATGTTTGGCATCTAGATTTCTTTAGTTTAGATTTTCTACTTGTCAGTAGGAGGTATGGGCCAATATTTAGAGGTTTTTATTAGCAAATTTATAACCTTTTGAACTTCCAATGCAACCTAATAATATAAGTAATCATGGACAGAATTTAATATATTGCTCTGCTCTCATATACAAGAATACGGGATTGTCAATATATTTCAGTGTTACATTGCAGGCTACATAATCAGATTGTGTCAGTATTTACGCTGTTATTTAGTGGTAGGTTAACAATAATATGAATGTCAGTAAATTATTTTTGTATTTGCTAAAATTTGCAGTCTCTCACTATTATGCGTTTTTTTAATATATTCATACAGATTCTCTGTTAGGACAATAATGTTTCCTTGAATATAAAGCCAATATCGAAGAATTATTAGAAGTTACAAAGTGAATGCCAGCTCCACGCACTCATAGTGACACACACCCATATGCCCGAGTATTGGAACAATTGGGATTCATATTGACTGATAGGGTTGTGAAGAGTGGTCCCAACACCTTCGCCAGTTGCTCCGGACCGTGTCTTTGTTTGAGGCTTGGATAACATGGAGTTATCAGCCCCCAAGTTTCCAAAACTGAAAATAAAAAATAATTTATTGAGAATCTGGATTTATTCTCCTATTTTACTACAAGTAAAATAAGTTTTATCCAATATTTTAGAACGTCTTGCAAACATTTTATTCAGTAGGGTGACTAGCCATGTCAACTCAACTCAAGGTCATGACTAAAACCTGGTAATCTTTATTAATACAACCAGATGCCTAGGCTACATTATTATTTTAAAGATAGAAATATATCATTTGAAAATAAAACCCTGTGGTACAGCAAAATGGAACGAGATGTCTCAACAAAGAAGATACCAAGCAGGTGACTAAAAAGTACTAACAACTCTATAACCCAACCACTATGCCTAAGAAAAACTAAATCTCAAAGAACCTGCCATCAGGAAAATAGTGCCTGAAACAAAACAGCAGCAGAAAATGGATGAAACTTTCGCTGCTTGGATAGATGTAGCAGGATGCAGACAGGAACAACAACCCCTCTGATGTGTACGACGAACTACTGCAAGGGGAGGGTGTTCTCAATGCTCCGCGAAGAGCGCTCCACGCTCTCTCCTTTGGTTCCTATTTGCAGTATCTTTAACAGATGTCGAAATGTAGTTGAAGAATGTTGGACTAAATTTGTATAGATAGAATTCTGACAGCCATTTTGCTAATCTCCAAGGTCCATAGGACATTCTTCTACTACATCAATTGGCGTGGATCACCTTTGACTATAAGATTTAGGAATAGTTCTTCCTTGAAGATACAAAGAGCCACCGAGAGTTCTACTTCATTAATCTGTTGTAATCTTTGTTTATCTGTTTTTCATATATTTAAATATTGTCGTCTCTCCCATGGATGTAGGCACCATTTTCAAACAGCATAAAACACTGTTATCATTATATTAGTTTTTTTGGTTCCTTTTGTACGTGAGATTGAATTAGGCATGTCAAATTTCTACAACTCCTATTCATCTAGGGTGATTGCGCGCATCTGTAGGGAATAGTCCTGCCCTAAAAATTGGGGTGGGGATACCCTATGTCTTTAAAAAAATAAAAAAAGATTTCTACAACTCCTATTCATCTAGGGAGCAAAGCTTCCAATGAAATGATGCAAACTATAAATTCATACCATCCAATACGCACAATTGAAGATAAATTGGTGGTAGGATCAACAGCTGAAGAACCCAAAAGGGCTCAACTAGTAAGATTTCTAGGGCCGGACAAAACATGGTTTTGGTGTTGAAAAGCATACTACAGTTTCTCTGTTGCATCTGAAGCATCAGTCTTTCAATGATTGTACAAGACTTAGGGATTGTGCCAGTGGCTTTGCATTGCAATCCCTGCCCACGTACGCTTTAGTAGAAAGTTACACACAATACACACTAGCAAAGCAAATAAAAATTGTTAACAAAGACGGAGCTTCAAGAAACAATTTTGGCTATGCATCTAGAGGCATTTTACATAGAATTGGTAATGGAGATTTCATTATTGGCTATTTGAATTTGTGGTAGCTATTAAGAATATTGCAATTCAACTCTCTGAACTTGTTTCTTCTTCCTTTTTTTTGTTTCTATTCTAAAAACGAACCACATATTCGGTCAAAAGACAGTTCACGAGGCTCCTTTTGGAAGTCCTGAAGCATCAGACCAATATAACAATACAAAAAGAAAGGACAACATGCTGATGGAAGATGCTGTGTTCTTCACTTATTAAATAGACAGAGAAAATAGTTTGTCAACATCAAAATGTATGCAGATTTATCTTTGTGGTTTGTAAGAAGGAAATCATGAATTGCATAGCAACCAAGCATGACTTTGTTTGTATGGAGGTACCTATTGGTTATTAAATTCTATACTTACATGATGTTCAAGATCCTTTCCAGACTGCATATTTAGATAATATGCCATTTGTATTGTTCCATAAGAGATTAGTACCCGCTGAATTCTCTTAACCTGAATGAAAAAATTAGCATGTAAGTTGACATATATATATTACATGAACTTCACGTCAATTTGGCACGTCTTTGATTTATTGCTTAGATGGAATGCAAAAACATAACAATTTTGAGATAAATAAAGTCATGGAATTTAAAGTTGTAGAAATCTACAGGATGAAAATTCTTTTCGTTGCATGTTCAACTAAAGCAACATCTAAACAAGTAAATAATTCAAATGATAATGGGTATACAGAAAAATGTAATTGAATAAAAAAGAATTGAATGACCTTGTACTTATAGAACATGGAAGAGTCTACAGTAAGGCAATAACAAAATTTTGGTAAAATTTTTGAAAAAGGAGAGTATGATCTGTGTGGAATTTCCATTTTTGGAGAGAGATGGATTAGGGTTTTGAAAAGAAGATGGAATTGAGAACTATATAGAAGAGGAAAAAAGATCTATGGCTTCGAAGGGTGTAAGAAGGAAAACTATGTATCTAATACGAGGTTAAACTCAATCCCTTGTTAAGGGAACTTGATCCCTATGCTATGGAATGGTGTAATATCATATATAGTCATATAAGAGAGAGAGATAGAGGAGAGAAATCCTCCATAGGGGAGAATAATCTATTTTTCTTTGTTCTATTAATGAGCTTGACAATGTATTTTGCATAAAAGAAATTACCAAAAAACTAAAATACCATAATAAACAGAAATGCTCGCTAGTGCAGAATGTTCAACAAAATCAAACTAAGAAGCGGCTAGATCAAATCCGAATCAACTCGGGTAATGAATGGAAAGACCACATTCAAGGCAAAACATAGTCTCATTGGATGGCTTCTGATGCAAGCTACTTTTGTTTTTTATGAACTTGAAATTCCAATAAAATCTGTCCGTGCATGTGCGTGTGTGTGTGTGTGTGTGTGTAAGATGAAAAATAACAGAGTTTTGATGCTCAGCTCTACCAGAAGTTAAGCATAAAGAATGTAATCAATTGCAAATGAAATCATCAATCAAATAACACGTAAACCAAACCAACACTCAATAAAACGGAAGAAGATTTGAATAGTTGAATGCCTAAAATTTCAGCTACAAGATGAATTAATATGAATGATACCAAGAAATAATGACAAGGAACAACTAATGAGTAGTAAGGACAATAAAAATCCACGGTGGCTGATTTGACTTTGTTAAAAGTTAATTATGCATAGATCTTACATTCATACATTGATGAAATTCTGAAGTAATGTATACAAAGATACTTTTTCTTTTTTCAAGGATTAGTTGAAACTTATTGAAAAATGAAAACAAAGAAAAGTACAACAAACACTCCACCAAGGAACAAAAATCAAAGGGCCCAAAATAGAGCATAAATTCAATGAAGAATATAAGGTAAATTCATCCTTGTTAGGGTTTCTTTTGTCTCAAACAAGTCATAATCTACTTTATATCAGGCAAAAACCAAGACAAAAAATTTTGAGATATAATGAAAAAATTAAAGAAATGATTGGATTGGGGAGAAGAAAGTGGTGTAATTTTCACCTTGCCTTTTCTTTTAATTTTTCATGGATGAGTGTCCTTTCTTAATGAACCTGAAATTCCAGTAAAATTAATTATTTCTTTTGTTTTGTAAGAAAATGAAACAAAGAAAATGAGGAAATGAAAAGCAATAGAGAGAAATTGAGGTTTACTATTCTTTAGTCCCAACTGATACTTTTGACTAACCTCGGTGAATGGATAAAGGCATCCAAAAATCATGGAGAAGGGGAAACATATGGAAACAGGCAGGGATCATTCTTTTTTTTTTTTAAAGGTAAGCTAGGATATAACCTCCAACTTCTTTATCATTCTTTATTTGGTAGGCCTAAACTAAAAGAGTAGGTGAGATTTTGAAATAAATTGGAGCAACTTTAGGGCAGTAAAAAGTTGCAACTAAGAAAGGTCCAATAAAGCATTTTAAGTTAACATGTATGTTTGTGTGTGTGCGCTTTTAACTATTTCTTATTTAACAAAAAAGAAGTCACTATGCCAGTGTGTTTGTGTGTCTGTATTTTTAATTTTCCTTATTTAGCAAAAAAAATCAATGTGTGTGTGTGTGCGCGTGTGTGAGGAAAAGGGAGAGATAGAGAAAGAGGTACATGCAAGTTGGAAAATTAATTAAATGTTGATGCTAAGTTCTAATAGAAGTTGGTGTAACAAATGCACAAGAGAAACCTTTAGACACAACTCCATCTTCTTATAAGCATATGGAATGTAACTATTTGCAAACTAAATCACCAATAAAAAAGATACAAAGAAATGATGACAAGTAACGACCAATGAATAGAAAGCTCAATAAAAATCCATGGTGGCTTGTTTGACATTGTTAAAGTTAACTGTGCATAGATCTTAGTTACACACATTGATCAAATTCTTCATACAGACAGTTCTTTTCTTCTTGAGAAACTGAAACTAATTGAAAAAGGAGAACAGAGAAAAATAAAACAAATACTGCACCAAGGGAAAAAGCCACTAAAGGAAAAGAAAAGGAAATCCCATAAGAACCAAAGCAGCCAGAATAGTGCTTAAATTCAGCGATGGGTACTCAGTAAATTCATTCCAGTTGGATTCTTTTTGTTACAAAAAAGGTAACAATTTATTGTAGACTACTAGGTAAGTAAAAGTGAAAGTAAATGGCGAAGAATGTACGAACCACTCTTTTAGCATCATCAAATGTCAGATTTGATTTTAGAGAAGAAAAATTCAACCCAAACATACAACAAAGAAAAACATTTAACCTACTTCGAACCATGTAAGATAGAATTTTGTAAGGGCATCTAAAATTTCTTGTAGATTTTTTTCCAGCATCATGTTGTTCCATCCTAATCCATAGAACTAGAACAAAGAGCATTCTACTAGCATCAAAACAACTAATTTCGAATTTGATTTTAGATTAAAATATCTCAACCTAGACATACCGCATTTAAACCTCCTTTGAACTATGTAAAACATAATTTTGTTTTGGAACTGCAATTTTTTTGAGTTTATGTGTTTGCCAGCATCATGGTGTTCCATACTAGGCTAAAAAACTAGAATAGAGAGTTTCGAATTTGGGTTTCTGTTTACTGACCGTAAGTAATAGAAGTATGCATCTTTATCAATGCATTCATTTTTTAATCTCTTTTGAGGTTCTTAAGCATTACTAATTTGAATCTTAGGCATGTATGTGTTCCTTGTCTTGTCTCTTGAGATTTTACGTGCACTAATGGGGTTCCCACATTTTATTGATCAAGAATTTCAAAAGTTTCTACTGCATGAACGCTTTGGGTTGGAGAAGAAAGTCATTGGATATTTTCATTTTTCATGGATAGGTGCACTTTCTTCATGAACTTGAAATTCCAATAAAATGTGTGTGTGTGTGAGGGGTAGATTCAAGATGAAAAATTAACATAGTTTTGATGCTCAGTTCTAACAGAAGTTTAGGGAATGTAATCAATTGCAAATGAAATCATCAATCAAATAACATTTAAAGCAAACCAATGCTAAATAAAAAGAAAGAAGATTTGAAGAGTTGCTACAGGATCAATTAATATGAATGATACCATAGAGTTCAAAACAGAGCATAAATTCAATGAAGCATGTAAGGTAAATTCATCCTAGTTAGGGTTCCTTTTGTCTTAAACAAGTCATAATCTACTGTATGGGAAGACTAAGACAAGAAATTTTGAGATATAATGAAAATTTAAAGAACCTGAAAAAAAAATCTCTTTATGAGCCTGGAGTTCTTTACTTGTTTTGAAAGTAAAATCTCTTGTTTTTTTTTTTGAAAGAGAGAAAATGAGGAAATGAAAAGAGATAGAGAGAAATTGAGGTTTACTATTCTTTAAAATAAATAATGGATTGAAATCTATTCATATGATTAATAAAATCCAAGAGCCCTAATTTGGGATTGAACCTCTAGCTCAATGGTTAAGGCTTTTTCATCAACCTGGAGGTCGGAGGTTCAATCCCATCTTACATACCAAAAATAAATAAAACAAAAGCCAAGAGGAGAGACAGTCGTGTACCTTCTCCAGAGTAGTCTTCAAACCCTCGAGTAATTTATCCATATTTTGGGGATGTGTGAGATATTGGGCCAATATTGGCCTCCGTCCTTTTGACACTGTTTCTCTACTTCCGGACAGCCAAAAATTTGTAATTCCTGAAGCGTGGTGGGCAGCCCTTCCTCCGGCAAGGAAAGGAGTTGAGGACACCGACTAATGATCAATGTTTCGAGGGAGGTGAGGTTCTTCAACATCCCCTTGGGCAGGGATTTCAGATTATCACACGAATAGATCTCGAGGGTTTTAAGTGTGGGGGGCAGTAGCATGCTTGGAGAGAATTCGATTTGTGAACAATGAGAAATACCCAAGGTTTGGAGGGATGTAAGGTTTTTAGAAAAGATCTCAACATTATCAACTTCGAGATATGTAAGCATGTCGAGCGTTCCCTCTGGAAACTGCTGCATTAGAGGGCACTTTTCAATTGTCATTGTACGGAGGCCGATGATGTTTGGTAATGACTCTAGTTGTGGACAGTTAGTAATAGATAATTGTTCGAGGGAGGTGAGGTTATTACCCATCCCCTTGGATAGGGATTTGAGATTAGGACAGTCGACGATCTTGAGATCTGTAAGCGCGGTGGGTAGCTCCTCCTCGCCTGCCAATGACTCCAATTGCGGACAATTTCTAATTACCAATTCTTTGAGCGATGTAAGGTTGTTGAAAATCCCCTTGGACATGGATTTGAGATTAGAACATGAGAATATTCTAAGGGATTGAAGAGTGGCGGGCAGTTCCTCCGCTGGCAAGAATGGGCATTGAGTAACCAAGTCCAGATGTCGGAGGGAACTCAGTTTTCCTAGCCCCCTTGTAGGCGTACACTTGAGGCTATCACAACCGTTGGATATATCGAGAGATCTAAGCGTGATGGGAAGGCCATCCTCGTCGTCTCCCAATGACTCGAGTTTAGGACACCGCTCAATTTCTAAATATTGGAGAGAAGGAAGGTCATGCAACCCGACCTCCTTTGGCCAAGACACCAACTCATTACATTTAGCGACATGCAAGTTCTCAAGTGCGGTTAAGGGTTGAAGAAATCCAGGGGGTAAGGATATCAAGCCGTTAATAAAGCTAATTTGTAATGACTGTAGAGTAGTGAGGCAAGAAACCGAGGCCAATACCATCTCATTACAGTCTTTTAATTTCAAATTATTAATGGATGGGAGGTGGGGAAATCTCTGCAGCTTAGGACAATCTGATATTTTTAGTGTACCAAGGCATGGCATGTCTCCTTCCCTTGCTCCACACCATTCCTCCAAATTCGGCATGTGTACCAGCTCTAACTTCTCCAATGATGGAAAACCCTTAATAACCTTATTGGACCCACCGATAAACTCACCTTCAATATGTTTCAATCCATCCATTCCATCCATCTTGAGCTTCTTGAGGAAAGGTAGCTGCCCAAGGGGTGGAAGTTGTTGGCAATTCAAACATTCAACGAGAGTAACAGTGTTCAGATTCGTCAGATTATCGTTCATCATCCACCTTGGGAAACTAACACCACCATATGATAAAATCTTTAGGGTTTTGAGGTTGGTGTGAGGTTCGAGGCCTTCAAGTACCTCCTCATCAACTGCAACATCTCGTGGATTATTATTGCTCCATCCCAACGTTAACTCATCAAGGTGCTGTTTCTTCTTAAAATTGGCTTCCTTGCATTCCTTCCCATCTATCACATTCTCTAAATTTGAAATGTGAATATTTCCCCTCAACTCTGTCAAGTCCTTTAACTCCCTTATTCCACATCCACTTTCTTTGCCCACAACAAATATAGTCAGTGTTTGAAGACTTATTAATTTCCCAAGTTCTGGCGGCGTAGAAATCTTACAACCCTCCAAAGCGAGATGCCGTAAGTTAATTAGGTTACTGGTGGACTTTGGTAGCTCAGCAAGTTGCTTGCAATAGCAAAGTTTCAGTGTTTGCAGATTATAGAGCCTACCTATTGATTCAGGCAAGGTTGCAATAGTCGTAGAAGAGAGATCAAGGTACCTCAAATATTTTAATTCGCCAATAGAATCTGGCAAATCTCTTACACAAGCATCACCCAAATCTAACACCCGTAAGCATCTCAATTTTAGGAAGAAATCATGAGCAACTTGCTTAGTGAGTGTTTCGTACCTTGGCGGTAGCAGAAATGTGCGCAACCTCTCAGATCCACGAAAGGACTCGAAAATTCGTGAGTGTTCATTGCATTGCCATATTGATGCACGACGAACCTTTGCAGCGATATTCGAAGAGTCGATGCTACTTTTTATTCTGAAGTATTCATCACCAGAAACGGATTGCGCAAGGTCATGATTTAAGTCATGCATCTTGTAGTGTGATCCGTAGAGCTCTCCAGAATATTTAAAGAACGACCTCCATGTCAAGTCATCAAAATAGTCAGAGCCTATGTCTTCCAATCGCTTCTCAGATTGGATAAATCCTTCTGCAATCCAAAGTTGGATTAGAGTGTCCTTATCAAATTCATAATCCTTTGGAAACAGGGAGCAGTACACAAAACATTGTTTCAGATATGCAGGTAAATGATCGTAGCTAAATTTTAATATTGGAATAATATCATTACTCATCTTTGATATTTCCCACATTTCACTTTCAAGGATATTCTTCCACTTGTTCTCATCGGTATTTGAACGTAAGAGACCTCCAAGAGCTTCTATTGCCAAAGGCAACCCATTGCACTTTTTCACGATCTCTTTTCCAATTGCTACTAAGTTTGGAGATACATCTGAGCTTTCCACTATGAATGCCCGTCCTCTAAACAAGGACCAGCTGTCATCCTCGTCTAAACAACCCAAATTATAGTCAGGAATTGTGCCCATGATTCTAGCAACTGTTGAACTCCGTGTAGTAACTATAATTCTGCTCCCTTTTGCCCCGAAACTGAATGGGGACTGCAGCCTCTGCAAGTCATTAGAATTGTCATGCCATACATCATCTAGGACGAGTAAAAATCTCTTGCCACTCAATTCTTCCTTGAGCCTAACTTGAAGTGGATCGATTTCGTTAAGATCACAAGAATTTTTTGTAAGTGATGCCATAATTGCTTTTGTTATTCTACACAAATCAAAATCTTCAGAGACACAAACCCATCCTCGAACTGGAAAATGATCTCCCACCCGTTTATCATTGTAAATAAACTGGGCGAGAGTTGTCTTTCCGAGGCCCCCAATGCCGACAATCGGAATAACAGAGATATCCTTGGATGACGACGATGACGATGATGATGATGCAAATTCATCCAACAGCAATTTTACTATCTCCTCTTTATCGTTAACCCGGCCGCAGATTTTTGATTCATCTACTAACGAGCTCATCTGTGGTTGCCTTTTTATTTCACGCTGCCTCCCTGCATCTCCTTGTTTCAGATGAAAGTGATGCCTATCCTGTCCAATCTTATCCAATCTCTCCCGAATTTCTTTGATCTTATGTCCTATCTCATGTCGAAACTTAACTGGGTTGGAAGTAAAACAAGAGAAGCATAAGCTGCGCACCTGCTTCCTGTTACTGGTTTGGATATTTCCTTCCAATTTTGATCGGAGCACTTCAGTTGTAAACTCGTCCACTACATCATCTGCATCGTAAGCAACATCCTTAAGCTCCCGAAGCCAATTTTTCACTGCATTACTGCTTACTTGCTGTTCTTCAGCATCTTGAAGCACAGCTTGAATTGCAGATAATGTGGTGGATAGGTTTTTGACCTCTTCATCAACACCCCATAGTAATGTAATCTCTTGTATGACTGAATCCATCAATTTGCCAACGATTGTATCAACAAGAGGAGACAGTAATAGATCGGCCATACGTTGTTCCTGTATTGGAGAGAAGAACCAGAGAAAGAAGCAACGAACTAACAAATCGTGGTTCAAAAAGAAAAAGCAAGTTTAGAGCAGTATGAACTCAAAACGCCTCTGTTTTTTTTAGCACAGAGAGCCTCTTGCAGTGGGGAAAAACAAGTAATCTAAGAAATCTAAGAAATAATGACCCAGCAATCGGATATAGATTGATCTGAACCGTTGGGCCTTGCTTTGGATCTCCATGCCCCAAAATTATTGCAAATAGTCGATTCTTAACATCACGTGGACTGGTATGAAATGGATGGCTCTGATAAGTTAAAGATGGGACCCAAAATGCTCTAGTGATCTCATAGTATGCTCAATAGTCAATTGATCTTAACCGTTCACTTGATTGACCTTGCCTTGGATCCCCTTTATATATGCCCCAAAAATCATACAAATCTTTCCATCTTGACATCACATAGACTGTAAAAAATAGCGGGACGCATCAAATGAATGGCTCTGATTAGTTAATGATGGGACCCATATTGTCATTCATTTGATGGGGAGATTTTTACTATCAAATGGGCCCATTTAAGCACTAGTTAATGTTATTGTTCCGTGTGGCAGACAGGCCGACAAGGAGAATCAAACAATAGCAACCCACTTTAAGAAAAGTAAAGTTTGATTGTGGCCGACAAGGAGAATCAAACAATAGCAACCCACTTTAAGAAAAGTAAAGTTTGATTGGGCCACTTTAAGAATCAAAGATGAAATAATTCGTCTACCACACTCACGTGCTCAAGAATCAAAGTTTGATTGGGAATGATGCTCTCTCTCTCTCTTACTTTTTTCTCTATCTATATATTGGTAATGACACATCCTACCATTACTCCACTTGGTTTACAAGCAAAAACTACGTACCAATATTCTATGAGGTAAGTTCCAGGTAAATCCAAGGCTCTCCTCCTCCTTATTGACTACTTACACCACTAATCTACTAGGTAATTGCCTGCAACCAAACAGAGCCCTTCTTGTAGACTTGAAAAGTGGTGTGTACAAGGAGCATCACACTATAGTAACCGACTTAATGAAAAGCAAGCTTGATTGTGCCCACATTACATAAAAGACAAAGAAGCGATAATTATTCTTCATGATTTACGTGTTCTAGCCACCGAGGCACCACTCATTAGAAAAAAGTATTGATCGATTGAGAAGCTCCAAAACAATATTAGAACTCTGAGGCTCAATTTTGTATTTTGAGAACCGATTGTGAGTCCAAAACTGATTATTGGACTAAAATTCATGTTTAATTTTTAGTCCATTAATCAGTTTTGGACCCACAATCAGTACTCAAAATCCAATACAAACAGGGCATAATCAATTTTGGGTGCTAATCCAATACAAACAGGGCATAATCCAATACAAACAGGGGATTTTGAGAATTGATTGAGTCCGAAAACTTATTATTGGACTCATAATGGAGTTAAGATTTTAGTTCGATAAGCAATTTTGGACTTGGTCAATTCTCAAAATCCAAAACAAAAGGTTCCTAAACTATTGATTTCATAGGCATTAATCTTATGGACAAGATGTGTAGTTTGCAAACCTAGAGTTAAGAGAAAGGAATTGCTAGACGGTGTCTCTTAGGTTCTTTTTTAATGTTCAACGTTCATATGATAGGATCCATTGATCTGACCTACTAAAAAGTTGTTGATTGGGATGTTCGTTCAGCACGAGGCTAGGATCGCGTATGCCAACTAGACATATCGTTTAGGTTCACATAGTGGTAACCGAGGGCACAAGAGTCATTTCGTACCTCTTCCAGAAGAAAATCATAGAACCCGTGTCCTAATAGGAAGCCTAGCTGGCGGCAAGGATAAGTAAGGAAACCGACTTCTTAGTCAAGTAGGCCAATCACAAGGACTCCATTAAAGCTAAGTTTTCCAAACTAACAGGGACTAGTCTACCAAAGGGGGACCAAACTCCAAAGTATGCATCACACTACCGCACCATTTGTTTCTCTTCAAGCTCTCCCTGCCTTTAGCGTTTAATTTATACTGTTTGGTACTCCATTCTGACTTGAGCATCGGAGTGTGCCCCCGTGTCCAAACACCGGGCCCTTTAACGAATTCTCAGTGTTCGCAAGTCATCCTAAACAGCGAAGCTCATCTACAACACCCAACCGAGGCTGAAGTCCAGATTTCAGCATCAACCAGGACCAATAGATAGGTTGTTTTGATCACCGAATGGTTGGACCACCCACTTTTAATATACCTTTTCCACCGGTGTTTTTCCTTGAAAAAAATCTACGCGTAAAATATCACATTTTAAGGTTTCTTTGCATTTTTTTCCCCTGAGACAACTTGCAAACCGCACATTTGAGAGTTTCTATATGATGCATAGACAAACCATTTAAAGAAAAATTATGAGCCAGTGAAGTGGAACCTGTTCAATGATCCAAATAATTTATTTGTTAGGCCTAGTTGCGATGGAGCATGCATCAAATTCTACTTAGGCCGAAAAATTCTCATACTCCAATGGGGTTGTTAGTGGGCAGTGAAAAAACAAAGAAGCAACGAATTATGTTCTCACATGGGAAGGTTAGAATCGCGCAATAAGAGTTGATTTTGTTGCATGGCCTAGCCATAACAGGGGCCAGATCCCATCCAGAGTAGGCCCCTCACAGTTTATAAATCGGGGGGTATCAATTGATACATTGACATATATATATGCAACGACATACCTTTGATATGGATATATTGATGAAGGTGTTAAAAATTAAGTCGTTACACATATCATTGTCAATCTAATATATTGCATTTATATGAGACGTTTCAACTTATGTATTTGAGATTTACAAAACGATAAAAAAGTGTATTAGATATTTGAGATGCACTTCTACTTACAATAGGTTTCACATATTGGCCCCAGTTTACTGCCATGTAGCCTTTACAAGTAACCCTAATTCACTATCTCATTTGACCATCACAAGTAGGCTCCACTAATACAATCATATCGGCTCACAAGTAAAGCCCTATTATACTATCATGTGAGCCCGCAACTAAAACTACATAAATTTTAAGTTTCATACACTAATTTGTTTATATAGACAAATTTGACATCAAGTTTCATCATTGTCAGTCTTCGTTCATGGACCACCAGACTCATCATCCCGCCTATTCGACGAGTAGCTCCAAGAGATGATGTATTCTCTCAGGTTATGGGAGAGGAGAGACATGGCTGAGTATGGAACCGTATAGAGTGCTAGAGAAAGACTGCAGAAGCTCAAAAGACAAATGAACTAGAATAGCAGCGCACAGATGCAAGAACAATGGGCAAATATTCTGTTGAATTTTTGGGGTAACAATCAGTTAATATTTTAATTATGTTTAGTGTGATTAAGTTTAAAATTTGTTATTTTACATATTAATTAATGCATCTCTCTTATTAGGGATTTGCTAAGGGCCATCACAAAAGGCATTTCACGGACTGGCTGTTGCATGAGAGAGCCACCACATAGGCTCTCTTTTCTTCTTATTCATTTAATTCATCCTACGTGGTCGCTCTCTCATGCAACACCCTGTCCATGAAATGCCATATGCGATTGTCCTTAGGAAATCCCATCTTATTATATGTTAAGTTCCGAACGCTGCTACTCGATGGTTAGATCCACCACTCTCCTCTACAAGTCATGCAGTTCCCTCCCCCATCGAGGTATATATGTTGATATTTTCACCAAGAATTATGTCAGCACTTGACAGGTATGATTAGTTATCTTAAATAACTATCATCATATACCCTCAATTGCTCAGGTTGTTGTGATGGGCCTCACACGACATGATGTGGAAGTGGCACACAATATTTTATTTAGACAGAAGATCCAATGGAAGAAGTTGGGGGCACACCATTCGGACACGGATTCTGTGTAGTCTGTATTAAAGTACCCTTGGTTCATGATGAACCTTTTGTAAGACCGTATGGAAGGTTCAAAACCATAAGAGATGTCGTTGGAGCAAATGTCGCTTGGGTTTCTGCATTTGTAAGTAATGTTCATTTACTTATTGATGCATGATGAGCCTTTATTGACATGAATAATTCTTTATCAATATATATATTTTTTGGTTTATTTTGTTCGTAGGTTCAATGTAATCCAAGTAGTTGAGTCGTACTTTTTTATTTTTTGAATTTTGATTTTGGTTTTGAGTGTGGTGTTTGATTTGGTTTGACTGTCTATTGTTTTGGTGTTTGTGTTTAACTTTTTTTTGTTAAAATATGTATAAGATGATTTTTTGGTGTTTTAATATATTTGAATTGTGAATTCTTCATGTGTTTTAAGGAATATTGATTCTTTATTAGTGTGGATTTTAGTTTTCAGTTTTGGTTTACAATCATATAGCTATTTTGGAAGTACTTATGCTTAAGGAATTTGCGCCAACAAGTGCAATGAAGAAAAACTTGGTGCCAACAAGAGAAATGAACCCAGAGGTGAAATTTTGTATTTGTAAAAACCCTCCTCAAAACCAGTAAGATGTAGCTGAGCTTCCTTTTTAGAGAAACTTGGTGCCAACAAGAGAAATGAATCTAGACGTGAAATTTTGCATTTATAAAAGCCCTCCTCTAAGACAGTAAGATGCAACCGACCTTCCTTTTTTACTTTTATTTCTTTTCTTCTCTTCTTTATATCTATCTTATAGTTTGATAGACTTCTTCGCAATCATCTTTCCTCGAATGCATTGATAGGATAGTTGCCATTAAAACTATCAAAGCTATATGTGCTAAGAAATCTATCAGTACAACAATTCTCATTGAACTTCATTTATCATTTGGAATTGTATTACATTCTGATAAATGTATGCTTTCTCTTCACTACAATGCAGAGGGTAGAAGGTGTCATGGGAAGAATTACGCGGCAGAATCTTTCAATCACATAAAACAATTTTTTTCTTCCCAACGACCTTAAGCCAAGATCGTAGTTACTAGATTCTGATGGTGACGAATTGAAATTCAGAAGTTTAAGAGAACTTTACCCAAAGATTATCAAAAAGATAAGCACTACTTGATCCACTCATTACCTGGTGTTTGGTGTTTCTGAAACACAAACTCTTTAGAAGTTGTAGTAGTGGCTCCTTGAGTTGAATGGATTAAAGGATGAAGATACTAAGAACCAATCTTGAGATTCAATCCCAAGTGTATGTTGAAATCGTCTCGCCCTTTTTGTTTTACTGATACAGTTATTGTTTATGGCAGATAGTTGTTGTTCGTGAATCGTGGAGACTTATTCATTTGGAATAATTATGGTTTAATTTATATTTCTATTAGATTATTGTGGATAATTTGTGCTATGCAGGTAAATTGCACACAACGGTGGGGCTGTGTGCGGGTGAGCGGCAATGAGCACTACAACATATAAATGTTTCTCAATTTGTTTCCTTTTTGTATCTTGGTGCATTTTTTGGCTGAAATTCTACTATGCATTATTTGATGAAACTTGTATTGTATTTTTGAAAATGTTCAAGCATATTTTCCCGTGTCTACTCACGTCCTTAAGGTATGGCCTTCGCTACCGATCTTTGTCAAAGTTGCAGTTCTAAAGGCTAGGCCTAATATTCCCTTCAATAACAAGCACTTCCTTATTGGTGGAAGTGATGAGACCACCTACCAAATTATGGGGGTCTCATCTCACTTCCACTATTAAATGCACTACAAATCTTCACCCATTCAACCCACACCGAATTCTGCACCACTGTTTAGAAAATTTTAAGGCAGTTATTGACTCACCGAGTCAACTTGGTTTTGGCCATATTAAGTCAATAGAAAACTTCTCTTACATGTTTATAAGAAACTCGCTGCATCAATCATTGGTTCAACCGTATCTTTTACCATACTTGGTCTAAGTTGGAGTTTACAAAAATTGTTCCAAACCGATGAAGTTGGGTGGCTAATTTAGGCTTTTTTTCTATTGAATCCATCAGAAATATAACAAATTGCTGATTATGCAGATTGAACTGAGACTGAATTAGTTTATAATGAGCTTGAATAAGATTTCCTAGTCCTAAACCTTATAAAGCCTTTGTATATTTCCCAATGTATTCTGGCTGTTGCATCGTTTATTTGTCACAGTTTCCTTTCTCTTTAATTCTATTATTCTGAAATGTATGGCTCTTAACTGTGAGAGACTTCTCTTTTTTATGATTTTCATTCTTATGTTCTTACAACTGTTTCAAGTTCATCGGTACACATACATGAATGATAACTTGTTCTTACACTGAGTTTGATTATTGAGAGTTCTCCCCCTTTTGCTTCATATTCCTTTGTCATCCTCGAATTTAAAGAACCTGTGTGCTACTTGGATCACATCATATGTTTTTGTTCTGCTGGTTAACATATGCCCCACTTTTGGGTTGTGGAGCTCATCCAATTTAGGGGTGCAACTCGGGTCGATTTTTCGAAATTCGAGTCAAGCTTTTACCTTAAAATCGGGTAAGGTTCAGGTTGATTCCAATTCATATTTTAGCAAAAGCTCAACCGACCTGACCCAAGCCCGTATCATCCATTCTGCGAAGGAGAAACTGACACTAATTTTTGGTTGCTCTTGTACATCACAGGCACCCATATCTGTAAGCTACTATGGGCAATTTAACTTTGGGACTATAAGCACATGTTACTTGGTCGTGGTACTTTCAAAGAACATTTGCTCCATGATTTGCTTTCCCCCCCCTCCTTTAACTTATCTATTTTCAAATATCTTTCTAGTATAGCGGTAGAAACTTTTAAATTCTTGATAATCCTCTAATTGTTTCCCCTTCTTCACATGTTGTAATTTGTGAATTATGTATTTATTTATAGTTGTTTTACCCTCATTTTTTGGTCCTTAACGTTTGGGAGGTCGACCGAACAACACCACCAACTTAGCTTTTGTCTGGTACTCATCAACACCGGCATCATTAGAACTGTAGGCTAATGTTTTCCCTGAGGATTACCAGCGCACAACAAAAAAAGAAAAGAAAAGAAAAAAAAACAATTAGGCGGCGTTCGACGTTCTTGAACACAGACAACGGTCATGCCGCCTATATTTTACACTGCCAAGGGTCTTGAATGGTGGCCAAAGTAAATGAAAATTATAAAAAATAAATAAAAAATAAATTAGGGGCGGTTTGGCAATTTAGTTTTTGGAAAAAAAATACAATTAGAAGATAGGAAAATACAAAATTGGGATACAATGAATTACCTGTAAGCAATCCACAAACAGCAAATCCATTGGTTGTGCAACCAATAATAACAACAATTACTATCTGGGTCAAGCGATGAAGTATTCCTTACAGAAAAAAGTGGAGTTATCCACAAACAGCAAATCCATTGGTTGTGGACCATTAAGTATATTTTAGAGAAATGATGGTGCATTCACTATCAATAACATAAAATCTTGTGATTCTCACACTTGAAGAAATGAGATGCAGAACCGCATGGACTATGTTAGCTTCAAGAAATGAAATGCCATATCATCTCACTTAATTTGTGATATATAACTGAAATAGCACACAAAGAAAGCAGTCAAAATTGGGGATGAAAAATCATGATGCTATACATAGGTAAATGAAATTGCATAGGATAGAGAGCACACAAAATTGAGATTGTAAAACAATGATGCTACACAGGCATAGTGCAGAAAACTTATGTGGTGATATAGCAAGAAGATAGAGATTCTAGCCCAACCATAGATACTTGCCTACTCCCCAAATTAATTTCAGTATAATGGTTTCCAGAATTGAGACTTGACCTTCCTATTTTGTGGCCTCTAGGAAACACTGTTCCCAAAACAAATATTCACTAATGACATCTAGTCATTTGTTCACATGGTTATTTGAAGTCCTAGAAATGAAGTGGCATAAGTCCTACAAAACTTGCAACTCATTTGGCAAATGGAGGAATTTTTTCCCTTTTTGACCTGAAAGGAGAGGCATTCACCTCCATCCAATTGAGCTATAGGTTGATGCGAGAATTAACCTGCTCCGATCGTGAGGTTGGTGTAGCACGTATATCAAATTCAATAGAACATACAAAAATCATTAGAACATGAACACAATCGCTACTATTAAGCATAACTCAATGGCATGTTAAAGGTAAGATTTGACCTTATAATTGAAGCATCTATTTGCATACCCTGAGAGAATAGTTTAGTGTATTGGTGATAAAGTGTGTAGTTTACCAGAATCACATGTCTTGAGGCATCAGCATACAAGAACAAATAAGCATTCAAACACTCGGCATGGCAAATAAGATGAGCAAAACATGAAATTTGAGCTACCCAGATGCAGCTACTCGAGAAATTATAATTGAAGAAAGATGAGATCTTTCTCATTTACTGAGTATTCTCACAAAAGAAATCCAACAATGTTAGGGGAGATTGAGGAGGTTTTTTGTTTTAGGAGGGCTCCATACATCTAATCCAGTAAGAAGATTTCTATGTTTTAGGAGAGTGAAGAGGGTTTTTGTTATTTCTACACAATGATGAAACACTCATCCATGATTCTGAGGCTTTAGAAGCATTTTGTTCCTATTTTAGGCCATCTGGGAGGTACTTTGTATGCTTTGTAATGTATTACCTAACCAGCAAATATAACAATTGAAGGTACTATTGTGACTTGGGATCTGTCCAAGAAGGCATGCTTCTCATTTTCTGCTAAAATGCAACAGAAAGTTGCAAGAAACCTGAGAAACACGGCAACCAGATGTGAAAAGTTTAGACAAATAAATTCTTGTAATCTTTTTAGCCAACAAATATTTGGGGCAATGAAATCTAAGTGTTAGTTGGTTGATTGACTCGGAACCCAAGATTGTTCATAATTCCAACACAAAACTAGCCACACTTCAACAAATGGAATGGAAAATCTGGTAAATTAGATTCAATGATTAAAGAAGACAAGCCATCTTGCACACAAAACAAGCTAATGTACAACACTTACATGCAAGATAATCTTCATACTTTTGGCTTCTGCATAGTCTCATTCCAGCAACATAGAAAGAAACTTCACGGCAAAGTGTTGCACCAGTCCCACAAAAGAAACCTGTGAAGCCATCTTGGGGAACAGTACCTCTAAATTGAATGGATAATTCATGTAAGTGTTTATGATGGCACAGTTCTTCTAGCAGGAAACATAGCCGGCATATATGAATGGGTAACTAAAACAGAGTTCAACCCATCGATCGCACATAGAATAGAAAGCAAACTATGCATCTATGAGCTCTTGGGTTTATTTATGCTCATATGTATCAGAATTAAGGTTATTTTGGCCACTTTCCATCAGGGTATACTTTCCCTTCAATGCAATATAAACTCGATGTATCATCTTTCTCAGATATGAGAAGATGTGTTTGCGCTTATTAAATCAAATCTTTCAATATCATTGAAAAAAATATGCTCATACAGAATGATCTTACTCCGTCTTAATCTCATCTCTACTATAGAAGATTCCCATTGCTATCCTATATTGAAATCTTAGCTATCATCTCAGGGCCAATTAAGTACAAATTACCAAGCTAAAATCCCAATTAAATAAAAGAGGACATCAATACCATTCACAATGAAAGTCATTGATAACACTATTAAAGCCAAAACTTTTTCATCTCTAAAATCACTAAAAGAGGGCACTCTGGCTAGCTCAGGTCAGCTGGCTACTGCTGAAGGTCAGATTTTACCCCCAACACTCACCGTTATAATCCTTTGAAGCAGAAGTAGAGGGATGGGAAAGGACTCTTACAAGCCGAGAGGACTCCTTGTTGCCAAATTCAAGAGTAAGTCCAAAGGAAAACAAACAAACTACAAGAAAAAAGGGGTGGAACTCGTCCAAGCCTGCCTCCAAATTTTGAAAACTATTTCAAATTTTCATCTTCAAAACTGAAATGAGAGGACTTTTTTTTTTGAATGGCAAGGACTTCACTCCAAATTATAGTAGAGGGTTGAGGTCCTTGATGGGCTGAGAACTTGACAAGTGTCTTGTTTCCTCATGGACACTTGTCAAGCAAGGAAACAAGATGAATATAGATGTGGTATGTGTCCCATGGTCCTGTGGTCCCGAGGACAATTGGCAATCATAGAGGCCACATCTCGCATTGGCTGCCATGAGTCTTCAAATGACATGTTTATTGCAGGTCCCGTCCTAAATTTGTGGATTACCTGACAAGTGGCAGCCTAGGAAATTACCTTGAGTGGTCTCCCTCTTGTGCAAGCGTGGGAGCTCTCCAAGTGACGAAGGTGTGGTCCCCTCCCTTAGAAGCAGGAACCTTCCTCATGGGTGCCGCCTGTCCCCTGATAAAATCGTGATTTGGAGGTCCTTTGGATGGGAACCGCTCCCATGGCACTCCCAAAGAGACGGGAACCGCTCCCATGGTGCTCCCAACCTACTCCTATTACACCATTAGTCTCACAGTCTCACTATCACCAACTTTCTTGTATCAAACTCCTCCAACTCTTCAAAGTACTTCATTGGAGCAAGCCCAAAGGCATCTTCACAAGGCACGAGGAAAGAGGGCACAACATGAAGATGGTTAGAGATTATTAATTTTAGATGTACTTAAAATTTGAAAGATATATGTTAAGAAAGTTAGAAATTACAATTTTTTTATGCACTTGACTTTTGAAAAACATATAAAGAAAATATTACATAAACGCTCCCACGGTGCTCCCAACCTTAAACTCTTCTTGACCCCTACGCTTCCCAGCCCCCGTTCCCGCATCCGCTTTGTGCTTCTAGTACACACCTCATCCCCCACATCCTTTACCTCTTCTATTCTTCTAATTTACAAATATGGCATCACTACAGAATCTCCCACACTTCTGTCACTAATTACAATCTTGTCCTCACTCCAAATACTCCCCTCATCTCACAATTATTACAAAATACCCCCAATCAAAACAAGCAAACTGCGAACTAATTACCCATACTCTATCATAGATGCCCCATAAGCTCTGACCAGGGACTTGGTTTATATCAAACTTCGCCTCCCTCTTTAAAAAAGATCTTGTCCTGAAGCTTAACTCCGCTATTGGAGGTGTATGCTCAAGTCATGGGTAGGCAAGGATATTGTCTCTCACTAACCGGCCAAAGGCAACATAACTACGATGCCGTGGTCAAAGATGTAACCCTTCACCCAGGGCCCATTTCTCTCTATGTGGAGATATCTCTGTGCAAGGATCCACCACCATCTCAATTAAATGGCCATGGCTCCTATCTGTCTCCGTAGATGTGTATTTTGCCCATCTTGGCGATAGTTCCTATCTGTCTCCATCGATGTGTATTTGTCCCATCTGCCATAAGCTCAGCTCAATAAATCAGTCCAACTCTACCAAGGCGAAGTCCAAGGTATCTTCTGTCGGTGAAAATTTGTCCACTGCCTCGCCATAATCATCCACTGCGATCTCTGTCTCAAGCTCATCCTAATTAATGGACCCTTCCTGCTCATCATGAATATCCAAAGAACCATTGTATCAATAGGCTCCTCTACCGGTGCCTCAAATGAATCCCCGTTTGTAGTAGATGGCTCAACCTCTCTTCGAACCATAACATAAACTGGATCCTCTATATGCCTCTCAATGCATCCTTACATGGCATCTCCTCACCATCAGTCTCTACATATGTGATATCAACCTCAAATGTAGGAATAGAAGATGCTTGAGCCAGACTTGTTGCTTCTGTAACTGACACAAGGTCTTGGCTGATGTGGTTCAGATAGGAAAGGAACAAGAAAGCAACTCAGGAAGGATAGTTGAGAAGTTATCGGTGAAAATTCAAGATCAACCGATGACGCCTGGATCAACGCAAGTTTCCAATAGATCTCAACCAGATCAGATTAAGGATTCACAAACTATTTGAAGTTTAAATAGCAAGGTTGATTGCGGGTTTCAAAAGATTCAATTCTTCTTGACACTGATCCTGGTAGGCTAATAATTGAGAGGCACACGAAAATCAAACTAACAGAAAGGAGATAAGCTGTAGACGAGTTTCATCAGATTTTGAACAACACTCAATAATGAAGTTGATGGAAGTTACAGTAACTGGTTAAAGAAAACAGATCATCTATCTTCAGTCTCTGGATCTATGAATTAAGGTACTTCGGTGGCTGAGATCTTAGGCTTTAACCAGTTTACAGAGAGGAACTGTTGAAGCGAAATGATCAATAGGTTTTGCTGTAATTCTAGAAGCTAACCAGTTTCCCAGTGGGGAACTTATTGAGTGGAGTCACTCTTGAATGCAACAGTGGCGGAAAACTTATATTGACTGCAGATCTAGCTAGATCTAAGATCTAGTTGGATCTATAATCTACGAGGTATCCACACCGGAATTTCCAGCTTAGCATTTCTGAGAATAACCTATTCGATATTTGTTAGTTGATTTCCTAAGCTTCACTAGGAGAATTCAAAGAAAGATCAACTAACTACTTCGACCTACTAGTAATATAGAAGTGAAGCTAGAACAAAGATAGATAAGGTAAGGAGAAGAAGCTGCTTTTGCTATTGGATTCAAAGTAGAACAAGAGTGGGAAAGTAGACCCTTATGGGGAGAGGGTTGGACTAGTAGCCAATTAAGTGTTCAAACTTGTCCTCTTCTTTCTTGTGTTCCCTAGGACACTTGGCATAATGAGAGAGATTATATCCTCCTTGGTTCCCACTTGTAAGTGGTCCCAAGGACACTTATCACCCAATCACACGGGTGGTTAGTTACACAAGTGGTCCCCAAGTGGGCATGTGTCATGCTTGAAGATCATGGGCCTTCCTTTGTGGTCCTCTTCTTTGTACAATTCACTTCTTTCCTATTCCATATTACAATAAAATGTCACTACAATTTCCCCTCTATTATTCTCTCTAATTACCTTAGTAGCCCCTAATTGCTACACTATTATTAACAAAATTACAAGAATGCCCCCGCTATAACAAAAAGTACTATCACTACCTATGCTACCAATACCCAATCACTTTGATCGGGGACATAGTCCACATCAGTTATACAAGGAAATCGATAAAGGGAAACTATATCTTTGCTAAGAACAATTCAAACCAGTGTTTTAAAATGCACATGAGGGTCAAAACATTGCCAAAGTAGATCTTAGTCAAGCAGTCGAGTACCCGGTTGACGCACCGATTGACCTGGTCATAACTCAAGAGAGTGAAAGAAGTTTTAATTGAATTTGTAGGGCAAAAGATCGACTCGAAAAAGAACACGGCCATAGAAAAAGAGAGTCGACTTGGCAGTCGAAGATGACTGTGGAGATTTAAAACTATGATCCAAATGGTACACACTTTCACCCTCTTTAAAAGGAGAGTTTTAGTATTTGAATTTTGTGGATTTTCTCTTCCAGCAATGGGAGAACAGCTTTTACAGTTTACATCCATGATAGAACATCTCTGTTTATCAGCCTGAACATGTTTCTATTAAATGCAAATGTCGTAATGTAGTAGCTGTGTTCTTCCATGTGAGCAAAGTGCATTGGCTAAATCATGGTAGAAGTTTAAGTATATGATGACTATGGAAGGGTGGCCTATTCAGAAGGCTCAGATTTGGAATTCTTTGACGGATAAAACAGTAGAAGATTGGCATAAATTCATCCGTTTCTTACCAAGATATTTAGATTTCAAAATCAGAATCACAGTTTAAGATACAGCATGTTTGTGTGCGTATTATCATTTTTTTTTTCAATTCAAGTAGCATATGAAACCTTCAAACGCTTCTTGCATTTTCAAGAAAAATATTTTCTTCTTCAATTAATTGAACTAAAACGAAAATGCTATTAATTTTATGAATTCCTCTGTTTCTCAAAAAACTTCTGAAATGGATGCTGATGAAATTTGCTACAGAGTATAGGCTATATCCAGCAAAAGTGTAAAACTAGATCAGAAATGGGTACAATCTTATAAGTTTCTTTGTTCTTCCATAGCAAGATATCAAGCTTCTCAAAATAGATCTTGCTGGAAATTTTGAAAGGAAACAATGCTAGAAGTGTCCTCTAACATCCACCAACTTTGCACATCAAAATTAGATAAAAATAGACCATAAATTCCATGTCACCTGATTTTTTTCATTTAAAAACATGTTTTTCATAACAGTTTAAGTTTCAGAAATGCCCACTTCAGTGCAATATTCATGTCCTTATTTTCCCCTGATCATTTAGCAGAAAACCTCCAAGGAAGTGCCACACACTAAATTCACCTCCTCATCGGAACTGCCAATGAGTGAACAGTGATTGATCTCTCAACTATACACCATATTTTGAAAAAGAGAGTACAATGAAATCACAAAAAATGCAGACAATCTCTAGCACAAACAGCTCCAGTTCCGGAAGTAGTAGACCCAGTGAGTCAGTCAGGGTCAATCGATTATACTGACATCTCGAAGTAACAGGAGCAACCCAAACAAGAGGGGCTTATCAACTAGTGGAATTGCCCGGAAGAACCACCTGCAACAATCTAAAAAGGTATTTCAGATACTAAGAAAATTGATGGAATATCTTGGCAATGAAAGACTTTCAAACAAATTATAATGCTATTCCAAATTAAGAAATCGTCATTGAATCCTTTATTCTAATATATCAAAAGAAGTTCATATAAGTGCCATTTAAAGGTGACTAGAAAGTGCCTTAAATATGGTGCTTTGTCTCGCCTTGAGTTCGAACAATCCCTGGAAGGCAATGATGTTGTATTCGCTCTAGTGTCTTAATGCACTCAAAAAGTGGTGATGGCGTTTCTAGTGTTTCGGAGTATGCTAAGCCTATCGTGGAAGAGTTTCAGGTGTATTTCCAAATGGTTTGCAATTGGGTTTACTTACGATGAGATATATAGCATAAAATGGATCTCATTCTCGATGTCTTGTTTCTAGACAAGCAATAATACCGGATGTCGCCTAAAGAAGATGAAGAATGGTGGAGGCAAGTAGAAGATTTGATTGACAAGGAATATATTGGTGAAAGCATCAATTTGTGTGTGTGTGTGTGTCGTGCCTGCTTTGTTGGTACACAAGAAGGATGGTAGTCACAGTACATGAAGGGTGTGCTTTGAAAGCTGAGTCATCAACAAGATCACCATAAAGTACCATTTTCCTTGCGAAGTGGTAGAAAAGTTGATTGATGATGCTTACAATATATGTTGCATGGATTCGGATTCGCATTTTGGGATCCGACACGGATACGAGGGGTCAGATTTGGTAAACCCCAAAAAGTAAGATCCGTGGATTCAGTAATTTTTATTAAATAAAATAAAATATTCCTGATATATATATATATATATATATATATATATATATATATATATATTAGTTAAAATTATCTGATGTATCCCTCAGATAGCTTATTTGAGCTACGCTCGGAAATAGGGTAGGTGCCTATGTCGTTTGGGTGATGCTAGGCATTGATTCCATAGGATCTAACATAGATCGGGTGATCCTAAAAAATCATGTCCACAGGATGACGCTAACCCTTGATTTGTGGAGGTTTAAACGAGACGGATATAAAATGGGTCCATTTTGTGCCTCTACAAAGCGAATGGTTAGGATGATCCTATCTATTTTTTAGGAACACCTTATCAACGTTAGGTCCTATGGAATGAATGGGTTGGATGACTCAAACAAGATGGGTTGATGCCCTATTTCTAGTCGCTAGCTCAAATAAGCTATCTGAGGGATACCTCAGATACATCGCTCCCATATATATTAGACACACACACACACACACACATACACACACATTCATGAAAATTTTGAGGTGGAGGGTTTTATTAAGAGAGTCGAGGAAGGAATGGGAACGGGGTCGATGTTCGAGGGTGGATGGTCGAGGCCCTAGGGTTTTTATTAAGAGATGATGGGTTTTCCATTTGTAAAAAAACAATTGAGAAGAACACACATTTAAAATGAAAATATATGGGATTCACATTTTAAAAGGGACAACGATGTGTCAGATTCTCCTGAAAAAAATAGGATTCAGACGGGACACATCTACAACAAGAATCCAGATGTATCCCACGCGAATCCATGTCCGATTCAAGTGTCAAAACGTGTCAACATGGATTCGACATAGGGGACAAAGAATCCATGCTACACAGCTTACAATGTATGTGTAAAGCCTAGGATGAACATTAGTGACACTCATGTTATGCATTCATCTCCTTACTATGGAGAGAATGTACTTTGAACTCCAGGTCGGGTTCTTTCGAAGGAGGGTTGAGTAAAATAGAACAAATTGAAGAGGACTTTCTAAACCATCTTGGCCATGCAAAAGCACCTAAGGTCAAAGGAATTGAATCATAATATGACATTGTTTATGTGATATAGACAATAGCTCGATCGACTCTACAAAACATCGATCAAATGGTCAAATCATCAATCGAAAGAATTGGTCCTTGATCGAAAAATCCAGCTATCGATCGATGGACAATGGGGAATAGTAGCAACAACACAATATTTAGCAAATTTTATTTTTATTTTTCATATTTTCGTTAAATGCTTCCTTATTGATTCGGGGGTACATTTCCGTGCAATTACCTTTGCGTAGAAGTAATTGGGTACTCCTTTTCTTTTTGGATGATTTGGGGACTTATTTTTTATCAGTTTTTGCATATCGATGTTATCTTTTAAGAGTTGAAGTAAACAAAACTGATTTATTTCTAGGGTTTCACGTGTACCCACATTCTTCCTCTTCTCTTTCTCTCTCTTGTCAAGTGCACAAAAGGATTGTTCTTCGGGTGACCGTTTTCTTCCACTGGAATTGAAAGCTAGCTTATGTAGGCACTACTTTGACAATAAGCTTCCCCATACACAAATACAGCACAAGAACTCAAGGAGAAAAGTCAAATTATAGCGAATTTGTGAGTTAAACTAAGGTACAGACAGTAACTTTTTGGATACTATGAACAACATAAAATAAGAAATATGAAGAGATCTAATGGAAGAACAAATAAAGGCAAGACTAAAATGAGTATGGGATGAGAATACCCATCACCCATGAATCTTCTGCGGAAACCAAAATAAGGAACAATTGAAGAGAAAATACTTAAGTCATCAAGTAGATGTGTGACAATGATATTAATAAGTGAAGAAGCTTCAGATACTATGAAAAGCTAAAGATTACCTAATTGTTTGACCGAGATCTGCTAGATGTTCTTGTTGCTGGTAGGCATTGAAGCGATGATGCAACTGCAGCAGAATGATTGCACTTCTAACAATCTAACAAGTAATAGTACCCCGAGGAAGGCCACTGATGCGGGTGGCTGGTGCAAGTGTGTTTGATCTTCGAAGCTCGTTTTTAGAAGCCTAGGAAATCAAACCAAATTGGACTGGTTTTCTTAGATTCAGATCAGATATGTAACATATCTTATTTTTTCTTGCTTTTCCATTCATAAAATTTGAAATTCTAGTAGATTTTGACATGAAACATGAACCATGAAAAGAAATATATGTGCAAAGAAAACTTACCGATCTCATTTTTTTTTCTTCTTTTTCGATCTTTTTGCAGAAAATTTGAATCTTGATCGTGCCTTCTGTCATGGGGCCATTTCGTCCAGCGTTGTTCGCATGGCCTAGCCCGTTACTTGTATTGTGTGCACATAAGCATGTAAGGCCAAGGGTCCCAAAAGTGTCTCGTTGCATCTTAAAGAGTGTAATTCCAAGACTTGTGAAAATCAGTCTTAGCCAAAGGGGTAGGTTGCTCCACCCCTTTACCCTGGAAGCTTGCTTGGCCATCGAGTGGTGCTTGCTAGTGCATATCCTAGCAAGGATTTAATTCTAGTCAACGGGTGCCTGAGCCCCTTAGGATTTGTAGACTGTTACAACATTCTATTGTACTTCACTCATGATTCATCAATAAAGATTAATGTTTGCCTGTTTGTGCCCCAATGTTGTGCCCCAATGCTTCTTGCGTGCTAGTGAACTTAGCTCCCTTCTGTACTCTGCTTCGTAGGTTTAAGCCTTCCAACCTTAACAGGCTTACTTGCTTTGTAACAAGACAAATCAAGTGTCACATGGACCTCGTCCTCAGACTGATTGCTCGTGACACTTCAAGCAATGGGACGCAAAGGAACAGATCAAGCACGGAGAGTCGTTGGTGGATTCTTGCATTCAACAGGACAGAAAGGTAGGATGAAAGACATGAACAAAATATTATAACTCTAATTTCCAATATCCAAAAACTCAAGGGAAAAACATGGAGAAGAAATGAGAAGAGCCAAGCTCTCTCTCAAATCTCACACAAAAGAAGAATGTCTACAAATTCTGAATCAACAAAAACATATGAAAATGAGGTAAGTATTGGCTTTATCGTGGGCAGCCGAACTAACAACCACAAAACCAACATAATTAATCTATTTAAAATGACAAAAAAGACATCACTTACAAGGGAAATTACAACTAATGACTATTACTAAAGACAAAACACTAACACTAACCCTAGACTAGTGCAATCTACATGTCAAGCTGCATCGGCCACCATCCTTAATGAGGAGCAGGGATCCTAGTAGCACAAGGATAAGAGGAGAAAGCAAAATCTAGGAGAGGTGGGTTGGGAAAAAAAATCCTCTCTACTATTAAGCTTATTCAGGACAAGGGACATTGGCCACTGGTCAATGTCTGGGTGAGGGAACCAATGTTGTTGATGGTTTTAGATGATGACCATGACAGCTACCACATCAATGCCCTTGAGTAGAGGACCAAAAGCATAAAGAATATCACAAGGATTTCCCTAAGGACAGTTGTGTAGTGGTAGGCTTGGACTTAGCTCGAGAGGTCACAACCCCACTATATTGGATTAAGAGACCTCGATGTTTAGAGAATGTAGGAGGTGAAGCCTAGGTGAGGACAAAAGAGCTAAAGATCATGGAGTCATTGCCAAGACTGTTGAGAGAAAAATGCACTTATCCTTCAAAGAGGGTATTGGATGGAAGCAAATTGATTATAGAAATACTTACGCTTGTTCAAGTATTGATGTGGACATCAACGCATCTAATGTTGTAGACCCCATCTTGGAAAAGGCAGAAAAGAGAGAAGAAAATTATTAGTTTTAATTTCCAAATCATCTCACTTCCTGTTCGTTAAAGTAATTGCCTTAACCATAGCTTGGGCAAAATCCCTTCCTTTATTCCTCTTTACACCGGCTTTTTCCTTATGGGAGATTTGTTCAAGTGTAGAGAATAGGTCTGCTATAGTACAACAATGGCAAGCTCCTCATGGGATGATGAAACTCAATTTTGATGGCTCTAGTATGGGTAACCTGGGGCAGGCAGGCATAGGAGGAACTCTAAGAGAATCCAGGGGTGAAGTTATTTGGGCTTTTTCTGGGCATGTTGGAGTAACATATGCGACTGAAGCGGAGGTTCGAGCTGCTCATCAGGGGATTATTCATCTCCAAAGGGAGATTATGGATCATGTGATTGTCAAAGGTGATTCCCTTAATGTAATTAGAGGGCTTAGAGGTTCATATGTTCCCCATGGAGGTTTGCTCAATTCTTTGATGAGATCTGTGATAGATCAAATGACGCCTCTTTATCTTTTATGCACGTAAGAAGATTGGCCAATGGGATTGCAGATAAATTAGCTAGGGAGGGAGTAAAGAAACAAAGTTTAGAGATTTTTGATTTCCTTCCTCCATAAGTGAGCTGTATCTTTGTTGCTTTGTTTTTCCTGTATTCTATCTTTTGTTCTTGTTTGTTCCTTTGGGTCGTACTTTCTCAGTCGCCCTTTTTATTGAATGAAATCTGCTATTGTTAAAAAAAATAATATTAGTTTTCAACATCCCATGACACTGCAAAGGTCGGAAAAGCTTAAGGAACAATGCATGAATGCCACTAGGGATTAAAGAGTAAATTATGTGTGTTGTCATGGTTGTAAATTGAGTGTGTAAAAAGGGTATGCAGTGCAGGCTTATTTGTAAATAAGGAGATGAAAGAGGTCATTGTAATTATACAGGTGGGGACCAAGAACAGATGGCAATCAACCATGCGGAAGCTAGTAGGGACGATTTCTTATTCTCTCTCAATCTGAGTTTCACTGTCACCAGAATCAGAACAATTTTGAACTGTAACAATTCAGTTCTATTCATGGTGTGTTGGAATCGAAACTTACTTCTTGAAAGTAGTTTAGTTAGTCCTATTATGTTAGCTTAACTTCTATAGTTCCGATCCTAGCTGAATCAGAAAATATGATTTGCTTCAGCAGCTGTATTTAAAAAGTACAGCTCTATAGATGACTGTACATTTAAGTGTCATTTCCAAATCTGTAACTGCAATGTTCAGTTGCAAGTCAAAGACACTTGATTACATATTTATTGTTTGTTAGCTTGTTGAATTGGAATCCAAATGCTGATTTGAAATTTCTGCCAGAAGACAGTCCATTTCTTAAATAGCTGCAGACCTTTAGCTCCTATTAAAATAACTGCAAATTTCTACAGTTTATAACATTGTCTCCTCAATCACAAATCAGATCTGAAACATGATCACTGGCTCTTGATTTTACTAGTTCTGAAACTCCAGCATTGTTCAACATTGTTCTGAACTAGGTCTCTTCATGTACTGAACAGAATAATGCTGATTAGTTGTGTTTCAGTTTAGCACAACTATAGAGATACTGTTCATTGTAGTTCTAAACTGAACAGAGCAGCAGCATTGTGCTCCGTTCAAGTGATCCTGAACTAGTTCAACGTTTATACACCAGATCTGGCTATAACTGTTCTGAGTATTTGCTGCCGATTGGGCCCATAAAGAAGCAGAACTTTAAGACTTTTAATCTGTTTTGTTGCCAGTCCAAGCGTCTGTTAATTCAGAGTCTTGAATTCCTAAACAAGTTGGTAGTGAACTAATCTGAGGAGGCAAACGGAACGGCTGACGCCTTGGACAATGAGGGGTGTTTTTACTCAAAGATAACAGGCAAGTACTGCAAATGGGGGGATCTTCCCAGAGTAGCGAGAAGAGCATGAATATGTAATAGCTTGGCCTTACCTACTCTGAGGACGATTGTCCTTGCATTTTCTTAGGAAAATAGAGGGGAAGTATTCGTGAGAAGAAGGGAGAGCTCTTGAAAAGTTTAAGGGCTCTACTCTCCTACTTGTTCTTCCACATTGAGTTCAATGGTAGAAACTATTTCCCTTCCCTCTCTAGTTATTTCAGTTGTCCATTTGAATTTCTTTCAGTTTTTCATTTGAATTTCTTTTAGTTTAAGGGCTCTACTCTCCTACTTGTACTTCTGCATTTTCTTTTTGTTAAATTCTCATAAAATACTAGCAAAATTCCATTCATGTCCTCGCAAACTTCTCCCGAACTGCTAATACTTTGGAAATTAACCTCCCATAGATCTTGTTCTTCCTACGCTCCTAAGATTTCTATACAACATGATTGAGGATGTGATTTGTTCTCCGTGATCCTATAATGTTTCTTTGCGTAATTGTAGTAGGAAATTCTTGATTCGTGCTTGTTGTGCTTTATAAAGATTGTTGTGCTTTATAAAGATCAGAGTTTTCTGCATCTTAATCGACCCCTGAGCAGCACCTAAAAAAATCAAGAAGTTACTCAGATCTCAGTTTTATCTCAGTTTTATTGAAGAGATTGCTTCTGTAACGAAGTCAATTTCCAATATTCATCTATATCTGAGAAATCGGATTCAGTTTGGGAGAAGTACCAGCCGATTCACTTGCTACTCAAGAAGCGATACGGTTGCAGATGATTGCCGAAACAAAGAATTAAGCAACACTAGTTAGTTGATAAAGTCCATCAGTCCGGTTTTATGTTTTCTTTGACTTGGATCTGTCCTGAGCCAAGGCTTAAATCCATATGAATTACATTTAGAGTAAATTCGGGTTCTTCCTTCGTGTGTATGCTGTCTCAGAACCAAATAACACTATGTTAGGAACCGTACTAATATGCCAAACGCTCCAGAGCTAATGGAACATGTTAGGTAAGGCCCTTTAAACCTATCCCATACCTGCCTGGGTCCCACCCAGTCCAATGCCCAGGCGAGCCCCCACTCCGGACCATAACATACCACCACGCTTGTCCATCCGCCGTCCTCGGCGGCCCACTCTGTGACAGCTTTCACTCTGGCTTTTTTTCTAGGTAGCCCTCTCCACATGTCAACGCTTCCGTGACTCGAACACGGGACGTGATGGTTTCTATGATACCAAATGTTTGGTACCTTAACAATACGCCAAACACTATAGAGCTGATGGAACACGTTAGGAAAGGCCCTTTAAGCTTGTCCCATAACAGGCTGTGTCCCACCCAGTCCCATACCTAGGAGGGCCCCCGCTAAAGACCATAACACACAATCATAAATTTTTTTGGTTCCAGTTTGTTTCAGTGAATCATTTGATCTCTTGTGAAGAACACAACATTAGCCAGATCCAGTAGCTATTCAAGTGGTTGTGGGCATCTGCTGTGCAGCAGAACAAATTTTCTTTTTGTTCTAATTCTGAATTCAAGAGGAGAAGCTCCATTGCAGATTTTGAGCTTGGCAGAACAGATCTGATGGTTCTTGAATCTAATCCTGCCATGATCTTCTTGTGTTAACAAGCTACATGAAATTTTCTGGCAAATCGAGCAAGAACACAAATGGATCTTTGACCGTGTTTAAGTACTGTCTGCTTGGTCTCTGTACCATTCATCTTGGACGTTCTGGTTACATGGCTTGAAAGAAGTTTCGAAGGCAAAGTTCTTGCTTGTGCCATCAGATAAGGTTGTTGTTAACAAAGCAAAGCCTCTGACTAAAAGCATCAATTCACATCCTCTGCCACTGCGAATGTTGTTTTCTTTAGACAAAAGGTTGTGCTTCAGTAACGGCCAATTCATCTACCAGTTCTCAACTTTTCCATAGAACATGGAACATTTGTAGAATTCTGTCATTGAATCTAGTTGAAGAGCCATCACAATGTTGAAATCCTGAGATCCACCATGCAAGCCAGTATCTCAAACTCACAACACATCATCACACTTTAGTAAGGCTTCCCAATGTTTAAAGTAACTGTGCTCCAACAGATCAGAAACAGCACTGTCTTGGTTCAATTTTGAGATCCCCACAAGGCTATGTGTACTTGTAATTGATATCTTCAGAGGAGAGGATTTGAGGTTGAAATGAAGCTGTTTTATTTTGCGAGTTGCATACAAGGGTATCATGTTGTGAGTCTATACTCTATAGGTATATGATAAAGACATTACTACCCTGGACAATTTGTCATCAATTGCTTTTGATGAGAGAATGCTGCTTCACTCAGATGTTGAAATGAAGTCATGTCTATATCCAAAAGGTTCGGATCAGCTTCGAGCAATTACTTACAGCCTTGCTACTGTTGGTATATTTCCTGGAAAATGCCTCCCTAATCCCTATACCTGTCTGCTAGAGAAAATACGCATGATGAGCTCCGGATGGTTCATTCTCAGTAGCATATTAAATCTGTTGAACCTACGGGGTCCACGTTGTCCAGTTATTTCATTGGAGCAGAAGTTCAATTGTGGGATTCAAGAAAACCTTTGCTTAAGCTAGTAGCATGCAGGCGTGGCCAAGTACAAGCGAGGGCATAAGTATTTGGCTTATAAGCAGATGTGCAGCCTGATCTCTAATTATAGACAAGTTGGTTGGATGTACCAAGAAGGCTCCCTGCACTGGATTGGAAAAGAAAAGATGATGGACTTGAATACTGTTTGTGGCTTCTTTGCCTCCTCCTAGAAGATATACACGCCAAGATCAGATCAGAGTTCTTGAAGGTTGCTACTATTCAAATTAGAGTGATATTATTCCATTGGGTTCGACAAAGAAAAGAGTTTCAACAGAGAGCAGAAGAATTTCAATATGTGAAGGAATGAAATAAGGAATCAAACTAAAGTAGAATGTATCACTAGCCAACCAAAATTCTGATTTCACTGCAATCGTTCTAGCAACAACAAGGTGTTTGCATTCTTGCTTCATTCTATAGAAGAAGGATCGAGCTTGAGGACAAGCTCTTTTCTAAGGGGGGAGTTTGATGTGGCTTCAACCCCATCTAAAGATGTAGACCCCATCCTGGATGAGGCATAAAAGAGAGGATAAAATTATTAGTTTTCAGAATCCCACGACACTGCGAAGGTCGGAAAGCTTAAGTAACAATGCATGAAGGCTGCTAGAGGTAAAAATGTAAATAATGTGTATTGGCATGGTTGTAAATTGAGGGTGTAGAAAGGGTATGCAGTGAAGGCTTATTTGTAACTAAGGGGATGGAAGAGGTCGTTGTAATTGAAAAGGTGGGGACCAGGGATACATGGCAATCAATCATGTGGAAGCTAAGTAGGGAGCATGACCCTTGTCACTAGCACAAGATTCAAGCTAAGCGACAGGTGGTAATTGGGGACCGGACACTTGTCATGGGCTAAGGCTTTATTCTCTGATCATTCGACAAGTGTCTCGTGGGGACCAGACCAAGAGGACACTTGTAGCCACGTCATGACTCCATGCTTCATCGAATGACAAGTGTCAGTGGACCACTTGCAAGAAGCTTCTAGGCCCCTTCCTCTTCCTATATATAGGGGAGGGGGGAGGCAACATGCAAGGCACTTTTAGTGATGGATTTTTTAGAGTGTGGCCGGGAATTCTAGGTTTCTCATTGCATTTTTCTAGGAAAATAGAGGGGAAATAGTCATGAGAAGAAGGGAGGGGTACAGGAAAGTGTAAGGGCTCTACTCTCCTACTTGTCCCTCTACATTGAGTTCAATGTTAGAAACTATTTCCCTTCCCTATCTTGTTATTTCTGTTTTCCATTTGAATTTCTTTCGTATATCTAGTATTAGTGCGTAGATTTCTTTTTGTTAAAGTCTCGGAAAATACTAGCAAAATTTCATTCAAGTCCTAGCAAGCTTCTACCAAATTACTAATACTTTCGAAATCAACCTCCCTTGATCTGGTAATTTCCATGCTCTCATCGCTGATCCACATCACGTACTCTCGAATCAATGAGATCCCTTTTGTTGAAATCATCTAATTCTACTTTCAGCTGCATAATGCAAGATTCAAATTCTCAAGAATATGAATTATGAAGCAAATTCAAGAGATCCTTAGAATTATAAAATGTATAATACTTGATCTAGGAAATAAGCTGAGTTTGGAATTAATCCACGCAATAATGAGTAGATCATTGCATGTCAAGAATCAAAATTTGTGATTTTTTCCCAAACAGGGAGCTTTTTCTTCAATACAATCTCCATCCTCCACTATCTTTTCGATCCTTTTACTATATTCGGCAGTAGGTAAAGCAAGATCAACAAGATGGCCAGAGATGCCATGAGCTCGCCGTGAGCTCTGAGTCTTGGGAGGATGTATCTCTCCAAAGCTAGGAAGTTATTATGAGAATTTGATACTGACTAGGCGAGGGATCTCTTTTGAGAATTTGATACTGACTAGGTGAGGGATCTCTTTTGAGAATTTGATAATGACTAGGCGAGGGATCAAAGAAAAGGAAGACAACGAGGGAAGAAGGGAACAAAGAGGAGGATGTTTCCATGATAAAGAAGAGAGAAGATGAATATTGGAAAGATAGGAGAACCCTCAATTCTAATAGTTAAGGATTTCAGATTTTCTTTTCTTTTTATATCTGAGGAAATACTAACAAAGGAGATTAAAAATAAAGGAGGGGAATAATTTCTTTCAGAGACATTTTTTGGAGAAAGAGGAGAGAAATGGGCAAGAGAGACCCAACCAGTTGTTCTCTCTAAGAAATCTTTACAAATACAAGGTTCTTGTGACAGAAGTGCTAGTCCTTCCATCCAGTTGTGCTAATAGAGGATGTTAACATACCAACTTCTCCAATAGCTTAAGCTGTTGGAGAAATGCGTTATTTATCTTTTATACTTTAACATTCCCCCGCACGTGTTTAGCCCACTTGGCAAACACGTGGCACATGTGGTCCCACTTTGGGCCGACCATTGCATGTGGATTTTTGCTATCCGGGAGGTTTGAACTCGAGACCTTTGGCTCTGATTTACGAAGCTCGGGTACTCTCCCGGGGCTCTCGCACCCGCACCCGACACGTATGGGGTGCGGGTACGTCCGGGTACGCCCCGGGTACGTCCGGGGTGCGTACCCCATTTTTTTAAAAAAAAAAACTAGTTGTGGTGGTTGGGTGCGTGTCGGGTGCGCACCACGCATACCCGACACGTCCTGCTTCTTCCTGCTGCTTCCCTTTCCTCTCCTGTACTTTTCTCTACTTTCCTGTACTCTGTATTTACATGTAAACCACTTTACTATTTTATTGTCCATTTACTTAAGATTTACATGTAAATAACGGAATACCCCCCTTTTGGATTTATTAAAAATAGTTTCAACACCCAAATCTAAAAGGAAAAAAAGTCAACTCTCCAATTCTAGTACAAAATTCAAAGAAAAATCGTCGGGTCAAAATTTAACTTTCTTAACTTCCAAATGGTGGGGTATTTTTCAAATTTTAAAAATTCATAAAATCTATTGTGTCCAAACATTATTAAATCCCAAAAGTCCGGTAAAAAAATCTCATAATTTGGTCTCTAAAAATTATTCATCTTGTCAGGCACTGGTCAACACACTGGTGATAGACTTTTTTTTCTTAATGAATGATGTATTGATGCCTCATGTTATGAAATATGGAACTTAATCACTTATGGAATGAAGAGTAATATTAGAATTTTCCATTTTGGTGATTTTATTGTTATTTAATTGCTCTACAATTTTTTTTTTTAAATTTTTATAAATATATAATAAAATATTAAAATATATTATTATATTCGGCGTACCCGAACGTACCCGCACTCGGTTTTTTTGGCAAATCACGTACCCGTGTCGTGTCGTACCCGCACCCCGTACCCGTACCCGTGCTTCATAGGCTCTGATACCATGTTACGGCTACATCGAACATGTAAAAGAGAGAAGAGAAGAAGGTTTTGGGGAGAAATCGTGAATGAGAGAGTTCTACCTCACGCACATATTTATTTATATATATGTAGCTCATATGCATGCGAAGATATCCAACAGAGGATATGATAGTAAACTTTTCAATAACATGCTGCAAGAATTATCTATGAACATATTCAAGCAAGTAGTTAATTAACACATGAGTTTCATAGTTTAAAAATTGACAGACTAGGTCAAGAGAGTCATCTAGTCACAATAAAAGAACTTTAGTGAGGTATATTAATCTATGAAAAAGGTTTGCAGAAACTTAGCACATTGCACAAATATTTAATCAAATATACTCAAATGCAAATTTAACATCCCCAGTTTAGAAAAGTTGCAGAAAAAAGAAAATATCTGTATGCCAGGATGTAAAATTAGTGATGCAAATCATAAAACCCAAAAGTCCCAAAGAATTATTTAAACATGCATACAAGGATGAAGAAAGGTGCGGTAGGAAATGTGGGTCCAAAGAGTCTCTTGTTGATGTCAGAAATGACTCCCAAGTACAACAAAGAACCAAAACTTCCATTTCAGACCATTCCTATCTACTTCGATGTATGCTGAATTTTTAAGACATTTTACAACTAATTTTGATTAAACTTTTTAAAGCTCAAATCAGTAAGTTTATAGACTGACAATTTTGAGCTTTTCCACTTTAAAAGGTTCCAAAAAGGGGAATCGGAGTTCATTTGAGTAGGGCTTCATGTTAGAAGGTCTCCTTTTGAGTTAAAGAGACTACTAATAGTTTATAAACCAATTCCGTAAATCCCTCAAGTTGTCGATAGTGTATGAACCAGAACTAAAATGTACACAATCTGTTTGCTTTCTAAACTGGAACATTTACTCAATTGGAAAGTATTGTACTTAGGATGAGATTAGTAACTTGTATTAGGAGAAATAGTCTCCATTTATTTTTTGGAAGTAGGAAGTCTAAATTTAGTAGTTTTATGATAGCTTTTTTTATCTTTTGAGTTTTCTATGCAAAAACTACTTTTAGTTACTTAAGTTTTAGCAATTTAGAGCACAAAGGAGTTGCTTTTGAGTTGATTTAGAAAGTACTATTAGTGTAGAATTAGAAAGATATGGTTTACACTCTGGAAGAAGCTTCATGTGCAAGAACTCTACATATCTCATAGATAGGGTTTAATGG
The DNA here is from genome assembly GCF_043159265.1 of Tasmannia lanceolata. NCBI lineage: Eukaryota > Viridiplantae > Streptophyta > Magnoliopsida > Canellales > Winteraceae > Tasmannia > Tasmannia lanceolata. The sequence goes on along the minus strand of NW_027518695.1, from coordinate 57,725,988 downwards.
AAAGTTCATATGTACTCACTTTAAAGAAACTGTTTTCTTATTGCTAAAAAAAGCAGTTCATGACTTTAGAATTTTCTATTTTCAATTCTTGCATCTATTACTAATATTTTGAAATCCTTTCAAGAAGTTGAATTTTCCTCTAGTTCGATCATGCAGTTTGTGTTGTGCTTGCTTTTGGTTTGCATTAATTATAGATAAATCTTGACAACTAGATAGGTGGGTTCTTATTAATTGTTTGAAGTTTCAGGAAAGAGCTACACAGGAAAGTCAGAGAATGAAATGGAATTAATATTTCGGAAGAGGATGAGTTGGAACTAATATTTCCAAAAGGGATGAGAAGCAATGTTACTGTGTGAAGTTTAGGCGGAGTGTCTTTTCACAAAATGGGAAGAAAAAATTGAACGAAAGAATTTAAAAAAATACTAGATTAATCACATACAATCAACTATCAAGCATCTACACCAACCGAGTTTATATGAAAAGAAACAATATGTTTTTTTTTGAAAGATGACAGAAGTATATTAAGATCATACGAAGAATACAAGCATGGGGGACCAGTAGTTCCCCAAGTATTACAATGTATGAAAACCTAGATTAATCCAGGTCGAAAAAAACCAAAAAGATAATTATAAAACCAACGATTGGCGCCCCCCCAACCGTCTCCCATGTCCACCAAAAGTAGATTTGAATTCATCACTCCCCAAAAACTTCAACAAAGAGAACTTCCCATATCCAAGCAGTTTCAAAAAATACTACTAAAACCATTGCGATCTTCACCAAAGATCTTGAAAACTATCGGGTCATTTTCAAATTCTCAAAATGATCCCCCTTCTCATAGGCCCAAACCTACTACCAAATTTCTTAATGCTCTCCCTATGATGAGCATCTCTTTAGATCAGCCAAAATTCCTTCCATCGCAGCACTAAAAACCTCCTCATTAAGGTTAGAAGCCGGTGCTTCTTTGGTACTCGGTCTAATGCCTAAGGGGCTCTTTTTTGATTGATTATCGCCTCCAGTTTCTTGATTCCTGATTCCTTGTCTTCTTCCCAACTTGACTGCCTTGACGATTTTTCCTCCTCCAAAACCTTGATGAAGAAGGGATGCTTATGCATCGAAGAGTGGGTTTCCTTAACGTTACGTGACCCAGATACAGTAAAGAATAAATCAGGACTCCTATTTGCAGCCTCTTTGAAAAGCTTCCATTGCCTTTTCAAGAAGTCTCTAATGATTTCTCTCGGTGTTGGCACTACTTTAGAAGCCACTTCTTCAGAATAAACCATTGCCTGAATCCTTTTTAACGTTTCCTCTATCTTTGGTAACTCCATAGGGTGCTTCCTCTTCCGTCCCGCCATGGAAGAGGACTGGGGTGAAGAAGTATCGTTCAATTTTTCCATTGATTATCTCAAATGTTTTCCTATCACTCTGTTTTCAATCGAAAAGACGATAATTCCTTAATATGTACATCACCGCCACTAAGGGACCTCTGACCAAGGGACAGGTCTTTGCGTTCAGAAAACTCTTCCTGCCATAAATGCACATTAATGGCGTCGAATTACTCATTGGCGTCCGGCCCAAATCGAGGAAACCTTTTCGACTTCCCATGATGAGGGAAACTTTCGCGAGATCATTACTTATTGAAATAGTTTTGAACTTCTTTAAATGCTTCTCCCAAAAGACGGATACCCCTATCCTTCCTCAAATTAAAGATGATTATTCCTTAGTGACATCTGCCTTAAAAGCTCATCGATACTGCCAATGGATGGGTACAAAACCAGCGCAGATATACCTTCTCCGGATCCCTCCTAAAACCAACCATCGAGATTTTGGGGGGTCCCAAATAGACTTTATCCGCATGCAACACTTACCTTTGGGATTTGAGAAAACCTTTCAGGATTCACAAGGGTCGCAGCCACATTTGTCTTTTTATTCTTCAGCCCTACGGAAGGAGATTTAGTGAGTGCATCCATGGATTTCAAAGTAGGCTTTCCTCGGTGGTTCCCCTTATGATGGCTGAATCCATCCCCTTAGATTTTTGCCTCCATGCAAAGCTAGGTTTTCATTTTCGAGGTCTGGGTTCTAACGAAAAGGATACCCCAGAAGAGAAGAGGCCCAGGAATCCCAAGCTTAGAGCCTCCCAAGCCTTTCCCTAATTTCGTAAGACTCTCCTTCCGGGTCAGATAGCATGCCAAACTAGCACTCCTAACATGCCTAGATGGTTGATAAGGATCCTTCAGTCTGAGACCTTCCTCACTGGGGTCCAGAACAGTGGGTATATGGCTGGCTTGAATAGGATGAAAATTTGATGATGCCAAGGAACATCCATCAGTCGCAAGAGGGATTGAACCGGGGGGAGATCTTCCTGAATATTGCCAAACACTGCTGTTGAGCAGTGAAATTTGAAATTTGAATTCAGAGAAGCAGGCCCCAAGAGAACAGCTCTCCTTCCCTGAAGGTCCAGAGGCGGAAAGGAGGCCCAGTCATCATCGCCGAGGGCTGGCTATCCAAAATTAGATTATCCTTAACCGGTAAAGGGGAAGGTTCCAAACAATGGTCTGGCTACAAAGGAGCAGCATCGGAACCCGGCTGTGATTTCTGAACTTCGATTCTGACTGTGAAGTACTAGCCCAAGATCCGGATTGGAGCAAGGGAAGGGGGCAGTTTCCCCCATGGAGTGAGGATTTTAGCGGATACAAAGCTCATACATTGTTTATGGCTTCCTTCCATTTTTACCTCCAAGACACGGCAAAAAAGGTTTCCTAAGGCTTCAACCGTTGAGGTAGCCCAAACGTGAAATATAATTTCTAACATAATATAATTTCTTAAATAGGATCCCAACAGGAAATGCTTTCTAAGAAGAGATAAAAGGTTAACTTCTTCTGGAAACAGTTTTGCATAATGCAATCACATTTGGTCCTAAGTACCAAAATTTTCGAATAACCTCAATGAATGGATAAAGGTCTCCAAAAAGGATGGCAAAGTGTAAGCATATGTAAAAGGTAGGGATCATTGTTTATTTGGAAGGCCTAAACCAAAAGAGTAGATGGGACTTCGAAATAAAATGGAGAAATCTGAGGGCAGTAAAAAGTTGCAACTAAGAAAGAATAAAATAAGTATTTTAAGTCAACATGTGTTGGCGTTTAGTTCTTACTTATCTAGAAAGAAAAGGAGTGTGTGTGTGTGTGTGTGTGTGTGTGTGTGTGTGTGTGTTTGTTTAATTCTTGCTTATTTAGCAAAACAAAAGGTCAATATGTATGTGAGAGAGATATGGGTGCATGCAAGATGGAAAATTAACGGAGTTTTGATGCTAAGTTCTAACATAAGTTTATGTAAATGTAAAAGGGAAACCTTTAGACATAACTTCATCTTATTATAAGTATAGGGAATGTAATTAAATGCAAATGAAATCATCAATCAAATAATATTTAAAGCAAGCCGGTACTAAATAAAAAGGAAGAACATTTGACTAGTTGAATGTCTAAAATTTCATCTACAAGATCAATTAATATGAAAGATACCAAGAAATCATGACAAGGAACAACCAATCAGTATTAAGGCCGATAAAAATCCATGAGAGCTGGTTTGACTTTGTTAAAGTTAATTGTGGATAGATCCTACATCCATACATTGATCAAATTCTCAAGTAATGTACGCAAAGATATTTATTCCTTTTTTTTAGGATTAGTTGAAACTTATTGAAAAAGGAGAATAGACAGAAATACAATAAACATTCCAGCCAGGGACAAGGCCCCATAAGGCAAAAAAAAAATCTCATATGATGCAACCAAAGCATAATTTCACTTTGTCTTCTGTCTTTCATTTTTTGTGGACGAGTGTCCTTTCTTAATGAACCTAAAATTCCAGTAAATTTAACTATTTCCTTTGTTTTGTAAGAAAGTGAAAGAGAAAAAATGAGCAAGTGAAAGGGGATACAGAAAATGTGAGAGTTACTATTCTTTAAGATAAATAATGGAGCGAAAATCATTCATATAATTAATAAAAGCCAAGATGAGAGATATCCGTGTACCTTCACTAGTGTAGTCTACAAAACCTCGAGTGAGTTACCCATATTTCGGGATGCGTGAGATACTAGGCCAATATTGGCCTCCTTCCTTTCTGCATTGTTTCTCTACTTCCACACATCCACAAATACTTAATCGTTGAAGCATTGTGGGTAGCCCATCCTCCGGCAAGGAAAGTAGTTAAGGAAAGTCACCAATGGCCAACCTGTTGAGGGGGTAAGGTTCTTCAACATCCCCTTGGGAAAGGATTTCAGATTATCACACCCTATGATATAGAGGCCTGTAAGCGTGGTGGCAGTAGCTTTCCTGGAAAGGACTCAAGTCCCTTTCAAGGAAAGCTACTACCCACTACGCTTACAGATTAGCCACCTCCAAAGGGGATGTTGAATAACCTCACCTCACCTTCCTCAAAATTTAGCAATTGGTGACTAACCTCTCCTCCTCCACCTCCTCCTCCTCCTCTTCTTAATATTAGTGAGAAGCATCAGTTAGCTGATAACATATTTAACAAAAAACGATATGTGTTACCAAACAACAACAAAATACCAAACTAAAGAAAATATGGATGTCTGCCAAAAGTAAGAGTATTAACGAATGTTTTGACTAAAAGCAGAACACATTAGTTCCAGAAAATCAATGGAACAGAAAGACCAAGACAGTGATTAAGAAAAACGTGAAAGGCTTATATAAATATGACCTAAAAGTTTCAAAGACAGAGGCATCTTTCAGAAAGTTCAAATAATATGACCTTTGTGTAAATTCTCCAAAAGGAAACCATACTGCAAGAAGGTAAAAAATGTGGTCCAGATCTAACAAGCTAATTATAGAATGTACACATCAGGCAATGTAAATTATCATCTCAATATGAAAAATCCAGTACAAATAAAATGAATGTAAAGGAATTACAATATTTCTAAGAAATTACTATTTTTCCACACTTCTTGTCATTACATGAATGCAAAGACTCTTGAATATGATACTTATTATTACAATGAATATCTAATTGAACTCAACAAAACATTACATAAAATCAATCAACTTTTGAACTAAAGAATGAAAAAAAAAATCAAGAACATAGTCTAGAAAATAAGCTATCAGAACATTTCCGAAGATGAAGATCAGTGAATTCATGACCTTTACTAACTACACCAATAGGTTTACAAAGGTCTGAAAATACTATAATTATAATTTCTACTAACATCACAACCGTTGCATAGAGATCCAGATGAAACAAGATCAAATTCCACTAGTCCGAAAATGCTTTGTAGCCTAGAACTGATTGATGCAAGGAAATCTAGATGAATGTAATAAAGCATATGATAAGTAAACTAAGGCCCTGTTTGGATGGCAATAATTTTGTGGACAAGTTTGGGAAGGAAAAATATTTCTGAAATTTACCACTTTTCTTACACACGAAAAGATAATTGAAACCAGCTCTATTCAAATTTTCATTAGAGGGACTAATAGTTTATGGTAATATCCGTCCACATTAACCATAATCTTATCATTTCCCTCTAGATTGTGGATCGAAACAAATTTCCCAAAAGTATGTTTTCCATCAGAAATGTTTTTCTTGCAATACAAGCAGGGCCTAAGATACTGTAATAAAAGTAGCAGTGCAATCAATGAGTTTTTTTGCCTAAGCATAGAAAAGTCAGTTACCATTATATTTCCAAGACGAATATCAATGAGTTCACAAAATCTATACTAACATCACATGCATTACATATAAAAATCCAACAATTTCATAAGCTAAAAATCCAAAAATGCCCAAAAAAAAAAAACCCAAATCTTCTGATGAAAGAAAGAGGGAACAAATAAAGCCAAAATCCATCGAAACTGTAGACGTGAAACCCTAGAAAATCATACATATCGAAACTTAAGCTCATAAAAACACTAATTCGTAGACCAATAGCATCAATAACAGAGATTACTAATAAATCGGCAACCCCTCAATCACGAGCCAAAATTTTCCACATCCAAGAAAAAAAAACAAATAACCAATGTAGATTTTTCCTTGGGAAGAAAGAAAAAACCAAAACCCCCTATAAAAACCTCAAATCTATCAGAACAAGAGCATAAATGATAGGGTCACATGTATTTTCAGTTATGTAAAATGTGTGTTCTGCTTTTACAGTTATTAGCAGGTTAGGTGTCGTATGTGTTGTCGTATTGTAATTTGTTGTTAAGTTTGGCAGTTGTAGTTTGTGGGATCATGTTTATAAGTTTCAATAGAAGGAAGGAGAAGACAGACTGGTTTTTCTCAACAAAGCTTTTGTAAGGAGGCATCGTCCCCCTTGAAACGGACGAACTCATCTATTTTTGTTTATTTTCTATTTAACTCTATTTGGATCCTATCATCTGGTATCAAAGCAGTTACGATCTTGCAAAATAACGAGGAAAAATGATGAAACGATGGATCGATTAGAAGAAACTTTGGAAGAGATCCGACAATCATTGGCGGCTGTAAATGCTAAATATGATCATTTAGCATCAACTATAAATACAGTAAATGAAGAACAACAGACTAGTAATCATGATGCAGGGCAAGGAAGAAATCTAGGGAGAGGCTATGGCAGATCTGATAATTTTTCCAATTCATTCCAGCCACGATACACTCGGTTGGATTTTTCAAAATTCAATGGAGATGACCCCACTGGTTGGATTTACCGCGTAGAACAATTTTTCCGTTATCATTAGATCGCCGACGATCAACAAGTGTTGTTGGCTTCATTTCACTTGGAGGGTGAGCTAGTCAGTGGTTTCAATGGTATGAACTGACTCAACAACACTTAACCTGGACAGATGTAACTGAAGCCATTTGTGTTCGATTTGGTCCAACCGAATATGAGGATTTTGACGCTGCATTATCAAAACTACGCCAACAAGGGACATTTCGGGAATACCAAACTCAATTTGAGAGGTTGGCCAATCGTGTACAGGGTTGGACTGAAAAGGCTCTCATAGGATGTTTTGTTAGTGGTCTAAAAGAAGAAATTGGTGCTGAAGTGCGTATGTTTCAACCCAAAACTATGACCGCTGCCATAGGTCTAGCACGAATGCAAGAAGAGAAATTACAACGGCTAAGGCGTTTGAAGAACACTCTGAGTTAATCAACTCCAAAATCCACTGGACTGCCCATAAAAAGGATGACACCGGCTGAAATGCAAGAGAGACGTGACAAAGGGCTTTGTTACAATTGTGATGAAAAATTCGCTCCAGGTCACCAGTGTAAAAGACAACAGTTATTTCTCTTAGATGGAGGATCTGATAACGAGAAAGAAGAAGCAGATGAAGCACTTGAAGCATCTGAGGAATCAGAAGTGCTGGAGATTTCTATCCATGCTCTATCTGGACTGAGTCCACCGCAAACCATGCGGGTGTCTGGCCAAATAAAGAGACTAACTGTCTCCATCTTGATCGACTCTGGAAGTACCCATAATTTTTTGAATGCTCGTTTAGCTTCAAGATTAGGATATCCAGTGATAGAGCATCCAACATTTAAAGTGGCAGTTGCAGACGGTAAAAAGATAAAATGTCAAGGACGGTGCTCCAATGTACACCTGCAAATCCAACAATACACACTAAGCATAGACATGTATTTATTACCCATGAAAGGATCCGATGTAGTTTTGGGTATCCAATGGCTTAGAATGTTGGGTCCTATTGTATGGGACTTCTCTAAGATGTCTATGAACTATTCAATTGGCGATCGTGAATATTACATCATTGGGCAAACATCTGGAGTGACAAAATTGGCAACTTTTGAATAGCATTGAAAAGCTCTTACGCAGTCAGCAATCAGGTGTGGTAGCACAACTCAGACCCATTATTGATACTGGTATGAACGAACTTGAACCTTCTGACCTTTCTAAATTGCTTAAGGATTTTTCAGACCTTTTCGTTGAACCAAGTAAATTGCCCCCTCCTAGATCACAAGACCATAAGATACCGATTAAAACTGGAGTTCATCCCATCAATGTGAGACCTTATAGGTACCCACATTTCCAAAAATCCAAAATCGAAAAGATTGTGCAAGAAATGTTGCAAGTTGGGATTGTAAGACCTAGTGTGAGCCCTTATTCTTCTCCAGTGCTGTTGGTTAAGAAAAAAGATGGAACATGGCGACTCTGCGTTGATTATAGAGCTTTAAATCAAGTGACGGTGAAAGACAAGTTTCCAATACCAGTGATTGATGAGCTTCTCGACGAATTGCACAGATATAATGCTATTTTTCCAAGCTTGGCTTGCGATCCGGATATCATCAAATTCGTGTGTATGAACCTGAGATTCCAAAGACTGCATTTCGCACACATGACAGACATTATGAATTTCTGGTAATGCCCTTTGGACTGTCAAATGCACCATCTACTTTTCAGTCACTCATGAATGACATTTTTAGACCATATCTACGGAAGTTCGTACTTGTATTTTTTGATGATATATTAGTGTATAGCACTAATTGGGAAGAAAATTTGCTACATTTAAAAAAGACTCTGGAGATACTCCAGGCCAACCAACTTTTTATCAAAAGGTCTAAATGTGCATTGGAAGAAAAGATGTCGAATATCTTGGTCACATAATATCGCAAGAAGGTGTAGCAGCAGATCCAAACAAAATTGCGAGCATGGTTGAATGGCCTCGACCAAGTACCGTGAAGGGCCTACGTGGGTTCTTGGGAGTCACGGGGTACTGCAGAAAATTTGTCAAAGATTATGGAAAAATTAGTGCTCCCCTAACTGCTCTTCTTCGAAAAGACTCGTTTCATTGGGGTCCTGAAGCCGAGAAAGCCTTTTCAGATTTAAAAGTAGCTATGACCACAACACCCGTATTGGCTCTACCAAATTTTTCCAAGACATTTCTTATCGAGGGTGATGTGTCAGGGAGTGGCATTGGTGCAGTATTGATGCAGGAGGGAAGACCTATCGCCGTCACTAGCAGAGCATTATCTGGAAAAACTTCGGCATTATCGATTTATGAAAAGGAGATGCTTGCCATCTTGCATGCAGTAACGAAGTGGCGACCCTACCTCATAGGTCAGCATTTCAAAATCCTGACAGATCACCGCAGCTTAAAATTCTTTTTGGAGCAGCGAGTTTCCACCCTTGAGCAACAAAAGTGGGTATCCAAATTGTTAGGATATGACTATGAAATAGTATACCGGAAAGGGAAGGAAAATGTGGTTGCCGATGCTTTGTCTCGACAAAATGACAGCAACTGTTTCAATGCCATTTCTATGCCTCAATTTCCTATGCTAGAGGAAGTAAAAAAAGAATGGGAAGAAGATGAGCAATTACAATCTCTCATACGACGACTTAAAAAGGATCCTCAAGCTGTCGTGGGTTACTCATACTCCAATAATCAGCTATCCTATAAAAACCATTTGGTGTTGAGTTCAAGTTCTAAATTCAAAGACCAACTTCTTCGAGAATTTCACTTCGCACCAGCTGCTGGACATTCTAGGTACCACCGTACATATAGGAGGATAGCACAAGGCTTATATAGGAAAGGAATGAAACAAGACGTCAAACGTTTTGTAGCTGAATGTGACACCTCCCAATGTAATAAACATGTGAGTATTTCTCCACCGGGGTTACTACAACTGTTGCCCATTCCAGAACAAATCTGGGCAGATCTATCTATGGACTTTATAGACGGATTACCGCCTTCACATGGCAAAAGCACAATCATGGTGGTTGTTGATAGACTCTCCAAGTATGCACATTTTAGTGCCTTGCAACACCCTTATACAGCAGCAACAGTGGTTAGTGTTTTTATAAGTGAGATCGCTAAACTGCATGGAATGCCATGATCCATAGTCTCTGACCGTGACCCCGTCTTTACCAGTCAATTTTGGCAAGAATATTTTAAACTTCAAGGCAGCGAGCTTCTCATGAGTACAGCATGCCATCCACAAACGGATGACCAAACGGAGGTAGTAAACAGATGCTTAGAAACTTATCTTCAGTGTTTCACAGGATTTCATCCTAAGCAAAGGACAAAATGGCTTCCGTGGGCTGAATGGTGGTATAATACCACATACCATGCTTCAACCAAAATGATACCATTTGAAGCTGTATATGGAAGGCCACCTCCTACAATCACTACATACCTGCCGGAATCCACCAAGGTTGATGCTTTAGACAAGGAACTGAAGAGCAGAGATCAGATCTTGCGCGACTTGAAGGAGAATTTACGACAAGCTCAAGAAAGGATGAAAATGCAAGCTGACAAACATCGCACTGAGAGAGAATCTAATGAAGGAGACATGGTATATCTTCGCCTCCAACCATACAGACAGACATCGGTATCACACAGATCCAACCTGAAACTATCCCCATGTTTTTTTGGCCCATTCAAAGTGTTACATCGAATTGGACCAGTAGCATATAAACTGGACTTACCAGCTGATTCTAAACTCCATCCAGTTTTTCACGTTTCACTACTTAAAAGAAAAATTGGGGCTCATTCAGTGGCATATCCATTGCTAGTACCAGTTAAAGCAGACGGAACACTACAGCCTGAACCATCAGTTATTCTTGACCGGAGGATGGTGAAAAGAAATAATAGAGCTACAACAGAAGTCTTAGTAGAGTGGTCGAATCTTCCACGGCATGATGCTACATGGGAGAACTTTCAGCAATTTCAAGAAAGGTTCCCTCATTTTCAACCTTGAGGACAAGGTTGACATTAAGGGGGGTGGAATGATAGGGTCACATGTATTTTCAGTTATGTAAAATGTGTGTTCTGTTCTTTTACAGTTATTAGCAGGTTAGGTGTCGTATGTGATGTCGTATTGTAATTTGTTGTTAAGTTTGGCAGTTGTAGTTTGTGGGATCATGTTTATAAGTTTCAATAGAAGGAAGGAGAAGACAGGCTGGTTTTTCTCAACAAAGCTTTTGTAAGGAGGCATCGTCCCCCTCGAAACAGACGAACTCATCTATTTTTGTTTATTTTCTATTTAACTCTATTTGGATCCTATCAATAAACAAGAGAGGTAACAACAAAATCATCAAAAACCCTATAAGAAAGAGAAAAAGAACAAAAAAAAACCTCCTCCAAGTACCTCTATAGCCTAAAGCCTTAAACAAAGCTTTTGAAACCCTAACAATAGCCTTCTTTGCTTTTGCCTTACTCTTGTTTAAAATCTGAAGGTAAATGGTCTTCACAGAGGCTCTTACGAAATAGAGAGAACGCGTTATGTCTGGGAGATGATTTTTTCACACCCCCCTGTAGGATTATGCGCCCACCCCCCCCCCCCCAACATGATTTGACATCAATAAGTGTTAAACTCTGCCAGAATTCACCTTAAAAAAAGGGGCGAGCATAATCCTACAGTGGGAGTGAAAAAATCATCTCCTGTTATGTTTTTGCTTTGGGAAGTGATATTTACGCCCCTTTTCATCACCAGGGACACCCAGCGTCAGTGTATCAATGGTAAAAAGGGGGCTCAGGTACTTTATGTCAGAAAAATCCAGAGGCTTTGATTGCAAAGTACACTGGCAAATGGGTGTCCCTGGTGATAAAAGGGGCGTAAATATCATTTCCCTTTTGCCTTTTGCATTCTTCTGTACAAAGAAATGAGAAAAGGACTGAACTGCGTAAAATAGAAGAGGAGGAGCTGCGTGACACTAACGTGCGCCGCTGGGTGTAACATGTCACATGATCCAAAAGCATTCATTTTCGTGGGCCCCACAGTCAAGGATCTCCAACCTTTGGATGATGTAGACCCGGCAAGCTTACAGTGTGAAAAACCTCGATTGATCTGATGGTTAGGAACTTAGAGCATAGTGTGTGGCCCAGAGATAAAGGGTTTGGATCACTCATGTGGTGCCCACACGTATTGGAATATAAGAACTAGCCACTGTTATATGATCTAGAATGTTCATCTGAGGAAGATGCCCGTGGTAGGTTCTGGAAATGAGGTAAGGGGAGTTTATAATAAGCGAAGATTGCAATGTTATATGGCCTACAATGGCAATGATACTATTGGTAATAAGAACTGCTTCATTCACTGGTGAGCAACCATGATAAAACAACAAAATGTGTGATACAGCATGGTTGAACCTGCTCTGATCCAATCCGTCCACTAGGTTGGCCTTATTTTGGCTCTCGTATGTAATGAGAGCGGAAGAATAAGAAATTGCAAAAATCAAAACTCAAATAAACTTTCCACACTTGATCCACGATTTTTCAAAAGAAAACCGTAACACAAGAAGATGGTGTGGAATTTATCAAACGTCCAAAAAAAGTCCCCTTTTTCATATTCCAAACGTCCATGTATGTTCTTTACAAGTGAAAAGATTCAAATGCTTCTGTTACTTTTTTTTTTTTTTTTTTTTATTGGTAAGCTAGGGTTAGGTAGACCCCTACCAGAATTCATAAAAAAAAAGAATACAATCAAGGAGGCTCAAAAGCCAACAATTTGGGGATAAGAATCCAGCACAGCCCACTACAGGAGAAAACAATACAATTGAAAAAAGTCAAGGGCCAGACAGAATAAGGCATTCTGCACCAAGAGCCAGGGAGATAAGCCATCAAACCAAAAGTCTTCAGCAGGGAGCAAGGATGTGGGTGGGGGGGGGGGGGTAGCAACTTCTAGAAGAGGGATTTATCGTTACAACCCAATGAGGCGGCACCAAGAAGTGGAGCACAAAGGAGCAGTCTTCCAGCAGCATCATCAACAATAGAAGAAGCAAATTACATTCTAGGTAGATATGTCCATCTCTGTCCAAATTTAAACAAGTTAAGAGATTCTGAGAGCAAAGAGGAAGAGGGATGGAGTTGTCTTTCCACGGACAAGATCTTTTAGATAAAAGATCAGCAGCAAGATTAGCTTCTCTCCAAACATGAGAGATCCTCTAGGAACGGAAAGTGGACAGAATTTTCCTAATGTGGAAGATGAGGTTAATCAATCTCCATGGGGGCTTTATCTTTCCATTAATGACTTCCACATCGATAGCAGCATACCTTCATCATTTCGAATGAGGCCCCCCAAGCCTCCACCATCGGAATTAAGGGAGGCATCAGTGTTCAGCTTGAACTCTTCAGAGGTTGGGGGGGTCCAGGTGCACGTTTTTTCCGATGGTTGCTTTGCATTGAACTTGTACCCAAACAGTAGGGCAGTTCTTTTCTCTTCAGAATCTTCATCTTGGAATTGCAGCCAGTTTATTCTTTCTTTGACATCTGCATTGATCATCCGAAGGATCACTGATTTGTGAAGTTTTTTATTCTGAAATTGCCTGTAGTTTCTTTCTTTCCAAATTCTGAAGATTGCTGAAGCAAAAGCAATTTTTAGAGCAGTAACAGCTTGACCTTTTCCTGTTCTGTTAATTCTAATCCATTCTTCTTCATCTTTCAGAGTAACACGAGGTTTTCTTCTGCTGTTGAATTTCCAGAGCACGAAACGCCAAATCCAACAAGAGTATCCACATTGAAAGAAAAGATGGTCGACAGTTTCGGCATGTGCCTGACACAGGTTGCATCTGGTATCAATCTGAGGAAGGTAGGTACACAATTTGTCCTTTGTGAGGAGTTTGTTTTGGAGGGCTCGCCAAACAATCAGAGAATGCTTTGGGATATGGCCAATGAACCAGCAGGTTTTGAACAATGGAATCTTAGGCGAATGGTGACGGATGTTATCCCAAGCACTGTGAGTAGAGAAACTGCCGTCCAAAGATGGCTTGCAAATGGGAATATTTTTATTATCATGAATAAAAATACCTCTGTTAAGAAGAAGTTTCTCCTCACGCAGAGAGTCATTATCCAGTATAGGGTGCCATCCATCACTTCTCCGGATATCACTGAGCATTTTTGCGTCTGCAAGACAGGGGTCTGTTGTAGACTTAGGTATTTGAGTAGAGATTTTTCCATCAGGGTGCCAAGGGAAGTGCCACAAGTCAATTTCATCTTCTTTCCCAACTGCATAGCAAATGTAATTCACTGCAATATCACGGGCTTGAAGAACACTTCTTAGACCCCAAGAAGGCTTGGACGACATCTTTATGGTCCAGATACTCTGCTTTTGGATATATTTTGAATTGAGCCATTGTCTCCATAAGGACTTGCTATCTTTCAAAATATTCCAAAGTAGCTTAATTTGAAGAGCAGTGTTGATTTGTTCAATTTTTCTTAGACCCAAACCACCTTCACATTTGGGGAGACAAATATCATTCCAGGAGACAGTATGAATCTTCTTCTTCAGGTCAGGACCACTCCAAATGAAATCTCACATTAGCTTTTCAATTCTGACGATGATTCCTTTGGGAAGCTTGAAGGCGGATGACCAATAGAGGTTGAAAGAAGATAAAACATATTTTACAAGCTCTACTCGACCAGCTTAGAGAGAGACTGATTTGACCGGGCTTGAATTCTTTGTCTGATTTTTCCAACAATGGGCATACAATCCGCAGTTGTCAACCTCCCAGAGATAAGGGGAAGGCCAAGGTATTTAATGGGAGATCCCCATTTTTTGAGTAATTCTTCGATTGTCTCAGGAGGAGGTACCTGAAAAGAAAATTTCACTTTTGGAAAGGTTAGCTTTAAGGCCAGTGCAATTTTCAAATTCAAGGAGACAATCCAGGATGCCTTGGGTTGAGTGATCATCAGCAGAGGCAAAGATCATGAGGTCATCGGCAAAAAGAAGGTGGGAGATTGTTAGATTTCCTTTGGAAAAAGCAGGGGTGATTTTCTTAAGGATAATAGCTGATTCAATTAATCTGGATAGGATTTCCATTACAAGGTAGAATAAGAGGGGGGATAAGGGATCTCCTTGTCTTAAACCATTGGTAGATTTCAAGTGACCCTGAGGAGTGCCATTGAAAAGGATAGAGAAAGAGGGGGTATTACTGCATTCATCAATCCAAGAACACCATGTCTGGTCAAAACCTTGCAGGGACATGAAAGAGAGCAAAGCTTCTCGATTTACGTTGTCAAATGCTTTTGCCAAATCAATTTTGAGACACATTTTTGGTTTTCTAGATGGATGATGGAAATTATGAAGCAAATCATGGGTTAGAAGGATATTTTCTTGAATCTGTCTACCATGAATGAAAGCTGATTGAGAAGGGCTAACAAGTTTTCCTATCACCAATTTCAATCTGAGGGCAAGAATTTTGGTGATAGTTTTGTAAACAAAATTACATAAGGAAATGGGTCTAAATTTTGAAGGGGAGGTAGCATCAATTCCTTTTGGAATCAGCGCAACAAATGTTGCATTTATTTCCTTCAGCATTTTTTTCTTTTCAAAAACGTTTTTTATTGCAGTAGAGAATTCAGAACCAACCAAGTACCAGAACTTGTGAAAGAATCGGCCATTAAATCCATCGGGTCCAGGAGCTTTATCTCCCTTCATGCTGAAAACTGCATTTTCGATTTCCTCCAAAGATACAGGTGCAGAAAGCATTACTGCCTCATCAGAAGTGAGAGTGCTGAATGGATGAGGGAGAGGGTGGCAGCCAGATTTGCCATTGTTGAGAAGTTTGTGGAAATGTTCAACAAGGATTTCAGAGATCTGATGAGGGTCGTTGGTGGTAGTACCTTGAGTATTTTCCATGGAAACGATGTGGTTTCTGTGTAGTCTGGACTTGATTGCTGAATGGAAAAAGCTGGAGTTTGAATCTCCAAGATTCAACCAATCAACTCTGGCTTTCTGACGAGTCATATTTTCTTCCAAATGAGCAACTCTGAAGAACTCATCTCTCAGCTTGTTTTCCTCCTGAATAAGATTTCTGTCAGATGGATTATAGGCAAGCTTTTCTTGGACAGAGTGGAGAGAGGATCTGATGATTGGAAGCTTAACATCAATCCGGCCAAAAACATTTTTGTTCCAGATTTCTATTCTTCTTTTGACTTCTTTAAGTTTTTGAGAGAGCCTATACATCGGATTTCCCAGAATCTTTGTATTCCAAGCCTCTTCCACAACGGGATATAAGGAAGTGTCTTCTAGCCACATATTCATGAATCGGAATGGTCTTGGGCCCATCCTCACTTGATTTTCAAAACTGATAACCATCGGATTGTGATCAAAAAATGCCAGCAGGTTTATATGTTGTGTAAGAAAGAGGGTACACACTGATCCAAGAGTCATTTACCAGAGTGCTGTCTAGTCGAGCTAGTTTCCTGTCTTCTGAGCTCCTGTTGTTCCATGATAAACTTTGACCATCCGATCGCATATCCACCAGAGAACAGTTGGTAATGCAACTATTAAATTCTTCCATGTAGGAAGGGTAAACAAAGGCCATTCCGACTCTTTCCTCAGAAAACCGTGTAGCATTGAAATCCCCTAGGACAATCCAGGGGGAGGTGACAGAACCAGCAATTTGTTCTAAATCATCCCAGAGAGATCTTCTAGCACCTCCATAGTTAAGGCCATATACCGAGGTCAAAAGAAATTTCTGATTGATTTGTAACAGGTGGATTTCATAGTGAATAAGCTGGTTAGATTCCTGCAAAATATTAACTGCAACTTTGAATGGATCCCACATGATCCAAATTCTTCCTTTACTGACATGATCATAGTTACCATGAGCAACCCATTCATCATTGATTTCTTTTGCATAATCAGCCAATTTATCAACCTTGGCTTTAGTTTCCATTAGGCAATGAAGGGGGATACGATTTGAGGTTAAGAAATGTTTCACTTCCTCTTTGTATCAGAGCACAAACCTCTAACATTCCACGCTCCTAGAATATTCATTGGGGACCTGAGTTGAGAGAATTTTGTGGGACTTGACTGAAGTCATTTGTTGGGTCAGGGGAGGACTATTTTTGAATTTTCTGTGGGATCGGGTTGGGGCTTGAAATGTGTTTTGTTGGGTCAGGGGATGACTGGTTTTGAATTTTCTGTGGGATCGGGTTGGAGTTTGAAATGGGTTTTGATGGTTCTAAAGGAGATGTTGGGGAGATGATTTCAGTGTTTTGAGAAGGTTGGGAAGATTCGGGTTCTTCTGGATCATCCAAGACAAGAGCAGCATAAGGGTTGGGAGAAAGAATGTCAGAAGGGGTATCTTGGTAGGGCTTAGAAACAGAGCTAGCCAGGTTACAAGGGGCCGGAATTTCCATAGTTGGGGTACACTGAGTCTCTTCATTTTGGGCATTTCCCTCCCCTTCTATCTCAGGGTTGGTGCTTTTTGAAACAATGGGTCTCCATTCTTGCCTTACCTTATCATCTTTCTTTTTTTCTCCTATTGGGCAAGCAGCTGTGGTGTAGCGGAAAATCTTGCAGTTTTGACAGGCTATGGGTCTCCGTTCATACAGAACCTGTTGATTGTGGATGCCATAGGGAGTATGTATTGGGATGAACTCTGGGTACGAAGCACCAGCCTCAACCTCAACGCATAATCTCGCAAAGTTCAGCCTTGTCTCCTCCGAAGTTTGTGAATCCATGTATAGAGGGACCCCGATTGCACTAGCAATTTTGCTAAGGCCATTGGCACTCCAGAATTGCAGAGTAAGCCCTGGGAACTTAATCCATATTGGGACAGAGGTTAGGTTCAATTTTTCTTGAGCATTTACTGGAGTCAATTTTCTGAGAATCATTGGCTTGCCCGCATATGTGTGGTCTTCCATTTCCAGGACGTTTTCAAAATCTTCCGAGCTGGAAAATTTGAATAAGTAAAATCCATTATTTAGAGTGAAGGTTGCTAAATCTCCTTTGAGTTTCCACTTTCTCATTAGATTTTCTCTCGGATGAAGAAAATAGGGTCTTCGACCTAGGAAGTATCCAGTAAGGCAGCTTTCCCACTTTCTTGCATCCATTTTGATTTCTTCTTCAAATTTTATCAGATTGTTTCCTTGATCATCTTTGGGGGGAATGACATGTCTCAATTTGGTGGTGGTCTGAGCTTTTGGTTTTGTAAGAACTGAACTCCAGGATCTGTTGGGGTTGGTTTGCTGGGTTTTAGAAGCTTTTACTTATGTTATTGTTCATTGAATGTAATAGTATATTTCGTCAGAGAAAAAAAAGTATCTATTCCTTCATATCATTCGGCTATTATATACAAGTAGTTGAAGATCCGTGCGTTGCACGGGGATGGAAAACAAAGAATCAAATGAACAAAAAAAAAAGAGTGCGAACGAAAAATATATCTTTAGACCAAAAGCATTATAAATTTCCAACATAACCTGCATAGATATGTATCCCTCATGCAAAGTGATTAATGTTGGGATAAATACAGGGAATATTAGCAAATCCTCTCCTTTTTTCAAATAGCTTCGCAGGAAACGGTATACGTGTATCTGTAATAAAGGAAGGAGAAAACAAAAATGTTGATAAAATGGAAACAAAAAACAAAGAAAAACAAAGAATGAAAAGATAGAGCGACTACACATCCATAGATATCTATTTATCAAAAACAAAACATGCATAGATATGTATCCCTTATGAAATAAGTGATAATGTTTTATGGTTGTAGCATGTTTTTGAATGATAAAAAGACCACTTATCATCCACAATGAAGAATTTCATATCTAATCGAGTTTCACATCAATTAATTAACTTAAAGTCATGTTCAAACAAATCCTCTTCCAAAATGAAATAGTATTGCATAAAAATCCCGTCACAAACTACAAAAAAAGGAATTTGACCATAATTGGCCACTCAGTCACAAACTAAGAAAAACAATACGAAAAATCGAATTAACTATCTTTCATCCTTTTCTTCACAAATCTCCCTCTCTTAGAAAAATAAGAAAAAGGCATAAGAATAATACAAACAAATAGCACCCTTAAGCATCCCAAATGAAAACTCAAACCCATCATAAGTATCCTACTTAGTATCAAAATAATACAATTTCCTTCTCAGTGAACACACCATGTCATGGGCATCCTCTTGGATGAGAGAGAGGGGCTAAACCTCCATGCTTTTCTAGAAAAGAGAACAACAACGTGTTGCAATGAGTAATAACACCATCTAAAGCCTAATTCCCAATTTTCAACGAACCACTGATCATGTTTTCTCCTATTTATTTGATTTTTCCAAGTAATACATGTTTTATATAGATGGTCATCTCAATTGACTTCCAAAGATACTTAGTTCACTATCCTCAAATATTGGGCTACCTCTTGTCACATTTCAGTGGGGTTCATCATTAAGGTAATGCTTCCATTATATTTAACACATCATGACAGTATCCTTTACATTTTTATGATGTTTTGACGCTTTTTTCCTGATTTAGTTCTCTTTTTTGTGATTTTTGTATGGAAATAGAATAACTTACATGTTCCGAGTTTATTTAAAAGTTGCAAAACCTGTTTATTTGGGTCCTATGGTACAATCTCTGACCTTGTAAGCAAAACTGTGAGCCTAGCATGTTTCTTAAATTGTAGGCAGCTACAGACGGACATCATATAATAACTCATAAATCAAATATCGAGTGATATACCAATTTGATTTCCATATTTTATTTTAATTTGAACTATGGTTCAAACAACTAATTTTGGATTTTAGGAAGCAATTGTGAGCCTAACAAGGCAAATTTAAGCACCCTTCCATATTAGCCATTGCTAAATACAAAATCTCTGAAATGAAAGCATCTCATTTTATGATTTAAAAAAAAGGAAACAATTGGAGTTCTGACATATTTGGGCATACCCATACTTTAATTGCATTAGAAAGATGCCCTTTTATACTTTAAATGCATTAGAAAGAAGCCCTTTTGAAGCGTTCACTATGTAAGATTATCCAACCCGAAACGGAAATCTGGGTTAGTGAAGATATGAAGATACACCCAAAGAATGTAGAGTACCAAAAGTCAGGAAGAAAAGAGAATTGGATTAGTGAAGCCTGATGGCGCTGATTAGAAGACGACGATAATACCTTCTTGCCAATGTTCAGATAAGTAATCCAAAGATCATGTCTGGTCAGCATCACAGGAATCAGATGAAAGATTTTCAGCACTGACTGATAAGCATCTGGCGATGGAGGACCGATCATCTTCGGAATAGTAGCAACATTACAGTTTGTTGACAAAGGAGGGTCCTTGATTGATCTGATCTTTCACCGGCAAACCCGAGAACTGAAAATAAAAAAAGGAGGATAAATCTGCAACTACGGCTGCTGTTGAAAGAGAGAAGATGGCGAGATAAAAAAGAGAAAAAACTTACTTGGAATCCTTAGAAGATAAATGCTTGTTCATTTTAGAGAAGAAGGCTCGGGCGTTATTTGCGGTAATTACTTTCACATTTTTACTTTTTTGTCCGTGGTTCTTCTATAACCTATAACCGACCTCTCGTCGTCAAGAAACGGGGGCCAAATGCACCCCTTGCCCGTGATGCATTCAAATCCATCCCCCATCTGGATTAAGCTCCCCGGAATGTCTCTAAACTGGTGGTCACCTTCCAGAATAACTAAGCGTCATGCTAGACGAAGGGCCGCGGGACTGCGGGAGGAAGGGTGGCCTTTAAAATTACCTACAGCTACGAGACAGCCATCGCCATTAATTGTTTTTCATCAACATAAATGGTATGGAAGTATCGGATGGTGGAGAGGAATGGGAATATGAAACGATTTTGAGATAACCAACAGATGTTCGCTCGTATTTAAGCAGCAGATGTACCACTAACCAAAAGAGAAAATAGCTGAAAAAGTAATTAATATGAGGAAATTAAAAGTAGTATTTAGTGGATGATTTGGCAAACGAGAGATTGATGAGGTGACTTGGAATAAGAAACGATTTTCTTTATTCTTAGGCTTTGGACACGGTGCAATTTGTAATAAGAGAGAGAGATATGAGCTTTAAAAAGAGAAAAGTACAGAATGGGGGCTGATGTTTCGAGTAATTATGGATTGCGGGCACCTTTTAAAATAAGAACAAAAAAGGGCTAATCTTCAAAATCGGGTGGTCAAAAGACCCTAAGACCCTTCTGACATCGACAAAGTCCTCATTTTTCATTACTGCCTATTAAATTGGCACACTTCACGAGGATTCTTTTGGTTCGTTTGAATGGGTATTTGAACCGAAAGAACCTTGGGTTCGTTTCTATCTTGGCTGTCGGAAATAACTAGAGACGGATGGATGCTTGACACGTGTTGGAAAACTTAAACTTTTTGGAACGTTAACATTATTGAATACTTTACTGAGCAGCGTTACCTTTTCTCACTTCTCTTTGGGCTTAGAATGGTAACGTTATTGAATACATCTGTTTTGGCTTAGAATATTTTCCCTTCTCTTTTGGTCCTCATTATTAATGCCGGCTTACCCCATTATTTAATGCCGGCTTACCCATTAATTACGCCGGCGTACCCATGAATCCCGCCGGCATACACCCTATTTCCGCTTACACCCTATTTCCACCGGCGTACCCCATTATTTACGCCGGCGTACCCATTATTTCCTCCGGGTACCCATTATTTCTCTTTTGGCTTAGAATCTTTTCCCTTCTCTTTTGGTCCTCATTATTTACGCCGGCTTACCCCATTATTTACGCTTTCCGCCGGCGTACCCATTATTTCTCTTTTTGGCTTAGAATCTTTTCCCTTCTCTTTTGGTCCTCATTATTTACGCCGACTTACCCCATTATTTACGCCGGCGTATCCCATTATTTCCGCCGGCGTACCCCCTATTTCTCTTTTGGCTTAGAATCTTTTCCCTTCTCTTTTGGTCCTCATTATTTATGCCGGCTTACCTCATTATTTACGCTTTCCGCCGGCGTACCCATTATTTCTCTTTTGGCTTAGAATCTTTTCCCTTCTCTTTTGGTCGTCATTATTTACGCCGACTTACCCCATTATTTCTCTTTTGGCTTAGAATCTTTTCTCTTCTCTTTCGGTCCTCATTATTTACACCGTCTTACCTCATTATTTACGCTTTCCGCCAGCGTACCCATTATTTCCGCTGGCGTACCCATGAATTCCGCCGGTGTACACCCTATTTCTCTTTTGGCTTAGAGCTTACAAGGATTAAAAAAGAGCAGTGATAAATCGACCCCCCAAAATGATAAATCGACTCCCCAAGTCTCTATCTCTCTCCTCTTTCTCTCTCTAACCCAGAGGAGAGAGAAAGACACATGGGGAGTCGATTTATCATATTTGGGAGTCGATTTATCACTCAAAAGGATTGCCATATCAAAATAAGGGAATGGGGATATTATTGCCCATTTTTAATTTGCACAAGTATTTCTTATCCTATTACGACTCTCACTTCTTAATAGTTTACATATAACTACTACTATTGCCTCTCAATTTCTGTTCAACCATCTTAGGAACCCTATCTTCTCAAACGCTAATAAGCAAAAGTATTGTAGAAAAAAGAGTGGAAAGACAGTGGGTGAACTAAAGTAGATATGCAGTTCGAATCCAACCAACCTCACCATATTTTTGCTTCAGTTAGAACTTAGAAGTCAAAAGAATTGAATCTGATTATGTAATTCCAAGCACCCATCCAAAAGTACTGAATTTCAATTAAGAAATCCCTAGTTAGGGTTATGGTTTACCTCTTCCAAACTTTTTTGGAGAAAGAATGAGTAGTAGTTAGAAAATGCCCTAATTCATATTCCATTAGAAGGCTTAGTAAGAGAACATTAGAAGCATAATTTGTACCCACCCACATGATATTAGATGATCCTAGCCATTCAGTTTATGACCCTGGAGATGTGGTCAAACCATTCATTTTATCAGCCTAGTGATGTAATCTAAACCAGTCATTTTATCAGCCGGCACAGTGAACAGAAAATTCTATTTATTTCCAAGATATGCCCAAGAGCAGAACGTGAACCACCTTGGATTGATCTGAACCATTCATTTTATAGGAATTGCTTTGGATAAAAACCACACCAATGACGCATTCCCATCTTACAGTAACAATTACTTCCTATTTGGCTTGTATAAATGGCATGATTTTCGGACAATACGAGATCTAAAAAAGGATTATCAAGTGGGTGGTTCAGATCAATCAAAATTGGTATCAACTACTTTGTCTTGCGCATTTTGTTTTACAATAGGGATTAGTCGCACAGAATTCTTAAAACCACGGGTGGAACTTACTATCACAAGTTAACTAAGGGTGCCAACAGATCCACTTTGGATATCGGATCCACATATGTCCTAATCACGATCCAATCAAATCCCTTGGATCCACATATGTCCTAACTCCTAAACACGATCCATTCAAATCCCGTATCAATTGGATTGGATCCAATGTGTTTTTCACATCCAGTGTGTTTGTCATATCCTACTTTCCGTGTCTCGGTCACGATCAATTTCACATGGGACCGTCCATCAAAGTGTCCTAGTGGGTCTTACATTGTACATGGTTCAAATGGGCAAGGGCGAGCAACAATGACGAGGGCGAGCCAGTGGCACAATGGTATAGGGACATAGGGTCAATGATTGGGAAAGGACGTAAAGAGAGTCTGAGACTTGAGAGGGGTGAATGGCAAAATACTTAAATGCCTAAGGCTTGTTATTACTAAAAAACGGTAGCCCAGTGCTCGAGGCTCCCACCATTGTAGGTCTGCGGAGGGCTAGATTAACACAGCCTTACCCCTGCTTTGCCAGGAGGCTATTTCCGTGACTCGAAGCCGTGACCACCATGTCACAATGGAGAAACCTTACCATTGCGCCAAGTTCTGCTCTCTCTTGTTATTACTAAAATAGACTAAATAGTCCTTAAATAAAACTTAGTTATAAAAAATTGGAAGGTATTTTGTTCATAAAATAGTATAAAAAAATTGGTTTTAAGACCATCCCACGTGTTCGTATAAGTGTCTAGATCTTATCGGAAATCCTTTCAGATATTATGACCGTGGATCCTAGTAATGTGTCTAGATCCTAACGGTTTTGAGTTTGGATTCAAATGGAGGCATTAATCAGTTGAGCAAGATTTCTTAGGACCACTGGCAGAACTTGACTAATGCGCATTAAACATGAAACTCTTCATGCTGTTCTTGCTAATATTGGATCTACTACAAGCCCTTCCATTTATGGTGCTGGTGCTTAGGTGGTTGTATTGGTGAGAGAGGACAACAACCTACCTATAAGTACTACAGGCCCTTCCATTTTTTACATAAAATTTATGTACAAAATTAGGACAACAAACAGAATCTATAAAATTCAAAATTCCGTGTTATTTTGTTTTTCTTTTATAAAAAGACATAATCCAAAAATTTTAGAGAGTTTGAAAACATATTCCAAATATCTTCATAGGGATTTGCTAGCTAGGACCATCGCAAAAGGCATTTCTCACTATCTACATGAGGAGGGCAGTCTTGCTTTTATCAGCAAAACACACACGGTTCTTCAAAAAGTGGAGGAAAAGGAACCCTATTGCCTTTTCTGGCACCATCAGAGTCCAGATAGAGTACACCTCCATGATTCTCTTTGCAACTTCCCTTTTTCAATATTTTAATATTTCTTATTGGAAAACTCCGCTTGCATTTAATACATATTGTGTCCCCCATTATTATATGAGACACCGGTAGATTGAAGGAACATCATGCATTTGAACATTTTTAGTTTTAAAGTAGAACGTTGCCGTTATTCAACGTAGTAGAATGGAAACACTGCCGAGACGCTGGCGGACCGATTAAGAAAAAATAGTGGAAAAGATGCTGCCGATATGTTAAATAGCGTTGCCGTTCTCCTATTGTTTCACTCTGAAGCAAATGGGCAACGTTGTCATTATACGTTGTCGTTATTTAAATGCATGACATTACTTCAAAAAAACGGCATGCAATTTAATATTGCCGTTCTACTATTTTTTCCTTCAAATGGGCCCACTAATGGAAACCCTAGATCCAAAACAACAACATTTTCTAATTACCCCGTTATAACTCCTGATCGACCCTGATTTTTTGTAGACATCCTATCTATGTGAGGGCCTTTAAAATGGATGGCTTGGATCACCCAAACAATGTGGGCCCCCACTGTATTTTAAGCTAGTGTGTAGAGAACTCTCTACACATATGTGTTGGAACCGTTTTCTCATATATATATATATATATATATATATAAGTAAAGCGGAATCCTCTAAGCTGTCGTGGTGCCACATGTCAGCCCCTCCTTAATCTCAAAATTTGACAAAGTCTAAATTTCAAAAGACTTCTATACAGGCAACTTCAGTGTATATGTGAACGTTTGCATTTGTATTCCCTTATTTTAAAAACGTAACTGACAGTTGTAAATTATTTGATTCATCAGTAGATTAGGTGGATTTAACACATCTCTCTCTCCCTCTCCCTCTATTTTTACCATTAACCCCTTAGCTGCTGTCTCTATCTCTCCTCTATGCAAAGGGTAAAAATGTAAAATCGTTCCTTGAATTATAAGAGTGTTTTTTTACATTTTTTTTAGTTTAAGGATTATTTGGTCGCACTTTTACCTCATTACTGATTTTTTTTTTTAAACTATCAGGAATTCAATTTCGTCTATGTTTTTTTTTTTTTTACAGAAATTTCATTTTATTTTTAAAAAAAATTCAATTTATTGAATTCCTAATCCTTTTTTATTTCTATTGAAAAAGTTATTTATATTTTGTTGGTGATTCGCGATTTGCTGATTTCCAAGTTTGAAAAGAGGACAAAATCACCTATTTTTGCTATCTACCAAAAAAGGGTTTGTTTTTCTATCTTCCAAAAAAGGGATTTTTAATGGATTACATTGTGTATATACACCATGCTAATATACACTGTGTATAGCCCTATATGTCCAGCAATAAAAGGAATTTTTTTTCCCAAACGATATATAATCTGTGGTAATTAGGGCTGCAACTCGAGCCGGGTTTTACCCGACCCGCATCGACCCGACCCGAAAATAACCTGGGTCGGGTTCAGGTTTCATGGGTTTCGGGTCGATCCGGGTTGAGCATTCAAAAGCCCGCATGAATCTCGGGTCGAGCCGGGTTTGAAGGGGCCCGACATGACCCGACCCGACCCGACCCGACCCGAGTTACATAAGTTATAGTATGTACATTTTTTTCTATTGTTAGTTACAAGTTAAAAGTGAAAACCCATGCACCCACTGTAATTGTATGTGAGTGTAATTTCTGCTTCTATGAGTTTAGTTGATTCAAGCGTTTGATTCAGCATTGTTTGATTGTAATTACAACATTGTTTGATTACGGCATTGTTTGATTCAAGTGTAATGTGAGTGTAATTACATCATTGTTTGATTCAAGTGTAATGTGAGTGTAATTTCTACTTCTATGAGTTGAGTTGCTTTGCCAAATAAGAATTTTCCTTAAAAAATTGCGTCAACGTGAAAAAACCCGACCCGACCCGAGATATTTCTCGGGTAGGGTTGGGTTCTCCAAAACCCGACCCGCCCGACCCGAGTTGCAGCCCTAGTGGTAATATATCCTGCAATTAATGAAACGTTAACTTTCCACGATATAAGCAATTAATGTCAAGAGATAAAATCGAATAACAAACAAATCAGTTGAGATGAGCTATAATCGGTAACCCAAAAAGCAGCAGTACTTACTAGGTGGATATTCGCCAGCGGAAGGTTGGAGTATGAAGTCCGGGTAAGCTTCACGCCAAAATGCAAAAAATGAAATAAGAAGGGGCAAAATCATGCTTAGCAAGTGAGTAGTATTATTTGAATCTTGATGCATCTCTCATTTTTAATCATTTTACTAATAAATGGCCCGGCATTTTCATTAAACTTTATTTACCTTTATTATTTGTTTGATGCATCTCCTATTCAAACAGTTTTACATCAATCTTTCTCTCGAGCGTCAGCGATTTTTCTATACAATATGTTTCAGATGGGATCGGTTTATATGATTGCTTATGAGATTAGAGTTCTTGAGGAAAGGATAAGAATCTCACTCTTGGTGGTTTGTGGTTTGATGCTATTTAGAATTTCATTACCTTCCTTCTTTTTTGTGACCTCTGAAGCAGAAGTTCGGATTTTGTATCTTATGATTTACTTTTTTTTATTTAGGGCGTGTTCAACTATACTTTTCCTAGATTTTCTCCTTTTTAAAGGGTGTAGAATGAGGAAAGCCAAAAAAATCTCTACAATCTCGTACTATTAACAGGTAAAAACCACCAATTTTTTTTTTTTTTTTGAAATACATGAACATTGCAGAGCTGGTCTAAGGATTTAGAATAGATTTAAATAAATTTTAATTATTTACTAATTTAAATTACCAAATAATTAAAAATAGTTGTAGTTTCATCTTTCAAGAAATTTAAATTTATTAAGTATAAAATAGCTATGGAGAAATTTACATTTATAAGGTTTTAAATAACCTGCCCCACTTTTATGTATAGAGGTATAGAAAGACTGAAACTTGGTGTTCATTCAATTCTCACTTTCCATTTAGGGGTCCACCTCTCAAATGAAACCAGAGTGATCCTAACATCCAATCAATGGGAATTTTAGGAGACCCAAGAAAGCTATTGATTGGAGATTTAAGAACATTTTTGAATCAGGCCATTGTAGGCCAAATTGTTGGTAGTATGGTTATATACCAAGCTTCAGTGTATAGTCTACACATAGCATCAATAAACCTTACTTTTTTTCTTTTTTTTTTCTAAAAGGATGTAAACAAGAATTACCATGGAGAATAGAAGCTAGACTTCCATGTGGGGAGAACTAAGAACAATCCTCCTTCCACACCAAAACCAAGTAAACGAGATGCATTTGGATGATTTATGTGAGCAATTATTCCAAGCTCAGACAGAAAGTCTCCAACTCTCTCCTCCTCTTCCTAGTCTCTCTTTGTTAGCCTCTTCACTGCCACAAGTTGCCCATTTGGCAGACACCCTTTGTAAACTTCTGCATGGCCACCCTTTCGAATCAACATTTCTGCAAGTTTAGAAGAAAGAACAAATTACTGAAATATTATTTCAATTTAGAGAGAGAGATTGAGAGAGTAGTATAAAATCATAGTTTTAACTCAAATTAGAACAGAAGATTAAGGGCTT
This sequence comes from Tasmannia lanceolata, assembly GCF_043159265.1. NCBI lineage: Eukaryota > Viridiplantae > Streptophyta > Magnoliopsida > Canellales > Winteraceae > Tasmannia > Tasmannia lanceolata. The sequence continues at coordinate 57,698,098 of NW_027518695.1, read as the reverse complement.
CTTGGGCCTCCTTGTATACTAGCGAAATTGGTTTTTATTTGCAAATAAGATTATTTTAACTTAATCTTACTTGTGAATTGGGGGACATTAAGATCTCTTTTGAAGCCATTAACTATATTATTTCTATAACTAATATAATCATTATTTTCAAATAATTATATTTAATTTTAGAATCATTTGCATGTAAGGTTATACGCAAATAAATGGCTATTGTTTAGTTGTATATTCTGCTTAGTTCGTCGTTCTGTTTTGGTCAGTGGAACCGAACGTTTCGCCATTTTGCCGTTTCGGCTTTTCGTTTTGGGAAAGACGCTACGACAAGAGGAAAAAATAATAGTTAAAAAAATTAAAAATTGCTAAAAATATAAGAAACAATTTTATGAACTAAATATTTAAAAACACTTTTTATTACGTAAAATATTAGACTAATCGCAATACATAAAAACGGCTAAAACAGAGGGGAAAAATTGTAAAAACGGAAGCTAAGCCACTAGAAGGCATTTCTGTATTTTTTTTTAAAATAGTATGTGTTTCGTCACCGTATTTTGGACGAAATGGAATGAAACAGGGTGTTTTGGCCGAAACAGGCCAAAATGGAATGAAACGCCGAATGAAACATAATAGAACACAATTCTTTTCTGTTTTTTGGTATGAAGCGAAACAAAATATATAACTCACACTACTGCCATTCCGCTCAATTCCAATGTTTGGTTCAAAAAATAATAGAATCAAGGGGTAATACTGACACGAGGGCAAATTTAATGAAGAAGAAAGTGAGAATTTGTTTTCCACGGCAAGAGGTGGTATTCTATTTCTGCCCTGGTCAAAATGAATGGGGAGCTCGGAATAGGATGTCAATTTTGATTCATGATTTCAACAATCCAAACTTAACCTTAGCTGCCTTTGGATGGCCAGAATCAGGAATCGGAATTGACATCATACAATTCCTATTTTGATTCTCCCTCAAATGAAATGAGAAAAAATTAAAAATAAAATTTTAATTTAAAAAATAAAAAATACAATTTTAATTTAAAAAATTAAAATTAAAATTTTAATTAAAAAATTAAAATTAAAATTTTAATTAAAAAATTAAAATTAAAATAAAAAATCCATTTTGACCACGAGAGAACCAGAATAACAGCACTTGGGGGTGGGAAATAGATTCAAGCAATTTTCCGTCCTCTAATTCCCCGTGTTGTTAATTCCGCCCTCTGATTCCGCTCTTTTTTTTCTTAACCTAATACAGGAATCAGCAGAATTGGAATTGGATCCCAATTCCATCTCCTGATTCCGGGCAACCCAAAGGCACCCTAGAAGATTAAAATAATGAGCATGTGAACAAAAGTGGAGCTGTAATACTGGCTCCACTTTAATCTTTACTAGTTGCAAACCCATACGAAGAATTTACTTGGTTTAACACAATATTTTGGAAACAATGAAATCTGAATAACAATTTTTTAGAAGGGAAAACTACTAAAAAATCCTAGATAAAACGAATCTACAAAAATCCCCCAAAAATTTCTTAATCACCAATAGGTGCCTAAATCAGCTTTTAATCATTTCTTTTAGCCATTTTACCCTTGGCTATTAATCATATAGAAATCCCTAAAATCTCTTAAAAGCTAATCGTTTGAAAATCTCTCTCTTAAATGAGATTTAGAGTTTTTATATGGTGTAAGCCTTTATAGTCGATTGTTTTTCAAAAAGTAGGGTCATGTCACAGCATAGGATGATCCAAACCGTTCATTTGATGGACTACTAACTTAGATAGGTGGTGTCCTCTAAATCATTTCTGTAGGATAATCCTACCCAAAAAGTTTTGTCAAGGCCACACCACGATCCACACCGCCATTTGGTGGGCCACAACGTAAATAGGTTGTAGCCTCAAAATCATGTCCATGAACACCTTTATAGATCGGAGGGTTGGGAGATCCTATGGAAATGATTTTGGAGCCACAACATAAATCTGTTGTGGCCCATCAAATGGACGGTTTGGATCATCCTAGACAGTATTTTTTGAAAAACAATGCACTAAACAGAATTACACCATATAAAATTTTAGAGAGAGATATTGAGATACACTCAAATGATTTAATGTGGCATATTCTCATTGCAGGTCCAGTACGGGTTTTAGGTCCTATTATAGGTCTCCATATCATTTTCCTTAAATTAATGTTGCGTTTATCGATGGAAGGAGAGATTTTAGGGATTTCTAACCAAGGCTCAAAACGTTAGTATTGGTAATTAAGAAATTTTTGAGGGGATTCTTGTAGATAAGTTTTGATCTAGGGGATTTTTAGTAGTTTTTCCTTTTTAAAATCAATTCATAAGTGAATAGCACTTCTAAACAATGGAATCTGAATAACAATGCTTCTAAATTAGTGACTGAAGATCCACATAAATATAGAAAGAAATTAGTTTTGCATCGAAGAGAAAAAAGAAAGAAGAGCAGGAATTACCTTTTTGTTGGGGATAGAGAGAAAGTGGAAAGACTATTGTGTGTGTGTGTGTGTGTGAGAGAGAGAGAGAGAGAGAGAGAGATTTACATTTATAAGGTTTTAAATAACTTGCCCCACTTTTATGTATAGAGGTATAGATAGACTGAAACTTGGTGTATACAACAACATGCCTATTCATTCAATTCTCACTTTCCATTTAGGGGTCCACCTGTAAAATGAAACCAGAGTGATCCTAACATCCAATCAATGGGAATTTTATGAGACCCAAGAAAGCTATGGATTGGAGATTTAAGAACATTTTTGAATCAGGCCATTGTAGGCCAGATTGTTGGTAGTATGGTTATATACCAAGCTTCAGTGCATAGTCTACACATAGCATCAAAAAACCTATTTTTTATTTTTTTTTATTTTTTTTTATTTTTTTAAAGGATCTAAACAAGAATTACCATGGAGAATAGAAGCTAGACTTCCATGTGGGGAGAACTGGAGAACTAAGAACAATCCTCCTTCCACACCAAAACCAAGTAAACGAGCTGCATTTGGATGATTTATGTGAGCCATTATTCCAAGCTCAGACAGAAAGTCTCCAACTCTCTCCTCCTCTTCCTTGTCTCTCTTTGTTAGCCTCTTCATTGCCACAAGTTGCCCATTTGGCAAACACCCTTTGTAAATTTCTGCATGGCCACCCTTTCCAATCAACATTTCTGCAAGTTTAGGAGAAAGAACAAATTACTGAAATATTGCTTCAATTGAGAGAGAGAGAGAGAGAGTAGTATAAAATCATAGTTTTTACTCAAATTAGAACAGAAGATTAAGGGCTGCTTGGGCCTCCTTGTATACTAGCGAAATTGGTTTTTATTTGCAAATAAGATTATTTTAACTTAATCTTACTTGTGAATTGGGGGACATTAAGATCTCTTTAGAAGCCATTAACTATATTTATTCTATAACTACTATAATCATTATTTTCAAATAATTATATTTAATTTTAGAATCATTTGCATGTAAGATTATACGCAAATAAATGGCTATTGTTTAGTTGTATATTCTGCTTAGTTCGTCGTTTTGTTTTGGTCAGTGGAACCGAACGTTTCGCCATTTTGCCGTTTCGACTTTTCGTTTTGGAAAAGACGCTACGACAAGAGGAAGAAATAATAGTTAAAAAAATTAAAAATTACTAAAAATATAAGAAACAATTTTATGACCTAAATATTTAAAAACACTTTTTATTACCTAAAATATTAGACTAATCGCAATACATAAAAACGGCTAAAACATAAGGGAAAAATTTTAAAAACGGAAGCTGAGCCTCTAGAAGGCATTTTTGTATTTTTACAAAAATAGTATGTGTTTCGTCACCGTATTTTGGACGAAATGGAACGAAACAGGGTGTTTTGGCCGAAACAGGCCAAAATGGAATGAAACGCCGAATGAAACAGAATAGAACACAATTCTTTTCCGTTTTTTGGTATGAAGCGAAACAAAATATATAACTCACACTGCTGCCATTCCGCTCAATTCCAATGTTTGGTTCAAAAAATAATAGAATCAAGGGGTAAAACTGACACAAGGGCAAATTTAATGAAGAAGAAAGTGAGAATCTGTTTTCCGCGGCAAGAGGTGGTATTCTAATTCTGCCCTGGTCAAAATGAATGGGGGGCTCGGAATAGGATGTCAATTTTGATTCATGACTTCAGCAATCCAAACTCAACCTTAGTTGCCTTTGGATGGCTAGAATCAGGAATCAGAATTGGCATCATACAATTCCTATTTTGATTCTCCCTCAAATGAAATGAGAAAAAATTAAAAATAAAATTTTAACTTAAAAAATTAAAATAAAAAATCCATTTTCACCAGGACAGAATCAGAATAACACCACTTGGGGGTGGGAAATAGATTCAAGCAATTTTCCACCCTCTAATTCCCCGTGGTGTTAATTCCGCCCTCTGATTCCACTCTTTTTTTCTTAACCTAATACAGGAATCAGCAGAATTGGAATTGGATCCCAATTCCATCTCCTGATTCCGGGCAACCCAAAGGCACCCTAGAAGTTTAAAATAAAGAGCTTGTGAACAAAAGTGGAGCTGTAATACTAGCTCCACTTTAATCTTTATTACCTTTTGGTTTTTTATTTTAAATGAGGAATCCATGCGTCAAATAGCATTCTTCTTTAAATTTTTAACTTTTTTTTAATAAGCAGCTAAATGCTATCACAATGGTCAAAAAGCAAATAACACCCATTCAGAAAAGTAATTAAAAAAGTGAAAAATATTATTATAAAAAGGGTGCATATATCATTAACCTTAAATAATTATGAGGGATTTGCTAGGCCTGACTTTTGCATGAGAGAACAGCCACAAGGGCTCTCTTTTCAGGAGAATTTGTCTTATTCATTTAATTCAGCTGAGGTAGCTGTTCTCTCATGCAAAAGTCAGTCACGAAATGGCCTAGCAAATCCCTAATTATGAATAAAAGGTTTAGTACTGATAAGAAATGATAAGATATATACCACTCTTGTGAGGATTCTCCGGATTCACCACTCCTGTGAGGGTTATCCGTATACACATCACCCATCCTTAACCAACAATAGTTGGAAAGGATAAGTATGTTATATTTAATTACCTGTTGTAATTAATCTGTAAATTCCATTTGTTATCACCCTATTGGGTTTACTATATTATTAAATACAAAACACCACTGCCCACGATGGGTAAGGTTTTTCCTCAATCTTCATGGTATCAAAGCCTACGGGATTTGCCCCGGTAGCCTCAATCCTTCCTCCTTTCTGCTCCAGTAGACTCAATCCTTCCTCCTTTTGGTCAAACCTCCTCTAGTTCATTTTCCAAATCTCTCTCCAAAGTTCTCTTTCTTCTTCACCATGTCAAAATCGATTGACACCAACTCCTCCAGTTCTAAATCCAGCTACTCTCTTCCTAATTTCCAACTTCTTTCCCACCTTGTTTCCATCAAACTCACTTCAGAAAATTACCTATTATGGCACCATCAAATGATACCCATACTCAAATCACAGAAGCTCTACAAATAAGTAGATAGTTCTTATCCGGCACCTCCGCCATTTCTAGAAGTTACGGATGAGAAAACATCCACTGTTACCATGGTCGATAATCCAGATTATGATGATTGGGTACTCACAGATCAGCTTCTTATAAGTTGGCTTTTTGCAACAATGACAGAGCCAATGCTGGCTCAAGTGGGTGATCTCACCACTTCACAAGAAGTTTGGAATTCTCTCGCACAGATGTATGCGTCTCAATCCGAAGCTCGCATTGATCAACTGCGAACAAAGCTCCAAAATATCAAAAAGGGGAGTAGCTCCATTGCGGAATACGTAAACCAAATCAAAGGAATCGCTGATCAACTAGCTGCAGTACAAAGTCCAATGCCTCAAAAAGAACTTGTATCTTGCACTCTTCACGGTCTTCCGGGCGACTATGAATCATTGTCCACTTCTCTATTCACCAGGTCAGATGGTTTACCCTCTTTTTTAAAATTAATTGAAATGCTATATGCTCAAGAATGTCGTCTTGAAGAATATCATGCCAACCAACATATTGAGCGCACTGCCTTTCTCTCTGCAAGGGTCGTGGCAAATTTAATCCAAAAAGAGGCAACCAAAATTTTGGTTGTTCCAATACTAATGGTGATAACTGACAAAAATTCCACTTTAACAATAGATTTGGAAGTGACAACAGGAATGACCGAAATCGTAACATATATCGTGGATCTCCTTCTATGGATACAAAACTTTCAATCAATATCCCTTGCCAAATCTGTGGCCGACAAGGGCATGAAGCAACAACCTGTTGGAAACGTTACCAACCAGGTGATATGGCACACTCATTTGCTGGTCTCCACATGAACTCGCCTCTTGATGAAATTTGGTATCCTGATACAAGAGCTTCAAATCACATGACAATGGAGAACTCTGGCCTCACCAATCGCATGAAGTTTAATGGGAATGATCAAGTATTTGTTGGTAACGGTATGAATCTCCCAATCAATGAAACTGGTAATCTCTCTCTCAACACTAAGTCTGGTCATCTTCATCTTAAAAATGTTCTACATGTCCCTCAACTTTGCAAAAATTTATTATCAGTTGGACAATATACTCAAGATAATGATTGCTTCTTCATCTTTTATGGAAATGGATTCTATGTGAAGGACCGGAAGACTGGGAGAATCTTGCTCGAAGGAACAAGTAAAAATGGGCTATATCCGATCGTACCACTGCACGAAGATCAAGCACAGATTTCAGGATTGGCTACGGGAGTAACTACACCAACAGCATCACGTGAGGTTTGGCACATGAGACTTGGTCATCCGAATAATGTGTCATGGGATCTCATAAAAAATGGTAGCATTTATATTTCTGGTTTTAGGAAGCAAATAAATATTTGCCCTAGTTGTCAAACTGGGAAGAGTAGACGGCTTTCATTTAGTGCTTCTGAATCCTTTTCTAATGGACCATTAGATTTGTTGCATTCTGATTTGTGGGGTCCATCCCCTACTATATCACGTCATGGACATCGTTATTATTTCTTAATTGTTGATGATTATTCGAGGTTTAGTTGGATCATGCCTCTTACTAAGAAAAATGATGCTTTGGATGCTTTTGTCTCTTTTAAACGTTTGGTTGAAAACTATTTTGGAAGAACTATTAAAGCATCTCAAGCAGACCATGGTGTTGAATTTACTGGGTCCTTCTCTGCTTACTTAGATCATTGTGGTATTTATCAACATTTTTCATTCCCTGCAACGCCAGAACAAAATGGTGTTGCAGAACGCAAACATAGACATATCACTGAAATGGGAATAGCCCTGTTGGATCAGGCTGGGATGAAGAAATCCTTTTGGTTGGATGCCTTTCAAACAAGTGTATTTGATAAATCGCCTACCTTCTCTTATCTTGGGAAAGAAATCCCCATATGAAATCATTTATGGAAAGCCTCTTAACTATTTCACTTTTGAAGGCTTTTGGTAGTAGATGCTTTCCACATTTACGGCCATTCAATGACAATAAACTTGAGACTAGAACTAAGCCAAGTGTATTCATTGGCTATGCTGAACACCACAAGGGCTACAAATGCTTGGATCCATCCACTGGTGGAACATATGTTTCTCGTCACGTAGTTTTTGATGAGACTTTATTTCCATTTGCAGGAATGCAATCTGGCCCTGTGATGCCGACCTCATCTACTGATATCCAACAATGGATATATCTTGAGCATCATGTACCCTCATCATCACCTTCCATATCAATTCATGTCCCTAATTCTTCTCAACCAACACTTCAAACACTTCTCCAGAAGTAGCTACTCAAGAATCAGATTCTCTACCTATGGCTACTCAACCTGAAATTAGTTCTGAACCAGATCCACAACAACCCGACACTCCCATGGAGCCCACTATCTCGACCACATTAGACCCAGTACCCTCCACTCCCCTACCCCCTTCGACTCCACTAAGACGACACCATATGGTGACTAGGCTTCAAGATGGAACCAGGCGTCCTAAGGTCTTAATGGCAACTCGTCATCCCATTCCTTCATGTTACATGGCTCTCGCTGCTACCTTAGAACCAAGTTGTTATACTCAAGCTGTCAAACTAACTCAATGGCGTGCTGCAATGATAGATGAATGCAATGCACTCTGCAAGAACAATACATGGGCACTTGTACCGAATCATCCATCCTACAATGTGGTCAGATGCAAATGGGTTTTTCGTCTCAAGCGTAAGTCTGATAGGTCCATTGAACGCCATAAAGCCAGGCTTGTTGCAAAAGGGTTCAATCAGCAAGCTGGGGTCGACTACGGTGAAACTTTTAGTCCCGTCGTCAAGTCCACTACCATCCGCACCATCCTTGCATTGGCTGTCAATCACGGTTGGTCTATTCGTCAATTGGACGTCAAAATGTGTTCCTGCATGGATATCTTAATGAAGTTGTATATATGAAACAACCACCTGGATTCACCGACCCATCTCGACCTAATCATGTCTGTCGACTTCAACGAGCCTTATATGGGCCTCAAACAGGCCCCACGAGCCTGGTTTCACCGCTTTACCATTACCATAGCACTGTTTTGACAAGGATTTACCCAAAGTAAAGCTGATTGCTCTATGTTTGTGCATCACTCATCTCATGGAATTATTATCCTTCTCCTCTATGTGGATGACATCATCGTCGCTCGTCCTCTGCTCTTTTATCAACCTTTCTCAGATGCCTTCATCATCACTTTGATATGAAGGATCTCGGTCCTTTGCATTTCTTCCTTGGAGTTGAGGTTCAACGGTCTCCATCTCAACTAATCATGACTCAGACCAAGTACACACTTGATCTGCTTAATCGTGAATCCATGCTTGGTTCAAAACCTATCTCCACGCCTGTCTCTTCTGGTTCCAAGCTTTCAGCTCATGATGGTACTTCTATTTCTGAAGTTACACTTTATCGTAGTATTGTTGGGGCACTACAATATCTAACTCTTACAAGGCCTGATATTACCTATGCTGTAAATCAAGCCTGTCAATTTATGCATGCACCTACCACCACTCACTTGATAGCAGTTAAACAAATTCTTCGTTACTTAAAAGGAACACTTGGCTATGGGATATGCCTTCCTCGTTCTTCTGATCTTCGTATACGAGCATACTCTGATGCCGATTGGGCAGGTAATCGAGATGATAGCTGATCCATGACTGGTTGTTGTATATTTCTTGGTCCGCATTTGGTATCTTGGTGCTCCAAGAAACAACCAACGGTTTCTCGCTCAAGTAGAGAGGCTGAATACCGTGCTCTTGCAGTTTGTTCGGCTGAAATAACTTGATTGAAATATCTCCTACGTGATCTTGGAGTGCCACCTTCGTCACCTTCCTTACTTCTTTGTGATAATATCAGTGCCACGCATCTCATTATCAATCCAATGCTTCACACTCGGACAAAGCACATCGACATTGACTATCATTTCATACGGGATCGTGTTACTGATGGCTCTCTCATTGTTCGTTATACTCCTACAGAGCACCAACTGGCTGACATGTTCACTAAGGGACTGCCAAATCAATGTTTCCATTGGCTACGTTCCAAGCTTCTCGTGCCCGCTTCTAGATGTCCCGATAACCTCGCGGGGGATGATAAGAGATGATAAGATACCACGCTTGTGAGGATTCTCCGGATTCACCACTCCTGTGAGGGTTATCCGTGTACACATCACCCATCCTCAATCAACAATAGTTGGAAAGGATAAGTATGTTATATTTAATTATGTGTTGTAATTAATCTGTAAATTCCATTTTTAATCACCCTATTGGGTTTACTATATTATTAAATACAAAACACCACTGCCCACAATGGGTAAGGTTTTTCCTCAATCTTCAAGTACTCATAAGAGTACATCTAAACCCAAGAGATGGGTCCCACCACATCCACTAATGGGAATGCATGAAGAAAAATTTCAAAATTTCACGTAGTTCTCATAAAATCCTCCAAACTATAAGGTTCCTGTCGAAAAGGACACAAGAAAATTCTGTTTCTCTGACCTAAGGGTGCAACACGGGTCGGGTTGCGTCCGGCTGAGGCCAACCCGAACCCAAGAATCCTTTTTTCCAACCTGAACCCGACCTGACCTGATTTCCGACCCGACAAGGTTCAACCCAACCCGAGGAACCCTTTTTTCCAACCCGAACCCGACCCGACCAGACCCGAGTTCAACCCAATCCGAGTTCAACCGAAGCCGAATATTTAAGCTTAGAAAAAAATTCATAAAAAATGTCGGCTGAACTCGGATCGGGTTGCCGAAACCCTCAACCTGAACCCGACCTCGACCCCGGCCCAAACTCAACCCGACCCAACTTTTTTTTTTTTTTTCGGGTTGAACCCGACCCGAATTGCACCCCTACTTTGACCACCGTTGATCACAAGATCCATGGTGTTCGAATAGTGTGTACAAAGTAACTGCAAAATGCCATCTTCAAACTAGCTTCTTGCAGTCCGCGATTCACGGCGTTTGAGCCGCTAACTTTGATAGGTGAACACGATTTTCTGGAGGGGTCCACAATTGTCGGCCCACTACATTAATATTATCTTCTTCAAAAATTACCCCAGAACTTCATTGAAATAACAAAAAACCCGAGGAATGTAGAGCCGTTGATGTTAACCGTAATATTAAAAGGGCAGTCATAAATTCACCCCATATTTTTCAAAATGGACTGTACAACCCACACCATAGGATGATCCAAACCGCCCATTTGATGGGCCGCAACATAAACAGGTTGTGCCCCAAAAATCATTTCCATCGGATGATCCCAACTAACCGATCTATAGAAGTTTCCATAATGTGATTCCCTCTTTAGATCAGAGGATTAGAATCATCCTATGGAAATGATTTTTGGGGCACAGCTATTTACATTGTGGCCCATGAAATGGGCGGTTTGGATCATCCTATGTTGTGGGCTGTACCGCTGTACAGTCCATTTTGAAAAATACGGGGTGAATTCATCCTAAGAGGGGTTGAATTTATCACTGCCAAGACAATCCTAACAATCCAATTAACGACTATAGGCCAGTATTGGTCTCGTTTTTCCTTTCTGAATGCCTATTTGAAGGTCATTTACATGGCCCATCTACTTTAATCTTCTTCCGAAATGACACCAAAAAAGTTTGAGGAACAAAGAGCCGTAAATTGGATCGGGTTCAAAGTGTTCAACACTAAAACAACCTAAACTTAGCCTTAGGTCGAGGAGGGTCAACCCTAACCCAAGCCGCTTTAAATCTCTCAACCTTACCCTAACCCGTCAAACGTGATATTCCAAATCAAGGCCCCGTTCATTTAAGATTATGATGACCTATTGTGAGTCCAAAGCCAATTATTGGAAATTTGAGTCCAATATTTGGTATTGGATACACAATCGGTTGTCGTAATAAAAAACAAACAGGGCATAAGGAGACGGGTTCGGGCAAGTAGGGTTGCCTAAGGCCCCAACCCTTGCCCGACCCAAAATTAAATTGGGTTGGCTTTTCCCAACCCTAACACAACACAATCCGGGGAAATGCAAACCCAACCCTAGCCAAACTAAGGTTAAATCCATTGAGTTCGAGTTGAGCCCTGCTGAAGTTGCACCCCTTATGTTACAGTAATACAACAAACTCGCCGAGTACAAAATCCTAGCCATCCAATTAATGTGATTTTTGTATCCCGGCACATCCATATTAGGGACCACCATATGTGATCACTCGATCATACAACTAAGTTTGAACTAAGTTTCTGCATAAATGATGTCCACTTAAACCATAAAATTTATTAGCTATTAATCTAAGACTGCCTTTTTAGTCTTTACTAATTTAGCTTACTTTTGTGTCCTTAATCCATCTTGGAATAGCATTTGAGTTGGAAGGCTTAGATAATTTCCAATAATTTAATGGCATTATAGTAACTTCACACTTAAAGAAGAGCCCTAACCCTCCCCTAGCTTTTGTACCCTCCACCCCTAGACTGTTTGAATTTTCTTTTTTGGAAAGAATGGAAAGAAGGGAAAACAAAGGAAAGAACAAAGAAAAGAGAAGCAGAGAAAGCTACAAAATTTCACTTACCAAAGCTGAAATTATCAGTAGCAACAGCAAGCTCCTCATAATCAAAACTCCTCCAAGACGGCTTAGTAATATGTAAATCCTCACCAAACTCACTTCCTTCCAATTTCCTGTTTAAATTCCTTCTCGTTCTCATAGATTTCTTCTTGAAAACACTAATCAGATTCTTCCATTGCAAACCCTGACGCTCCAAATTCAAAGATTCGTTGACAACCAATGATTTATCCCCAAAAAAATTGCTGCTGTTACTACTGCTGTTATCAGAATCAACACCCAAAATTAGTATTTCTAAAACGCTTCGTGGCGAGATATCATCTGAAATTGAAATATTTTTTTATTCTGTTTCTGGGTTTTTCTGGGTTTTCCCTGTTTCTGCATAAATGATTCAGTTTTTGTCACTTCAAAGATAGAAACCCGTAATATAGAATCGATTATTTTTGCATCAAAATAAGCTTACCTTCTTCAAAAGTCATTGGATTGTTATGGGATTTTTAGATTAATCAAATTTGAATCTGTTTTCTACCAATCTCTGCCACTCCCCTGTTTCTGCATAATCCACAAAAACAGAAAAAGAAAAAAGAAAGAGATTAAGAAATTAAAGAAGGTTTGAGAGATGAAGGGAGAAGAAAGGAAAGAAGCTTACTTGAAGGTTGAAGGAATATGTATTTCTTATACCGCGGTTATTCCAAGAAGAGAGCAAGCAAAAACTAGCAATTGAATGAATCTAATGCTATAAGCTTTCAAAAGAGAATAGAATGTCTAATTATATTGGCACTACAATGTTTTGTTTATTACACAAACTCAACTTGTCTTTTCTTTATTAAGTGTCTTCTGAGATCTTTCTGGGATTTGTAATGTCCTTTGACAGCAGTATACATAATAGAATACAAAAGAGTCCGTGCAATTATCAAAACATGGGAGTGCCAATATGAGTAGCCAATAACAATGCTTTTTATGTAGTGTGTAGGCATGAAGTCTAGTATTTTTCAAAAAGTACAATGTTCATGATTAGGACTGCCAATTGGGATGGGCAAGCTCGAAGCCCGCCCATAATTAAAATGAGAACAAGCCAAACCAAGCTTGGTTGACCCTGGCCCTCTGGTCTATCGAAAGACTGTACATTATAGAAACATTTATAGATCGGAGGGTTAGGGTTGTCCTATGGAGATGATCTATGAGGTACAACTTATTTACACTGTGGCCCAAAAAATGAACAGTTTAGATCATCCTATGAAGTATATCCAGGTGTACTTTTTGAATAACACTGGACTTCACGGGGGCCCTCACCATATAAAATCTCCTATTTCCTAACTTGCTATTAAAGGCAGTTCCAATTCACAAAACACATTAACAGCCAATAAGATTACTGCTTGATAAAGGAATGCCATGTCAAAACAAAGGAGTGTGGGTATTAGTTTCCATTTTTAATTTTCACAGGTAATCCTTATCCTAATACTATTATGAATTCTCACTTTCTTAATAGTTTGCTTCTCAATTTTAAAACTCCTCCTCATTATAATGGATACCCCGAGTTGACTCTCTTTTATCTTTGCCCGTGTTCTTGTCCAAGTCTGCATTTTTTCTGACAACGCCAATCAAAACTCCTTTGATTCTCTCGAGTTATGACTCACCAGAAAACTCAACTGCATCAACTAAGTACTTAACCGTGTCGTGCCGAATCGACTAGCATTTGCTTTGGCCGCATTATGACCTGCATTATGCATTTTGATACACCAGATTCCATATAACTACTCATGCCTCTCAATTTTTATCAACCCCCCTTATTTTGATACCTTCTACCTTTGTTCATAAACTTTAGCTGATTTAAAATTCTAAATAAAGTGAGGAATTGGACGGTTCCAAAGACAAGGGCCAGGGTGGAAATATCAAAATCTTTTTGAATGATGTGATGGAAATATCAAATGACTAGCAATATTACCAAAATCTTAGGAACCCTAAGCAAAGGTGTTGAATAATAAAAAAAAAACATTGCCAAAATCTTAGGAACCCTAAGCAGAAGTGTCGTATAAAAAGAGTGAATAGAGAGTGGGTGAACTAAACCGGTTATGCAGTTCCAATCCAACCGACCTCACCATGTTCTTGCATCAGTTGTCAAAACAAGTGAATCCAATTATGTAATCTCAAGCACCCATCAAAAAGTACTGATTTCAATTAGAAAAACCATAACTAGGATTAGGATTTTGGTCTTCCTGACTTTTATGGTGGAAGAATGAGGATTGGTTGGAAAGGGAAATGATATCACCACTACCGTATTTTGATGATCGTACTCCTCACTTTATTAAAAAATACGGTAAGGCCCGCACCATAGGATAATCCAAACTGTCTAGTAGATGGGCCAAAGCCTAAATAGGTTGTGCCCCAAAAATCATTTCCATAGGTTGATCCTAACCCTCCGATCTATAGAGGGTTAGGATCAACCCTCTAATATTTAGTCCCTCTACAGATCGGAGGGTTTGGATCAACCTATGGAAATGATTTTAGGGGCACAACTTATTTAGGTTGTGGTCCATCTAACAGACGGTTTGGATCATCCTATGGTCAGGGTGTGGGCCATACCGTACTTTTTAATAAAGTGAGGTGTGCGATCATCAAAATATGGTAGTGGTGATATCATTTCCCGTTGGAAAATGCCCTGATTCATATTCCATGAGAAGCCTTGATATGAGGAGAAGCTGGGAAGCATAATTTGGCCCTGCCCACGTTACATTAATATGATTTAGACCATTCATTTTTATCACCCTAGTGATGAAATCTAAGCCTTTCATTTTGTCAACCTCCCCGTGAACAGAAAATTTAATGTTCTGATCCTTGAAACGGAATAAATAGTACTGCACAATCCATCAATTAAATTCTTAGATTATTCTGCCAAAGTACATGAAATTGGCAATTTCATGTATTTTTCTCTGCCCTTGACAAGCTGTGGAGGTCAGGACTTGGTATTTTTTGGAACATGTTTTTGACATCATCAATCTTAATTGTATAATAGAGAAATCATTTGGTGCCCGACCGTCAAGTCCCGCTTAGGTGGTACGATGGAAGTACCACCCTTGATATTTGATCCAACAGCAGCCTCTTAAAAAGTGGGCTGCTGTTGGATCAGACCTCAAGCGTGATACTGCTCGCACGGTCAGACACCATATAAAAACTCTGTATAATATATTTGACATGTGGAGAAGTAAATTTACCAACGAAGCAAATGACCCAGATCTTAGTTTGACATAATATATCATGGACGGAAGTTGTAAATCAACATCGAATAGAGGTAACAGAATGGAAAATGCACATAACCACAAGCATACACTCCAAACAATAACAACAAGCACACACCAAACCCTAATCAAACAGAAAATGCACATAACCTAAGCATACACACACCAAACCATAATGAAACAAGCATTTAAAGGGAAACAAAACATTTCAAACTGAAAATACACAAACGTAATCACTTAGACACATCCACCCCCAAAAGAGGATCCATAACCTGCGGCACGATGAGATTGGGAGGAATGGTGGCCAGGCCCTTGTTGTGAAATTTTCCTCTAAATATAAAATTGTGGCGTACCTGATTTCTGAATTTTCTGGAAAAAACAGAAAATAAATTATTAGATGAAACATTTTCGATGCGGCGAGATGAGGCACGGACTAGGTCGCTCTCTTTAAGGTGATTTTGCGCCTCTGCGGAAAAACCTCCGATGTAACAGATTCGAAGGCAATCACCCCCAGGATACAACAACCCGAAGCACCGTCGCTATTTATCATGATCAGATAAATCCGAACCAAACGGCGAACACTCCGAATGTCCAACAATTATAATAAAACAGAGAAGGAAGAAAACAACAGAACACTATAGGTATAATCCTGTTCTATTAACAACAGAGGGAACGAAAGCAATGTTTTGTTAAGAACAGTAAAAAAAAATGTTCTGTTAAGAACAGAGAGAGAAGACAGATAAAGATAGTGTATGTAAAATCGTTGGTAATCATCTGTTTTTATAGACTAAACGTGTCTGTTTAAGACACCTTTTAAAAATAGTAAAGACACTTTAAAACAGTAAATGCATCCTTTAAAACGTATGGACACATCCCTTAAACGTTAAGTACGTTTTTAAACGTTATTAAGGATGTATCTAACGGTCAGATTTAGGGGACATGACTGTTGGGTTTGAAAATAATAATTCCGTTTAGAAAAGAAACTAAAAGACACAACCCTTCGTGTTTAAAAAGATATTACGTTTAGGAAAGACCCAAACCCAAACCCAACCCACACCCACGACCCGACACGGCGCGCGCACGCGCGCGTGTGTGTTTTAATTTGTTCTTGGTTCTCTTTGTAAAATTTCCAAGGCATCCAAATTGAATGCCCTTGAAAGGCTCAAGCCTTGTCTCAACACTCGCTCTTATATGGATGGGAGAATTTTTCTCACTTTCCCATCTAAGACTAAACTTTTGCAAGTGAAAAGAGAGCACACTCTAAAGGATTCAAAAATTTTAGTGGGAAAAGTACAAGAGAAAGAATCAATTTGAAACCTTCAAATTTTGGGTGGGAAGTTCAAAAGAAAAAGGAATCTTTTGCAAAAGCAAATGTCCTTTCATTTTTAGTATTAAAATACTAACAATCCCTCACTTATTTTAATAGAAAAGATACTAGTAAAACTTAACGCTAGGCAATAAGCAAAGTATCACGTATAATAAAGGTGACTATGTCTTGAACCTTTACTTAGTGTTAGTTCATTCTAACTGTAAGGAATTGATAGTGACTATGTCTTGAACTACAATCCTTGGGTACAGAAAGACGTACACCACACACATGATACTAAAGTGTTCAATTGGTTCCAAAAAAGCTCGCACATTACGGTCATGTGCTACATCCCAGTTTCCATGTAAGCATAAGAGAATAAGCCCTCTTCTCTTTTGGAAGCGGCCCACTTCCGTGCTAACATGTAGGTGAGTCTATCAAGGATGCTCCTGTAGCCTAGACATCCCACTCATACGAGCTATAGATCTCATTAAGAATAATAACTCAACCTTACAAACGCTTCAGGATATCATGCTTGGGTTACACCATAGGGATGGACATTGAGATAAACTCGAAATCAGCATGATCGTCCACAAGTTACACTATGACTCGTTTTTTCCCATTGAAAACCTAGTTCTTAGGATCTCTAGTCCCTAGGTTGGGTATCTATCATAGGTAACTATTTACAAATGGGCTTTAGTCCCATCCCCCTCGATGTATTGCAGCTTTTCTCCCTTGACAAGGCCTTAGTTAAGGGATCTGCCAAATTATGACCAGATCTCACAAAGTCAATGGTGACCGATCCATTTGAGATCAACTCTCTTACAGTACTGTGCTTCTGACGTATCTGTTGCGACTTTCCATTATAGTGCTTATTATGTACTCTTCCAATAGCAGCAGTGCTGTCACAATGAATCAAAACAGCAGGAACAGGTCTTTCCCAAATGGGTATATCAGATAAAAAGTGTCTTAACCAACTAGCCTCTTCACATGCAGAGGTTAGAGCAATCAGCTCAGATTCCATAGTGGACTAAGCAATGATAGTCTGTTTCTTGGATCTCCAAGAAACTGCACCACTACCAATTGTGAAAACATAACCAGTGGTAGCCTTGGAATCTTCTGACAAAGTATTCCAATCGGCATCACTGAAACCCTCTAAGACAGCAGGAAATCTCTGGTAGTGAATCCCATTATTAATAGTTCGTTTAATATATCTCATGACTCTTGATATAGCATTCCAGTGTTCTATATTAGGATTACTAGTATATCTACATAATATCCCTACTGCATATGCTATATCAGGTCTGGTATAGTCTGTAGTGTACCTTAAACTACCAATAATACTAGCATACTCTTTTTTATTAACACTTTCACCTTCATTAGAGTATAGTCTAATACTATGATCAAAATGAGTACATACAGGATTACAATCAAAGTACTTATACTTTTTAAGTATCTTTTCTATATAATGAGATTGATCTAAAGATATACCACTATCAGTTCTTGTAATTTTAATCCCTAAAATTATATTTGCTTCCCCTAGATCTTTCACGTCAAAGTTTTGCATTAACAAATTTTTGGTTTCTTTAACCACTCTTAAGTTTGAACCAAAAATTAAAAGATCATCCACATATAAACAAATAATAATACAATAAGTATCAAAATACTTATAATATATACATTTATCACTTTCATTGATTTTAAAACCATTTGATATAATGACTTATCAAATTTCTCATGCCACTGTTTTGGTGCTTGTTTAAGACCATACAGTGACTTCATCAACTTACATACTTTATTTTCTTGACCTGGAGATATGAAGCCACTAGGTTGGTCCATATATATCTCATCTTCTAGACTATCATTTAAAAATGCTGTCTTTACATCCATGTGATGAATTACCAGATTATGGATTGCAGCCACTGCAATCAAAACTCTAATGGATGTAATCCTAGTAACTGGAGAGTATGTATCAAAGAAGTCTATATTTTCTTTTTGTCTAAAGCCTTTAGCAACAAGCCTGGCTTTATATTTGTCTATGGTTCCATCTGGTCTCAATTTTCTTCTAAGAACCCATTTACATCCTATGGTCTTAAATCCTGGTGGTAAATCTACTAGTTTCCAAGTCTGGTTTGACATCAATGACTCCATCTCGTCATTGATGGCTTCTCTCCAAAAGTCGGCATCTGAAGAGAACAAAGCTTCCTCTAAAGAAGAAGGATCTCCCTCCAAACTAAAGACATAGAAATCATAGCCAAAATCTTTGGCTATTTTAGGTCTTTTACTTCGCCTAGGTTCAATCTCAACTTCAGGGCTTACCCCAATCCTAGGCTTGGTACCCCCACTATCTCCAATAGTCACAGTACCCCCACTATGTCTAAATTTAAAAGGAAATTTATCTTCAAAGAATTCAGCATCCACAGACTCTACTATTACATTGTTATTAAGGTCTAAAAACCTATATGTCTTACTTGTAAGTGAGTAACCCATAAAGGCACACTCTATGACTCTATTTCCTATTTTGGGTCTCTTAATATCAGGAAGTCTTACATAAGCTAAACATCCCAAAACTTTAAAGTAACTCACATTGGGTTTCCTATTTTTCCATAATTCAAAAGGTGAGACTTTAGTTTTATAATTAGAAATTCTATTAAGAACATAGCAGGAAGTTAGAATTGCTTCTCCCCATAAGTTAGAAGGGGCTCCTGAACTTAGGAGTAAAGCATTCGTAAGTTCTATTAGTGTTCGATTTTTCCTTTCTGCAATCCCATTTGAGGCGGGGGAGTAAGGAGCAGTTGTTTCATGTATAATTCCTAATGATTTAACAAAGTCAGTGAATTCTAATGACTCATACTCACCTCCTCTATCACTTCTTAGTCTCTTAATCTTCCTATTGAATTGGTTTTCAACCTCTAATAGGTATTCCTTAAACATTTTTAAGGCTTCACTCTTATGTCTAATTAAATAGATGATTGTAAACTTAGAAAAATCATCTATAAAGGTTATAAAGTATCTTTTACCACTACGGGTCAAGATACCATCTAATTCACATATGTCACTATGGACTAAGTCTAAAAGTTCTGAATTCCTTTCAACACTTTTGAAAGGTTTTCTAGAAATTTTAGCCCTACTACATGTTTCACATTTTTTAAAGTCTTCTAATACTACTTTAGTAATCATACCTAGTACACTCATGTTATATACATATTTTCTGTTTATATGACACAACCTAGCATGCCATGAATTAACACAAGAAAGCATGTAAACAGAAGAATCACTTTCATTCATTATTTCAACATTCAGTTTGAACATTCCAGCACATGCATATCCTTTACCAACAAAGGATCCAAACTTGGTTACAATATACTGGTCAGACTCTATGGTTTGTTTAAAACCAGCCTTGTTAAGAAGAAAACCGGAAACTAAGTTCTTCCTCATGTCTGGAGTATGAAGAACATCCTTCAGCATCATTTTCCGCCCTGAAGTGAAGCAAAGCTCAACGTCCCCAACACCGAGTACCTTTGTAGTATGCGAGTCCCCACGAAGCACCTTCTTCTCATTACCTGCAGGAGCATATGTCTTGAATCACTTCCTGTCAAAACACACATGACGGGACGCACCAGCGTCAACCCACCACCCTTCAGATCCTCCAACGATATTAACTTCAGTGATCATAGCCACAAGTGGCTCTTCTGTCACGTTAGCTTGAGGGGCTGGCGCATTCTTCTTACGTCGACACATCCGTGTAATATGACCTTTGAGACCACAAATATAACACACAACTTTGGAATAGTCATTCTTTCCAGAAGTTGTGTTTTGGTTCTGACGCTTGAAGGTACCTCGGTTTTGGTTCTGTTGCTTTTTCTTCAACTTCTTTTTGGGCTTCAGATTCACTTGTGGTTTCTGATTTTGGTTCTTAACTTCAGAAATGGCATTCACATTAGTTACATTTTCAGTATTCCCTTCTTTCATATCTTGGTTACAGTTTTCTTCTTCTATCCGAAGACGAACAAGAAGACCCTCCATCGATAGTTCTTTAGTTTTATGAAGGGAATTTCTAAATTCTTTCCAAGAAGGGGGTAATTTGTCAATCACGGCTGCAACTTGAAATTGTTCACTTATAGTCATTCCTTCTACAAGAATGTCGTGAACAAGTTTTTGCAACTCGTGGGTTTGAGAAATCACCGTCTTCTCATCCACCATATAATATTTGAAATACTTACTAACCGCATATTTCTTAGACCCAGCCTCTTCTATATCATACTTCTTCTATCTCTTAAAATTAACACCACTGAATCGAAAAGGCTTGTTCGGATTTGAAGATCAGACATAAGCTCATCATGGGATGCCATATTTTAGAAAGAGGAAAACATAAACGGAAATCACCTTAAAATTGTTGTGAAATTTTCCTCTAAATATAAAATTGTGGCGCACCTGATTTCTGAATTTTCTGGAAAAAACAGAAAATAAATGATTAGATGTAACCTTTTCGATGTAGCGAGATGAGGCACGGACTAGGTCGCTCTCTTTAAGGTGATTTTGCGCCTCTGCGGAAAAACCTCCGGTGCAACAGATTCGAACGCAATCACCCCCAGGATACAACAGCCCGATGCACCGTCGCTCTTTATCCGAACTGCACGATCAGATAAATTCGAACCAAACGGCGAACACTCCGAATGCCCAACAATTATAATAAAATAGAGAAGGAAGAAAACAACAGAACACTATAGGTATAATCCTGTTCTGTTAACAACAGAGGGAACGAAAGCAATGTTTTGTTAAGAACAGTAAAAAATAATGTTATGTTAAGAACAGAGAGAGAAGACAGATAAAGATAGTGTATGTAAAATCGTTGGTAATCATCTGTCTTTATAGACTAAACGTGTCTGTTTAAGACACCTTTTAAAAACAGTAAAGACACACTTTCAAACAGTAAATGCATCCTTTAAAACGTATGGACACATCCCTTAAACGTTAAGTACGTTTTTAAACGTTATTAAGGATGTATCTAACGGTCAGATTTAGGGGACATGACTGTTGGGTTTGAAAATAATAATTCCGTATAGAAAAGAAACTAAAAGACACAACCCTTCGTGTTTAAAAAGATAATTACGTTTAGGAAAAACCCAAACCCAACCCACCCACGCCTCGACCCGACACGGCACAGCTCGGCTCGGCACGCGCGTGTGTGTGTTTTAATTTGTTCTTGGTTCTCTTTGTAAAATTCCCAAGGCAACCAAATTGAATGCCCTTGAAAGGCTCAAGCCTTGTCTCAACACTCCCTCTTATATGGATGGGAGAATTTTTCTCACTTTCCCATCTAGGACTAAACTTTTGCAAGTGAAAAGAGACCACACTCCGAAGGATTCAAAATTTTTAGTGGAAAAAGTACAAGAGAGAGAATCAATTTGAAACCTTCAAATTTTGGGTGGGAAGTTCAAAAGAAAAAGGAATCTTTTGTAAAAGCAAATGTCTTTTCATTTTTAGTATTAAAATACTAACAGCCCTAACCTACATCAAGGAACAGATTACAGAATCATTAAAAAACCTAAATGAAACACAAACAAAAAATAAGGATTTCAGTTTTATTCTATATAACAACTTTGTTGTAGTGCAAAACTATTGAACATGTCAAGAAATGTTTAAAAATTCAAGTCTGCTGCTAATTGAAGAATAATTAGGGACCCATGTGAAATATTTAAGAATATCATGCCATTTTAATACATAGAATCACTTTTTAGATAGTAAAAATCACAAATCACAACTACATTTCTAAAAATGTTCTGCATGCCCAGCTTCTTAGGTATTAATCCACATATAATTGAAGTGTAAGCCATTTAAACCATGTAATGATTTCATGCTAACTAAACTGATGAATGCATCAATGAAATTTTCATGCTTTTCAAAGCAAAACCGAGAGCACCATGCATTGGAAGTCAACCAATGAAGCAGTACCTTTACACTTGATAAAACCGTGAATTGAACCCGAATACCCAGAGAACTGGAAAGAGAAAAAAAAAATTCCACCAGGAGCTATCCAATTGTCAAGCCATTCAAAAACCAAAGTAAGAAACCCTAATAAAACAGATCTTTTTTAAGGGATGGTTCAGAATTGTGTAAAATCCGGTAATCTCTGGCGCACCCACATAAATTGTAAAATCCAGTAATCTTTTTTAACGGATGGTTCAGGGATACCACAGCATCTAATTTTAACAAAACTATTCAGAAATATAAAGATGGGTAAAGAGGATCTAGATCGATCTGCATGTGGAAGTCCATTTACTTGGAAGGAAAATTCCTCTATTTTGAGGACTGCCCATATACTAATGATAGTGACGTGATCTTTTTAAATTTCAAAAATGATAGAATTATCATTGATTTTTTTTCTGAATGGTGAATTATCATTGATTTTAAAGTCTGACCAAATTGTAATGACATGATCTTTATTTTCAAGTTGTAGAAAATACTGATAGGACATAAATACGGCGCCACCCTCAAATCTCGCCACGTGTCGTCCATGCACCAATAAAGCCGTTATCATGAAGAAAGGCGTGGGGAAATGGCAAGACCACGCGATCACGACACGTGTCACTTCTCGCCGCTCAAACCTCATCATCACAAATCATGAGAGGGATTATCCAGCGAAACCACGCGCGCCGTCCAGACAGGGGAACGGCCTAATCCCGTCAAGGAAGGTTTTCTCTCCATAATGATGAAGAGGTCCGCGCGCCACCCTTTAAAAACGTGGGAAGGGAAGAAGAGAGGGATCCGCTTTTTGGAAGGCATCCTTTTTTCTCAGCTCCCACGAAACAACCGAAAAAAGAGGCAAGGCAACGACAGAGGAGACTAGGAACTTAATCCCACTCTCCCTGTTAGTCCCCTCCGACCCATCCATCCGAACACCCAGAAAAGAACATGCGCCTTGGCCCTGGTAAACCTGATTGAACCCTCTCCTCTTCTCGCTGTCCTTTATATTGATTGGTCGAAGGATCTGACTTGGGTGTCGAAGTGGTCGTCCGGGACCCACCCCGGACCCCATTGACCCCCTTTGTTTGTGATTGCAGACCCCGCGGAGGCCCTCTACCGACCGCGCGATCGCAGACCCGGATTCAGACGCCATCATATCGGCGAGCGTATGCAGAACAGGTGTTTTCCATGGAAATGCCTTCCAAAAACCGGAGACCTCGGGCAGGATGGTAAGTTGGGCCGTCAAGTTGGGAGAGTTCGACATACAGGTCCGACCGAGGCCGGCCATTAAATCCCAGGCCCTTGCCGACTTTATAGTGGAATCCACAGCCCCTGCCACGGAACCGGCAATAATAGAAAATGACAGGGGCCCCACCGAACAGACGGCTCGCGAAGACATGAGGCCAGACTCGGCGGAACAGAGCGGTGAGATTCACTGGACCCTGCACGTTGATGGCCCAGCAGGTAAAACGGGGCGCGGGGCGGGAGTGGTCCTCCACGGCCCCGAAGGATTCACATTAGAATACGCCCTCCGGCTAGATTTCAAAGCCTCCAACAACGAGGCTGAATACGAGGCCTTGCTAGCAGGGCTAAGCCTAGCCACGGAGCTCGGCGCAGGAAAGTTAAAAGTCTATAGCGATTCCCAGCTCGTCATCAATCAAGTAAACGGGGCATACGAGGCCAGGGGCCTCAGAATGAAGCGATACCTCCAGAAGGTAAGAGAAAAACTGCAGAGAATGGGGGAAGTTGAGATCCTCCAGGTACCGCGAGACATGAATAATCAAGCGGATGCATTGTCAAAAATGGCCTCCGAAGAAACCCATGACTTCGGCACCGTGCTCACAGAGATACTATCCCACCCCAGCATCGATGAGGTACAAGTCTTGGAAATCCAACCAGGGCCAAACTGGATGGATCCCATCATGCGATACCTGAAAGACGGGATACTACCCGAAGACAAGAAGGAAGCCCGATGCCTAACCGCAAAAGCCGCCCACTACGTGGTCCACGGACCCAGGCTGTACAAACGGTCATACACATGGCCGTACCTCCGATGCCTGGTACCCTCCGAATCGAAATACGCACTACGGGAGGTACACGAAGGAATCTGCGGAGACCAGGCAGGACCCTGGCTCAGAAAATCGTAAGGCACGGCTACTTTTGGCCTATGATCCTCAAGGACGCCAAAGGAATTCGTCAAAAAATGCAGCCCGTGCCAGAGGTACGCAACCACCCCCCGACAACCAGCCACCCCATACACCGTGATGGCAGGGCCCCTGCCTTTCGCCATGTGGGGCATGGACCTGCTCGGGCCATTCCCAAAAGCCCCCGCGGGACACACGATGTTGTACGTTGCCATCGACTACTTCACCAAGTGGGTCGAAGTTAAAGCCGTGGCAAAGCCCAATTCAAAAGCGACAGAGAAGTTTTTCTATCATGACGTGGTCTGCCGCTTCGGCATTCCAAGGATACTCGTAACGGACAACGGACCCCAGTTCGCAAGTGCTGAATTCAACAGATTTTTGCGATAACCTAAGCATCGAACACCGTTTCGCCTCCGTAGCACACCCGCAGGCCAACGGGCAGGTGGAGGTAACTAACAGGATCTTGCTCCAGAGCCTCAAGAAGCGACTGGGAGAAGCTGGAAAGAACTGGGTGGAAGCACTCCCTAGCGTCCTCTGGGCCTACCGAACGACGCCACGGACCGCAACCGGAGAGTCCCCTTTTAGTTTAACTTTCGGGGCCGAAGCAGTCATTCCGTTGGAAATCGGCCTCCCCAGCTTCTGCACAGAGAACTACGACGAACAAGGAAATTCTGAGCTCCTCCGGAACACTCTCGATCTCGTGCTCGAGAAAAGAGAGCAAGCCCTCCTCCGAACCGCCTCCTACCAACAAAGGGTGGCACGATACTACAACGCCCGAGTAAAAAAGCGCACAGTAAAACCCGGAGACCTGGTACTATGACGGGCGGAGGTGTCCGACCCCCGCAAGACCGGGAAACTCGCACCAAAATGGGAAGGACCCTACAGGGTCGTTCGGGCGCTCCGCCCCGGGGCCTACTAGCTAGAGCACCTCAACGAAACCCCAGTCCCTCGAAGTTGGAGCATGGATAACCTCTGAGAGTTTTACCAGTAAGAAGGTAGGGTAAGGTCCGTGTTTTTCTTTTAAGATATGATGGATGTTTTGTTTGTTTCCCATTTTGTGATTTCTAGAAGCAAACCCATGTTTTCCCCTTTACGAATCAATGGAATAACGTTTCTACCTGAGCCATGTGCATCGCCACTTTCCGGCCTATGATGAATGAAGGGCCGGAAAAAGACAGGGAGTGGGACAGAGGTAGCATCGGGGCCGATCCTCCCGAAAATACCCTAAAACGCTCCCCATGAAAAAAAGACCTCCCCTTTAAGGGCAGGCGGGACCCATTATCTCCGAGCTGATCACTCGAGGGGAAGATGGTCCTTCCATGAACAAGACGCCCTACAAGGGTGCACTAGAAGTACTCTCGCCAACCAGAATAGAACTTAATAAGCCACCGCGAAGAAAAATACCGAAAAACTCAAAGGGCTCACAGCGCATTGTATAAAAAACGGGGGAGTAAAAGAAAAGAAAGATAGTTCAAATGTTATTACAGACCAAGCATGTCAATAGAACCATGAAAAAGAAGCAAATCCCCGAGGCGTCCGAGCCTCACCGATCCCCCGCAGGGGTCTCAGTAACTACAACCTCCGAGGCAACCGCCGGATCCTCGACCGGTCTCGGTGTACCCACAGGTGCCGGCAAAAGATCCTCCGGAACGCCTTCCTCGGCCTCGTGCACCAACTTCTCGAGAGGGAAGGAAGAATCAACCTCGCGAACGCGGCGCCGGCATTCAACGAAAGCATCTATCTCAATATCCACGCTGAACGAAGCTGCGGCCTTGAGAAACTCCTCGGAATCCCGCCATTCCTCCCGCGCCTTCGCCAGCTCCTCATCGTGCTTCTGTTGGGCCACCACCAATCTATCTTCCGCACGGCTTCTCCCATCCACTGTCTGCCGGAGGTCCGCCCGAAGTTGAGAAACAGTATCATCAAGCGCCACCTTTTCCGCTTGGGCCTTCTCCAAGTCCTCGCTCAGCTTTTTGACTCGCTCCTCGAAAGCACCTATCTCAGACTCATCCTCGACCATGTACTGCAGCATCTTCCTGGCATAACTTTGAGCCTGCAAAAAGCAAACCGTTAGGAAATTTCCACGTGGGGTCTCAAAGGCAACAAAAAGGGAAAGCACAAGCAGGAAAGCCAGCCACCCGGTACTTACGCAGGACATCGACTGAAGATAGCGAGCCCCCAAGGCCCTGCGGCTGAAGCCTTCTAACTCAGCCTCATCACCAGGAAGGGCGGTCATCAACCGTAGCTCCACCCCGACCCGGGGATTCTCGAGGACGCTATCCTCAACACCAATCTTCCAGTCGAGTTTAAACAGTTCTCCTTGCGTCCGAAAGCACTGCGAAGAAAGCTCCATCCGCTCCAGAAGCAGCTTGGTCATAACCGACCCTTCCAGCCGACTCGGCACATCCTCCGTACAGGCAGGAGGACGGGCCACACGGCCGGCTTTCCCCTGTTTAGCGCCAGAAGGGGTAACCCTCTTGGCGGGAGGCTCCAAGTCCAGGGGAGGAGACCTACCCATACCCTTTTCTCTGACCGATCGACCAGAGGAGCTAGACGGCGCGGATACGGGAAGCCTAGTTTACGACCGGTCCAACCTGGCCGCGGCCATAAAACCGGAGGGAATCTTCTTACGGCTCACCAGACCCTTTGTCGCCGCCGCCGTGACCTCCTTTCCCCTACCAGCATCACCGGGAGAAGACATACGTGCTGCCAAAAATAGAAGAGCAACAACAACTCAAAAAAAAGAGGAAAGAAAAAAAATGCTTGAGATGCGTATGGACAAACCGAGGGGAAAAGGCTCACCACGATGGCTGGCGGAACTCTCCCCCGCTTCCTCGCCCGTACAGTGGGCCCTCCTCTCCGTAGCTCCCAGCAAACCGAGCCTCTTCAGACCCCTCTCCCATCTAAACTCGGAAACATCAATAGCCTCCCCAGAGGCGAGCTTCCCCAAGTCAAACTTACTACAGTCGGACTCGTCGGGAAGGGACTTCCTTCGCCACTCAATGGAGCGCCTCCAAGAACGAGGGAAGGACCAACCAGCGTCCGACGGAGGAATAATAAACACATACTCCTCCTTCCACTTCTTAATGGAAGAAGGCAAGTTTGCCGCGATTTTCACCTGAGGACGCTGGGTCAGATACAACCAGCTGTCCTCCCCCTTCACCAACGGGCTAAGGGCAACACAACCCCGGAGCAGAGAGAGGGTAGGCTGAATCTTGTGAAGACCCGCCTTAGCCACAAAGGCCAAGAGAGTACGCCAGCTGTTAGACGCCAGTTGGGAGGGGGCCACCCGGTAAAACTCGAGGGCCTCTACTATAATACCCAAGAGCGGAAACCTAATTCCCGCCCAGAAAACCTCCACGTAGAAGGCCACCTCTTCCTCCGTAATGCCCTCACACACCCCCTCCCCAAAGGAAGGAATCCTAATCCCATAATCATCGGGAATGTGAAACTCCCTCCTAATCTTCTCTGCCGCCCCTTCTTCCAAAGTACTCCTATAACACGCCACCCGACCAGGGCGGATAACGGCACCAGACCGAATGTCCCTAATCTCCGCCTCACGAGCGGAAGAGACTCGAGCGGGAGATTCAAAGAGAGCAGCCCCCAACGACGATCCAGAAGCCCCGGAGCTATCTTCCAACTCCCTGGGCAGCTGTACATCTCGAGAGTCGCCGTCCCCGCCCTTTACCAACTGCCTCCTTTTCCTTGGCGGAGCCCTCTCCACTACTTCTACTGACTCGGAAGACGGACTCTGAGAACCGGTTGTGACAGACATCGTAAAATAATCAAATGTCCGACGAAATAAAAAGCACGGAACTCACCGGGACAGACAAACGAGGAAAAACCAGAGGAAAGTTGGTGGAGAGCAACACCTAAAGAAATCGCCGCAGAAGGAAGCCCACTTCACCCGAGGAAGACGAAGAAACAAGACAAGAATGAAATCCCCAAAAAGGCTTTAAAAAAAGCTAGGGTTTCAACACGCGTCGATTAATCTCCCTTTTCGTCTAATCCGATGGGACGCGCACACGTGGCGCCGATTGGGAAATTCGAGGGAACCGCCAAAAATCGAAGCACCATGCCCCCGACTGAAAAGATGTTGCTACCCCTACCGCTAAGTGACTTCCTCAGCAAGCCATCCCTAAATTCTCCCCACCTAAGGGGAAGGAAGGGTCCGGATGGAAAATATCACGGGCAGTGGGGAAAGGCTCGGGACCCATCACAAGGGCCCGGCATACAATTCCACAAGATGGAAAATACCACGTACGGTCGGGAAAGGCTCGGGACCGATCACAAGGGTCCAGCATACAATACCAACAGAAGAAAAAATACCAAGCACAGCGAAAAGGGCTCGGGTCGCATAGCAAAGGCCCGGTCTTACTTCTACCGCTCCGCTCGAAATATTTCGGCTACTGTGCAAAGGGAAAGGAAGCATAAGGCACAAGTCGTAAATACAAAAAAAAGAGAGCCATTCATAACTATTTCCTTCTGGCCCACAGGCCTACAAAAAAAGGGGGAGGAGAGTGAAGACAAAAAGATAAGGGCACGCAGGCCCGGGCCCCCAAGACCCCCAATAAAGAAAAAAAAAAGAAGGGAGAGGAAAAAGGGAAAGAGCCCCTCCAAAGTCCCCCTCAACCCACTTCCTCCCGCCTAAAGCGACTAGCCACTGAAAGAATTTCCCGCGTCAGAGAGCTCCTTATCACTATGCTCCCCCTCCGAAGAGCTCCCCCAACCTGGATCCTCAACAAATCGGGTCTGTTCGTTTAACCACCTCACCCGGTTCCTCAACAAATCATTCTCCGCGCGCAAGACTGCTATCTCTCGATCCATGTCGATCATCCGGCTACAGACCTCCATTTCCCTACGATGAACATAAGAGAAAAACGACCGGTTGCGATGAGCAAAGGCTTCATGGGACTCCCTCTCGTAAAGGGGAGGAGGATGAGAGCGTGGGGGAAGCCCTTGAGGAGGGCTCCTCTCAGGAATCATTTGCTGAGGCCCCAATCCGTCAGGGTTTGTCTCAGGGCTACTAGGAGGACTCCCCTCGGTAGCAGCTTTCCCCTCGTCACTTACAGAGAGACCCTGGAAAGACAACGGCATCTCTGGCAAGCCTGAAGAAAGGCCGAAAGAAATCAAAAAAGGAGAAAGGAGCGAAAAGGCGATCTGCATAAAAGACGGAAGAGCTCACCCCTTATAAACCCTATGAGAAACTCTTGGGTACAAAAACAAAGCAACTTGCCCTACGCGTGTCCGTCTCCTATTGGATAATCGGCCAGCACCGCGTGGTGGCACCACAATTCCTCGGGAAGGAACCGCCAGACGAAACGGCACGTCCTCTCGTATCCCAAGGCTCCCATAAAGTGCCTTCGTCACGATATTCCTTAACCAGATAAACAAGCTTACTCCCTTGGTCCATTCGATGGACCAAAGGTAGTGTTATGATGGGACATAAATATGGCGCTGCTCTCAAAATCTCGCCACGTGTCGCCCATGCACCAATAACGCCTAACCATCATGAAGAAAGGCGATGGGAAACGGCAAGACCGTGCGATTGCTACACGTGTCACTTACTCGCCGCCCAAACCCCATCATCACAAATCGCTTTCTACTCCTCCCCACCTTATGAAAGGGAAGGGTCCGGAGGTAGGAAACCAAACAAAGAGATCCGACCTCAACTCCACTAGAGGAAAAACGCACGCCCAGGCCCAGGATCGCGGCGCGAAACCTCGACGCACAAACGCAACAAGCAGAGGAAACTAAACGCGCAAGGAAAAGGCTCGGAATCCTGTGCAGGTTCGAACAAAGCGCCACAGTTCCTCGCAACAAAGATAATTTATACCAACCGCAGTGGAAAAGCAACCAAACAGATGGAAAAAGCAACATAGGAGACACGGCACAAATTCATAAAAACCGTCCATTCACATCCTCTCGGTCCACAGGCCTACAAAAAGGGGGGGATAAGAAACCGAACGTAGGGCGCGCAGGCTCCAAAAATCCCCGACAAGAAAGGGAAAAGAAAAAAAAACAACAACAGGAAACCGGGAGAAACCAGAAACTAGTTGGAAGAAGACTCCTCTCCCGAAGGGTTCCCCTCCTCTTCCCAGGAACTCTCCAGCAAGGGGTCCACCTCGTATTCAAGCAGCTGCTCGTTGAGGGAGTGAACCTTCCTCTGCAACACCTCATTCTCCCGCTTCAAATCCTCGATCTCCTTAGCCATCTTCGAAACTCGGCTGCGCAGTTCCATCCCCTAGTGATAGGCCCGGGAGAAAAAAGACCATTCCCTGGCAACACGGGAACGAGACGACTTGTCCTTCCTAGGCAAGGAGGAAAGACGGAGGGGGGGGAAGCCTGAGGAAGGACCCAAATCCGTCCTAGCCCTTTTTCGGCGCGCCGTAAGATCCTCCCCCGAGTCAGAAGATAGGTCGGGGTCACTCGACGATTCCTGGGAAAGAGGGGCTTTGCCCCTAACTCGCGAAGGGGAACCAGACATGTTGTCGAAACAAAAAAAAAAAGGGGAGAGGCAATAACAGAGCGCCGAGGTAGTCCTCCTTTTTAAGCTCAAGGAAGAAAACCTTGTATCTCGAAACAAGGCGACCCACATGATGACGCTACCACTTCCCGGGAATGATCACCGATAAAATGGCACGTCTCCTCGTACTCCGGAGCCCCCATAAATGCCCTCACCATGACGTCGCTTGACCAAAACATTACTCCCTTGGCCCATTCAATGGACCAAAGGACTAAGGGGGTGTTATGATAGGACATAAATACGGCGCCACCCTCAAATCTCGCCACGTGTCGCCCAAACACCAATAAAGCCTAACCATGATGAAGAAAGGCGTGGGGAAACGGCAAGACCACGCGATCACGACATCTGTCACTTCTCGCCGCCCAAACCTCATCATCACAAATCATGAAAGGGATAATCCAGCGAAACCACGTGCGCCGTCCAGACATGGGAACGGCCCAATCCCGTCAAGGAAGGTTTTCTCTCCATAATGATGAAGAGGTCCGCGCGCCACCCTTTAAAAAGGGGGGAAGGGAAGAAGAGAGGGATCCGCTTTTTGGAAGGCATACTTTTTTCTCAGCTCCCACAAAACAACCGGAAAAAGAGGCAAGGCAACGACAGAGGAGACTAGGAGCTTAATCCCACTCTCCCTATTAGTCCCCTCCGACCCATCTATCCGAACACCCAGAAAAGAACATGCGCCTTGGCCCTGGTAAACCTGATCGAACCCTCTCCTCTTCTCGCTGTCCTTTATATTGATTGGTCGAAGGATCTGACTTGGGTGTCGAAGTGGTCATCTGGGACCCACCCCGGACCCCCTTGACCCCCTTTGTTTGTGATTGCATACCCCGCGGAGGCCCTCTACCGACCGCGCGATCGCAGACCCGGATTCAGATGCCATCAAATACAACATTATTTCATAGAACCAAACACCCACTTGCAGGGCTAGCACAGTACTTTAACAAAACTGTTTAGATAGATATAAAGATGCATGTGTATATAAGTGGATGGCTGTGTATATATCAGTAGGTGGAAGTGCATTTAAAGTGAAGAAAAATTCCCACTTTTGGTATTGAATACATAGATGGTTGACCTCTAGAAATTAAAAGAGATATCATCGAAAATGCAATAAGAGTGAATAATCCTCACTTTAATTTCTTTGTGACTGAATCTTAGTACATATGAAACAGCATTTTCCACATGATTCCTATACAAGAACCATAATTACATAAATAAGAATGCATTACAACAGCTATAACGACAACATAATCACAGATCACAGTAACCAAAATGGAAAGAAATTCACCCTTCATATAAACAAAGAACAAATATTTCATTATGATGGATGGGAATGCACCTGAACCAGCTTTTATTGAGAAGAACCCGCCAACAAATATTTCATTAGGATCAACCCTCTAATATTTAGTCCCTCTATAGATCGGAGGGTTTGGATCAACCTATGGAAATGATTTTTGGGGCACAACTTATTTAGGCTGTGGTCCATCTAATAGATGGTTTGGATCATCCTATGGTGTAGGGGTGTCAACGGATCCACTCCGGATCGGATCCACCCATGTCACAATCACGATCCATTCAAATTCATTATTGGTCGGATCGGATTCGGATTGTTCTTCAGATCCTACTTTCCACATCACGATCACGATCCATTTTAATTCGGACCGTCCTATTATGCCCCACTAAGCTAAGTACTGTGGAGATTGAGGTGGCGGAGTCTCATCCCCGCCATCTCGAAGTACACAATTAATTTTTTTTTAAAAGAGTTATGCAGTCCACTCTTAGTGTGTCTATATGCATTTCTTCAAATAAATTAAAAATTTATTTATGTTTAATCTATGAGTAAAATAATGCTTGTAAATAATAAAATTAATCTAAATTACATAAACGAATATAATGTATAATTACTACCAAAGAATATGATGTATAACTATTATCAAAGAATATGATGTATAACAATAACAGTCAGTAATAACAAAATGAAGAAGTAATAGTATAGTCATGACCATGGTTTAAAATTTCGGTATCAGAAACCATTTCGTACCCCATCGAAAACCGAAATTTCGGTCCGAAATTTGGTAATTTGGTTCCAAATTCCGGACCCAAATTTCGAAATTTCGGACCGAAATTCCGAAATTTCTGACGAAAGTTTGTAACACTTAAAAAAAATAATGCCATTAAATCGAAATTTGTCCGAAATTTGGTAAATGGCGAAAAACTGAATTTCAGAAAATTTCGGTTTCGGTCCCTACCAAAATCCGAAATTTCAGATTTCGGTTGAAATTTAAAACCATGGTCATGACAGCATATATGTTCAATAGTATTTGGGAAGCATTTCATCTTTGAGTTCAGGTATACTTACCTTGAAATCTTAATGGAAAGAATGTTCTCCTTTACTTTGGTTATTTGATTTCTGATCTATATGTTAAATTTTAAAGCGTATTTTTTGGGTAGCTTTTATTTTATTTTTATTTTGAGAGATGTAGTGAGGACAAAATTGTATTTTTGTATCCATGGGCATGTTGGTCATTTTCCCCTAGCTTGCACATGTGTGAGCCACACATGTTTGCTCCATCTTTTCCCACTACCCTATTTCAAATTCAAACTCCACTTGAAACTCTAAACCCATCACTTCTCTAAGCATTAAAGTCTCCACTTTCCCATACCCACGATCAGTTACCAATGTCATTGCTTCTCTACTTTCCTTTTGACTAAGCCTATTCTCATAACTCCATTTTGTAGATATTCTCCACTATCTAGCTAGTCCTCCATTGTAGCTCTCTTGTGTAGTCCTCCATTGAACTTCTCTTGTGTAGACCTTCATTGAAGCTTTATTGTGTGCAAGGTAGTGTTTGAAGCAAAGGCCAACTTGTCCCATATTGTGTCTCTGTCTTGAAGCTTTCCTCTCAAAGCTTTCTCTTGAAGCCTTGTCTACTCGTAGTTTTGTTTTTCTGTCATATATATTGAAGCACATCTTGTTTTGGCATTGTTCTTCTTCTACTTTAGTTGTTGATCTTAGGCTAGTGTAAACTTCGGTTTCACTATTTGAGAAGAGGATATTCAGGAGTTGCGAAAATCCGTCTTTCTCTATATGGTATCACAGCCACAAGGGTGGTTGGTGCTTGTCAAGATTTCCTTGCTGAATAAGTTCAATCGGTGCTTGGAAGATGGATATGAGTGGAAGGGTTAGTGGACTTGGCATTGAGTTACTAAATCAGTCAAATTACAAGATATGGAGAACATGTGTTTAGTCTTATCAAGTGGGAGAAGATTTATGGGAGGTTGTTTGTGGTAATTCCATTATAGCTCCGGAAGATACACAAGAAAATGCCGACATATTAAAGACATGGAGGATGGCGAATGCTAAGGCCGAATTTCTCTTGAAATGGTCTATTTCTCATGACTTGTTTGAGCACATCATTGGGTATAAATTGGCGAGTGAGATTTGGATTACCATTGATGGATTGCTTAACAATAAAAATATGACTCGTCTACAAATGTTAGAGAATGATTCGGCGAATGCTACACAAGGTAGTGGATGAATTTAGTTAAATCAACGTGTAAGATGTGATCCTCTATGCCATCAGAGACGAAGTGAAAGGATGTTATAGACGATTTGATCTCGAATCTTAATCTTTGGGAAAACATGGAGTTCTAAAGTGGGTTCGAAGAAGCGTAGGAATCACTTATTATTATTGATTTATTAGAATTAGATTTGAGAAATACAATTTATGGTAAGACCACGTGAAGACAGATCAGTTGTGTGTAAGGTTTTAAATTTCAGTTTCGGAATGTGTTTCGGTACACACCGAAACCGAAATATCAGCCAAAATTTCAAAATTTCGGATGGAATCTAACATCTTTCAACGCCTATTTTATCTCGTACGTGATTTCGATCGAAATTTTCGAAATTTCGGCTGAAATTTTGGTAATTCCGGCTGAAATTTCGGGATAATATTAAATAATTGTCTAGAATCCAGATTTTTGGGTGAAATCCCTTAAATTTCGGAAAAAATTTCAGGATAAGCGATCGAAATAAATTATCGTTTCGATTAATATAGCATTTCGATTTCGGTCTCGACCGAAACCTGAAATTTCGGATTTCAGTCGAAATTTAAAACCTTGGTTGTGTGCAAATCTTCCTTCGTTAGAATAGGAGATAAGGAGATAACCACAGATCTATCGATAACCACAAATCTATCAATGTGAAAATGAGAAATTTGTATTAGACTTCAAATGGATTGAATTGCTACCCAATATGAATGTGCGGATTGTCTTGATAGAAAAGTAAAAGATTTGAATTTTGAAACAGATACAATTGAATTGAGGATGAGAAATATTTATTTGAACACGAATGAATTAACTAGTAACATGTCAGAATTTTGGAGACAGTTTTGGTAAAAGTTGAAGATGTTGATACCCTTATAATTTAAAGTGCGGATATTAGACATCAATGACAAATAACTAGAAGGATAGCACATTGAACTTGTGAGCACCAGCGATGCCTAGTTTAGCATGTGAGTTAGTCATGTCGGATTGGGACAGTATGACGAGTTCATATGTACCAGAGATGCTTCGTTCAACATGTGCTTTAGTTGCACTTATATGAGTAGCATTGTCATTCATAAGGATTTGGAGCTTTCGGTATGGCGTATGAACTAGCTGTGCTTGTATGGGACAGTATGGTGAACTCATTTACCCTAGAAGCTTGTGAGTTAGTGTGTCATGTGAAGGAAAGGGGACTTCCGTTCGTAAGCACAACCACCTTAGACGAGTAAGACAAAATCTGCCAAAAATCAACATGTGGATGTTCTCACGTGCAAAGGCTAGCCTCGAAAGGGATTTCTGTGAACTTGCCAAGCAAATCCCGTCTGGAAGAATAGTAAGACAAACTATTTTTTTATCCAGTTTTGGACTCTTTCTTTAGTATGACAAAATATGATTCCATTTAAATGCTAAAATAAGCTCATTTGCTTTTCTGAGTGGAGCTCACAATTGCAAGACATGATATGTAAAAATCTCCCTCGAACCAACATAAGGAAATAAATTGAATTTAGAAATGTCCACTGCTTAAAAATATCCTTCGTTTGCAAGATATGTAGTGCATATTAAGCAACAATATCAAGAACGTGTCCTTAAAGATTTGTTTCCTAGATTTTGGCTTTATAATATGAAGATAAATAGAAGCACGTACATACATAGCCTTTTTTGCGGTACCTAAGCTGGGCATACATAGCCCTATAAGAATAAGTTTTACTAATAATGGGCCAATTGAAAAGATGAGAAGCAGAGGTTGAATTGAATGATAGTGATTTTGTTATTAGCACTCTTACTTGTCATCTGGAAGGAGGTAGAAAAAGTCTATCCAGAAGAAGGTTTGGAGCTCGTGATAGACATCAAAAGCTTCTCAAGCCTAGTAATCAGGTTTTGTTCTTTACTTTAATCCTTCAAATTCTGTAGTGTGGTGCACGATTGATGACATGACTGAGGAGAGGGTAAGAAGTGAGTAAAAAACAAGGGAAAAATTTGTATTTTGATTAAAGTTCTTTTCCTTGCTTTTCAGCCTTTTGTAACCCTCTCTTCACTCATGCTATGAAACAACCAATTACTCCAAAAGCTTAAGCTGTTGGAGAAGGGGTTATTAAATCTTTTTTACTTTTACACTCCCCCTCACGTGTGGCCCCTCTTTTGGGTTGGCCATTGCATGTAGAGTTTTGAACCCAGGGCAATTGCTCTTATTCCATGTAAAAGATATTCATTGATGCAAGAAGATCTAAAAATAAGTATAATAATAGATCCCATTTCAATGGGATTGCTAAATATAGAATCCCCTACCTTGGAGTTTGTTTCTATATACAACCTGCTATTTTTCTAATAAAGAAACCATTGAGATTACAGTATACAAACATTACAAGTGTATTTGTGTCTTTCCAATTTAAGAATCAATATCTGTCCATTGAAATTTTCGGCCACCCTTACTAATTGGATCGCATCATGTAGATATCCTCAAGGATTTTTTATTTTATTTTATTTTATTTTATGAAAGATGATAATTTTTTTAAGTAATGGTTGGGACAAGTTGTCCCCGCCAATATACAAAAGTGGATAAATCCGAGTACATCATAGATGGTAATTTGAGAAAAGACTCTAATACAAATTACAACGAGATGTATCAACTAGACTTGTGGTAACTATGATCTTGTCCTTTTGCACCCCTGATTTGGCAAGAACATCCTCATTAGCTGTACTTCACCGGTGCTCAATACGAGGTTGTAAGACCTTAATGAGATCAAGCACTTCGGCTAATATATTTTGAAGGTGCCACGGTCCCGGTAAACTACCTGGCGCCATCCAACAGCATTCGTTGAGCCCCCCTCTATCAGAGACCTCAAATTTTTCTCATAAGTCCACCGCAGTCCGAATAGTAGGGCCTTGATTTCGGCCTCATTTGCATCGCACTGACCTGCTGGTCCAGAATAAGACATAATGACCGTTTTATTGTTATCTCTAATTAGGCCTCTGATCCCTCTCATACCCGGATTACCCACAGAGCTTCCGTCAAAGTTCAGTTTAAGCCATCCCACCGGCGGCGCCATCCATTTTGGTTTGTGTTTAGTTCGAATTGTTCTTTCCCAAATTATTGCCTACCAATTCCGTATTAAATCCCCCACAGCAACAACCTATCAGATAAGATCCCTTATGAGAAACACCTAACCACATTTGGTAAGGATAGCTACGAGGGAAATACATATCTTTGTGGACCACCACTAGAAAGAAATTGCTCCTTGGAAATCCCTTCACAACCTGCTAGAGATGAGGAGGAAAGTTCTAGGGTTCTTGATAATCCTGTGATTTTTTATTCATTCATGGCAATGTCATATGCTTTGGGATTTTGGGGAGTCATCGGCTTTCTTATCCTCAACAAAAATTGGAGGCATAAATACTTCAGAGCTATGGATGCATATATTGACTGGTCAACCGAGAAGCTCTCAGAATTCATTAGTTACTTGAAAAATTGTAGTTTCAAATAATAGTACAATTTTCCTTTAGTTGTAATGCAAAATGATTGTTGGATCTAATAATAAGCTTTATCTTGATTTTTAAGTTAATAATTTGCTATTTTTGCAATGAATGGCTTATGACCACAAAGATCAAACCGCCTACCCAAAGCAATGGTGTTGATCACTCCATATAAACTATTATATGGTTGGGATGGAACAAAAAAATAATTGCTTGAACTTTTAATAAATTATTGTTAGATATTCATCACCTGCATTGTGAGGATCTCCCAGATTGTGTTGGATGTTCCTAGCAATCTCTTTAGACTAGAACATCCTCTCTAGAGTGATAGCTGAGATACCTTCGCTATAATATATAGATATTTTACTAAGTAATTACTCAAAGTTTCTGAATTTCTGGATGAATGGTAGTTTAAATACTATTGACCTTGGAGGCATGTCTCACGGTTCGGAAGAACAAAGAGAAATCGATAAGGAAGGAGAAAAGAAGGCATAAAAAGAAAGTATAATAGGGCAAACGGTATGATTGTCTCCTTTTACTCCTCACCCAAGAGATCAATTCCACCTTAATGTCCGTAGTAATTCTCCCCATCGACCTTTCTTGATCCGCAAAGATTCGACTATTCCGTATTAAATCCCCCACACCATATGGAAGTTTCCTTTTACTCCTCACCCAAGAGATCAATTCCACCTTAATATTCTCTAGGACTTCTAAATAAAGACACACAAACTTTCCTAAAGATACAAACTTCCTAATACATGCCGCCTCTATTCTCTTCCTCCACCCCTCTCTCACAACTTGATAAACTAGTATTCCATGAAAAAATTTTCATTGTCGCCAAACATGGCCTAAATGTTAACATGAACATTTATTGGAAACAGGTGGCAAGTAAAAATAACATGTAAGTTAAGATCACAGTGCACCTCATATACGTTCAAGGCCCAAGTGAGTTGCAATTTCAAGAGTATGAGATCTTATAGATCCCATGCAAACTGTTAACTTATGCTGAACACACCAAAGACCAATAAAAGATGACTATTTAGATCTAGTCAGTCTATTCTTTTCTTAACCCGTTACTAAAATAATCAGCTACCATCATAGTCATATCGGTTTTCAAGTCCAAACATCATAAATTTTCATCTGATCACCATGTTATAGAGACTTAAGTCTTTAGGTAGATGATAAACTTAAAAATACAGCTAAGAATAAGGGCATGAATAGCATGACGCAACGTATAAAAAAAAAATCATAGCCGAAGCATACGATCTGAAAGTACGCCCTTGAATCCAATAGGAAGAACCCTAGATCCACACACGCACACGCACACGCGTGTGCCGGCGCGCGCGCACACATACACAGAATTTCATGCTTTCTTCAATATTCATTCCTTTTCACGTACGTACACACTTTTATAGTTATAGGAAAAAAAGAAAGAAACTAAATCATACAAAATCAACTAGCTATAGCCGTGTTATAACTATTGCCTACTTAAGAGACTAACAACAATAGAAAACTAATGCTATAAAAAAGCAAAACTTCCCATGGACTTAAGATGAAAAAATGAGATACTATTCCAAGTGGAAAGAAAAGAAAGAAAGATACTAATCCTACTATACTTAGGAAGCAAAATCCTAATAAATTAAGAAACCCATCACCGGCTTTCCAAAAAGAAAAAAAAAATCCCAAAAAAAAAATCCCTAATTGTTGCATATTTCTCTAAAGAGAGTCAAATGTTTACTTCATAAATTTATTTGGAATCCCTGCAAGTGTAAGGATTTAGCTATCTTAATGTAAGTGTGTGGGATGTCATGCATGTAAACCCCTAACTTTATTTAAGACCTCAAAATTTACGAGGCTAAATTGTACATGGATGTGATGGGGGGTACGAAAAAATCACAGAAGTACCATAATTGATAATTGGTTCAACAGCCGCCTCTTAAAAACTCAGTTGTTTTTAGATCAAATATCAAGGATGGCACCTTGATTGCTTGGACACCATACATAAACTCGTATCAGACATATGGAGTTGATATTTAAATGATTGTATATTGTCATTAAATATTGTATGTACAAATAATTGAATTAAGTGAATGCACACACATATAGATAGATAGATAGATAGGTAAGCTGGGGTTAGGTGGACCCCTGCCACCGTATTAAAATTAAAGGATAATACGAGATAATGCATATTATTAAAAATCTATCCATGCTATAAATTAGTGGAAATGTGGCACTCCCACGACTTACCCCACGCACGTTATTTAAAATCTTATACTTTAAATGGGACTTGCTAGCAAATTTCATGGAAAGCTATTTCATGGCTGGCTTTGGCAAGTGAGAATAGCCACCTCAGATAAATTAATTGAGTAGGACAAAATCTTCCAAAACGTTAACCTGAGTGTCGGAACTATGGTAATGGCGTTTTTTGTTATTTTGTCACGTAGCTTCTAAATAAGATTTTGAAAGGAAGGAAATCAAATAAGATTTAGAAAGGAAGGAAATCATTTTAAAATTTGGATATAGTAATTAAATATCTTATAACCTTAGGAACGTAAATATTTACCAATAAATTTGTATATAATTGGAATACGTGGTTAGCTTGAGTATACTTTCTAAACATAAAATATTATAGCTATATTCCTTATTTTGAAATAAAAATACAAAATGTCATTACTTGGTATCATGATGCTTCTCTGTTTTACTTATATAAATACCAATAATCAAGTACAAGAACATGTGATGTAGAAGTTAGTGAATGGTAGTCGAGTGTATATTCCTTATTTTCTTCTTTCTATGAGTTATTGGACAAATTTCTTGAAGGACAAAGTTGCATACTTCTATCATTGACTAAAATGGGGGTTGTTGTGCTACCCTGTTTTATCCTTTTGCTCTCTACTTTGTTCTGTTTTGGAAGTTGGACCCATGTAGAAGGTGCCCCAATCGTTGCGAATACCATTGTTGTAGATATCAACGGCCAAGGAAAGTTCAGATCAATTCAGGCAGCCATCAATTCAGTTCCGGCAAATAATAATCAGTGGATTCGTATAAATGTTAATCCTGGGCTTTATCAGTAATCACCTAACTTAATTACTATTTGTTATCATTTCTTTACTTGCACAAGATTTTGAGTCCAATGTATTGCTTTTATATATTTATGTTAATATGTGTGTGTATATAGGGAGAAGGTTACAATCTCTACGGATAAACCATTCATTCCGCTCGAAGGACATGCGGAGAGTGCCACCTTCCGTGTTAATGCAGATAATTTCGTTGCTAGATCTATAACCTTCAAGGTGAAACAACTTTTTTTTTCTCACCTAAATCTTTTATAATATGAAAAAATAGTTACATGATGAGAACATAGAACCTTGCCTCTAACTCAGAAAGATATAAGAAGAAAGGAAAGAAAAAACCCTTTTAGCCCACATTTATTTAGAAATCTCACTACAAGACATTGGAGATTTACCGGCAAACTTTTACCCGCGGTCATGTAAACCGCTCCTAAAGATATACAATTGCTGGCAGTAGTAAATAGACTGACGGTAAGTATGTTTTTTTCATTTGACAAAAAGAGACCCCACCAAAAAAATAATAAATTAATCCCTTTTTCCGCCATAGTGAATCACAGGTGATCATTAATCCCATTGTATCTTTATTTACCGGCATTTATTTAATGACCGCCAGTTAAAATTATTAACGTACTGGTGGTCAGACTGCCAATGAAAAACTTAGAGCAAACACTCGCTATGGCCGAGATTAGAGTTCCAAATATGCACACATCTACTAGCATCGTATGATTTTCTTTTGTAGCATGATTATGCTTTTTACTAATTACTATCAACTTCTGGCCTTAACAGAACACATACAATGATAATTGGCTGACTAAAAATGTTGCAAAGCAAGCTGTAGCCGCACTGATGTAGGCGACAAATCGTCTTTCTACAACTGTAGTTTTATCGGCTTTCAAGATACACTGGGCGATATGTTGGGCCGCCATTATTTCAGGAATTGATATATCGAAGGCTCCATCGACTTTATCTTTGGCTTTGGCCAATCTATTTATGAGGTACACTAAGATATTTATAGTTGGATTGATCTAAAGGTGGGATGTGATTACTATAAATAGCAAGTCTCGGATAACTATTGTAGGTGGGCTATATGTTAACGTGGATATATGTTGATGTGGACGTCTCCACATATAAGATAAAAATTAGGGTTTTTCTAAGTGCCCTAAGGGCACTCGTTAAGGTGCTATAAAGGTGGGCTATTTGTTGATGTGGACATCTCCACATTTAGGATACAATTATAACTAAAAATAGAAACAAATCTCAAATAAAAGAGCTATATTAGTAGAGCATATCATAGCAGCTCACACCTGATAGTCTTCTACTTTACAAACTAAAACAAAAAGATAGTAATCATGCCTGCTATTAGTGAACTTTAATATCGTGTTTGTGATGCAGTTGTGTGAACTAAATGTAAATTTGGTTCCGACACCGTCATTAAAGTACGATTATATAACAGCTCAAGGCAGGATGAAGGCAACTGATCCAAATGGTTTTGTGTTCAAGTACTGTATGATAAATGGTACTGGTAAGGTGTACCTTGGAAGACCATGGGTAGGTTTTGCAAGAGTTATATTTTACAAAACAGTCATGTATGATGTTATCATTCCCGCTGGATGGGATCCTCATGACGCTGATGCACATGTGTAAGATCTCTCTCCTTATGTTCTTTATCGGTTGTGCGATTAAACTAACGATCTCAAGTGAGAAATTATGCATTGGTTTCTGTCAGGGATACTTTAACATTTGTAGAGAATGGGTGCACTGGAGTAGGTTCCAACCTTTCAGGGAGAGTGAAGTGGGAAAAGCATCTCACTAATGCGGAGCTAGAGCAATTTACTAACGTATCTTTCATCGATTCTGATGGATGGATACAACAACAACCCTATTTTATTTCTTAAAATTCATTTACATGATTGTTTCATTACTCAGTTAAGCTTTTCATAAAGTATTGGCATACTCTATTTATAGCATAATCTAATGATTCATATCATGATGCAAGCTCTGTCATTTAGCACATGATTATTCAGCATGATTTAATTGAGCTTAACCCTCTAATATATTTGTCTCTTACTCCCATTTTACTTTGTATATCAAGAGTTTTCCAATTAGGGCTCAAAAAGTGTTTGGCTAACTATAAGTGGGTTTGGAAAAGAACCACAATAGGGATTTGTATCATGGGTCTATTTGATGAAGGGGTTCCTCCTTGAG
This sequence comes from Tasmannia lanceolata, assembly GCF_043159265.1. Lineage (NCBI taxonomy): Eukaryota > Viridiplantae > Streptophyta > Magnoliopsida > Canellales > Winteraceae > Tasmannia > Tasmannia lanceolata. The sequence goes on along the minus strand of NW_027518695.1, from coordinate 57,654,574 downwards.
AAGAATGCTAAGCTGAAGCGTGCCGTAGCAAAAACCAAGCCCCAAGGGCCCATTAAATCCACGTCATCCAACCGCATTTATAGAGACACAGAAAAGTGCAAAATTAAAGTAATTATAAATGCCGTTGGGTGACATAGATCCAATGAGGCATCCCTTGTTGAAACAGTTAGACAAGAATCTATTGGAGCATTTCCAGAATAAAAAATGTATTAGATGTGCAAAAGAATGAATTCAAACATAATGTAAATATAGATTGTTTGACATTCAACAATGATTGGTTAGCCACCGACTATTAATGGGCTCAGACAAGTAATAAACCATGCTATATATGAACCTATGATTTAATGGCAATGAACAAATGAGCAATGAGAAATAGATCAATACCATTCAAAAAAATTAGAAATATATCAAATACGACACCCAGAAATAGATCAAATACAATATAAGCAATGAACAACACCCACATATCTGCAAAAAAGTCAAAAACCAATCTAATATTCTGAAATCAATTGAGGAGAGTATCCATGGCTTTTTAGTTTTTACCTGAATTGTGTTTGGCGGCAAATTTAAAGATTGAAAATCACTTTTTGGGGAGTTTTGGAGCTCGCTGGAAAACGGCTTGTCGCCAGTGAACGGTTGCTCCAACCGGTGGGATTCTGACGTGAAAGCATAGTTCATCGAGAGACGAGTCCAACGGCGCAAACGGAGCCTCAATCCGAGGTCTCTAGAGATCACTATGTTAAATCGAATTTTGGTGATTTTTCTAGAATTTTTCAGAATTTTTTTGTTGTTTTTTGAGGAAGATGAACAGCGCCGGACTTCGCGGGTTGAACCGGGCCGCGCCTGCCAAACAAGGATCCAAGTTGGAACCGCGCTCAATTTTTATTTAAAAAAGGCCCATCAAGCCCAATGGGCCCACCAGACTCACCAGACTCGACCCGAACATGTCCGACCGGTCCAGCCACGGTTTTTGGGTCGTTTCGACCATTTGTTTGGGGTTTTGGACAAAAGTGGGACCAGTTCTAGTGGTTTGGGACCCTCTTGAACCCAATTCTAAGGCGCGTGTTGGGTTTTGAGACTCGGTTTCATATCTACAGTGTAATTTTAAAACAATTTGACTTCAAGTTTGATTTTTAGTCAAAATTTTGGGGATTTGTGCCATGTTTAAGATCGATTATGGAGGTTTCACCCTCCCTAGTCCGTATTTGGGGTTAATTTTGGCCTTTTACCTTAGTAAAATCGTGTTCCAGTATATTTGATTGTCTTTTGGGTTTATATGTTAGATTTTGAGTCAATTTTTAAAAGATTTTCGGCTGTGTGGGACTGCTCCTAGGGGTTTCCTGAACCTCTGACCCCAATTTTGTCATCTATTTTGGCTTTTGAGGTCCGGTTTATACACTTTCAGTGTATTTTCATGCTTTGAGCTTAATTAAGTTGGATTTTTAATATGTTATTGTTTCCAAATTCCTAAGCCTCATACCCATTGCCATGGGATACAAGTCCCTAACATTTCAAGTTCTGATTTTGAGTGAACAGTTTGATCTTTTAATCTATCTTTATTCTAATTTTCAAATCTAAGAAGCCTTAATGTTATTTACATGCCTTATGCTTTGCATATAACATAAGAATTTTAATTGATTAGTTGAATTCTTTGTGGTGTTAAACTTTTGATTTGAAAACACTTTGTTTTGTATCAAACATACCCAAAATCTTTGGCTTTTGGCTATTGTAACTTGTTTGTGTATATCTTTCAAAATCCTAATACATTGATTTTGTTATATCATAAAACTTGAAAGTTGGTTTTATATACACATGTTCATTTGTTTTGTTCATCAAATTTTAGTGTATATTGGATTATATCTTGTTATGGTTAATCGTTTCTTGAATGAACAAATGAACAAAGAACTTTAATTCTTCTTGGGAACCAGAATCGCTTGGGGTAAGTGGTTAGAATTGAGAATCATGTCGCATATAGTGACATTATTTTGAACGGTTAACCACTTTCAGTTGCATCTGTTTGTCCAAGAGCAATACTCAGCCCAACGGATGACTGTTGCTTTGCACAAATAGATTATGTGAGAAGGTTAGGCCTGGGAAACTTGATTTGGGGTTGTGCTTCTGCCCAACGGTGATGTGGGTCTCAAGTATTGGGTTATCTGGCCCTAGTCGGTCTCATGGGTGAGAGCCAATTGTGTATCGTGGCACGGCCCAACCGACGGCCCACGGTGACACGCCTGGTCTCACACTAGAATCACAGTATTGTGATTGCCTGAATTGAAATCGTTTGTGTGTTGTGGCACGGCCCAACGGACGGCCCACAGTGGCGCGTCTGATGTTTCGTCGAGGTCACATTTTTGTGTTTCTGTGGTTCTGGGCAATCCAACTAGTTTTCCCTAAAGATAGATTGACTGATTGTTGTATTTGAGAATAAATTGTGTATCGTGGCACGTCCCAACGGACGACACATGTTGACACATCTGATGTCTCTTCAAAAATCATGGTATTGTATTTTCTAGAGTGGAAACCCATTGTACATCGTGGCACGGCCCAACAGACGGCCCACAGTGGCATGTCTAGTATCCAATTAAAAGCACACTTATGTGTTACCATGGTTTTGTACATTTTGGTCATTCTTTTAAGTTGGATTGATTGAAATCATGGATTGACTTAAGTAAACTTCATTTTTGGACTGAATAGGTGTTATAAGAAGTGAGCACACTTGGAACTGCAACTCTGTGTCTGTGGCATAAAAATTGTTGGTATCTTGGTGTCTTTTCTAGATGTCGATTATGTTGAGTACTTTAGTGGGTCAGAACCTGAGCAAGTGATAGAATAGATCCGCATAGGTCTAGATTACATGAATCTAGAGTGTGCATTATATGACAAGCCCACTAAACTCACATTTGTAAGATGCTTATGAATAGTGGGAGTGTAATGTCAGTATTAGTATAATGATCATGAAGGAGGTTCCTTTTGTTGTAATCTGAGATGCTTTACAAACTCAGAAATACAAAGAAGCTAATAAGTATAAGTAAAGAACATTTTTTTAGGATCATTCAAAGAACTTGCAAGTACCCTTATGATGTGTTTTGATAACCTCAAAGTATATTGACCAAAGTAGTAGTTGTGAGCACATTCTGAAAGGTTTAAGATTCAGAACTTTTGTTTTACGTGCTTCACACCTGTTGGTTATTCTAAACGGCAATATTAAGTAAAGTGGTCAAAAGGGTTCTGGTAAAGGCAACATTAGAGTCCCGAAGATATAGTGGCTTAGCAGGGTAAATTAAAGAGAGTGAACTTGGTATCAAATGCCTTTATCTTGAGTGATAGATGACACATAAAGTATGGATGCCTTAAGTTCAATATGGCTTGGAAAGGTAAGGTAATACCATATCTTTGTATATTATGATTCCTACTTAGTAAGTACTCCGTAAAAGATTGGTGGGTAGATTAAGGCATTGTTATTCACATTTAGAATTTTATGTGAGGTATTCTTGCGCCTCAGGGGCTTAGTAGAGGAGAGTGGACCATTATATCCAAAAATAGAATAAAGGTGGTTGATGAATCCATTGTTACTCTCCACTCCTTTCTGAATATTGGTTTCTTATGGACTAGAAACCTTATTCTAGAAAACGAAAATTCCTTTGGCTATGAATCAGATTTGAAAATATAATGGATTCTCTTTAGTTTTAATTTCCCATTTACTAAGTTTGGTTCTCTTTAAGGCAATCCTTATTGACTTGGATTGCACTCCTCTCAAGGTCAGACTTAGCCCACCTTGCATAAGAATGAGATAATCAGTAATGTTAGAAATAAAAGAAATCGAGTGGACAAGGATTCATCCAATCAATGGCTCACGTTTTTGAACCACATATCTAAGGATAGATTGGTAAAAGAAAATTTCTAGATTTGCTTGATTTTATTGATTCTAGTAATGGTATGAGATACATTGAAGGAAAATATACAAAGATTAATCGATTTAGGGTGTCAGCTTGAGTATCAGTCCGCTAAAGGTCATTAACACTGACATCTTGAATCTTTTGACTCTGACAATTGGTGGTGGAAAGTATTACCATTTTGGTTAAATTTTCTAGTCATAGTTATATGTGTCTCTCTAATCAGAGGTAAAATGCCCTGTCTTTGTTTGTGATCTATAAGGTAAGAGTCAAGAATTAACTTGACTTAAAAGATCAAAACAATAATGATAATCTATGCAACTCTTTGCTACATAAGATTGTTGGTTAAAACTCTAAAACACCCGTGTATATTGTGATCCAAGTAAGGTTGTGCCTAAGACCCCTTAAGATTTATGGGTCAGAAGGAAGATTAAGCTGGGAAACGTGTACTTTCGAGTCGTTTAGCTAAAGTAAGAGTTTATAACCCACAAATGAGAGGAAATGAGTCCTATGACCATGTATTGCTTTTCATAGGTTATCTAAAAATATTTAAGGGTTTTAGGTTCTGTTGTTTGACCAATAGTACATATATTGTAAAGATTAAATTCACCAAGATTTCTAAAGGATGGTGACCTCAGTGGGAGTGTAGTGCCTGAAGGAAGGTTATCCCCTTCCGGCAAGATCGCTATGCACAGCGGAACAAAAATCGCATAGAACTTTAAAATTTTCTTTTCGATCTTACAATTACCCAAGATCCTAGAGTCTAGATTAGTTAATTATGTTAATTAAACATAAAGAATCTTTGAAGAAGAAATCAATGAACCATGCTGCTTGATCTACTCCTTGAACGGTTACGATCGTTCTGAACGTCACGAACCCCGCAAGTTGAACCAATGGATTCTTTTTCTTTGCTCAAACTATTGTGGATGTGAATAACTCTTATTCACCTCTTTAATGTTTGATCTAATTAGTACCTTTGTTGTAGAGAACAGAGAAATTGATTAGAAGCCTTTCTCTTTAAAACTTTTTCATTTGGAAGAGAGATTGAGAGAGAGAGATGGAAAACGATTTTCCAAAGGGGGGAGAAGAGGGGACGAATTTTGGAATATACCTTCTTGAAAATTTTGTTCTGCACTGTTACGTTTATAGAAAGTAGAATTTAGTTTGATAAATACTTGTTTCTCTCTCCCAATTCCTATCCAATTGAGAAACCAACTTGAATTGAGACTCCACGAGTAGCATAGTAGAAATGACATGCTCAAAGGATTCACAGATCCAAGGGAGCAAGGAGATAGGAGATATGTCATCTCAGTTCTATACAAACCTTAATAGTTCCTAGTTGGGAAAAAGACTGGACATCTCTTTCCGTATACAACTAGCATCAGCCTTGCCTACATGCACGTGTCGTGAGGTGACTTATCTCGGTCATCTGGGTAGTGGACCCTAAGCAAGAAGATTCTATCACACAACTGAACCTGATCAAATAAAGATCAACTTGTGGACAAGAGAGTATAAAGTTGTTCACATGCCCTTAGACCTGAGGGATCTTATTGGTCTGTTGACCCGTTCTAGGGTCTTAGTCTATCTCATAGTGATTCTAGTTTAGAGTCACATTTGGATAGAGCTATATCATAGAACAAACCCTCGAGACCAATAGTGATACTCGACAAGGGATTCTTCGCTCTAAAATTTAGGAATTGACATCTACAATTTTGTCAGAGCGGGAGACCTATTAAATAGCCTAGCTAAGCAGATTTGATTAAAGGTTTATCGGAATGTTTTATGAAACATTAAAAGGTTTTCAAAGGATTTTACAAATGCATTTGGAGGCCGAACATCGCTTGACCAAAATGGTATACCAAGAGTGGTCCAAGGAGGTGAAAGATGTCCAACCCCCGTATGACTCAACTCAGTAGATGTAGTCAAGAAGAAAGGACTTGCACATACAAGATGTGATTAGGGGTAAGTTGATCTGACGGTCATTTTCAGGGTTACGTCTTGTGGAGGCCACTGACCTAATGCGAGTGTAGTTTAACTACAGAGCAAGATTGCAGTGGGGCTCACCATAGGGTTCTGCAAGATCGACCGTCGGGTCCCTACGATGAACCCATTCATAACTCGAATGCCCCTGTAACATCCAAAAGGATTAGGGTTCTGCATTTTATGTAACTAGTAAAAAATGCACGTGCACCGCACGTGCCACTTAAGGTAATTTTACAATTTGTTTAGGGAAATGATATCATCACTACCGTATTTTGATGATCGCACCATAGGATGATCCAAGCCGTCCATTAGAAGGGCCACAGCCTAAATAGATTGTGCCCCAAAAGAATATTTCCATAAGCTGATCCTAACCCTCCAATCTATAGAGAGTTAGGATCAAGCTGTTAATATTCAGTCCCTTCCACACAAGGAAAGACTAATCGGTAGTACTACCGATGGCAGGGAAAGAAGACTGAGATACCGATACGTGTCCCAACTGAGTTTTTGCAAGGGCTCCCTTCAATTTAGAATTTTTCTTGAAACAAAGGAAATTTTTTTTTTAGGGAGGAGAATGTTTGAGAGGGAGAGATAGATAAGACTGCAAAGTATAGATACATATTACATATGGGAAACCAAGCAAAACTACATCAAGTTTCGAGTTAAAAAATCATAATGATAGTTCAAGCAGAACCTAATTCTATCATTTAGCAACCTATCAACATGCAATTCTCCAATTGCCGGCTTCCACCGAACATGATCTCCAGAACTCTCCCCAAAGCTACTAATAGATCGAAGTGACTTGCTCTTAATAATAATTTTAACTACGTAAATAAATAAAATGTAAATCAAATTAGAATGGATACTATACAATTTATAAGGACTTTCTCTTGAAAACCATAGGCACCATGAAGTCCAACCAAAAAGTAAAAAGTAAAAAGATAAAAAAGGAAGGAAAAAACTACTAAGAGGGTCCTCTACCATGAAATAAATTGACACAGTGAAAACCAACAGAAATTTTGGAAAAACTCATCAGTGCTCGAATTGCAAATTTGAGAAACTTCAAGCAAAACAAAAAATGCACGACAAAAAAGGGAAAATTAGGAACAGAAAAATCCTACATATCCAATAAAGAGATAATTATAAAGCACTGGAAGTAGTTAGCATAGTCCCTTGAAACAGAGTTCATACAGAAAAAAAGTACAAAAAGGATTACATCAATAAGCGTATTCCAAAAGACACCAACTTTACATCTATTTCGATAAGTGGTGAGAATATTCATGGCATCGCAGACAGTAACTGAGATAGCCTTGTTAAGTGGCTTTAATCTCAACTATCCATTTGTATTCCGGCTTCCCACTCCAAGAATGGGCCCAACTGCACATTATGTAAACACTGATCGTAGCATGAGCAACAACAAAACCTAAGCATATTGCATCAGATAAATCATTTTTTTTGGTAGGTGCATCAGATAAATCTTGAAGTATGAGAATCTGGCAAGGGAAGTGGCCATCAAAGATTAGATTTAAGAATACTGAATGTGAAAAATAACTGAAATAAATCAGAGGATGGGTGCCGTTATAATATGCTCGTCGTAGTAGTCAGACTAATTACAATAAATCTAAGATATCGCAGTCTGTTTCTCATTTTTATGTCAAACATTCCAAATATCCCCCCCCCCCCGAAAAAAAGATATGAAAGTACAACCCACAAAAGAAGATATGAAAGTACAAAATTTCCAATTCAGTCATTACCAAGGTTTGATATGATCCATATAAAGTCCAAATATTTCCACATAGCTGTATATTTAAGCAGCATTGATGGAAAATCGAAGGAAAACCATCGCAAGATATCAAGTGTGTGCCAAAGATCCACCCAATCAACGCTTATATTAAATTTGGTTAGTGCTCTTTGAGAAACCACAATTGTAAAGAACCCCTCCCTCTCAGCAAAGAGAACAATGCACATAATTCTTTATCTCTTGTGTTCTATGTGGACAATCATTTTCAATAGTCATAAGTCCAACATAAACTTCAAGACAAACCAAACTGCCCAGCTTCTTAAGAGCATCAATAAATACATGCAATTCAAGCAACCTAAACACTTGGATCTGAACTTTTGAGCTTGATTTCATTTTAACAACTTCAACCACATGAGAATAGATGCAATCCAAGCAACCCAAACACTGGGATCCAAACTTCCTAGCTTGATTTCATTCTTACAACTTCAACCTCAGGAGTATACAGACAAAAAAACCCATAATGTATGCTTGCTTTTAACTTTCCAGCTTGATTTCATTCTTACAACTTCAACCTCAGGAGATATATTATAGGATGATGTAAAACCGCAATTTGAAAACAATAAGATCATGATAGAGCTATTTGGCAAATGTTATAATAACATCAGAAGAGGGTAAATATATAGATTAGCAACCTAAGCTTTATCGAGGAAGCAACTTAATTTTCAAACCGTGACAAGGAGAGAATTCAAATCTTTGTTTGCTCCCAAAGATAGGAATATTTTTTCTTTTGAATGGTACCCAATGATAGGATTTAACCACACCGGAAGGAATTTAACTCTAAAAAGTGATGGAACTTAATCACATCAATTACAAGTACTCATTACCAAACATGTCAATACAAGCAACTTAAAGTGAAAGAAATTGCCCACTCCTAAACAGATGTTCATATGCTGAAGTTAAATTTGTTCAGTGGATTCGAGTGAACTATTCTGGAGGACATTAGATATTGACATAAGTTATCATTTTAAGCAGAATTTATCATCTTTTTAGAGTGCCCAAAGGGTATATTTATCCTTTGTCTCTAGGTACCATGGCTAGATGGAAAAGTGCAAAGGAATGAATGATGGAATGTGCTCTCCCTTGAAAAAAAAAAACAAAACACGCCTCCCTCCCACCATACAAGAAAAAAGTTAAAGAAAATAAGGTTTTAAGCTTTGTTTTAATATTTTTTGAAAGATGAATAATATTATTCTTGAAAGAATAGTTCTCAGTAAGATGATAGAAACATCAGCTCTGCTTTTCAAGCTCCCATCATGGATTCTCATTGTCTGTACAAAGTCCATCTCCTCCTCTTAAGAGGGAATCAATGAAAAATGAAAGTGGACAATCAGAGAAAGCTACATGCTATACAACATGAGCTTTCACACCCTCTTTTCTATAATCTACTGTTAGTAGGGCCATTGCCATATCTTGTTTTCTATCTTTGCTCATTAATAGATTTAATTGCATTAGATATCACCTCTTTGAAGAAGAAAAATCCTTCTGGCTAAACCATAATCCTTGATGACAAATAGGAATATACTTTAATAGATAAAAGATAGGATTTATACCTAAAGATCACTATTTTTTAAGAGCTGGTACTATCATCTCAGTCAAAAGAAACCTTGAAACGATACTATTATTTTAACGCTAATTAAGCTCAACAACCAAGATTTCAGAAATGAGATCCTCAAACTGCATAACCTTTTCTTTTGTTTGTCATTAATGAAGCAATGATGTTGGAGTCTGTACTGCAAGAAAATAAAATATAAAATAAAATCTACAACAATTCAAATACTAAAGCTGGAGAGGAAAAACAATGTAACATTGTAAGTTTTGAAACGGATTGAGAGAAATCATGTCGAACGGAGTGTTGTTCAACTTTATCCTACTGTTACATACCAATGCCTCTATGACCACAATAGGTTGTAAAGCTTATTCAACTTTCTCTTTTCTGCAAGCAAAGTTGGAAGAAATCGCATGCCCATCAGTGGGTAAAGTTTCACAAATGGTATAAAATATTCAATCTAAGGTAGATTAGATTGTCTAATGCAAAGAAGTGGGACAAAATACCAAGTGTACCACCGTTTTTTTATGCACATAGAAGCATTGCAGGCAAATCAAAATTTAGTTTCATGATAAATAAAATTGACAAAACAGCCTATGACCCCATAAGAGAAACAGGGGAAAACAATAGAGATGCAGAGAAGCATGAAAAGTAACCCATGAAAGAAAAAAGAGGAAAATGTAAAAAAAATGACTGGAAAACGAAAAAAAAAACCCAGAAAAATTAAAAATTACAGAACATGTAAAGCTTAGAAAAATAAAATAAAGAAAAGAAAGATGGTTTTAACAAAACAATACCCAAAAAAATTGATGGGAAATCCATCCGTGCTAATCAGGCCATTCTTGGGCATCGACATAAAGAGATGATACCATGCCATCAACTTGCACTTGTTTAGAAAAAAAGGTCAAAAAAAAGAAAAAGAAACTGAAAGATTGGGAATTTAAAGAAAAGATGCAGACGGGCTTTTGTTGTTTTTTGACCTTTTAGAAAAACAAACAAAGCAAGAAAAAGAATGACACTGAGATGAGAACGCGTGGCCTGCGAAAGTACAAGTGGCAGAGAAATTATAGAGGGTGAAATGGCGAAAATGGCCTGAAGAAATAGGACATCATAGGAAGATTTTGTCTAACTAGGGCATGGAATAATAACAAAAGACGCAGACGAACTTTTATGGATTTTCCCTTTTAGTAGTAAAGGATTACACAGACGAATATGATCCGTTAGATTAATGTAGATATTTATTAAGTAAATATATATATATATATATATATATATATATATATATACATTCTTTGTTAAGTAAGTAACAAAATACAGTAAGAGAATTTTTCGAAGACAAATTGGAGCCGAAATAACTTTCATTGGATGTAAGTTATTAATTAATCAAATTGTTAATTAATTATTTAATTATTATATATTATTATGTATTATTAATTTGATTAATAATAAGCATAATAATGTGTAAATCAAATGAGGATAGTTATTTCCAAACCGGTTTTGCAAAAATTGCGGAATTGGAACGAAAATGAGAATTGGGATAGGATGGATAAGCATGGTGGGGCCCACCACATGCCCAAATCAGTTGGAAAGCTGGGGAAAATGTCTCCCAATTGCTCAAGGACTTTGAGTTGCACTCAAACTCCTTGTTGGATAAGAATTGCTAAATTATAGGATCTACAAAGCAAGCAATTTGTTTCCAATACCAACTCTTATGAGATAAGGCCACAAATGCTGGAGAGAGACATCAATACACATTCTCCTATGTATCTTGGGCATCCCCACAGAGCCTTGGACGTTTGGGAGAGTCCCAATGGCTCGAGGAGTCTCAATTCAAGTTGGTTTCTCAATTGGATAGGAATTGGGAGAGAGAAACAAGGATTTATCAAACCAAAACTCTACTTTCTATAAAGGAGAGAGGGCTGAACTAAATTTTGAAGTAGAAATACTCAAAAATTTATCCACCCCTCTTCCCTCCCTTGTGAAAATTCATTTTCACTCCTCTCTCTCTCAATCTCTCTTCCAATTGAAAAAGTTTCAAAGAGAAAGGCTTTCAATCAATCTATGTTCTTAACAAAACTCTACTTTCTATAAAGATGAGTCTTAGTGCAAACCCAATTCCCTTAAAACATGGTCTCAGAAGGTAATGAGGCTTGGACCTTGTGAGCCTGGTCCATGCTTATATCCATGAATGGAATTAGCCAAATCCACGACTACCACTTTGGCATCTGATTCTAATACACACAATTCCTCGGCTGTAAATTCTCTATCAGTTAGCTAATTGTAGTTGTAATTGTTATTCTGACTAATGCAACAATTATCTCCATGTCTCATCCTCATCTTATATGCAAACTCTACATAAATAAACATAGGGAAAAGATATCAACACCCCAATGTTTTTAGAAGATGCGTGAAGCATCTTGCCGTTTAGCATTTAGAGGGCTGTCAGAAGAATATTACAAGATATCACCCTAAACATAAATATGTGTAAAAGGAATGCTCTTATGTGATCCTTTGCACATACACATTAAAAAAAAAAAAATTCCTTTGCACCTAACTTTTGTTGCAATGATCAGTTTAAACAGTTTGTTAAGCATCGCACAGATATTTCTTAAGCTTTTTTGGGAAAATAAAATGCTCAACCACATATCTTCGTTGAAAAGCAAATTTCTCTTTGGCTATTAAATTTACCCTATCACCTTAAAAAAACATAAATTGATGAATATTAACAAAAAATCTTTGCAATCTCACCATTTATATCATTTTCTTTGTAATCTCACCTTTTATATCATTTGGTTTTCCATTCTCACCCTTGATGATATAATAAATGGGATTTGCTAGGGAAGATCGTAAAAGGCATTTCATGGACCTGCTGTTGCATGTGACAGCTTTTCAACACATCTTGTCCTTATTCATTTAATTCAGCTCAGGCGGGTCGGCAAAATTCCTTCTCTCTAGCAAATCCTATAATAAATAATAAATGCGAGCTACGCCTGTGACAGGTCCCAACTCTATAGTGAAGATGTCATCAAGTAATCCTAACAGTTGGATTGGCTTTGAATGCAAAATGTCTATCAGTTTTTTTTAATGCAAAATGTCTATCAATTGGTAAGTCAACAAAGATAAATCCATCTTGTATTGCACGCGTGAAGTCCAATATTTTCATAGGATGATTTAAACCGTTCATTTGTTGGGCCATGTCCTAAATATGCTGCACCCCATAGAAATGAACGGTTTAGCGTATCCTAGGGGTGCAGCATATTTACGATGTGGCCCAACAAATGAACGGTTTGGATCATTACTTTTTGAGAAAATGGACTCATAAAATCTTCTATTTTCTAAGCAGCTATTAAAGGCAGTTCCAATTAATAAAAACCTATTAACAGCCAATAAAAAAGGGTGCTTAATAAAGGAGTGCCATATCAAAACAAAGGGGTTGCTGATTATATAAATTCGCCCAAGTATTCCTCAATCCTAATAGAGCTTACTAGGATTAATAAAAGGATTGCCATATCAAAACAAGGGAATGGGGATACTATTGCCCATTTTTAATTTGCACAAGTATTTCTTCTCCTATTACTACTCTCACTTCTTCGTAGTTTGCATATAACTACTACTCTTGGCTCTCAATTTCTCATCAACCTCTGTGTTTTGGTGGTACCTTCCACATCTGTTTACAGTTCTTACATGATGAGAGCTTCTAAATAAAGGGAGTAATTGGACAGTTGCAAAAACAAGGGGGTGGAGATATCAAATCCTTCTAATTAGACTTCCAAAATCTTAGGAACCCTATCTCCCTGGATACTAAAATTCTCAAACACTGATAAGCAAAAGCATTGTAGAAAAAAGAGTGGATGAACTAAACTAGATACGCAGTTCAAATCCAACCAACCTCACCATGTTTCTGCTTCAGTTAGAAGTCAAAACAACTGAATCTGATTATGTAATCCCAAGCACCCATCCAAAAGTACCGACTTTCAATTAAAAAATCACTAGTTAGGGTTAATGTCCAGCTCTTCCAATATTTTTCAGGAGTTTCATCATTAATTCCACTCGTATTAGGCATATACATACTCATACTGACACAAGACACCATTTGGTGCCTCTTCGGAAAAGAATCGGCAAACCGTCCTAGGCTTCTTTTTAGTATTTTGGAATTATCGTCAATATAGAGTCTCCAAACATTTTTGAAACTATTTTGAACAGAAAGTACTCATTTTTGGCATATCCGTAGAGTACAAGAGCGTCGAAAACGGACAAGAAACGAAGAAGTTATGAATTTTTAAAGTTTCACAATTTCTTTACGATAATTTCATATTCGTCCCCAATTTTACCAGAACTTCTAGGACCAAACTTTCTCGTTTTAGCTCCGATTCGAGTGTAGTCGGATCCGTTGGATTCGTATCAACGAGAGGAAACCAACTAATCTAATTTAACGCTCGAATCGACACATATAATTATTGTAAAAATAATCTAAACATTTTGGTTGGACCCTTCAAGACAAACTTTTCTAAAAACCAATACGATCCGATCTTGAGCTCGTTAGGGATTCCACAACAAAGCAAATCCTAAGGAACCCGAGATCAGTTCTAAGGCACATCTTAAACGAAATCAAAGCCTTCACTTTCATCTTTTCAAGATCACAAAATCCTTGCTTTAGGGTTTCTAAGAACATAAATTAATAAAGGACATAGTTCTTACCTTGATCTTCACTCTCCGATCCCAAAACTCGATCTCCTCTTTCTTTGTCCGATCGTTGCTTTTGATCCCTAATTTTTCACAAAAGGTCGTATTTATAGGCTTCCTTAAAAGAGCCCCAATCTAATTATAACACTTGATGACAAAAACGCCCCTCGTTAATAAGGGGAAAACAAATTTTAATAAGGGGTATTTTTGGGTATTTACACATACAATTCCTCGGCTGTAAATTCTCTCTCAGTTAGGTAAATGTTGTTGTGATTGTTGTTCTGACTAATGCAACAACTATCTCCATGTCTCATCCTTATCTTGTATGCAAACTCTATATAAATAGACATAGGGAAATGATATCAACACCACAATGTTTTTATAAGATGAGCGAAGCATCTTGTCGTTTAGCATTTAGATGGCTTGTTAGTGCTTTTTGACAACTGTAATATTCTTCTAACAGCCCTTTAAAGGCTAAATCCCAAGATGCTTCGCACATCATAAAAAAACATTGTGGTGTTGATATCAATTCCCTAAACATAAATATGTGTAAAAGGAATGCTCTTATGTAATCCTTTGCACATACCCATCAAACAAACAAAAAAAATCCTTTGCACATAACTTTTGTTGCAAGTGATCAGTTCAAACAGTTTGATAATGATCGCACAGATATTTCTTAAGCTTTTTTGGGGAAAATAAAATGCTCAACCACATATCTCCGTTCAAAAGCAAATTTCTCTTTGGTTATTAAGTTTACCCTATCACCTTAAAAAACATAAATTGATGAACATTAACAAAAATCTTTGCAATCTCACCTTTTATATCATTTGGTTTTCCATTCTCGCCCTTGATGGTATAATAAATGGGAATTGCTAAGGAAGATCGTAAAAGGCATTTCATGGACCTGCTGTTGCATGTGAGAGCATCCTAAGAGGCTTTTTACAACAGATCCTGTCCTTATTCATTTAGTTTAACTCAGGTGGCTGCTATGCAACAGTGGGTCTGCAAAATTCCTTCTACGATGGTCTCTAGCAAATCCTATAATAAATAATAAATGCGAGCTACCCCTCTGACAGGTCCCACCTCTATAGTGAAGATGTCTGTTGCTTTAATAAATAATAAATGCGGGTTGGTTTCTTGTTACCCAAAAGTGGTTTCAGGGGACCAAAAGTGTTTCCCGGGTCCATAGAATTGGTACCGGGTTCCCGGATTTTGGCTTTGGTTTGAGGGTTGTGATCTTTGGATCTAGGAAGGTTGTTCCTGGTAGCCAAAGTGATTTCTGGTTCCCAAAAAGTAGTTTCTTGTGACCGAAAGGTGGTTCCAGTTCCTAGAAATATCTTCAGGAGTGCTTTTGCAGAGTTTTGCTGTTTGGATCTTCAGGATGTTGTGTTCGCTGTAAAAGCGGGAGCCGATGTAGCAGAATTTATTCTTCGAACCTTTGTTTGAGCATTTCAGAGCTTTTCTGGAAGGTGAACTCGGAGGGTTCATGGTAAAAGCTTGGTTGCAGGTTGTCTTGGGTATTAGGGTGGCTTGGGTAACTTCGCGTCTTGGAAAAACCTAGAGAGATACCGAGAGAGATATCGAGAGAAAGACCAAAGAAGCTTCCGGATTCATCATAGGATTCGTCATCGCAACGACCTATCATTAGTCTTGTCTTGACAAAATGGGGTGTCTACTACACATAGATATGCAGGCTCCTTTGTGCTACGAATTGATTCACAGTATGCATTTGATCTCCTCCTATATTACCTGTCTTTACTCCTGCCCCATTTTCGTTTTCTTTAACTTCTTTAGTTCTACTCTAATCTCTGACTCCTTTTTGTTTTAAGTTTTTCACTCCAATCCACACACCCAAATGAAGCCCAGATGTTCTTCCATTATGGTCATTTTTCATATATTCCAATAGATCAAAACAATAAGTTGTAGTGATTGCATAGACTACTGCTGCAAATTATACCCAGAAATAGAATTATAATGTTCTTCCATTATACCCAGACTTCTGCAGCAGAATTATATGGAAAAGGGCATCAACCTCTTCCAAGAAGATATACAAAAGAACTTCGCCAATTTAAGTAGCCTACTTTCTCTGAATTTGCCAACGAAACCTTAAGTTGCTTCCTCTCTAGTGTAAAAAAATGAAGAACATGATGCATTACAACAACACTCTCGCCACATCCATCTATAAATGGATTGACTCTCTAATATAGATTACTGTGTGACTTATATCAGGTTTCCCGGGGATTCCTTTTGAGATGCAGTTGTCAATGTTTTCAATCACAGCCTTCTCTTGATTTATATTTGGATGGCTTAGTTGGAATAGGATGTGTAGATCTTAAACATGTATTTTCTATCTAAAGATAAAAGGATTGCCATATGAAAACAAGGTAATGGGGATATTATTGCCCATTTTTAATGCACAAGTATTTCTTCTCCTATTACTACTCTCACTTCTTCGTAGTTTGCATATAACTACTACCACTCTTGCCTCTCAATTTCTCATCAACCTCTGTGTTTTGGTACCTTCAACATCTGTTTACATTCCTTAGATGATGAGAGCTTCTAAATAATGGGAGTAATTGGACAGTTGCAAAAACAAGGGGGTGGAGATATCAAATCCTTCTAGCTAGACTACCAAAATCTTAGGAACCCTATCTCCCTGGATACAGAAATTCTCAAACACTAATAAGCAAAAGTATTGTAGAAAAAAGAGTGGATGAACTAAACTAGATATGCAGTTCAAATCCAACCAACCTCACCATGTTTCTGCTTCAGTTAGAAGTCAAAACAACTGAATCTGATTATGTAATCCCAAGCACCCATCCAAAAGTACTGAATTTCAATTAAAGTATCCCTAGTTAGGGTTAGGGTTTAGCTCTTCCAAACTTTTTTGGAGGAAGAACGAGGAGTAGTTGGGAAATGCCTGAATTCATATTCCATTAGAAGCCTTAAGAAGAGAACATGAGAAGCATAATATATTTGTACCAACCCACATGGCATTAGACGATCCTAGCCATTCTTTTTATCAACCTAGAGATGTCGTCAAACCTTTCATTCATTTTATCAGCCTAGTGATGTAATCTAAACAATTCATTTTATCAGCCGGCACCATGAACAGAAATTTTTATTTATTTGATAAAGGATGTGGATAGAGACATAATGTGAGTGCAAGTCAAGCTTCTTTTTTCAAGACATGCCCAATAGAGCAGAGAATGAACCACCTTGGATTGATCTGAACCATTCATTTTATAGGAATTGATTTGGATAAAAATTACACCAATTACGCAATCCCATCTTACAGTAACAATTACTCCCCGCTAGGCTTGGTTAAATGGCATGATTTTCACAATACGAGAGCCAAAACAAGGATTATCAATTGGGTGGTTCAGATCATTGGATCAACTACTTTGTCTTGCGCATTTTGTCTTAAGACCACGGGTGGAACTTACTATCACAAGTTGACTACGGTTGCCAAAAGACCCACTCTGGATCGGATCCACATATGTCCTAATCACGATCTATTCAAATTCCCTTGGAACCACATCTGTCCTAATCACGATCCATTCTAATTCCCCCTTGGAACCACATATGTCCTAATCACAATCCAATCAAATCCCTTATCGATCGGATCGGATTGGATCCAATGTGTTTTTCAGATCCAATGTGTTTGTCATATCCTACTTCCCGTGTCTCGGTCACGATCAATTTCACATGGGACCGTCCATCAGAATCTCCTAGTGGGTCTTACATTGTATACAGTTCAAGTGGGCAAGGGCGAGCAACAACGACCACTGCGAGCCAGTGGCACAGTGGGATAGGGACATCGGGGCAATGATTGGGAAAGGACATAAAGAGAGTCTGAGACTTGAGAGAGGTGAATAACAAAATACTGAAAATAAGAGAGATTAAAAAAAAAAAATGCTTCCGGCTTGTTATTAATAAAAAACAAAAAGGCGGCCCAATGCACGTGGCCCCCACCATTGCAGGGTCTTGGGAGGGCTAGATGTACGCAGCCTTACCCTTCATTGCAGGGAGGCTGTTTCCATGACTCGAACCCATGACAACCAGCAACCTTACCGTTGTACCTTTTGTTATTACTAAAATACTCCTTAAATAAAACTTAGTTATAAAAAATTGTAAAGTATTTGTTCATAAAATAGTATAAAAAAAATTGGATTTAAGACCATCCCACATGTTCGTATTAATGTCTAGATCTTATTAGAAATCCTCTCAGATCTTATGACAGGGATCCAAAATGTGACCATGGATCCTAGTAATGTTTCTAGACCCTAACCGTTTTTTAGTTTGGATTCAAATGGACGTCCATTGACACCCTGGCATTAATCAGTTGAGCAAGATTTCTTATGACCACATGCAGAACTTGACTAATGCGCATCAATCGAGAGACTCCTCATGACTGTTCTTGCTAATATTGGATCTACTAGACGAGCTAGCCATTCTAACTTGTAGCGTAATTATTAGCAGAAACAATGGCAAAAATATTCCTCTATCATATGTATATAGAAACCAATCCAAAGAGGAAACCTAAAGCAGTGAGCCCATTCCAACCAAAAAAGTTAAGATTTCAATCTAGAACATTTAATTTAAACATATCTCCTGGATTGTATTCATATATTGTATTCAACAAACAATATTTTGTGTATCTGTATTATACTATTCTTTCGGAAGGAAACTAATTATAGAACCTTCCATTCAAAGTCTTGCATGCTTCACCTTAAATACAAATGAAATGGCTCTCTAGCATCTATCTGAAGAGAGATTTTAAATACCATCTCTCCTTAAGGCAAAGTCCCACTCCTAGTTAGTCCAACTTGTTTTGAAGGGCTAAGACACTTTGAAATGTCAAGACCCGATTCTGAAGAGCCAAGAACCCGAACTTCACGACTAGAGCAACAACCACCTCTAAGAACCAATGATGTAAGGCTCGTGAAGACGCCCTTTGGACGTATCATTACACCTAGCTTTGGAGATGGTACTAGCCAGACCCAATGTGTCGACTATCAAAAACTTCTTGTTGGGGATCCCTGACTAGGGACTGAAGACCAAAATCCTCAGAGAGAGGTCGGAGAGGGTTCGGATATGGGACGCCCACCAGTGGAGAATGTTCCAAGGGAAATTAGGCTAGTGGAGGATGTTGCCGAGGAAGGGGAGAGAGATGAGAACGTTGCCAGGGAATCAGCCAGGCGAAAATGTTGCTCACGAAGGTGAGCCAGACAAAAAGGGCATCGACCTGACCCTAAAGCTATGATGAAATGTGTCATTTCTTTTCTTCATTTTTTCCTGCCGTCTTGGTTTCTAATAATTGTGGGCATTAAATTTAGTTTGCATCCAATACTGTTTCAGTGCATGCAATTTGGAAGCTGAAGTCAGGTGGGATGTAGTGTCTTTAGGCTGCTTGATAGTGTGGAAGTGTTATTTGTGATAGGAATGATTCTGGATGGTCTTTGTGTTTAATTTCTGAAATTTTATGCTCAAATTGGGTTAGCAAAATAGCAGGAACTGATGGTCCTTGCACCTATCAGGAAGGATCCAGCACAAGGAAAACGGCCTATGGCAACGAAATTTTATCCATCACCAATTATCCTTCGCTATAACATAACACTAGTAACGGCAATGTAGCCTGTCGCCAATTAATATTAATCCACGACAGTAAAAAAATTAAGTAAAGAGGAGGTAATGCAATCCGATACAGCGGAAGTGCGAAAATAAACCACAAGAATAACCCCCATATACAAAAACCCTAAAATGCCCAATATAAAAAAAATTCCCTACCTTCGAAACATCATTCAAATCCATTCATGGAGAAATGGGTTTCTGTCATTAAGTAAAGAGGAGGTAATGCAATCCGATACAGCGGAAGTGCGAAAATAAACCACAACAACCCCCATATACAAAAACCGTAAAATGCCCAATATAAAAAAAATTCCCTACCTTCGAAACATCATTCAAATCCATTCATACGCCCTTGTTATTTTGTCCCAAAACGAATTTTACACCCTCCTAGCATACGTCTACAACTTCCCAATATACGCCTGCGCTGCGCTCCTCGAAACCTACCATAAATCTAGTAGAAATATTTTTCCAATTTAAATCTTGCATCAGATTTGGCATTAGAGCCAATGTTAGTCCTTACTCTAATCATCCTTCATCATAACGTCTTCAAGATCTTGTCAAATTTATTTTTGATGATTAGATTCAATAAAAATAGAAAAGATAATAATGAAGAACACTAGAACACCCTAAGGCAAGCCTAACAAAAAAATTTAAGGAAGGAGGAATTGAAGTCAGGTCTCACGATTTTTCCCATATCCTTTATATCATTAACATTAGCCAGATTAGATAAATTGCCCCATATAGTTTACACAAAAATAAAGGACAAAAAAGTAAATATCGAATGAACATAAAGGCCTCTAACTAAGATGATCAGCCAGAAAGAAGAAACAACAACTCGCTTAACTCAGAATTGCAAGAGGATAGTGGGGACTAACAACAAAAGTATCCAAAGAGACACCACTTCTATCAAGAGAATCCACCCTCGAATTGGCAGTCCAATGCGCGTACGGAAAAGAACTTGCACCCCCCCCCCCAAAAAAAAAAAAAAAAAACAGACACACACACAAAGTGATCAGAATCCTCAAGATAATGTAGCTAATCACCAAGAAAGCCATTTCCATGCTTGATGCAACGAATAACATAAGGGGGTCACCCTCAACCACTAGAGAGTCCAGGGGGCATTAGAGTCAATGAGAAGGATGCTTTTCTTGAGTGCAAGCACTTCCGCCTCATTATAATCCTTCCTCCTGACATATTGATGACGGAACTTTCATTTAAATTTGCACTCCTAACTTTTTCCACCATTCAACTTAAAGATTTAGCCCGATTTTAAGCAAAATGGAGAAAGAGGACCACTATGTGATGCAGTTCATCCTACCAAAAGAGTTGAAAAAAACAGATGGAAGGAAAGAGAGAGCTAAGTCATCATTCAAAAGGAGAGGGATCTGAGTCCCAGCAAATAGGCCCCATATTCCCCTAGGTGGTATTTAGTTATTTTTTAGGTACAGGGCCCAAGGTATCGTGTCCATTGATTGTTCTATTTTAATTATTTCAAGTCTAAGTGAGGTGATTTAGAGTAGTAATACACCTTCTTTATTTTTTCTTTATTTAATATTTTAATTCATGTTTTATTAGTCCTAGACGTGGTAGGATGTCCACATCAACCTATGGCTCACTTTACTTGCCTATTAACCATGACCCGCCACTCTAAACCCATGCTCAAACTCACATAAAAGGTCTTATAGCCCTATTAGCATCCCTACATGACCCACCACTTATACCTCCAACCCCTTTCTTATATCATATTGGCAAACCATGACCCGCCACTCTAAACCCATGCTCAAACTCACATAAAAGGTCTTATAACCCTATTAGCCTCCCTACCATGACCCACCACTTAAACCTCCAACCCCTTTCTTATAATATATTGGCTAACCCCCCTATGGCCCACTACTTGACCCCTTAAGCCCCTCTTCTTATTTCCTATAGGCCAGCCTCCTTATGGCCCAACACTTATCCATATTGCTCTCTTTAAAAGCAAACACCCTCCTATAAACCCTAATTTTGAATCGACGAGAAAGAAAACACACCCTTGCATGGAGCACTCCCCTTTTTTTTCTTTGTTTCCTCCTCTCCTCTTTCTGTCCCTATCGGCCTTGTGCAGTTGCCTCTTTTCTTTCTCTTCTTGCCTTCTCTCTCTCGCTTTCTCTCTTTCTCCTATTCCTCTTGGACATTACTTGCAGCGAACGATCAAGGCACGAAGACCAACATGTCACTCTAAGGTACAGATCACATTTACTTCATTTTCAATAAACTAACCCCATATTCTCTACCCCTAGAACCTTTCTCATCTTTTTCTTACATTCCCCTCCTAGATCGTATTTACTTTTCCCATCACCTTGCCCTGACTCATTGCCTATTACCACACCTTAACCACCCTTAGGTATTATTTGAGCCATATATTGGATTATTTCAAATTCATTTCAAGAAAAATAGATTATTTCTTATATCTGAATCTTATCATACATTATTTCCATATTTTCGGTAGCTAGTTGTTTTGTTTATAGATTTGATGTACAAAACCTGCATGGGGCTGAATTATTTACTATTTGATGAAAGATTTTCAAAGGCTCTACTTTCCTACAATACCTAGTTGTAATTGTTTTTTATATGATGTTTAATTTATTTTTGAATATATAATTTGCTGCCATATTAAATTAGAACACCTCATTCGTGCACCTAAATTCTCAGAAATCAACCTGCAAACCCAAGGTCTGCACCAATTTGGTATTAGAAGTCAGAACTCAGAGCTCAAACACTTGTAGGGTCCCTTAAATTAAGGACACGTAGGTGTTCGATAATGACTGATAGACTCTTCCTCAGTTATAGCCTTGGATAGTTCGTCTCTCGCCCTCCAATTGTTGGGTAAAGTCCCGATGGAGTCTCTCTTAGTTATATGCATTAGAGTCTAAAATTCTCCTTTGGGTCTAGGTTCATTAAAATTTTCTTTTACATAATATTTGAGTTTCTTAGCGCTACCCTATATCTTAGAGTCTACTTCAGATCAGTTAGGTGTCAACTTCCTAGTCTTAGCCCATCTATTTTCTTTTAATGTGTCTTAGTCAAGGTTTTAAATTTCGGTTTTGGGGATAATTTTGGACCTAGCCGAAACTGAAATTTCAGCCCAAATTCGGTAAAGACACTCAAAATTTCGAATTTTTGGGCCGAAATTTCAGTAATTTCGGCTGAAATTTGGGAAATGAATAAAAAATTATTTTTTAAAAAAAATTTGGCCGAAATTTACGAAATTTTGAAATTTGGTACGTTTCGCCAATTTCGGATTTCGGACGTTTCGGTTTCGATCTTGACCGAAATCCAAAATTTCGGATTTTGGACCGAATTTAAAACCTTGGTCTTAATACACCCCTCAATTCTAGAGGGTTGTCTTGCACATCAATCACACATGTACAAACTGGAGTAGCCGGAAGCACGAAGATCGCTATCGACCTCCGATCGGAGAAGCCTATGAATCCACAAGGGGTTGTTCTTGGAATCTACAAAGAACCAATAGAAGTACCACTTTCTCTAACAAAGAAAAAGTAAACTTTATTTAATTTCAGTAACAAGTCTAAAAACCGCGCAACAAGCTTGCACGATAGCTATATATAAAGCAAAGCATCTCTATTCCAAATAAAATTCCAACCGTATGCGTATCCCTATTATCCATATCCTACCCTAGAGTTCATGGGTGTTGTCTTCATAGCATCTCCAACCTCAAAGACCTTAACACGCTGATGCTTTTCTTTTTTCCACGTTGTACTTAGGTTTAGGCGGAGTAGGCTTCTTTTGCTTCTTTTTTACGCCATCATGTATCTCTTTCCTATTAGATTTGGCAAGTGATTCCTCTACCGCTAAACATGATTGCCTCTCTACTTGAAAAGCTTTGGAGTTCTTCTCATCCACCATAGGTTGAAGTGCAAAACTCTTATTGTTTTGGCGAACAACGAAGACATACTCTCTCCCCTTAAGAGTGGAATACCTATCAAATTGCCAAGGTCTCCCCAACAAAAGATGGCAAGTATCCATATTGATAACATCACAAAGAACTTCATCTTTAAAAGCACCAATTTCAAAAGGGATTCGACGTTGTTCAGTACATCTCTACCGTCACGGTTTCTTGATTTTCCCGTTTTCCGTGGGAAGCTATGTATGGAACGTAGCAGGGCTCTGATACCACCTGGTGTAGCCGGAAGCACGAAGAACTAGTCGAGGGTTGATCGCTATCGACCTCCGATCAGATAAGCCCTTGAATCGACAAGGGGCTGTTCTTTGAATCCACAAATAACCAATAGAAGTACCACTTTCTCTAACAAAGAAAGAGTAAACTTTATTTAATTTCAGTAACAAGTCTAAAACCATGCAACAAGCTTGCACGATAGCTATATATAAGGCAAAGTATCTCTATTCCAAATAAAATTCCAACCCTATACATATCCCTATCATCCATATCCTACCAGAACTCAACTAGCTAATTCTACTAACTTACCCAGCCTATAGATAAACACTAAATAATAAACTTGTAATGTTGGGACTCTTTTTTTCACAAAGCAAAAAGCAACAGCAGCTTAGGATAGAATCGGGAAGAGTAATCAATTTTTTTTTTAATTCCAATCACAAGGTACTCTCCTCATATGCCTAGGAGACTCAACGACCTAATAGAGACGTGTTGATATTTTGCTTCTTTGAATTGGATCCTCCACATGCGACAACAATCCTCATCCTCATCCAATAAGGAGAGTCGTGGGTTGTGGCTACGTCATTAGATGTTCAATGCTCTACAAGCTACCCTTAATCAAATAGCGGAGCAATTGGCACGGTTGAATCCTATTGAGCACGAGCAACCCCAAATCGACGACGGTGATCAGCAACGGGACGCTCAAGCTCTAAATCGAGTTCAACGTCCCCGCACAAGAGTTACGTATTTTCCCGACGATGATTACTCTAGCGAGGAAGAATTCAAAGACATCATCCATCCGAGGAATACCCGTGGTCGTGTTCCACAAACTGCGGCTCGTGATCGCGATTATAATACTAAGATGTATTTGCTCGAATTTAATGGCCAACTCCATATCGAAGATTTTCTTGATTGACTTGCGGCGGTCGAGAGATTTTTCGACTACATGGAAGTTCCCGAGGAGAAAAAAACAAAACTCGTGGCCATCAAGCTTAAAGAAGGAGCTTCGGCATGGTGGGAACAACTACAACTCTCACGTACAAGGATGGGAAAGCAACCAATCTGAATGTGGGCAAGGATGCGTCAAATCCTTCGTGAGAGATTTCTTCCCATTGATTATGAACAGGTACTCTTTCAACAGTACCAAAATTGCTGCCAAGGGAGTAGATCGGTGCAAGATTATACTGAAGAGTTCTACCGGCTATCATCTAGAAACGATATTTTGGAGACCGAGGTGCAACGAGTGGCACGCTACAATGGAGGTCTTCGTCAGTCAATCCATGATCAGATCGCTCTTCACCCGATTTGGACGTTGTTTGAGGCGGTAAAGATGGCGGAACACGTTGAGACCATGCTCAACCATTCAACCCATAGGGATTTTTATGAGAATCAAACAGTGGTAGAGACACCGCAGATGTCGATTTCTACGGCGAAAGAGAAGGCGGTTTTGGATCTTCCTGTTGGGGTGGGTAAATCTGCTCAACCATTCCCGACACGAGGGAGAGGGCGCGGAGATGTTCCTACTACTTCGACAACTACCCAAATTCCACGACGAGATCCTTATGAGTTGCAATTCGAGCAGCGGATCATATGCTACAAGTGCAACCAAGTGGGTCACAAATCCAATAGGATTCAATCGTGCCAATTGCTCCAATCGGATAAGCCCTTGAATCCACAAGGGCTTATTGATTAAACTAAATAATAAACTTACCCAACCTATAGATAAACACTAAATAATAAACTTGTAATGTTGGGACTCTTTTTTTCACAAAGCAAAAAGCAACAGCAGCTTAGGATAGAATCGGGAAGAGTAATCACTTTTTTTTTAATTCGCTCTCCTCATATGCCCAGGAGACTCAACGACCTAATAGAGACGTGTTGATATTTTGCTTCTTTGAATTGGATCCTCCGCATGTGACAACAATCCTCATCCTTATCCAATAAGGAGAGTCGTGGGTAGTAGCTATGTCACAAACTATGACTAATATGGCCAATGCACCACATCAAGGGCAAGAACGAGCCCAGCCCCGAGAGGCCTAGAGACATTGCACTCAAGCTACGTTGGACCAGCACTCGGAAATCTGACCCGAGATCAGAGTTGCCTTGAACCGCATTAGCGAACGCATTGGGCTTCGGATCGTTGGAAATGTTGTGGTCCCTTGGAATGCAGGCTCTGCCTAGCTTTGCAAGGCAAGGTGAGGCGAGGCAAAAGGGCATTGACTGAGACTCAAGTAGTTCATTTGTAACGACCCAATTCCGTAACTGGACGTGAGAGGGAGAGTTCCAAATATATATATTTTATTCTTTTTGAGATTTGATTTCCCAATCTTGCTAACTTTAAAACCCCTAAAATCTCTCTTATTCTAATCTTTTCTCTCACTTGCTTCTTTACTTTTGCTTGGCCTCTAAGCAATCTTCCCTTTTTAAATATATATAGAAGTAAAATAAAGATTTATTTCATCCAATGGGGCCCACTAGATGACGCCCAAAAGAAGGGGGGAAAGGAGGTAAGTAGTGCGCACACCTCCCTTTTTGGGAGTTGCGCACGATTGAAAAATTAGAATTTCCCTAATTTTTTGTAGCTTTACTTATCTCCCTCCTTAATTATTATTTTATTGCTTTAAATTTTAACTTCCCATGTTTTTACGTGTGTATTCTTATTTACTAGTGATTCAACAAAATCTTTTGGGTTAGTTTATTTCTTTTCTTTCTAAGAATCCTAAATATTACTCCCTACCCAAATGGGTTAGTATATTTCTTTTCTTTCTAAGAATCCTAAATATTAGCCCCCGCTCAAATGGGCCCACTTTATGGGATGAGAATGGGAGGAGAAAGCAATTGCCATACCCACTCAAAACTTGGAGTGGGCGGCAATTTTTTTGGGAAATGGGATATGGCAATTTTTTTGGAGTTTGGGGGATACAGCCAAAATTATAGGTCTTAAAAAAAGAGAGTTTCATTCTCCGCTAACTTTTACCATGTGCCAAAAATACCCCTCAAGTCTCTCTTTGAATAATATATCAACTAGGGTTAGTATAGACATACAATTTTCATAACTTTTGGGGTGCAACTAACAAAGTTTTTATTTAAAAAAATTATCAAGGTTTCGGGTGTTACATCAATTATTAGAGATTGTGTGGCTAGTCATTTGAACTCCACTTTTCCTCCTAATAACATTGCTAAGAGCCCACATGTGGGTGAGAAGAACATGGGTCATGGACTTCTTCGACCCAAACTACATAGTACTACTACCTTCAAATGTTCCAACTGTAATGAATGGGGTCATAGATCATCTGATTGTCTAGAGAGCACATATTTTAAGGAGTAAAATAGGATTATACTTTATTTCAGCCGTACATACTACTCTCGAGCATATGGACAGATATAAGTGATCAATTATGGCTTGGAGCATTTGCTGAAATGCTTAGCTAGAGGGGACCATCACCAATAGAACGAGTTTACATAATTTGGTTCATTCTTTTGAGACCATTCGTGTCCATCTCCTTCCACACCTCCTAGATCGTATACATGTGCTCTATACTGGGAAGTGCATCACTAAGGCCGACGCCTTCGCTCACTACATCAAAGAGGTAAATCGAGAGATGTTAGAGAGTTTGTGACCGAGTGTTGAGAGGAAAGAGGTTTCCATTGGTCACCATCATAGAGATCACTACTATAGCATGGAGGATCTAGAGATGGTGTTCCTTCGAAGTGTATCGGTTTGTGATTCGAGCATATCATCATTCATGTGAAACAACCAATTACTCAAAAGCTTAAGCTGTTGTAGATGGCTTTATTTAATCTTTTATACTTTAACACTCCCCCTCCGTGTGGCCCCGTCTTTTCAAGGGTTGGCTTACACATGGCGCATGTGGCCCCTATTTTGGGTTGGCCATTACATGTAGATTTTTTAATGTCAAGGAGTTTTGAACCCAGAGCAATTGCTTTGATACCATGTGAAACAACCAATTACTCCAAAAGCTTAAGCTGTTGTAGATGGCGTTATTTAATCTTTTATACTTCAACAATTCACACATCGCTTCATAACATTCCATAGACGTTCAAAGTAAGGAGACTTGTCGAGGATTTTGCTAGCGGTACCTAGTTCATTAGCGAGGATGTTCTTGGATTGAGTGTTTGTGATAGTGTGGTACAATTGCAAGGACTTCCTCAAGAACCAACAAATTCTAGTTCCGAACAGCCATGATGTTGATTTCCTCATCTTTGTCTTGATACCAGTCATAAATAGGCCATATTTGATCCTCTTCTTCGCTGTCACCGTTAGTAAAGTCAACACTCTTATGAGTAAGAATAGGATGCATGTCCTAATTCCCCACAAGAGAAACATCGAATCATTGACCCAATGAGCGCTCGTTCCTTTAATGTAACAGTCCGGTCAACCCCTTCAACAGTCCTGGGACTCATTCAATTTGATAAAGGAGATGCATGATCGCTTCTAGTAGCTGTTTAGTCAATCCTTGACACCCCAACAACACTATAACTCATTGTGTTTGTAGGTGTAGGCTTTTGTCCGATCATATTAAACCTAGGGCCATGATGGATCACTCTTTCTTCTACCCAAAGAGCATATTGATGTGCATCTTCAAGGTTAGTCAGCCACTTAACTATCATCTCATCCCGAGTCAACAGCTTGAGCCGGGATAAATAACTTGCATCGAGTTGTTTGTCACTTTCTTGATGACCTACCCTTATGGACAGGTTGTTGAACTCCGATGTCTATACTTCTATGCTCATTTCACGTTGAATTAAACTATGAAAATGTTGATACATCATAATATGTAATCAGAAATCAGCAAGGAGAAATTGCTTCCTCATCTTGGGCCTTCATATGTTCCCACATGCGAATCTTAGGCCTCACTTGTCTGATACATTGCTCTTCAACCCTCTTCCAAAACTGAAGCACAACTCTTTCAATTTCCGTTTCACAAAGAGCACATTTCTTTCTTCTGTCATTGATTTCCATTAACAATAACTCTCTGTGATTGATTCCTAATCACGGGAAGGCTTTGGCATGAATCTTCCCGAAAAATAAGTAAACTCATCGTAATTCTTCCGGCCTTTAGATCAAGTCCTCTCACTAACCAATCCTCTAATTCACCTCCCAATCCTCAAATTCACCCCATCCTTTTAGATCACAAACTTTTGGATCTGGGCAGGCATAAAGGACGATCCAACTAGAAGGAAAAAATGAATATTTATGGCTCGAAGAGAAGTGTCTCTTGAGCAAAGCTAAGTCAGAACTACTCTTTCGAGTAGGTTTGTCTGAGCGAATCGGGAGCTCTTTCCCTTTAGGGGGAAGTTCAAGCTTTGGAAGGTAATAGAGAGAGAGAGAGAGAGAGAGAGAGAGAGAGAGAGAGAGATTGAAATCACCAAGAGTGGTGTTGCTACTGTTTGTGCGCCATCTTAGTGCAAACTGCAGAAAAAGCTCATTCACAAATTTCAATACTGTAAAAAATTGTTCAGTTTACAACACAAAACCCCTTCTAATACTCAAGTAACCCTTGAACCTATTCTAATATAACCCTACAATCCTTCCTTTTTTTCGAATGGGAACCCTACGATCCTTCTTAAGTGACTAACATAATGTAAACTATTTAAAATGATAGTCCCCATCACATATAACTTAAAAGATCACTTAAGTTATAAGGTGTTGACTTAAGTGGGTGGTCCCTACAATCTTAAGTCATTACAATCGAAAAGTCAGAAACATGATGAAAACCCCGAAACCAACATGATGAAAAATCCAAAACCCACAGAACTAAAAGAAACACCTCCACCCCCACCCCCTTAAGAACAAAAAGGAAAAGAGAGAGATGTCAATGCTTCTTCTTCAAGGGGCTAACAATTCCATCAACACACAAAGACGCAACCAAAGGTTAGAGAACCAAAGCAAGACTAATAGATTAACCTTGCAAATAAAAAGGAAAAGAAAGAGATGTCAATGCTTCTTCTTTAAGGGGCTAACAATTGCATCAACACACAAAGACGCAACCACAGGTTCGAGAACCAAAGCAAGACTAATAGATTAACCTCAGAGATTTGCGTAAAACTAACAAAGTGATGTCTTGGTAACTTCCTTAATTACAGACGCATTTAAGAGATTGCATGTTAACCAATCAAATATTAGGAACTGAGCATTTACAGAGCAAAAGATTTCAAAAGATAATAAGAAGTTTGGCCAATTCCAAAAATACTTATAATACCTTTTTCAGCAATAATAGGACTCTAGCAGACAGCCAGCATACGAAAAGCGAAAATGCACAAATAAATACGACAAATAGACAATGTACTTGATAAGTTGAAGGACCACACAATGCATATCAAATAAGCTAATGCACCATATTTCGCCACTTGTCCTCAATCTGTGCAATGTGAGCTTTCATTATCAAACCCACCTCCATCGAGAATACAAAACAGCATAAGAGATTTCATTTTAAATGAGCAATGACATCATAATTACCGGTGTTCTCTCCTCGAAGTTTTCAGTATAGCGATTCAAAATGAATGCCCATCTTCCCGTGCCATGCCTTCACAGGAAAAAAGATAACATGAGTGCGTACAAAGGTTAACCCTCATCAATCTATTCAAGAAAATGAGAAGACAAAGAAATAGATAGAGAACTTGAGATAATTGAACATATAGACACGATCAATTTTTTTTCTTTTTTTTGGTAGGTAAGCTGGGATTGAACCACCGACCTCAAAGTCAGAGAACAAAGCCTTACCCAGTGAGCTAGAGGCCCAACCCCTCTTTTTATATATTAGATTCTAATAATAGACACAATCATGTCAAGGTAGGGATAGTAAACTTACCACATGACTTTATAATGGACACAAAAACTGCAATTAACAATAATTATTAAAGAATAATAGAAAATAAACAGGAATTTTCGGATACTATTTTTCCTAGCCCAAACAACTACCTACTTTTGCACGGCATCTCTTAAAGCCTCTTCTTCCTGTAAACTCCACCTCTTATTTTTTCTCCTATATCTCGTCCCACCTCGCTTATTCAACGGAGATATTGCGTTGTTCTTTGGGCTAGGCAAACAAATTTCCCTCGAACGATTTGGTGAATTTTTTGACGAGGACTCAATCGAATCTTCATCCCACTGCATGGAGAAAAAACTACCAACTCGATTAACAAAAAATGTGTGACATAAGTCCATAACTTGAGATTTCAAATGTGCAAAAGTTGGAATAGAACAAATGTGTTAAACATCAACCAGTGTTATTTTATCCTGATGATGAATAGGAAGAGAAATCAAGAACATTATATTATGGCTTTTCATATAATGATATCTCATTGACACATCAATTTCAAGTTTTCAACAAGTATTATGTAATCTTTCTCACGTGGTTCTTCTCAACCTATTTACTATGGTGTGACTCTAAGCCACGTCATAGAAAAATAAAAATAAAAAATACACTGGCACCCCATTATTTTCCCCTCACTCTCCCACTTCCAATTTGTCATCTTAGTGTTTGTGTGTGGGGAACACTAGCATCATGGGAAAAAAAGTTCTCTTCCAATGGGAGAATAACATTGAGCAAAGCTCGGCTAATCCACAAATTTACTATATATTTTTATATCATTCAAGATACATGGAGTGGTATCATCAAGAATGAAAAGTTTACAACCGACTTTTTATGGTAAGGAGAGTGCAAACAGAAGCAGCAAGGCATCAAAACAACATATTCCTTAGAAACAAAATATAGTAGAGATAAAGGGGGAGAAAGGAGGATTGTGAAAAAGAAGAACCCGACATTTCTGAAAATGACAGCCTTGTCAGATATTTTGTATGAGTTCGATTATGATGAATATCCAAATGAGGAGATGCACCAACCAAAATTCTACAAGGATTTGATGTCTACAAGAATGATGGGGAGGATCTAGGTTTCTTTATAAGCTACAAGAAAAAGGAGGAACACCGTCGTAACTAAATACTAATCATAAAACAAAGCCTATATGGCAGCACATGTGTACATCAATTGTTTGATAAAATGCACAACAGAGGCTTGGTTATTACTGTGATATTGCTAATGCTCACATGAATCTTGATCCAGCTGAAAAGGCAGTACCACTGTTTGAGGAAACTCCTAAGCAAAAAAGTATTCATCTTAGATATAAAAGTCATAAAAATCAAGACCGCATCTACTTTTTTTTTTTTTTTGAACAAGTGAAATATATTAATAAAGCAAAACAAAAATAGCAACACCAAGAAGGCCAAAGGAAACTCACATGGGCCTCGGCTACGAAACCGACATAATGAACAAGGGAATCTGCACATCATTCCCTTTCACTATTTGACTTTACGGAAGAATTTCTTCAGTACATCTCTCCAAGCTCGAAGTCGAATTCTCTCTAATAGAGAGGGATTGATGCAATGCAAAATCTACGCCAAGACTGGATCAAAGGACGATGGATGAAAAGGAAAGGTAAGTCCATGGTAGTGATCTGTTGAGGAAGTGGCCACTACCTTGGAGTGTTGTTAAGCATAAGTTCCAAGCTTAACTGATCTTATGGAGTACACCTAAGGTTTTTTTATGGATTGAATCAGCTGCAGAGACGTGATTTGGTCCAATATTGAGGTTTTTGAGAGAGTGCTTGAAGTTCGGGGCTAGAAAGATGACTGAAAAAGAGAAAGAAATCAGGAACAAGGTAAAGACAAAATATCAAATGAGAACAATTAAAAACTAGGATTAAGGAGAATGGAGCAGGTGGCTGGTTCTATTCAAGATGCATATTCCCAAACTACTTCTCAAGAAGCAAATGTAAAAATCTGCTAAAAAATCGAGTATAGAAAGGACAGAGAAATGATAGTACAAATTAGGACATCAGATTCACAAGGCAAAATCAAAGAGAACGTGGAGATTAGTGAGTAGCTACAGATAAGGAATTGATCAATATGGAACCCCTGTCTTAGTAAAAGAGGCAGGCCTTCCAACTTTTTTGAAATCTGTCATACACGGGTTGTAAGCCATATCTTTTGAAAGCTTCTCTCTTCCTTTAATGCTTACCCCTACTCATTACTGTGGTTCGAATCAGTGTTTCAAAATGCGGATGTGGGTCAAAACACGTCCGAAGAAAATCCCAGTCAACTCGGAACAACATAGTCATGACCAGGGAGAGTCAAAGGAGTTTTTATTGACTTTGTAATGAAAATTGTGGAACGCGGCCAGGGGAGAAGGGAGTTGACTCAGGGGAGTCCATGATGACGTGGGGGAGTTTTGAAACTATGGTTCGAATACCACTCCCGCAACTTCACAATTTTGTGTTCGTTTCTCTCATGTTACCTATCAGTTTAGAGAAGCCAGGTAGCAGATCAAAAAGAACAGAGGCAGCATTGTCACCATGTCAATGAAAAATGAGGAACCGAAGAGAATAATGAAATAAAAATGGTAGAGATGAAATGAAGACTTCTGAAGCACTGCTTGAATAAAGAATTACATGGATATAAATGGAGATGGAAATTTTGAAGGAATGGGCTAGAAGAAAATGAGGAATCGCATTTGGCCTGAAAACTAAACTCATAGGACCAGGCACCTACCTATTTGAGGTAGCCAAAGAAAAATCCGAAACACACACCTCTCGAATTGGTGGACCCATGGGAGGTGTACTGGACAGCCTCTACCCTTGGCACCCAGCAAGCTTAGCTAGTACTAAGTCATTCCATTACACGGTTGGGTAGTTGAGACCTTTACTGATCCATTTCGGTCAAGTGAGAGAGATCGACAAGGACTCCATTGAGGGTTGTAGATTGGACAGCCCGAGAGTGTTGATCCAAATGCGAGAATGGCAATCCTTGCACTATGAGGTGAAAATGAGGGTCGGTGAGCAATGGTTTCCAGTGATGGTGAGAAATGAAGACTAAGGGCCAGCATAGCCAAGTCTACCCCGATAAAAAATCTGTTTGCATGGTCACTGCTGCAGGCAAGAATGATCGAGGGTATCTCTTGCGATGACGATGATGCGGTTTGAGCAATCCATAGCAGATCTCAACCATTACGCCCAAAAGCTTGAACTAATGGGGAAGGCCAGGGATTCCTTAAAGAGGAGCATTACACAATACCCCCACGCCCAGAGTCCAAAGTACTCGGTGGCACACTGCCAAGCGGGTCACTACCACATGGCTCTCTGTGAAGGGCATGCTGCCACAGATTCACTGCATCGTGTTCACTACCAGAATCACATGTACCGTCGATGTGGTTTTGCTCTTACACCAATTGTAAATATCTTAACCACTATACCCAAAAGCCCAGACTGATGGGGAAGGCCGGGGATTCCTTACAGAGGAACATTACTGTAGAGGAGGAAGATGAGGTCGTGGCAGCCTATGTTTATTCAAATTTTGAATCTATGGAGAATATGAACACATCGCTCAAGATAGGTAATCCGTCGGTTGCAAAATGTCCAGCACCTTGTTGGGTTTTTTGGTTCACGAAGTAGTCTCCAACATAGAACATCGATACATCCAACAGCTGGAAGGTCTAAGGATTCCTTAAAGAACATTATAGTAGAGGAGGAAGATGACGTCGTGGCGGCCTAGGCTTATTCAAATTTTGAATACAGTGGAGAATGAATCCATCGCTCAAGATAGGACCTTGTTGGGTTTTTTGGTTCCCCCTCCACCGTAAACACCAATACATCCAACGGTGTTGGAGGCTGGAAAGTATAGGGGTTCCTTAAAGAGGAATATTACACTAGAGGAGGAAGACGTTGTCATGGCGGTTGTTGGGTTTCCATCGCTCAAGATAGGTAATCCGCCGGTTGCAAAATGTTCAGCACATTGTTGGGTTTTTTTTATTCACCAAGTGGTCTCCACTGTAGAACACTCATACATCCAACAACTGGAAAGTCTAATGCGAACAAAGCAAATAGGGTTTCCTATGCGTTCTACTCTCAAGATGATCTACACCGTAGATCTGTGATCAATCATATAGCCGGAAGGTCAAAAACATGTAATGTTATTAGGGTTTGGAGAGAGGTGCCAAATCAAGTAAAAGGTTATAGGTGCTTTGTAGATCGACGCCTCTCTCCTTTGGTCAGAAGCAATGATGATCGCCATCATCTTGCTGTGGGTGATAAAAATCTAGGCTTTGACCATTCTACAGACGAATGGACATTAAAAGCGAAAGAATGTGATATCTTGCCGGAAACTGACTCGTTGACTCAGCCCAGTTCTGGAATGAGCCCCGATCGACCCTAGAATACCGGTGTGGCAACCCTGATGTTCACCGGGTCAAATTGATTCTCCATTGTTTGCCTTCCACCTCTCGAACAATGCCATTTGGCTGACCCATCTCCCTTTTGGCAGACCCTTCCTAGATGGTGCAGTCGACGGCTGTAGCACCCGCGATGGTGTGTCAATGTCAATGTCCTCGCATACTAAGTTGCATCGATTTTTTATTTACCTTTTGCTTATTTCAGGTTTCGTTCAACTATGAACTAATACATTTCACTCCAGGTCTCGAATTTCAACTTTGCTTTGGGTTCAACTTGAGTTCACCGTTTCCTTCTCCACTTGTTGTTTCCTTATTTATCACACTCTGGATTCCCAAACCATGTTTGATCGCAAGATGAATGGCATGGGTCCCAACTTTGGCCGTTTTAGGCAGTGTTTCAAAACACGGATGTGGTCAAAACACGGTTGAAGAAAATCCTAGTCGACTCGGCACGACCCGGTCGAGTACTCAATTGGCGCGGCTGAGTAGTTTTTTATCATGTAAAAAAGAGTTGGAGCTTCAAAAAATTAGTAATTTAATAGATAAAGGAATTTACAGATATACAGCACTTAATAGCTTTATAGGAATTTGCATGTATAAGATATTTAGTAGCTATAAAGAAATTATATTTTATAATATACTAGTGGGCCAACCTGTGCGATGCACGGGACAGCAAAAAAAGTGTGATTTAAAACCTTCTTAAAAAAATACAATCATAACAAAATATGCAATTTGGAAATGTGAGAAAATAGTGAATACAGTTCTTACATTTGAGTAGGTTCTATGAGATTTATTTGTCCCTATAGTGAGTATAACTCCAATCCCAAAGGCTGGAAATAATATTGATGCAGCTTGATCTATTATCATGCTGATTTTCTACAAGAACTGGTTAAAAAAGATTGATGATTACAAATTTATTTCTCACAAAGGCCTCTTCCCAAAGATTGGGATTTGACCATGACGGGCCGACTTAACTAAGAGGGATTCCTGAGCATACCCTACACAATGATATTGATAATATCGGTATTCAAACAAATCTCTTCCACCCATGGACATGTTATGTTTTTTTTTTTTTTTGGAATGGTATCATGGACATGTTATGTTGACAGCTTACCAACTACATAAGCTTACTAATTTGATCTCCTACAACAATCAGTGAATTATTTACCCAGTGAATTATTTACCCAGGTTATCCTCGTTCTACTATTCAGTTGTGTTGAGTTATATATTTTATCAGTACTGCTCTTAAACAAACAAAGTGACTGACATAGTAGGAAATAATCATTAACTTTCACAGTTTATACATAAGTAAATATTGCATCTGTGGTATTTTTTTTTTGTCTATGTTGATGTGATTAGCAATAGAAACTACATATGAAATGAAAGTCTGTATTTGCCCCGTTTTTAAATTCACAAACTAAAGAGAAATGAACTACACCCTCACTTGAAGCCTTAGTCTCATTTATTCCCATTTTGCTAGCCACCTCAACCACCTCTTACCTCCCTGCCAAATAAGGAATTCAATAAATTTCATTTAAAATGAAAAAAATACACATATAGAAATGGAAGAAGAAGCTTAAATCCAGAGATGTATGGA
This sequence comes from Tasmannia lanceolata, assembly GCF_043159265.1. Classification (NCBI taxonomy): domain Eukaryota; kingdom Viridiplantae; phylum Streptophyta; class Magnoliopsida; order Canellales; family Winteraceae; genus Tasmannia; species Tasmannia lanceolata. The sequence continues at coordinate 57,618,020 of NW_027518695.1, read as the reverse complement.
GATGAAGGACAGGCAAATTTAAACCTCAGAAATACATAGCAACATATACTTGAGGATTTGGTGATTTGCAAATCAGGTTTGTTGTCTCAAATTGAAACAATGGAGAAAATGTGATGTTTAACATGACAAAATAACCCAGAAATGTAAATGGAACATTTAGTCCATAAGTTTCCAATGCTAATTTTTCAACACAATTTCATTCTCAAACAATCAACTGTAGTATTGTGTGTTATCTGTACCTTCTCACCCATGGCGTAACTGAAAGTAACTTGAATATGGTATTGATTTAGCCACATATCTATGTGGTTTTTCACACGCAAAAAAATTAAAGCCATAGATGGATTGTTCTTTTAGGCATTCAATGAACATGGAAAAACATTTACATGTGAAAAGGAATACCAAGGAGACTCAACTTATGAGAAGTTCCCGATGTGCAGGGTAGGTATTTGGTTGATATCTTCATCATCCATCCACTCAATTGACCCATCTAGTTGCAACTCCCGGCTTACATTTTTTGTCTCTCTTGCATAAATTTTTCAGGTACCACGCTTCATGCACTATACGCTGCATTGATCGATCTCAGCAAACATTAATGGGTAAGATCTTTGGTGTGACCTATAAAACATCAACAGTTAAACAAAATTGATGTGCTACTAATCACAAATTATAATAAGGCCAATCCGAAAATCACTCCTAAGTCATAACTACTTACTTGAATATGGTCTTGCTCATGTGTCTAATCATTTCAGCATCACCTTTCAATGGGAATCGACGAAAATAGTATTAGTTCTGTCCCACTTAAAAAGAAAGAGAAGAACCCCAAACAAAATGAAACATGTGTTTTTCCCACCAGGCAGCCAACAAAAACTGAATCAAATAATCAACATATCTGTAATTCAAGGTAATCGCTACTATTAAAATTAATAAATCAAGCAATCGAAACATTGCTACATACAAATGTCAGGTAAAGAAATATCAACATATATGTGTGTAAATATTACAGCTAGAGGAAATATGAAGAAGATCACTAACTTAGAGGAAATAAAATCTCTTCTACAATAAAAAATAATTTCATGGTAATAAAGATTAGCATGACTGATATATAGTGAACAATCTTGACTGTATGGTAGTCACTTTGCATACAAAATTGGATTTCATTCAGATAGCAAGGACTTTATATAGAAGGAAATAAAGAACAACTTAAAGGGGCTTATTTAACCAATGAAATGGAATTATGGAAATAAAACCCCTAAAGGAATAAGAAAAAGACAAAAAAGAGAAAAGATCCCAATGAAGAGAGGGATTAAACCAAATGCAGATGTGTAGATATAAAGACCAAGATTGAGATTCAAACCTTTTTTGCAATAACCCTAATCTCATATGCAATCATATACACTGGTTCCATTGCCCAAGCAAATTTCCAATTCGCAAGTCCAGAATAAACGCACTGTAATTCCACCATTAGAATACAGAATTGGTCAAATAGAATTCCAATTTCAATTTCATTGCATCCAGTGAAAAGAATTCCAATTTCGTCAACCATTTCCATGATCCCTAAAATATCCTACGTCTCCTTATTTACTCTCAGTTTCCTTAATGATTTCATTGCATCCAGTGAAACCATAAATATCCCACGTCTCCCCGTTTTACTCTCATAGCAACCTTCCAAATGAATATGTAAAATCCTTAATTTATAAATATTTACTCTCAGTTTCCTTAATTTATAAATATGTAAAATCCTTAATTTATAAATTCCTTTTATAAATATATTTAAAACTATTAAATCAAAAGGATCCCTTTTTAATTTTATAAATTTTAAAGTTTATATATAAAATTTTAAAACTTGGGTTTAAATAATATTATAATACTTTTTTTAAGATTTTTTTTTTAAATAGGGATTCGCTAGCCACTTTCGCCGAATGTACTTTTCGGCTTGTCGCCCATCCTTTGCTGCAGAAGTACGATTTGGGCAAAGGTGGCTAGCAATAGATAAAAGCAATTTATAATAATCATGCGGGTACTAAGTTTTAAATGAAAAATTAATGACAAAAGGAAGCAAAGTAGAAAAATTACCAAAAAAAATACCAATAGAATGTATTAAAATATGACAATTACCAAAAAACATACAAAGAAAATTAAAAAAATATGACAATTACGGAAAAAAAAAACCAAAAAAAACTTTTGTACTTTTTGCCAGGTTTAGATTGATGTGCCTTATATTGGGAAAAAGAACATGATATGAGGGGATAAGAACGAATTTCTTTCCTTGTCATTTTCCAAGATATTGTTATTTTAATTTAATTTGCTTTTACTCTCTCGTCTTCTTCACTTGCAGAAAACGATATCAGAGACCCGTAGTGCAGCGGCGCTTGGATATCAAAGATTATTAGAATTTCTCCAAATTAAATGAGGCGATAAAGAGATATTTTCAAGCACTCGAACACTCTAACAAAGAGGGATTCAACCACAAAGGGGTTAGTGATTATTTAATTTTTTTCGTCTAAAAAATTTAGGTTTTTGTTACAAACCCAAATCTGTTCTCAACACAAAAAACCCAATTTTCAGGATAAATTTCTTCATTCTTTTGAAAAATGCTACTTAAATGTTTTTTTACCAAATAAAAAGGAGGAGGGGGCTCTCGTACCTTAAACGGAAAGCAAGTCGGAGGGAGAGTTGGAGAACCGTTAGAATAGGATTAGCGTTTTAAGTTATAAAACGTTTCTGAAAAGCCACACCCTTTTTGAAAAATTTTAAAAAAATGTGACGTTGTCGAATAGCCACAATGGTTTGGGTTTTTTGCGTTAAAAAAAAAAAGAGGGTTAAAAAAAAGGAAAAGATGTGGTTTGCAGAGGGGTGCCACGTGGCACAACCACAGCGTACCACATTCAGCTTTATATATAAGTATATATTTAATATTTAAAGGAAATTTTACATTTATAAGGTTTTAAATAACCTTAGGAGCCACACAAAGTCCATTAAATATTCATGCAAAATATATGCGCTAATGATTAATGTTTTTT